>NC_081359.1:96076788-96685420 GCF_030684315.1 Stegostoma tigrinum
ATGTTGTGCTTCCTACTCTGTGGTGCAGCCACTTAATGCCCCATTCGGTGCTGGTCGCACACTGCAATTATATAAATGAGCAGATAGCATGGAGTTTGTGTGTTGCCAATATGGAATGAAGGTTCATGTACAGGAATGAATGCATAGGTTGACTGAGAATGATAATCCCTGCACCTGTTTCCTCCAGGGTTGAAAAAGCATAAATTTCCCTTGCCCTTTGTGCTCACTAAGAAATATGTAAAAAACCAAAGAAATCTCTAGCACCTGAGACAAATATCTATCCATAAGAATTTTACATATCCATATAAATGTGAGAAGTGAAACCCATTGATTAATGTCAACATGTTCCTTAAGAGGCTTGGCTGAGCAAATGAATTGGTTGAGGTTGGATGTAATATGGGGCTGACATTTGAGATGTTTGAAATACTCATGGAAGTAGCTGGCGAGCAGTTTCCCAAGACTTACTTCAATGTATCCTATCAAAAAAGCAAGGCTTTATCGCAGCTTTCAGTATGATAGACCTTCTCTTTCATTTATAGTGAGATGTCATATCTAACAATTTGGATTCTACCAAAATTGCAATTATGGGGTAGGGGAATCAGTATGATTCGTGACCGTCTTTGTTAAGACTCACTCCAGACCTTACTTTGAAATCTCCATAGCCAAGGAGTGGTTGGAATTATGAGGAGCAGAGAGATCCGTCACCCACCTGCGTACATCTATCTTAAATCTTACAAATCTTACAAATAACCTGCTGTGAATGAAAGAATGAAAACCTGCTGTGTCAACCTGCCCCTAACACTCATACAGTGATTTAGTAAGTGCATTATTAAGGTGAGGACAGGAATAGGATTGACTGTGATCCTTTTAAGCCTATGCATTGATAGTCACGATTCAGATTTACGAATGGCAAATGGCTTTTTGTGTGAGAGGCCTGTTAGTAAATCTGGAACATTTCCAGCAAGAGGTGGTGAAAAGGCAGGGTGCATATAGAACTGCAAAAACATGTTGAACTACAATCATGTTTATTTTCTCAAATAAAATCGCAGAATTATCAGAAGGACAACAGCTGAGATTTTCTGATTAGAAAAATAAAGGGGCATCTGTATAGAATCTCCACAGTGTGAAAACAGGCCATTGAGCCCATCAAGTCCACACCAAGTCTCGGAAGGGCATCAGACCGAGACCCACCCCATCCCATCCCATCCCATCCCTATAACCCTGTATTTACCATGGCTAACACACCTGACCTGTGCATCCCTGGGTACTATGGTGTAATTTAGCATGGCCAATCCACCTACTTGCACATCTTTGGACTGTGGCAGGAAACCGCAGCAAAGCCGCTCAGACACAGAGAGATTGTGCAAACTCCACACAGATGGTCACCCAAGGGGTAGAATCAAACCCAGGTCGCTGGCACTGCGAAGCAGCAGTGCTAACTACTGAGCCACCATGCCGTCTGGTTCTTTAATTTTTTTCAAAATTGTCATGATAATGTCTTCAATGCACTGGACACAGGGAATAAAGGGTCTATATTGAAAGCTCACAGGGACACTCAGTATAAACGGGTTACCCTTGGAATGTTTAAATGACCTAATTTTTTTAGGTGTGCAGTTCCTTCTATTTTTAATTTTGCTTGCTTTCTTGCTGCAGTGTAATCAATTCTTGCAAGGCAGATTTGGACTCCAAGATTAATTTGACTCCCAGGCTAACTGTTCACAAGGGAGGTACAGTTTATTACTAATGTAGCAATGAAGCCAAAACAGACAGAATGATATATCATCTGCATAAACTTTTCTTGCACTTCGTTAGTACAGGGTCAGGTAAAGTATTCCACAGAGTACAGCCAATCACAGCAGATGGAATTTATTTAGGAAGCAGCTAAACCGCAGCAATTTCAAGTAGGTATGGTACCCAATAGCTTTCCACTCTTTGTCAGTATAGTTTGACATTGTGTGTTGCTTTACACTGCTGAAAGAATATTTAATTAGGAATGTTATTCGAAATAATTCACTTTATGTTTAGCTTAAACAGAGTTCTTGCACAGATGCCAATTTGGATGTGACTGCCCTTCTTTTGTGGCTCATCAGGTGGGTGCATTGCTGGCATAGTAATCCAGAGACTAGGACGAATAATCGCAAAAATGAGTGCTCAATTCCCATCCTTCACACTTGCAAAATTTGCATTTGGTTTAACATCAAATGTAAATTTATTTTGAAAAAGTTGTCAATGGTAGAGGAAGTGTCCAATGGAGCCATCGGATCCTTTTAATAAAATCCAACTGGTTCACTAACGTACTTTTAGGGAAGGATATCTGTCATTTTTATTCGGCCGGATTTTGATGTAACTCTACACTAATTTACCTGACTGGTATTTGCCCTGAGAAGTGACCTGACGAGTCACTAAGTTGTATTTAACTGATCAGAACAAATATAAGTAATAATCCAGTGATGTGAACATCCTGAGAACAAATCAAGGAAGTGTGAATTAAATGTGTGGATCATTCATTGAAGTAGGGTGAGCTTAAAGAAGTTGTGTGCCTGATATCTTAGCAACATTTTAAAAAGTCATTTATGGTTCAGAAAAATCTTTTTCCAAATGTTGGATTGCATTACATATTTTTTTAAAAGATCACAATTTTGTGTACAAAGTAAAGTAATCAGTCAATGAGGTGGAGAAAATTTACATTTGACCTGTGGTCATTCCTGGCTACACCTGATGTGATCCCGAAGGCACAAAAGTGAACAAACGGTTGAATAAGCCAGCACTGCTCCACCTCACCTTAAGAAAGGGAATAAGTGGCAACAAAATAGATGACAGCCATTCATGTAGTATTGTTTGCATTGCCAGCCAGAGGAGACGCCAGCCTGTCAGCAGGGGAGGAGGTGGTATTATCACTGGGCTGTTAATCCAGAGACCCAGATAATATTTTGGAGACCTGGGTTCGAGTCCCACCATGGCAGATGGTGAATTTTGAATTCAATGAATATCTGGAAATAAGAGTCAACTGATGACTGTGCACCCATTGTCAATTGTCGGAAAAATGCATCTGGTTCATTAATGTCCTTTAGAGAAGGAAACTGCCATTCTTACCTGGTCTGACATCCATGTAATTCCAGACCCACAGCAATGTTGTTAACTCTTAATTGCCCTCTGGGTAATTAGGGATGGGCAATAAACACTGGCCGAGCCAATGACGCCCTCATGCCGTGAATGAATTTTAGAAAAGCACCAATTAACTCACAATCCCCTACAGCCATGGCAGTTTTCTGGAAGCACGTACCATGCCGTGTTCTGGAGCTAAACTTCCGCAGGAGATGATAGCCCAGTGTAAGGTCAGAGTGTCGTGAATGAACATCCTGAGTTTCATTAGGATCCACAGCTAAATCCCTGTAGTGTCAAGGGATGTGCAGGCTAGGTGGATTGACCATGGGAAATGCAGGGTTACAAGGATGGGATGGGTCTAGGTGGGATGCTCTTCGGAGGGTCAGTTCGGATTCGATGGGCCAAATGGCCTGCTTCCACACTGTAGGAATTCTATGATTTTATGATTCTATGAATGTAGTTTACTGTTCACAGCCCTGATGGGCAATAACTGCTGGCCTAGCCAGCAATGCTCTCATCCCTTGAGGGAACAAAAAAAGAAAGAGAGCACCTGAGGTGTGTGGAGGGCAGACCATCATCTGGTAAGGCAGCGGGTGTGGATGATCCTTCCTCTTTTCCAAACACGGACCAAGCAAGGAGATCTTCAGGACCTCATTCCTGAACTCATCCCATTGGATGGGAAAGTCTGGCCAGGCAGATAAAGGCCTTACATTTCCCAGGAATTGGAGTGAAGGTCGGATGGATCACCCTCGGCCTCACTTCCTCCAGTAAAATTGCGGACAGGCCAGGTAGGTGGGAGGACGATGAGTAGGCTACCTGAATCATTTATGAGCCCCATCAGCTCCAAATCTGCCAGTTGGGACCCTTACATCTCTGCCTCTCCATTCTAAAGTGGCCCCAGCAGACTGAAAGTTCGCAAACATTACAATGCTATTCAGAAAATGAATGAGAGGAAATACTGAAAAATTATGGGTCTGATTCACTCAACAAGAACATGTCGGAGTATATGAGTAAGAAAAATACAACAGTGCACTTAACAAATCAGGAAAATATGGTATTTTGTGATAATGGGAACTGCAGATGCTGGAGAATCCAAGATAATAAAATGTGAGGCTGGATGAACACAGCAGGCCCAGCAGCATCTCAGGAGCACAAAAGCTGACATTTCGGGCCTAGACCCTTCATCAGAGAGGGGGATGGGGAGAGGGAACTGGAATAAATAGGGAGAGAGGGGGAGGCGGACCGAAGATGGAGAGAAAAGAAGATAGGTGGAGAGGAGAGTACAGGTGGGGAGTTAGGAGGGGATAGGTCAGTCCAGGGAAGATGGACAGGTCAAGGAGGTGGGATGAGGTTAGTAGGTGGAAGATGGAGGTGCCCCTTGAGGTGGGAGGAAGGGATGGGTGAGAGGAAGAGCCGGTTAGGGAGGCAGGGACAGGCTGGACTGGTTTTGGGATGCAGTGGGTGGGGGGGAAGAGCTGGGCTGGTTGTGTGGTGCAGTGGGGGGAGGGGACGAGCTGGGCCGGTTTTGGGATGCGGTGGGAGAAGGGGAGATTTTGAAGCTGGTGAAGTCCACATTGATATCATTGGGCTGCAGGGTTCCCAAGCGGAATATGAGTTGCTGTTCCTGCAACCTTCAAGTGGCATCACTGTGGCACTGCAGGAGGCCCATGATGGACATGTCATCTAAAGAATGGGAGGGGGAGTGGAAATGGTTTGCGACTGGGAAGCGCCATTGTTTATTGCGAACCGAGCGGAGGTGTTCTGCAAAGCGGTCCTCAAGCCTCTGCTTGGTTTCCCCAATGTAGAGGAAGCCACACCGGGTACAATGGATACAGTATACCACATTGGCGGATGTGCAGGTGAACCTCTGCTTGATATGGAAAGTCATCTTGGGGCCTGGGATAGGGGTGAAGGGGGAGGTGTGGGGGCAAGTATATCATTTCCTGCGGTTGCAGGGAAAGGTGCCGGGTGTGGTGGGGTTGAGGGCAGTGTGGAGCGAACAAGGGAGTCACGGAGAGAGTGGTCTCTCCGGAAAGCAGACAGGGGTGGGGATGGTAAAATGTCTTGGGTGGTGGGGTCGGATTGTAGATGGCGGATGTGTCAGAGGATGATGCGTTGTATCCGGAGGATGGTGGGGTGGTGTGTGAGAACGAGGGGGATCCGAATTGGGCGGTTGTGGCGGGGGCGGGGTGTGAGGGATGTGTGGCGGGAAATGCGGGAGACGCGGTCAAGGGCGTTCTCGACCACTGTGGGGGGAAAGTTGCGGTCCTTGAAGAACTTGGACATCTGGGATGTGCAGGAGTGGAATGCTTCATCGTGGGAGAAGATGCGGCGGAGGCGGAGGAATTAGCGCCGCATCTGCTCCCACGATGAGGCATTCCACTCCCGCACATCCCAGATGTCCAAGTTCTTCAAGGACCGCAACCTTCCCCCCACAGTGGTCGAGAACGCCCTTGACCGCGTCTCCCGCATTTCTCGTCACACATCCCTCACACCCCACCCCGCCACAACCGCCCAAATAGGATCCCCCTCGTTCTCACACACCACCCCACCAACCTCCGGATACAACGCATCATCCTCCGACACATCCGCCATCTACAATCTGACACCACCACCCAAGACATTTTTCCACCCCCACCCTTGTCTGCTTTCCGGAGAGACCACTCTCTCCGTGGCTCCCTTGTTCGCTCCACACTGCCCTCCAATCCACCACACCCGGCACCTTCCCCTGCAACCGCAGGAAATGCTACACTTGCCCCCACACCTCCCCCCTCACCCCTATCCCAGGCCCTAAGATGACTTTCCATATTAAGCAGAGGTTCACCTGCACATCCGCCAATGTGGTATACTGTATCCATTGTACTCCGTGTGGCTTCCTCTACATTGGGGAAACCAAACGGAGGCTTGGGGACCGCGTTGCAGAACCCCTCCGCTCGGTTTGCAATAAACAACTGCACCTCCCAGTCGCGAACCATTTCCACTCCCCCTCCCATTCTTTAGATGACATGTCCATCATGGGCCTCCTGCAGTGCCACAGTGATGCCACCCGAAGGTTGCAGGAACAGCAACTCATATTCCGCTTGGGAACCCTGCAGCCCAATGATATCAATGTGGACTTCACCAGCTTCAAAATCTCCCCTTCCCCCATTGCATCCCAAAACCAGCCCAGTTCGTACCCTCCCCCCACTGCACCACACAACCAGCCCAGCTCTTCCCCCCCCCACCCACTGCATCCCAAAACCAGTCCAGCCTGTCTCTGCCTCCCTAATCTGTTCTTCCTCTCACCCATGCCTTCCTCCCACCCCAAGCCGCACCTCCATCTCCTACCTACTAACCTCATCCCACCTCCTTGACCTGTCCATCTTCCCTGGACTGACCTATCCCCTCCCTAACTCCCCACCTGTACTCTCCTCTCCACCTATCTTCTTTTCTCACCATCTTCGGTCCACCTCCCCCTCTCTCCCTATTTATTCCAGAACCCTCACCCCATCCCCCTCTCTGATGAAGGGTCTAGGCCCGAAACGTCAGCTTTTGTGCTCCTGAGATGCTGCTGGGCCTGCTGTGTTCATCCAGCCTCACATTTTATTATCTTAAATATGGTGTTTTGTTTTGAATTGTTTGACAAATGTAATAGAGATGTTTGAAGATGTAGAGGTTGGATAAAGGGAATCAATGTGTCGTCTGAGATAATAAAGTATAGGTCTGGATGAACACAGCAGGCCAAGTAGCATCAGAGGAGCAGGAAGGCTGACGTTTTGGGCCTAGACCCTTCTTCAGGATAATAAAATGTGAGGCTGGATGAACACAGCAGGCCAAGCAGCATCTCAGGAGCACAAAAGCTGACGTTTCGGGCCTAGACCCTTCATCAGAGAGGGGGATGGGGAGAGGGAACTGGAATAAATAGGGAGAGAGGGGGAGGCGGACCGAAGATGGAGAGTAAAGAAGATAGGTGGAGAGAGTGTAGGTGGGGAGGTAGGGAGGGGATAGGTCAGTCCAGGGAAGACGGACAGGTCAAGGAGGTGGGATGAGGTTAGTAGGTAGCTGGGGGTGCGGCTTGGGGTGGGAGGAAGGGATGGGTGAGAGGAAGAACCGGTTAGGGAGGCCGAGACAGGTTGGACTGGTTTTGGGATGCAGTGGGTGGGGGGGAAGAGCTGGGCTGGTTGTGTGGTGCAGTGGGGGGAGGGGACGAACTGGGCTGGTTTAGGGATGCAGTAGGAGAAGGGGAGATTTTGAAACTGGTGAAGTCCACATTGATACCATATGGCTGCAGGGTTCCCAGGCGGAATATGAGTTGCTGTTCCTGCAACCTTCGGGTGGCATCATTGTGGCACTGCAGGAGGCCCATGATGGACATGTCCTCTAGAGAATGGGAGGGGGAGTGGAAATGGTTTGCGACTGGGAGGTGCAGTTGTTTGTTGCGGACTGAGCGGAGGTGTTCTGCAAAGCGGTCCCCAAGCCTCCGCTTGGTTTCCCCAATGTAGAGGCTTCTTCAGGATACCTGGTTTTCAGAAAAGCATTTGACAGCATTCTAAACAAAGGGTTACCAAACAAGTTATAGGATCATAGAGTTGTGGATAATTACTTAGTCTGGATAGAAGATTGGTTGATGGACAGAAAGCAAAGGAATGACTGGGCTTTTTCATGACAGCAAGCTACACTCTGAGAGTGCTGTGACAATCAAAGCTGTGCCTCAGCAATCTATACAATCCAAAAAAATGACATAGTTGAAGAAACAGGGATTAATGTTCACTTCAGATGCAAAGTTCAAGGAGAATGCAAGTTCTGAAGTGGACACAAAGAGGCTGCAAAGAGATACAGGCAGGTTAAGTGAATGGACAGCAAGATAGAGTATAATGTTGGCAAGCATAAGGGTATTCACTTTGCTTTTATTAAGAAAATAAAAGCAGAGAATTTCTTAAGAAGTTTGAGAGTTCTCATATTCCAGGATCACACAATGAATGCAGGAATTTAGTGTGTAGGTATAGCAAACAATTAAGAATGGAAAATGACGTGTGGATTTTAATTGATTAGGGGGTTGAATAGAAGAGTAAAGAATTCTTGTCACTTTATACAGGACTTTGTTGAGAACTCATGCGGAATAATGTGTGATGCTGGTCACCAGAATTAAGGAAGGATACATTTGGCAATGACGACGATACAGTGAGATACCCTATGATGAGAGGGTTGTCCCGTGATGAGAGCCTGAGACAGTTCAGTCAGTATTTTCTAGGGTTTTGAAGAATGAGACATGATCTGCTTGAGACAGACAAGATTCTGGAGGGAAAGGGTCGGTCCAGAGGGAACGGTCCAGTTCTAAGGAAGGGTCACTGGACCTGAAACGTTAAGTCTGTTTTCTCCTTTCCTGATGCTGCCAGACCTGCTGAGCTTTTCCCGAAACGTTGTTTTTGTCCACAATTCTGGACGGGTTTGCAGGGACATTGTTTCCCCTGGCTAGGAAATCTCGAACTCAAGGTGATGGCCTCAAGACAAGAGGTAGATTATGTGGACTGAGGTGAGAACAAGTTTCTTCATTCAGAGAGATATGAATCTTTGTAAATTGCTCCCTTGCAGTGTGGTGAATATTCAACCTTTTGAATATATTTATGGCTGGGATAGACAGACATTTGGTATCTCAGGGAATCAAGGAGTGGAGGGAGCAGGTGGTAAAAGGAATTGAAGCCAAAGACAACCATCATTTTGAATAGTCAAGCAGACACAGTAGTCTGCACACTCCTTGTTATATTCTCATTGTCTGTCAATCATGTAGAGTTACCTTGAGTACAAGAGTTGGGACATCATGTGGTGGTTTCACAAGACATTGGTGAGGCCACTTTTGGAGTGCTGTATGTAGTTCTGGTTTAAAAGAGACCTAAGGGGCAACAATTTCTCACAGGGGGTGGCTCGTATGTGGAATGAACTGCCAGAGGAAGTCGTAGATGCAGGTACAATACTTGAAGGACATTTGGACAGGTACATGAATAGGAACGGTTTAGAGGGACATGGGCTAAACACAGGCATGTGGAATCAGTTTAGCCTGGGAAATTTTGTCTGCGTGGACAAGTCAGACTGCAGGGTCTATTTGTGTGCTGTATGACTCTATGACTCTATCTCTTGAGAGAAGGCTCAGTATGGCTGCTGCTTGACCTCTGGACTTAAGCAGTTAACGCTATCGAAACAGATCCAGAGAATGCTGGAGAAGCTTAGCAGGTCTGACAGCTTTTATGGAAACACAGGAAAGATAATGTTTTGACTCCTTATGATTCTTCTTCAAAACAGAATATCAGTTTCAGTGATAACTTATTTACTTGGAACCAGTAACACAGTGAATTGTTCCAAGGCACAATGCAAGTGAGTTATCAAACAAATTTTGCCATTCAGTCAGGAAAGGAGATTCTTGGGCAGGTGACCAAAAGATAGGTTAGAAGGAGTGTCTTAAAGGAGGAAAGTAATGTGAAGTCCATTTGTATAAACCTATTTAAACTTTTAAATCACCTGAAGTACTGAATCCTTTATCAAATATACTTGTATTGATTACAAGCATATCAAAGATAGTTATTCCTTTAACAATCTCTTTACGCTGTCAATCAAATTGTAAACTTGCACAATGATAACATGACACTGTGGAAAGCAGCCTAACATTAGTAATGCTGTAATTATTTCAAAAAACAATTGAAATTGAATTGGAGATAGCAAGAACAGAGATGCTGGTATCAGAGATAACACAGTATAGAGCTGGAGGAACACAGCAGGACTGGCAGCATCAGAGAAGCAGGAAAAATTCGGATCGGGACCCTACTTCAGAAGTTAAATTGAATTGACTTTTCAACTCTCACATAGACAGGTCTTTCTTTTCACTTTTCAAGGGCTGGTCACTCAAACAGCTTGACAGCTGACAGTTCTACAGATATTATCCACACTTCAGTTACATATCCAACTTCTATAAAGATTCCAACAATGCAGAAGTATGAAAATGGAGTCAGTTTTAAATCAATGCCGAGTCCAAATAATCTTGCTGAGTTCAGGATTACCACAAATGGGAGTCACATCTAACCTTGTTACCCCTCCCAACACTCACTCACGTCTGCAATAAGAAAAGATCTCTCAGGAATTGTGGGTGAGACGGCCAAATTTGGGTCCTGCACACCTTTTTGGAATGTCCTCAGAGTTTACGTGACTTCATAAAAATCTCGGCAAACAGTCAATCCACAACTTGCAGAAAAGCCACTTTTAAATGATAGGAAATAAGTTTTTAAAGAACTACAAATGTACAGTGAGCTTGGAACACAGCGGCAAGTGCCTTGTTGAGCTGAAAAGAAAATTCAAAACATACTTATTGGTGTTCTTGTGTCCAGAGCTTCCAGCTTAATTTTGGTATCACTATAAAGACCTGCAAATGAGCACAATTAACAAGAATTAGCTCAGGGAATTAATTTACTCCCGTGGTCACTTTTGCAATGGTATGACTGTTACAAGAAGAATGCATTGATAATCAGGCCCCACTACCCTATGTACAAATGTTTGAGTACAATCATCAAATTTGCCCATATTCCCTTTTGGCACTAAAAACTTGAATCAAAGGCCTGTTCCATACACTCAAACTACTCTGTTTACTATAACACAAAACTTATTCTTAGAAAAAACAAGTGGCAAAATTGGTTTAGAACTCAAAATTGATTAGAACTATACTCACTTTTAATCTTAAACAAACACACTTACACAACATAAAAACCAAAAGAAATGGTGATGCTGTGAATCAGAAACAAAAACAGAAATTGCTGGAAAAGCTCAGCCTGTCTAGCAGCATCTTTGGTGAGCAACCAGAGTTAATGTTTTAGGTCGAGCGTCCCTTTCTCAGAACCTCATACCATTTTGAAGAAAGGTTACTTGGCCTGAAATATTAACTCAGATTTCTTACACAACACGCAGTTTAACACAGGCTGTGTAGAAAAGGAAGAATCACCCTCATTGACAGATGGTTTGAAAAGCAGAGCTTAGAGGTTGATCACTCCTCACAGTCCACTGACCTTCTTGTTGAGAATATCAAATTGCTGGCAGCCATATACTGGAAATGAAAGTGGGTGACCCAGCTGTAGCTGCTGGTGCCTGTGGGGAACTAGAGCATAGGCAGCGCAGAGGGCATGCAGTGTGCATGGTGCGATCTTTTAAACAAAGTTTCACTTTGATTGACAAGCATGCTGGTTTCCAAGTCTTTGGAAAGTGATTCCCAATTTTCATACAGGAGAAAAAGAGAGAAATGTTGCAGCTTTTTCATCCTTACCGCTGCTTCTGCTTCTCTAACTCCACAGGATTTTGAATCAACAGTCAAACGCAGCCAGCATTGCTTATCTGTACAGAGGCAGGTGTTCCAGCTATTGAGGACTGTTGACCTTTTTTTATTCCAGAAGGTGTCCAAACAATTTAGTATTTTTTGATTTTCCATCTCATCCATACATATTTATGTACATTTGCAACAGCAGGCAAAGCTGTTTACAGAACAAAAACTTTTCAACCTGGCATGAAAGTGAATGGAAACTCGAGATGTGCTGAGTACATTTCGCTCACTGAATACTGCAACCTTTGGCAGCAGTTGTATTCGTCACAGAGAATTTCATCAGTCGTTTAACATCAAAGTATATACTACACATGAATCACGTGAGATTTCACAAGGTTTTATGCATGCGAAATTCTTAAAAATGTTATTCTGCTTGACAGAAATTGACACAGCATCAAAGGAATGAGAAAAAGGATGTGATGGCAATTAGAAAAGTTCACATTGGTTAAGGAGGACACGTTTTTCTTTGAGACTTAAGTTCAATGAAGCTGTATGGTATGACATGTCGGTCTTACTTGAATTTGCTTTAAAAAACACACAAATTAGTTTGCTATCAGTACGTTTGTAACAGAACATTTCCTCACATTCATCTGTAAGCTGTCCTCCTTTGAAATACATTCACTGAAAGGACATTTTTTTTATCAATGCTAGTGTCCCCAATTACATTCTTACACAGCCTATCCACCTTTTCATCAGTCTCATTTTCCAGATCAAACTCTATCTCAACTCAGCTTTTGTTTAGTTAACAAAAATTCCCTTTTTACTCTATCTGACTCCGATACTGTTTATCCATATCTATTATGCTTTCTCTCTGTTTGCCCTTTCCTTCATCTTGTTTGAATTTGCATGTGAACCTCAGAGAATATGGGTTCCCTGATTGGGGCTGTTAACTTGGTTAACCAGGCTGTCAGATATAAACAGAAGTGCCAGGGGTTCTGTTCACCCCAAGAGATAGCTCTGAGCTAGCTGGGTCAGCGTCATGTGCCATGCATGTGTAAATAAAGGGTGCACTGGTGATGGGATACTGGCCTTTATGGAGTAATTTTAGAATTCTCTTACATTTGACCTATTACCTTCTGACATTTCACTCGTAACCCCTTCACTGGGTATACTTGCTTTGGGTATGTAAGACCAATTAGATCTAGGTTACAAAAAGGTCACTGACGTTATAGACTGCAGCAATCTGCCATTTTACACAGGAATGTTTGCACACATCTTCATTCATTAAGAAAGGTATGTATTTTTAAGTGTGGCTTTGTATTGATTAACTTTGTTTTAATCCATGATATTTTGTTTAAGAAGACTTTTGAAGCAATAATTAAGTTTTTGTTTGTAAGTTAATTTTCGATTAATTTTAAATTAATAATTAATTCATTAGTTAAACAAACACGTGGGAGCAGTAATTCCCTACTGCTTTCTCCATGGTAACACCTCGTTTTTTTTGGTATGAACTTGCCAAATATTTAGCAGCTTTTTCTTCTATAAATTATGGCTCCCTTTGAAATTTGGG
This sequence comes from Stegostoma tigrinum, assembly GCF_030684315.1. Taxonomy (NCBI): domain Eukaryota; kingdom Metazoa; phylum Chordata; class Chondrichthyes; order Orectolobiformes; family Stegostomatidae; genus Stegostoma; species Stegostoma tigrinum. The sequence continues at coordinate 96,089,736 of NC_081359.1, forward strand.
ATTCTTTTGCTGAATCTTACTTATTTTTTGGCTGGGTGTTAGTTGTGTTGAGTTTTTAGGGAGGCTTTATCACAGCAAGGGCAAACATACTTTCACACCTTACACTAAAACCACCTCATTAATTAATGACCACATCCCTATGGTGTGTCTCAAGTCCATCTCACATTACCACACCCTGCCACTTGGTGGATATCCTGGAATTCACCGGGATCCCTTGTGCCCACAGCATCTTTATAAAGGCCTGCTGTGCAGCCAGAAAAGTTCTGTCACTCCACTGCTGCCCTGCAGAGTTCTTGACATTTGCCCTGAAAATGGCAGATAGGGGAGGGGATTCGGTGACCCCCTTGTGAGGGTGACGCTAACATGGGAATTCATTTTTCTGCATTGCCAGCAATGGACAGTAGACGATGCCAGCCTGGTCTGAGGTTACCTCCCAGGTTAAAGCAGTCTCAGCCATCTGGAGGAATGTTCAGCAATATAGGAAAATGTCACTGTCCCTCTCCACTCCTTTGGGTAAGTTCTATTACCACCTCCCCGATATCTCTCACTCGCTCTGCCTGTGCTATTGTACCCACCTCCCACCAAGGCTCATGTTCTACCACCCTCACTGATGCCTTCAACATCTTTCCTTGCTGGCTGTCATCCACCATGACCCCCTTGACTGCTAACCCTGCACGCCCTCAGTGCTGCCCTCACACTTATTCCTCACAGGCTGTAGCAATAATGGCTGGGTTGCCCACTTCCATTTCCGTCAAACCTAACTCTCTCCTTTTCCATGAGGAAATCAACCCACAAGAGAGCAGAAAGAGGCAAAGAGGGTGGTGCGCTACCTGTAAACCTGCTCCTCACCCCTTAGATGGACACGATCCTTAGTTCTGAGGAAGGGTCACCAGACCTGAAACGTTAACTCTTTTTTATTCCTTCACAAATGTTGCCAGACCTGCTGAGCTTTTCCAGCAACTTCTGTTTTTGTTCCTGATTTACTGCATCTTCAGTTCTTTCGGTTTTTATTCAGGTAGGATCCTTAGGCTGACTACCCTGAGTAGCGCCTGAACTAGTTTCGGAAGCTGACTTTGACTTACAGTGCAGAGAACCCCTGACTGAAGGCAAAATGTGGATTAGAGGTGAGCCATGAGCATTCTTAGAATTTGCCACTTGTTGGAAGCTAAAGTTTGTGGACAGGGGTACTGTGTGGCATGGAGCACGCCCTGAAATGTTGGTGCCCTGTTTCCAATGGGGAAGTTGTTCAGAGAAGCGTTGATATTAAGGAGCTGCGTTGGACTGTTAACAAGGAGTTAAGCAAGCAATAAAACCATCCAGCTTGCTGCTGCTGAGTGAGAATCTCACATAGAACTTAGAACAGTACAGCACAGTACAGGCCCTTCGGCCCACAATGTCTTATGGTCTTATGATGTTGTGCCAAACTTTTACCCTAAACCTAAGGTCTATCTAACCTCCACCGCCACCTTATACGATCATCAAGTTGCCACTTGTCAAAAGCTTATTAGTTGGGAATGAATGTAGCTTGGCTGTGTGGGCTAAGGTGCTAGATTGAGCCCCCACTCTCTCGGGAAATGTAAGCTCAAATGCTGTTACTGCTGCCAAAGTGTACTAATGAGCTCTGATTTGCTTCTGCGTTCATGTGGTGCAGTAGTAATGTCCCTACCTCCAAGCCTAAAGGCCTAAGTTTAAGTCCCACCTCCTCCAGAGGTGTCAAAATATCTCAGTTCTGAAGAAGAATCACTGGACTTAAAATGTTAACTCCGAATTCTTTTCACAGATGCTGCCACATTTGCTGACTTTCTCCAGCAACTTCTGATTTGCATTTTTTTTTGTTTCAGATCTCCGACATCCACAGGTCTTTGTTTTATCATAACATCTGTGAACAGGTTAATTAAAAATATTTAAAAGATGGAGCAAAATGATCTTGGCATTGAGATGGGCCTTGTCAGACTTGTTACTCAATTCTACACGCACCTTATGATAGCCCAAGGTCACTCAGACCCCCATAAGAATCCAGTCGCTGTGTCTGTCCCAGTGACTGAAATGAAAATTTCAACAGGTCCTTAAATTAAACTTTCTTATGTTCATTTTGCTTTGCATTCATCTTCACTGGGTTTATAGAAATTGTGGTTTGTAAGCCATCTTCTGCATTACATTGGTGCTCAATCTGCAACTGAGATTGTCTACCTCAATCCCACTTACCTGTTTTTTATCTGAAATTCCACGTACTTTTCAAACATAAACCTTTACGGACTGGTGTTGAGGTTTCTGCCACACTATCAACTTGACTAAAAACATTTCATGCTCCAACAAGGCTCTACAATGGAATAGCAAATACTGCCATTTTCTCCTTCATTCATCTGGTATTACTTAGAGTCTTAGAAGTCTACAGCATCGAACCAAGTTCTTTGGCCCAACTTGCCCAGGTTTTCACAATCGAACACATTCAAACACTTTTGTATTTCTCCCATCTCACATTAAACCTTAAAAGAACAGCTTACCAGCCTGGTCACTCCCTTCCTATCCACATTAGCAAGCTCCTTGCACATGCAAATGGAGCATTAGGAGACAGGCCAACATTGCAGTGTGATCGAAGTGGCTGTGAAGCATTTGAAGAAAGGTGCAAAGATTATAAAATTATTATGCATGGTACATGTACATAAATTGTAATGAACATCTGGAAATTATGTAAATTTTTAGAAGACATCAGTGGGACTGCAACTTGAGTTTTTGAGGCAGTTTTTGGCTCCGAATTAGAGATAGGTTATTAATGTTTGTTAATACCTTAGCAAGATTTCATGAGATTGATGTCAAGGGTTATAATTATGAAAAGCAGTTGGCTTTCTGACCTATCTGTGCCTGTCATGATTTTATGGACCTCCATAAGGTCACACCTCAGTTTCCTACGTTTCTAGGCAAAAAGACCCAGCCTCTCCTTATAAATCAAACCTTCAGTCCAGGTAGCATCCTAGTAAATCGTTTCTGCAAACTTCCTAGTTTAATAATATCTAAGCCTGAGGGAGTAGATGTTCCTCATGAATGGTGATGCAAAGCAAATAATATCAGCTCAACAGTGCATTACATTACCTGTCTGATATCTGTCGGGCAAAATTTAGCCACTAGCATGTCAACCCTGATGCGGCAATGACTTCAAGAGATTGGGAGCCAGCAGAAGACAGTGGTGTGACATCAGCTGTAATGTACCCACAGGCGGCCAATTGGAGGACAAATGAAAGTGTTTGCAGGGAAGAGTGCTGGCAGTCTGACCGTGAATGTTATGTGGTGCTCAGTTGAACCAAGATGGAGAAGGCATCCCAAGCCTGCTAACAATTCTAAAGCAGGGAGAACAATCCAGGATAAAATCAATATACTGCAGAATGCTGGAAATCTGCAATAATTACAGAGAATGCTGGAGAAACTCAGAGGTCTGGCAACATTTGCAGAGAGAGAAAAACAGTTAACATTTCAAACCTGCTCTGACTCTTCTTCAGAACTGAGGAATGTTCTGGAAAGGAAAATCCAGAAGCCTGAAACTGACACATGGATTCTTCTGCAGGGATATGCTTGAAATGATGCAGATGTGCGGAATGAATCTCAGGATGTTCATTTCATAGTCTTACGTTGACCTTACACTGAGCAAACCCCTCCTGCCGAAGTTTAGTTCCAGAAGAAGCAGGTGTGCTAAATGCCTCTGGAAAACTACCATGGCTACGGGGTAATCGCTAGTTGATTGGTGCATTTTTAAAATTCATTCATGGGATAAGAGCATCATGAGCTAGGCAGCATTTATTGCCCATTTCTAATAGCCCAGAGCGCAGTTAAGAGTCAAACACATTATTGTGGGTCCAGAACAACTATAAACCAGACCAGGTAGGGACAGCGGTCTCCCTCCTGTAAGGGCATTACTGAACCAAATGGGTTTTCTGACAATCAGCGACGGATTCATGGCAATCATTAGACTCTTAATTCTATAACTTCATGGAACTCAAATACCACCATTCTGCCATGGTGTGATTTGAACCTGGTTTTCCAGGACAGTACCTAAGTCTCTGGATTAACAGCTCCCCAGTTATACCATTAGTCCATCCCTTCCACTACATGGATACTAATTGGCCTTCTCGTAGACCAATCAGAATGCCAGCCAGATATGCAGCCTGCTGTTGGGATAAAATAGCCAGCAACATCAGGAAACAATCCCAACACTGACTTTTGCAGGCCATCATTTTTTCAAATTGCCCCCAAAAAAGGTTGCCAACTCTTGCTCATTAACTTTAACAGAACTGAATATTGAGCCCCTCAGGCTGTAGAAGCAGCATCACCAATTCTAATTGACTTAAAAGACAAATTTCTCCTCCATCATTTCACAGTTGATTCTTGTGAATCAATAGCATTTTGTTATTGATTCATCTACCAGTCACTCATCATTTTACCTCTCTAAGCATTATAGTACTCCGACATTGACAGCGTCAATTTTGTCCACCCTTTCAACTACTTAGCTCAATTGAAAAGGGCCTCTGCTTTTCTATACTTTCGTTCACAATTATAACCCTTGACATCAATCTCATGAAACCTTGCTAAGGGATAATGGGAACTGCAGATGCTGGAGAATCCGAGATAACAAGGTGGAGAGCTGGATGAACACAGCAGGCCAAGCAGCATCTTAGGAGCACTTTCCAAACATTAATAACCTATCTCTAATTCGGAGCCAAAAACTGCCTCAAAAACTCAAGTTACAGTCCCACTGATGTCTTCTAAAAATTTAATAATTTCCAGAGGTTCATTACAATTTATGTACATGTGCCATGCAGAATAATTTTATAATCTTTGCACCTTTCTTCTAATGCTTCACAGCCACTTCGATCACACTGCAATGTTGGCCTGTCTCCTAATGCTCCATTCGCATGTGCAAGGAACTTGCTAATGTGGATAGGAAGGGAGTGACCAGGCTTGTGAGCTGTTGTTTTGCTGGATTGTATCCGTACTTCTGAACCAGGAGGCCCATGTTCAAGTCCCATCTGTCCAAAAGTGGGTAACAATATCTCTGAATGGGCTGCATAGGAAAATACAGAAAAATGAAAATAGTTGATACTCAATGATAGGCATGACAGAAGGAGAGAGGTGGCATTATCACTTTTAAAAAGTCCACTTTGATGACCAGAGATTTAGCTGGATCACAATAGTTAATTCCAATCTCACTATTTTAGATACAGGTCTGGAGTTTTCAGTGAGGTTGTGTTTTAATTTCAGCAAAAATTGTCTGAAACTGGCCAAACCAGTGCTTAATTTCAGGTGTGAATTCCATCCAGTGTGGATTGAGTTTCTGCAAACCTTTGCGCTTATTTCAAAACCATTGCATTAGACTCTGACCCCAACCACTACTCTGGACAGCCTCCACACCAAAGTCATATTGTCCCTCTCTGTGGCCTTTGGGAAAACTCAAAAATTTGTTTGCGTTGACATCACAAGTCAATATCCCTAATTTGCTAACTTTTTGTATGGTTACGGTTTGCTGAGACAATAATGGAAAATATGTAAATGAACATTATGTAATTTTGGATCTTGAAGATTTGTAGTGAAACGATTATGAGCATTTGTCGCTGTATTCCATTGTGGGATTGTCCTTGCAAAGAAAGTAATTAAGCTGGTTCAGCTGGGCACAAGGAGGTTAATAGGCTCTTTAAAAAAAACCTACTGATATATTTTTTCTTTAAATTATTGTATCTGAGGATCACAGAATAATTACAGCACAGAGAAAGGTGTGTCTCTGCTGACTCTTTGCAGTTCACCTTTTGCCACTTCCCCATGTCCCTGCAAATCTTTCGTCTTCAGCTAATGATTCAGTATTTCTTTGAAAGCCATGATCAAATCCACTGCCATCACACTCTCAGGCAACATGTTGCAGATCATAACGGCTTGATACATTAAATGGCATTTTTTCTCAGGTTGTCATTGCTTTTGTTGAAATGTTTTGCAAAAATTTAACTGGCGTCTGCTTATCTATATATGTATTAGACAGTTCTGTATAGATTTTAAAGCTACTTTCAGCTATTTAAAATTGGGACCGCATATAAGATGATGGACTGGTTAAAGCAGATTAGTTTTGTGATGCTAGAGCGAGGGGTGATAATTTAAAATTAAGCGGTCACACATTTAACATAGATAAAGAAACTTTTTTTTCTTAGAAGGTCTTTGGAATTCCCTTTTTTAAAAAGCAGCGGATGCAAAATCTAAATATTTTCAGGGCAGAGGCAGGTAGATTGTCAAGAAGATAACAGACTATCAGGGATGTTTAGGAATGAGGGTTGAGACTAAAATCAGATCTGACTAAATGCCAGAGCAGGCTTGTAGGGCTGACTGGCTCCTCTTGTTCCTTGTTTGTATGTTTGTGTGCTTGGAATGTTCATGATGAATCCATTTTCCATTTTATTAGGGAAGATGCAGCAAGACCGAGGGCTGCAGGTGCGTAGCTCCTTGAAAGCAAAGTTGCAGGTGGACACAGTGGTGGAGAAGGCATTTGGCACAATTGCCTTCATTGGTCAGTGCATTGGGTATAGGATTTGGGATGTCATCTTGCAGCTGCACAGGACACTAGTGAGATTGCTGTTGGAATGCTGCATACAATTCTGGTTGCCTTTCTACAGGGAGAACGGTGTTAACCTAGAAAGGTTGCAAGAAGATTCACAAGAATGTTGCATGGACTAGAGGGTTTAAGTTATAGGGACAGGCTGAATAGAATCCCTACAGAGCGGAAACAGGCCATTTGGCCCAACAAGCCCACACTGCCCCCCTGAAGAGCATCCTACCCAGACCATTGCCCTACCCCTGATTTCCCATGTCTAACCTGCCTAATCTAAACATCCCTAAACACTACAGGCAATTTAGCATGGCCAATCCACCTACCCTGCACATCTTTCGACTGTGTGAGGAAACTGGAGCAGCCGGAGGGAACCCACACAGACATGGGGAGAATGAACAAACTCCACACAGACATACGCCTGAAGCTGGAATTGAACCGGGTCCCTGGCGCTGTGAGGCTGCAGTGCTAACCACTGAGCCACTCTGGGCTGGGGCATTTTTTCCTTGGAATGGCAGAGACTGACGATTGATTTTTTAAAAAAATTTATTCATGGAATGAGGACGTCACTAGCTAGACCAGCATTTATTGCCATCACTAATTGCCCAGACAGCAGTTAAGAGTCAACCACATGTAAGGCAGACCAGTTAAGAACAGCAACTTCCATTCCTAAATGGGCTTTTACAAGAATTGACAATGGGCCATTAGATTCTTAATTCCAGATTTCTGTTGAATACAAATTCCAACATCTCCCGTGGCGGGATTCAAACCTGGGGTCTCCAGAACATTACCTGGGTCTTTGGATTAACAGTCCAGTGATAATACTATTAGGCTGTTGCCTCCCCCTTATAGACGTATATGAAATCATAAAGGGCATGATAGGGTGAATAGCCAAGGTCTTTTTCCTAGAGTGGGGGGTGCTGGGGAATATAAGATTAGAGGGCATAGGTTTAAGATGAGAGGGGAAAGATTTAAAATTGACCTGAGGGGTAACTTTTTCACACACTAAATGTGATGCATGCATGGCATGACCTGCCAGAGGAAGTGGAAGCAGGTAGAGTACAACATTTAAAAGGAGCTTGGATGCATATAAGAATAAGAAGGGTTTAGAAAGTTATGGGCCAAGTGGTGGCAAATGGGACGAGGCCAGATTGGGTTGTCTGGTGGGTGTGGATATTTTGGACCAAAGGGTCTGTTTCCTTGCTGTGTGACTCTGACTCAGTCTATGACACTAAGTTACCATTCTTAAACATGTCAAGAAATACTCGGAAAGCAGAAGATTTTTTTTAAAGAGAATTTTGTTTTAAATTGCAAGTTGATAGTGCAGCTTCTTGGCATGTTGTGTATTGGAAAGTATACAGATGTGTTTCAGCAGAACATTTGGAAGAAGAAACACTTCTTAAAGTGTTAAAATAAATTTGGATGCATTCTGCTTCAGCAACACCAGTTTTCCCCAATGTGGAAGCTCTGTCCCATAATATAGGAGAAAAAAAAGCCCAGTACAGGGTCATGTTGATCTCACTGAGCCCATCACTCACTAATTCTCCTGTTTATGTCTCAGGTGAGTTATGGATTCTTAGTTGAATGAAAAGCAGCAGATATTTATTTAAAATGTTTTGAAACTTATTATTGACCAGAGTGAAATCTTAAAGATAACTTCTAACACAAATCCCATAGATTCTGTCCACGGAGTGATCTTAACTTAACTGTCTTCCTTCTACATAACTGTAACATAAGCTAAACATAATACAAACAAAAAAAAACCCACTACCCGCTTCCTGATTGCAGTCCGCCCTTTGAAAAGCCACGTATGTATAAGTAAACAATTTTTTATATATTGTTTCAGAAAGTCCTCTTTTTGACTATATCATCTGCAGGCAGTGAGTGTATCATTGCGAAGGAAAAATGTTCTTGGCCTCATCCTCACCAATCTACCTGCTGCAGATGCATCTGTCCAGGACAGTGTTGGTAAGAGTGACTACTGCACAGTCCTTCTGGAGATGGAGACCCCTCTTCACACTGCAAATACCCTCCATTGTGCAAAATGTGATAGACTTTGGACAACCTAGCAACTCTACTGAGCATTAATGGAGCACTATGAGCTATCTGCAGCAACAAAATTGCATTCTAACACAGTCTGCAACCTCGTGACCCAGCATATCTCCCACTTTACCATTATGTTCAAGTCCGGAGTTCAGCCTTGGTTCAATGAAGTGTGTGGAAGGACATGTAAGGAGCAACACCAGCCATAACTAAAAATACGGTGTAAATCTGATGTAGCAACAACACAAGACTTTCTTGAGTGCCAAACAGCATAGGCCGTGACTCCATAAGCAATGGATCAGATCTAAGCTCTGCAGCCCTGTCACATTCAGCCATGAATGGTGTTGGACAATGAAATAACTCCACGGAAGCCAGCATCCCATCAACAAAGTTGTCCTATATTTGCACATGCACAGTGCATCAACTCTGAGCAGCTGGCTCAGAATCAGTCTCCAGAGAGAGGAGAACTCCTAACACTCCTGTTTAAATCTGTCATCCAGGAGTTCCAGATTGGTGCAAGCTAACAGCCCGAATAAGGGATCTCATAGTCAATGAGCTCCACCTAGCCAATCTCATTCCAATCATGACAGACAAGTAAACAAATTGGGGTGGCACACTGGCTCAGTGGTTAGTACTGTTGCTTCACAGTGCCAGGGACCCAGATTTGATTCCAGCCTTGCTCAGTTGTCTGTGTGGAATTTCCACATTTTCTCCATGACTGCATGGGTTGCTTCCATGTGCGCTGGCTTCCTCCCACAGTCTAAAGATGTGCACGTTGGGTGGTTCGGCCATTCTAAATTGCCCATAGTGCTCAGTTATGTGTGGGTTAGCTGTGTTAGCCATGAGAAATGCAGGGATAGGGCAGAGGGTGGGATGACCTTCAGAGAGTCAGTATGGTCTCGTTGGGCCAAGCGGCCTGTTTCCACACTGCAGGGATTCTACTTAAAAAAAAACTGACTGTTGTAGAATTCTCCACAAACATTCCTGTTCTGGTAGGAGGGGTTGTTGGTCGGTGAGTGAAGAAATTGATTGATACCAAGATAGTCAATTTGTGAGCTGAAAAGAAAGTAGTAGCATCACCCTGAAAGAATCCATTTGTATTTTAGAAAGAGAACACCAATGCTGGGCTAATCAATTGATGTTTTCAAAATAGGAAATCAATACTGAAATAATAAAATAGCCATTTATAAAGAAGGAAATACACAAAAATAATCAATTAACATTTTCAGAAGAGTATATCATAAGTAATTTAGAGGAAGAAAGACATTACCATTGCATTACCAGTGATGTAGCAACGTGACCAAAACAACTATTGATTGTTGTGAAACCCAAATAATTCTCCGCTGTCCTTTCTCAAGGAGAACCAGCCTTCCCCATCAACTACGTAACTCCAGGTCTATACCAATGTAGTTGACTCTTACTTCTCACCGAAATAGATTCTCAAGCCATTCAAACAGGGCAACCTAAGAAGGCTTTGTGGAAGAAATAATTATAAGCAGGGGCACTGCTTCCTGCGTTGTCTGTACATGAATCCTGTTAAATCTCCTAAGGATTCTCAAAGCCAGTCTAGGAGAAATGTATCCACATTCTCAAGGAACTGTCTAAGGCGAAGCAGAAGGACCGAACACCTTCACATGAAATTCCTCAGTGGCCTTCACATTGAACTTTAGCCTGAGTATTTTGAATGGATTATTAAATCCTTTTGAAAAAAAATGCACTTGAATGGATTTATACATCCTTTCAAAAATACACTGACAGCAGTAACTTCAGTCATCATACATTCAGTAACATAACCATTCTCCTTTAATGTTCTGAATGTGTTCAAAATTAATGTCATTTTTCAGTGTCATTTAGTAGCCTGTGATTGACAGAGACAGAAAGTCGAAAAGCAATCTCCGTCTGTCTGTCTGTATCGCAGGATGACATCAATATGCTGTGGATCACGAATGATTAACAGTGTAGTCATCGTAACATTCACTGTAGTTGCATAACTTGCATGTGTTTCTATCTCAAAAGTGACACAAAATAATGAAACAGATTGTTTTCAGTAGCAGTACTTCTTGTGAGTACTCTATAAATAAAGAAAACAAATGTGCATTCAACAGATTTATGTTAAGCAAAGCATTTGTGTAGAAACCATATTTTTAATTTGTCTATCCAGGTCCAAAATATCATTGAGTCATGGAGGTCTACAACACAAAAAAATGCGCTTTGGCCCGTCGAGTCTGCACTAGTCAAAATAACACTAACTTGTTCTAATCCCATTGTATGCTTTAGCTTTGCAAGTGTACTTCTAATTACTTCTTAAATATTATGAGGGATTCCGTCTGGACCACCCCTACAGGCAATGAGCTCAATGCTGAGTCCAAACAATTCACGAGTTTATCGTGTTGGACAATAATTTTGAAAGGGCATCTGCACAGGTGCCCCTCAAACCTGATGCACCATTCAATGAGATTATGGATGATCTGTGGTCGAATTCTATCTTCTTCCCTTTGGCCCTTATCCATTAATACCTTTACTTAACAAAAAAAAATTATCTAAATGTCTACCACCCTTTGTGTGTAAAATAGCTTCACAACATTTTTTCTGAACCCTCGTCTGGCCCTAATTTTTAGACTATGCCCCCTAATTCTAGAAGCTGCAACCAATGGAAATACCTGCTTTGTCTTTTCCTGTTATTCCAGTCAAATGTCAACTAACCATCCCGGTACATTCCGTTAATGGCTGTGTTCTGCATGCCTTTGTCGATCTCAGTGCTACACCAGTGGAGAAGGCAACTGATGGCCTTTCGTGAATTCTTTCAGCAGTTCTGACTGGACTCCACATGGTTGGCAACACTCTGCAACGACTGGCAGACAGGTACTAGCCAGACGCCAAGCTGAGGCAGCAATGGAAAGATGAATGCTGTACTCTTGAGAAAGGACAGTAAGTTCATGGTCAATGGAATCAAAGACATTCCAGTGGAATCGTGCCTCAACAATCCTGGCAGTGTGATAGAGAATATCTTGCTGGACTGCTGCTAAGTGGAGGGGTGATGTGGCAATGAGAGAAAGTCAGAGTGGAAGTACGCCATTCTTTCCTTTGAGCCTTCTGCGCAATTCATTATGATCATGACTGATCAACCAACCCAGTACCCTGTTCTTCCTTTTCCCCTGCACCCTTTGATCCCTTTAGCTTCAAGTGCTAAATCTATCTCCTTCTTGAAATCATCCATTGTGTCAATCCACGAATCCAGAGGTCCAGGCTGATGCTGTGGGGAAGTGGATTTAAATCCCATCATTGCGTCATTGGAATTCTATTTTAAAATCTGAAATAAAAAAAGAAAACTTTTCACAGTCTTGGTGACTGGCACGGTGGCTCAGTGGTTAGCCTCACAGCACCAGGGACCCAGGTTCGACTCCACCCTCAGAAAACTGTCTGTGTGGAGTCTGCATATTCTCCCTCTCTCTGCGTGGGTTTCCTCTCACAGTCCAAAGATGTGCGGGTTGGATGGGTTGGCCATGCTAAATTGCCCGTAGTGCCCGTAGGGCTGTGTGGGTTATATGAGGGCGGGTCTGTGTGCAATGATCCAAGGTTCGGTGTGGACTTGTTGGGCCAAAGGGCCTGATTCCACACTGTAGGTATTCTACGAAAACAATATTGACAGTTGTAAGAATCCATCTGGTTTACTCATGATCTTCAGGGAATGAAATCTGTCATCCATACCTGGTCAGACAGCAATGTGGTTGATTCCTAACTGTCCACTGGAATGGGAGCTCAATTCATGATAGGCATTGATTGGCCAGTACCAACCACATCCAATTAACAAAAAAAAACTTGCAAGCCCTTTGAATTCTGCTGTCTGTAGCCATAGTGGGATAGTGTAGTCTGTATGGCCAACAAGATGGTCATGCATGACGTGAGTTTGGGCTTCCAATGCTGCACCCAGGCATCAGGAGGCGTCTGACTGTGCTGGAATGGAATCTACGACATCAGCCACCAGACAATGCATCCCATATTTGGGTTAGTTAATGTGCTAATGGAATTAACACCACTTTTACTCTTGTGAGGATTTCACCCTGGACATTGGTGAGGCCACTTTTGGAATACTGCATTCAGTTCTGGTCTCCCTGACATAGGAAAGATCTTGTTAAATTTGAAAAAGTTCAGAAAGGATTTGCAAGGGTGTTGTCTGGATTGGAGGATTTGTGTTATAGGGAGGAGCTGAATAGGCTGGGGCTAATTTCTCTGGAGCATCAGAGGCTGAGGAGTGACCTTATGTAAGTTTAGAAAATCATGATGGGCATGGATAGATTGAATAACCAAGGCCATTTTCCCAGGGTAGGGGAGTCCATAACTAGAGGACTTAGGTTTAAGCTGAGAGGAGAAAGATATAAAAGGGACCTGAAAGGTAACTTGTTCACACAGATGGTGGTGCATGTATGAAACGAGCTGCCAGAGGATGTGGTAGAGGCTGATACAAATATAACATTCAAAAGGCATCTGGGTGAGTATATGAACAGGAAGGGTGTAGAAGGATATGGGCCAAATGCTGGCAAATGGGACTAGAACAGTTTAGGAAATCTGGTTGGCACAAACAAGTTGGATCGAAGGGTCTATTTACATGTTGTACAAATCTGTGACTCCACGGTCCTGTGCCAAGTTGGTACCAATCTGCTCCAAGCTCCTTGACAGAGACAGCAAGCTCTCTGGCAGATCCTGCTAATGTTCCAAATGTTTCAGCATGAATACCCATCAGCCTTTCCTTGTTGACAGTCCCATTGGAGTCTTCACCAGATGTTGCTGCAGCAAGATTCATGGGCAGCTTTATAACTCAGCAAGCTGGCGGCTGTGCTAACCCCCTCCCCCCACCATTTTCAACAGGTAATTGAATAAGTAAAGAGGAAATAAAGCTAGTGGTGATCTTCTGGTGAATGAGTTTAGTTAATTAATATTGGTAAAAAAAGAAATAATGGAAGTTTTGAACATTCAGAACATAGAACACAGAGCAGTACAACACAATACAGGCCCTTCGGCCCACAATGTAATGCCGACCTATTATACTACTAAGATCAATCTACCCTGCATAGCTTAGGTTTTACTATCTTCCATGTGCCTATCCAAGAGTCACTTAAAAGTCTCTAAAATATCTGACTCCACTACCACTGCTGGCAGCACATTCCACACACCCACCACTCTCTGTCTGAAGAACCTACCTCTGACATCTCCCCTATACCTTCCTTCAATCACCTTCACATTATGCCCCCTTGTAATAGTCATTTCAGCCCTGGGAAAAAGACTCTGGGTATCCACTTTATCTATGCCTCTCATCACCTTGTACACCTCTATCAAGTCACCTCTCATCCTTCTTCGCTGCAATGAAAAATGCCCTAGCTCTGTCAACCTTGGCTCATGAGACCTGCCCTCCAGTCCAGGCAGCATTCTGGTCAATTTCCTCTGCACCCTCTCTAAAGCTTCCACATCTTCCCTTTAATGAGGTGACCAGAACTGAACACAGTATTCCAAATGTGGTCTAACCACACTATAGAGCTGCAGCATAACTTCACATCTCTTTAATTCAGTCCCCCTGCCAATGAAAGCCAACATAGCATTTGCCTTCTTTACAACCCTACCAACTTAGGTCACAACTTTGAGGGATCTATGGACATGGACCCCAAGATCCCTCTGATCCTCCACACTGCCAAGAATCTTGCCATTAACCCTGTCATCCGCATTCAAATGTGACCTTCCAAAATGAATCATTTCACACACTTCTGGGTTGAATTCTATCTGCCACTTCTTTGCCCGTCTCTGTATCCTGTCAGTGTCCCATTGAAACCTACAACAGCCCTCCACAGTGTCCACAACTCCACCAACCTTCGTGTCATAGGCTAACTTACTAACCCACGCTTCCTCTTCCTCTTCAAGTCATTTATAAAGATCACAAAGAGCAGAGACCCCAGAACAGATCCCTGTGGGACATCACTGGTCACTGAGCTCCACGCTGAATACTTTCCATCTACTACCACCCTCTGTCTTCTATTGGACAGCCAGTTTTATATCCAGACAGCTAAATTTCCCTGAATCCCATGCCTCCTTGCTTTCTGAATGAGCGTACCATGTGGAACCTTATCAAATGCCTTGTTAAAATCCACATAAACCACATCCACTGCTCGAACTTCATCATCTGTTTTATCACATCCTGAAAAAATTCAATAAGTTTTGTGAGGTATGACCTGCCCCGCACAAAGCCACGCTGACTATTTCTACTCAAACTGTGCTTTTCCAAATAATCATAAATACGGTGTCCTCTCCAATAATTTGCCCACCGCAGAAGTAAGACTGACCCGGTCTGCAATTTCCAGGATTATCACTATAATCAATGTTGGGACTGTCTTCAATGCGGAAGATTTTGAAAACTTCCCAAAGATAATTGTAGTTCGGGAGGGTTGGACTTGAAACAATCACTTTCACTATGAAAACAATGCTGAGAAAATTATTGGCCAACAGTCTGACAAGTTCCCAGGATCAGATGCTTTGCATCCGAGGATGTTAAAAGTGATGGCAGCACAAATAGTAGATGCATTGGTCACAACCTTCCTATGTTCCTTAGGTCTGGTAGTGTCCAGAAGATGATTCAGTTTTGAAGTTTGATAAGGTGAAATTTGAGATGGAAACAAATATGCTGAACTGAAGTAAGCATAATTACAAAGGAATGAGCGCAGACCTGGCTGACTTGGACTCAGCAGCAAAAACCCTTGAGGAAAAATTGTAAATATTTATGAAAACGATTCATGACTCACAATAAAGATATATCTCAGTGGGAAAGAAGGATTCTTGGAAGGGGACAGCTGACGCTCGTTAACCAGAGAAGTTAAAGCCATCAATAAATTGAAAGAATACAACATTCAATTCGGCAAAATTTAGTGGTAGGACAAAAGATTGGGAAAGTTTTGAAAACCAAGAAAAGCAGACCAAACAAAAAGTCGGAGGAGGTGCTTTGAGGAGAAATGTGCAAGTACTTTCAAGACAGACAGCAAGAGCTTCTTTAAAAGTATAAAAAGAAAGAAGACAAAATAATCATGGACTCCTTGAAAAACAAGGCTAGGAAAATAAAAATGGGGAGCCAAAATTTGGCAGAGGTGTTGAATAAATATATTACAACAACCTTCATAGTAGAAGACACTAATCCTATTTCAAAATTACAAAATAATCAAGTGGTAAAAGGAGGACAGAAAATAAATACACCGACTTTTACTTGAGAAGATGTGTAAGGTCAACTAATAGACACGATGCATCTAGGATACTGAAAGAAGTAGCTACAGAGGTGGTGGATATAGTAATCTTCCAAGAATCCTTAGAATCCCAGAAGAAACATTTACAATCAATATAGGGGAACCGGTGGATCTGATGTACTTAGATTTCCAAAAGGCATTTGACAAGGTGCCGTAATAAGGCTTAGGCCACATGGTCTAGTAATGTATTAGAACGGATAAATGATTGGTTGGAGGTACAAGTAAGTTGTTATTGAATTGAGCAAACTGTACCACATGGATTTCCATAGGGATCCATGCTAGACCATCAGCTATTTACAATTTTTATCATTAATTTTGACCAGAGGCTTAATGTACGGCAGCTAAATTTGCTGATGACACTAAGATAGGTCGGAAAGTAAGTTATAAAGAGGAAATGAAGTGTTTGCAAAGAGATATGAACAGGTTGTGAGTGGATAAAGTATAACATGGGTGAATGCAAGCTTGTCCATTCAGCCAGGAAATATGGAAAAGCAGTAGTGAAATGCAGAAAGATTGCTGATCTCAATTGGGCAGAGGTTACATGAATCACAAAGTTAGTGTGCAGATACAAGTGATTAGGAAGGCAAATGGATGTTTTCATTTGTTACATGGAGAATGTAATTAAAAGTAGGGGAAGTTTAATGTAGTTGTTAATGCCGTACCTGGAGAACAGAATGCAGTTTTACTGTCCTTATTTGAAAACAAAATTGTTTAACTATTTAAAAGAACGAGTGGTGATCTTCATGAAATATAAGATTTTGAGAGGATCTGATTGGGTGGATATGCAAAGGATGTTTTCTGTAATGTGGCAAACTAAAACCCAAAGACATAATTTAAGAATAAAAGGTACCCCCTTCTATAATGGACATTTGGAGGCCTTTGTTTCCTCATTGTCATTAGTCTGTGAGTTCTCTCCTCACAGAAAACAGTGAAGGCTAAGTCTTTAAATCCTTTTAAAGCTGAGTTAGATAGATTCTTGATATACGAGGCTGTCAAGATTTATGGAATGTAGTACAGTTGAGATAACAACAAATCAGCCAGGATCTCATTGAATGGTTGAGCAGGCTCAAAGGGTTAAATGGCATACTCCTGCTCCTAAGTCCTATGTTGCTCACTCTAGCCAAGTGTCTCGCCAAGTGTTGCTTCTACCTGTAATCTGTCTTCAAATTGCGAGCGGTGTCAGTGTGTGAACTGTTGGCTAAGAGTGTTGCTTCTTCACTCCTGTCTTCCTACTCTTCCATCTTTTGCTGTTTCACCACTAGCTGGACAGGTAACAGTTCTTGTTTATTTGAAATTATTCTGACAGAAGGTTAAGGTTGTCTTGAGGGCAGATCACGGCTGGTCCAATGATACTGAGCACTGTTTCCTGTATAAAATGTCTGTGCAAACATTGGGACATACATGTCCTTCGCTAGCTAATTCCTGTTCCCTCTGGTTATCTGTTGCTTTTTCTTGCAAGACAGAGAGACGTATGTCAGTGAGTGAATTGCAATACTCTTGGTGTGTTGTGAATGTTGTGATTGAATAGTTGGTGGTGAGTGGAAGCTGCATGACCCAGGGCTGGAGTTTGCAGCCATTTTTAGAGAGGTGGGTAATATGAACATCAGGTTTGGGTCATGACTGATGGAGATTGTTGATGTGTGAGTGATCTCGGTGTGGTATGACGTAGACTTGCTCGCTGAGCCGGCGGGTTTGATTGCAAACGTTTTGTCACCCTGCTAGGTAACATCGTCAGTACGCCTGCAGTGAAGCGTTGGTGTTCTGTCCCACTTGTTATTTATATGCCTCGATTTGCTGGGGTGTTTGGCATCACTTCTGGTTTGTTTCTCATGGTTTGTACACAGTGTTTAATTCAATGTGTTTGTTGATTGAGTTCTGGTTGGAATATCAGGCCTCCAGGAATTCCCTGGTGTGTTTCTGCTTGGCTTCTGCAATTATGGAGGTGTTGTCCCAGTTGAATTTGCGTCCCTTGTTGCATGTGTGTAGTGAGATGTGTGAGTGATGTAGTGTTTTTTGAGGTTTCTGTAGCCACTGGTATGAATTTCTCGCTGCACTACATCCAAATCCTCAGGTCTACACTGTGGCATTAACTGCCAGGGGTGTCTGCTCCTAATCCTATCTGTGTGGTTATTTGGATGGTCTCCTGGCTAATTGAAGAATAATGCTCTCACTCCTCCTCTGTATCCTTGAGGACCCCAGTGGAAATGCCTGGAACTTGCCAATTGTTCCATTATTCAGTGTTCTTCTTGTTCATTGCACCTTCTGCAAATCTGCAGCCAAAATGTGCCACCATGCTGTTCATGTAGACGAAAGGTATTGTGAACTCTGATTCTGTCCACAGATGTTGTGTTGTCTGACCTGCTGAGTATTTCCAGAGTTTTCTGTTTTTATTTCAGATTTACAATATCTCTTTAGTCTTTGTATTGAGGTTTATATTGAGCAATGTATACTTCCTGCACCAGAAGCTCAGACAGAGTTTAATCATGCATCACAGTGCTCAGGTCCGTTTTCAGGTCTCATAGAATTTCAAAGCCAATCCATTAAAATTTATTTCCACTTGAGTTTCCAATTTCTGTCTCAATCATTATGTTAACGATATGAACTTTCAAATCTAGCTGCAGCATAATCACAGTAGCCAGAATTAACTGTAATAATTAGACCACTAATTCTCATAACACTGGAATTGTTATAAATCAGAGTGGTAAAAGGGCTAATTGTGTGAAAATCATTGGAATTCAAACTGTGCGGCAGTTTGGTGACTTTGAGCATGCTGCCAAGATTAACTTTGATTGTCTCAGGGAAAACCTGCTAAATGCGAGCGATATATCTTTTTAGGTCTTGTTTTCGTATGACTGGTAATCGATTTAACGGTCTTTCCCAGCAATAGTTAGATCAGTATGGACGACCTTTATTTTGATTCATTCTTGGAATGTGGGTGTTGCTACTGGCCAGCATTTAATTATCCACCTCTAATTGTCCAGCTGAGAGTCAACTGCTTTGTTGCTGGTCTCAAGTCATGTGTAGGCTGAGCCAGGTATGAACAGCAGGTTTCCTACGCTCAAGGACATTAGTCAGCCAGATGGATTGCTATGGCCATTGACAGTGTTTACAAAGCAGCCAGTAGGCTTGTTAATTTCCTGAATTCAAATTTTGCCCACTGCATGGTGGAATTCAAACCCATGTCATCAGAATAACAACCTGGGGTTCTGGATTATTAGTCGGTGAATTATCTTTATTTTCTGTCTGGTTTTTTTTTGTACTTGTTGCTCTCAAGGGGACAAAACACCAAAAGCACACTTACATATTGCACCCAATATCTCATTCAAATATTTCCTGCAATCCATGGCTGTTTAAGATTTTAAGGAATGGGAATTTTCAGGAAAGAATGCTGAGCAGAGAAATCAATTCTCATTATCGCCTCGTCTGGGCCAAGTTTAAACAGCCCTCCTGCCTAAAAGCAACAGTTGAAGTTGCACTGCATAGGCATGAGCGGAGAGCATTTTGGTTGACATTCCAGTACCATACTGAGGACATGCTGCACCATAACAGATGTGAGTTTAAACCAAGGATTTTAAGAGACATGTAAAGCACTATTTTGAAGAAGGGCAGCAGAGTTTTCTCTGGTGTCAAACCAATATTTTCCCCTCCATCAACATCACAGCAATCAATAAAAACCAAAAGAACTGCGGATGCTGTAAAGCAGGAACAAAAATAAAGTTGCTGGTAAAGCTCAGCAGGTCTGGCAGCACCTGTGAAAGTAAAAACAGAGTTAACGTTTTGGGTCTGGTGACCCTTCCTCAGAATTTTGAGTTCTGAGGAAGGGTCATTGGACCCGAAACATTAACTCTGCTCTAAATTCATAGATGCTGCCAGACCTGTTGAGCTTTTTCAGCAGCTTTATTTATTTTAGTTGCCCTTGAGAAGGTGGTGGTGAACTGACTTCTTGAACTGCTGCAGTCCTTTTGCTGCAGCTGGACCCAAAGTGCTGTGCATTCCAGGATTTTGACCCAATGGCACTGAAGCAATGGTCATTTCCAAGTCAGAATAGTGAGTGATTTGGAAGGGAGCTAGCAGGTGGTACCAGCTGTCCTTATCCTTCTCGAAGGACCCAGCTGTGGGTCCAGCTGAGAATATTGAGACTGTGACAGGCCATCCTGAACAAGTAAATGGTGCTATATAAATGCAAGTCTGTCTTTTATGCAGAATTAAATGTGTTGTGGCTAAAGTTTTGTGGTTTTGATGGTCTCCTGCTGTAATTCTGGAAAGAGTCCAGTGAAATCTGCTTGCAAAGTGCTGTGCGAGATTTGATTTAACCAGGTTTATACTGCTTGCTGGGACTTCTAAATTACATTACAAGGGGGAAATAATCTGCTTATTCCTTTTAAGACATACAAGTAGGGTCTGAGCCACAGATTTGAACTTCCTACGGTGAGAGTTGCCACTCCAGTTGGATGAGGATCCGTTTCTATGGATCCTGTGATGCCAACTTAATTGAGATGTATCAAATTCGAGGAGGGAACTTGGAGATCCCAAACCCAGGATCCAGAGTGAAAATTCACTTTGGACTCAAGAAAGAAAAGAGAGGAGCAACTCATACAAACATGAGAAATGGCTATTTGACAATGCGTTCAAAATTTTAAGAACTGCGACCTACCATGAACGAAAACCTTGGAGGTGGAATAAAGAGGAGAGTAATTAGAAGTTTTGTTTTGCATTTTTAAAAATACTTCTCTTTGCATTATATACATCTGTTTCTGCCTTTGAACAAACCTCACATGTTCTTTATATTTACCAGTGTCTTAATCACAAGTTAGGTTTTAATCAATCCAAATTACTGTTTTCGTGCTCTGCCGGCAATTTAGCTCCCCATATGAATCTGCGCAGCTGATAATTCTCTTTACCTGAGAAAACTCCCCAGTTGACTGCAAATATAGTCCCCTGCTTCGCTCAGCATTTTAATTATTTCCATGTACCAGCACGAGAAATAACTCGTGTACAAACACGATTGCCTTTCAAACTGAAGATAACAAAGTGTGAAGCTGGATGAATCCAACTCTCTCTCTCTCTCCAGTTTCCCACTTTGTTACATGCTACACTAGCCCCCACACCTCCTCCCTCACCCCCATCCCAGGCCCCAAGATGACTTTCCATATTAAGCAGAGGTTCACCTGCACATCTGCCAATGTGGTATACTGCATCCACTGTACCCGTTGTAGCCTCCTCTACATCGGGGACACTAAGCGGAGGCTTGGGGACGGCTTTGCAGAACACCTCCGCTCGGTTCGCAATAAACAACTGCACCTCCCAGTCGCAAACCATTTCCACTCCCCCTCCCATTCTTTAGATGACATGTCCATCATGGGCCTCCTGCAGTGCCACAGTGATGCCACCCGAAGGTTGCAGGAACAGCAACTCATATTCCGCTTGGGAACCCTGCAGCCATATGGTATCAATGTGGACTTCACCAGCTTCAAAATCTCCCCTTCCGCCACCGCATCCCAAAACCAGCCCAGTTCGTACCCTCCCCCCACTGCACCACACAACCAGCCCAGCTCTTCCCCTCCCCCCCACTGCATCCCAAAACCAGCCCAGCCTGTCTCTGCCTCCCTAACCTGTTCTTCCTCTCACCCATCCCTTCCTCCCACCCCAAGCCACACCTCCATCTCCTACATACTAACCTCATCCCACCTCCTTGACCTGTCCGTCTTCCCGGGACTGACCTATCCCCTCTCTACCTCCCCACCTATACTCTCCTCTCCACCTATCTTCTTTTCTCTCCATCTTCGGTCCACCTCCCCCTCTTTCCCTATTTATTCCAGAACCCTCAACCCATCCCCCTCTCTGATGAAGGGTCTAGGCCCGAAACGTCAGCTTTTGTGCTCCTGAGATGCTGCTGGGCCTGCTGTGTTCATCCAGCTTCACACTTTGTTATCTTGGATTCTCCAGCATCTGCAGTTCCCATCATTCCCTGCCTTTTAAACTTATTCTGTGGTATACTCTTTTCTTCATCACACCTCAATTGCACAGTTGATTTAAGACATTTGAGCAGATTCATGGAATTGGATTTTCAAGGTTCCAGCTATGAGAAATATAGGCTAGGCTAGAGTCCCCACCCAACACCTACTATTTCAGGCAATGCCATCCTGAATCCTCAGTGTTACTACCAATGGAAGACCAGGGAGCAGGATCAATGTCCAAACCAGTGATGGGAGATGGGAAACTCTTACTGGAATGCACAGTGGCTCACTGCACTAGGGACCTTGGTTCATTTCCACTCTCGGGTGACTATCTGTGTGGAGTTTGCAATTTCTCCCCTGTCTGTGTGTTTCCTCTGAGTGCTCTGGTTTCCTTCCACAGTCCAAAGATGTGCAGGTTAGGTGGATTGGCCATGCTAAATTACCCATAGTGTGCAGGGATGTGTAGGTTGGGTGGGTTAGCCATGGGAAATGGAAAGTTTCAGGGGTAGGGTTGAGGATGGGTCTGGGTGAGATGCATTTTAGAGGGTTGGTGTGGACTTGTTGCGCTGAATGGCCTTTTCCACACTGTGGAGATTCTTTTCAAAAAAAGGAGGCCCGCCAACACTCAGTGATTGGTAGCACCACTGGTCAAGCTAGAAGGTGCCAATCTTGGGCATAGGTTACTCATACAGCACAGAAAAGGCCATTTGGCCCATCAGACTTGTGCTGGCTCTTTGAAAGAGCTATTCAACTTTGCTCTAGTTTGCCATTATTTCCCAGTCTTTATACTGAACCTCAGTCTCAATCTTCTCTGCTGCCTTTGTAGGAGAATTAATCAATCCATATTCTAAAAGAGAAAATCTGATGTAGTATTTGTAGTATTTGATTTGGTATTTAGTCCATCAAAATCATTAGTCACCTGGTGGGCACTTATCTTCTACAGCTGAAAGGTTGATTGGATTTGATATCACTGTAAAAAAATAGAAATGACAATTCAGATGAGTTGGAGGTTGTAGGAATAAGATATTCAATCCAATTGTGGAATAAAACTTCTTTATGAAACTATTAACAAATATATCCTGCTGTGGAAAAAAAAACACAGACGTGAAAATAGTAGGGCCAAAAATCACCTGCGGTTCCAGAATAAGAGTTATTTTCTTAGGTTTTCTAAAGTATTGATTTGATAAACTACATCATCCAGAGTCACAGATACTCCAAAGGTCATCGAGTCATGGAGATCTGGGGCGCAGAAAAGGATCCTTCAGCTGATGCCTCTGTACCAGTCAGAAACAACCACTTAACTATTCTCAGATAACAAGGTGTAGAGCTGGATGAACACAGCAGGCCAAGCAGCATCCTAGGAGCAGGAAAGCTGATGTTTCGGGCCTAGACCCTTCATTAGAAATGTCGGCCTTCCTGCTCCTAGGATGCTGCTTGGCCGGCTGTGTTCATCCAGTTTTATACCTTGTTATCTCAGATTCTCCGGCATCTGCAGTTCCTATTATCTCACAACTATTCTAATCCCATTTTCCAGCCCTTGGCCCATTGCCATGTCCTAGTTGCTGGAGTCTGCAATGGTAGTTATGAGAACACATAATGACATGGTGATGTGTAATGTGATGGAACACTGACATTAACGGCCACATGTTAAGGACGTTCTGAGAATTGAGGCTGGAATAATCTGTAGTAGGGTGCTGTGTTACAGAGATCATTTTACACATTATGGTGGTGAATGAAAGAGTTTGTTGGAGCCCCTGAGCATCAGACAGTAGTCACTGTTTCGTAAAGCAGAACCTGAGATGTTGCACATTAATAGGAGAAACAGCACAGACTCAGGAGCAATCCCTCAGCATGCAGGATAGCACCCTGAGTTCCTAACCTCACTGGCTTAACCCTTGAGGACCGATCGACTAAGGATTATAAAAGGAAATGCAGATCAAACAGGGAATGTTGTGCAACCAGATAATCTGCCCGAAGTATATATATCCAGATGGGTTCCAGAGGGATAAAAAGAGAGAATTTGCACTCATGACAGGGAGAAAAATCGTGAAGAGAAATGGAATTAAGGTAGCAAGGATAATATTACAGTCAGAGGAAATATTGGATCTGAAGTCAGTTTGAGTGGGTGACAGAGAACAGTCGTGTGTTGCCTTGTTGAAAGGATAGCCACAGGGAAGAAATCTCCAGTGTACTAAGTGAGGAATCTTCTCAATGTTATTTTTGAAGTAGCAGTGAGTGTTACAGCTGAAACTCCATTGCAGGAAAAGGAAAACAACTCTACGTGTCAGCTTGATGATGACTAGAAAGTACATTCTAAGAACAAAGAGAATTGGAGTAAATATCCTTCACCTTTGATTGGTAACTTAAAGTGATACATTTATGCCAAACTTGAAGCTGAACACTTAAACCTGAGATTTTTCTTTGCTTCTTGGGCGGACCGGAATAGAAAACAGGTCCTGACCCACTTTAATGTCCCCCCACCCCCAACTGTCGTATTTTGCCACCAACTCATACCATATTTAAATGGGGCAATAATACTTGATGACAGAATACATTCCATTTTCCACCTGCATAGTCTCATTAGCACTAAACATATATCAAACCTGGATAAAATGGGCATCCAGCAACGCCTGGTAGTTTGTCAAAGGGAGAAGTAGATTGAAATATCTTTTGTAAATGATACATAGAAAACTTTTATTTTACATCAGTGCTGCAAGCTGCTTCATTGATTATCCTTATGCTTTTCACTCTAGGACTCTCAGTTATGGCTTCATACAACCCTTTTTGGAATAAGCACTATTATAATTAATTTGATTGAAGATACCATGGTATTTGGAGGAAGAAGAGAAGCAACAGCTGAGGACAGGTTAACCAGGCAGCCCGAAGGGTTAACAGCAGTCATTGTCCATTGCGAACTTCCACATAGTGGAACACACACACCAATGCACTTCCACTTTGAGCTAACCTCGGGCGGTGCTTCTTCATAGAAGTTCTTCTGCAAGTTGATCGCAATCATAGGAACTGAAATCACAATAGCTGAGACGGCCAGAATTGGTGTGATGCTTCAGGCTGGTGGTCTGAATTCTACTGGAGGCCTCAATCCCTATCCCATGGTGAAAATATTGGGCTTCCCTCTGGTTACCCTGTTCACCCCACAGCCTCTTGACAGCCTCTGGACCTGTCATTGGCTTGAAGTGGACCTCTGCCCCAATTCAAAAGAAGTACCAGCCATAACAGTGTCAGGCCAATCAAGTGGCAGTGTCACAGGAACATCCCTAAGTGTGATTTAATTTGATTTGATTTATCACTATTGTCACATGCACTGAGCTACAGTGAAAAATATTGTTTTGTGTGCTGTTCTTGTAAATAGTATTTTATACAATACATCAGAGTAGTAGAACAGAATGCAGAGTGTAGTGTTACAGCTGCAGTGAAGGTGCAGAAAAAGATTAACTTTAATACACAGGAGGTTTGCTCATAAGTCTGATATCAGGAGGGAAGAAGCTGTTTTGAATCTGTTGGCATATGTTTTCAAACTTCTGTATCTCCTGCATGGCAGAAAAGGGTTGAAGAGAGTATACTGGGGGTGTGAGGGGTCTTTAATTAGGTTGGCTGCTTTCCCAAGGCAGCAGGAGCTGTAGATGGAGTCAATGGATGGAAGGCTGGTTTGCATGGGTGGACTGGGCTGTGTTCACAACTCTATAATTCCTGGCAGTCCTGGCCAGAGCCATTGCCAAACCAGACTGTGATGTATCCAGGTAGGATGCATTCTTTCAAAATTTAGTAAGAATCATTATGGACTTGCTGAATTTCCATAGCCTTCTGAGACAGAAGAGGTGTTGATGTGCTTTCTTGACAGTAGTGTTGATGTGGATGGAGCTGGGTAGATGATTGGTGATATTTGCTGCTAAGAACTTGAAACATTGATACACAATGCCGTGGCTGCAGGCAGCCCCTGAAGAAGAGGAACCAGGAGCTTTGACCAAGGGAAGGCTAAGGTCAGTCTGGAAGCTGGGATCATTAGCCCGGGTGACAGAATTGTAAGGGGTATGTAGAGGGCTAAAACCAACAGATTGAGGGTAAAGAAAAACATAGAATGGAGGAATACATTCGGGGGGCCTTTTATAAGCACACAGCGTCAGAACAGGACGTAACCACCATCCTCCCCACTACAGTGTATGGCCAGGGTACTGTCATGCTTGACCTAGACAGGCTACTCCCACCATTGGAAAAGATGAAGATGCAGGAGGAGGACACTCTTAAATTGTCATTTAGCCACTTTAAGGCCTCAATTGACCCATAGAAAGGTGGGCTGCTCAAAGCCTCCCTTTGCCAGTGATAAAGTATCCTCAGTGGCTGGTGGAGATGGACACCTGAAACAGACGGTGACACTGCCATGCCACACACTTTTCTGTTCTGTCCACCCCATGGCCCAGAGGCACGCAATTTGTTTCCTCTGGCATCAACAGGCAAATCCAACAAACATTCCTTTCCTGACCTCCTTCAATTGCTCCATCACTAATGCTTCCCAATCCACTCCAACCCCGAGATTCCCACTATCACTGATACCCTGTCTGTCCATCAGTGCTCAACCTGCCTCTCTCTGCCATCCTAGATAATAAAATGTGAGGCTGGATGAACACAGCAGGCCAAGCAGCATCTCAGGAGCACCTGAGATGCTGCTTGGCCTGCTGTGTTCATCCAGCCTCACATTTTATTATCTTGGAATCTCCAGCATCTGCAGTTCCCATTATCTCTCTCTCTGCCATCCATTAGCTTTTCCCCCCTGAACAAGGAAAATTTGGCTTTCCACAATATTCTTGGCCCTTTACCTCCCCCTTAGCAACTCAACTACTGTGCCCTGCCTTGCTGCATGTACATTTCCATTTGAAGGACACAATCATTGTATCTTTGAGATTTTGCTCCCTCAATACCTCTAACCTGCCCCAAGAAATAATGCAGTCGCAGAAATGGTGGTAAAATGCAGCACTGAGAAGCACAGATGTAGTTTTTGTTGTGCTCGCAGCTCTCTCTTTCACTATTAAGAAAGAACTTTGTGGATTTTAGACCCTTTAATCAGACAGTAGTGCAGAGGCCATGTTATTGGCCCAGCAGAGCTCAGGCTCAAGACTGAATTTTACAACCCATCTGCAGGCAAGTAGGGAGATCCATAAACTGAGGATATGCCTACAAATGGCCAGCCTTGCACTGTGAGTCAGGTGAGTCACCTATCCATAGTTGAATTGGAACACTTAAAGGACAATTAATGCCTAATTAACAGCCTTGTCACATTGTTGAAAACTCAAATGACCCTAATATCGCTGCAATGGACAATGCATCAGACTGCAGATCACGAGATTGTAGGTCCAACTATGACCTGGCTTGGGTGCAATTTGCAACCCTAATATTTGGGGGCCTCTTATAGCACAGCAGTAGTGCCCCTACCTTGGACTGAGAGGCCAGATTTGGGTACTACCTAATCCAGAGGTGCGCAATAACATCTCGGAACAGGTTCATTAGAAAAATCGGCGAAATTTTTTAAAAAAGCACATTTGGCAGGCCACTGTGGGAAGGTGGTGCCATTCTGTTTGGAGGGCACTATTTGCAGATGAGGGGCACACCCCAGATGAAAGTGCCCCTCTACTTCCTCCCTGCACAGAATGCCTAAGCTCGGCATGCACTCTTCAACCACTGCCATTGATTTGGCTAAGCCTGGACACTCAATGTGGGAGAAGAGATAATAAAATGTGAGGCTGGATGAACACAGCAGGCCCAGCAGCATCTCAGGAGCACAAAAGCTGGGGAGAGGCCCGAAACGTCAGCTTTTGTGCTCCTGAGATGCTGCTGGGCCCGCTGTGTTCATCCAGCCTCACATTTTATTATCTTGGAATCTCCAGCATCTGCAGTTCCCATTATCTCTCACACTCGATGTGGGGCTGGGTGCAGTACTGGCAGTGACCACTATAGCGCTGTAGCACAGTTGGAACTGCTAACTCATCGGGATATCTGGCAGAGATAATGGGAACTGCAGATGCTGGAGATTCCAAGATAATAAAATGTGAGGCTGGATGAACACAGCAGGCCAAGCAGCATCTCAGGAGCACAAAAGCTGACGTTTCGGGCCTAGACCCTTCATCAGAGAGGGGGATGGGGGGAGGGAACTGGAATAAATAGAGAGAGAGGGGGAGGCGGACCGAAGATGGAGAGTAAAGAAGATAGGTGGAGAGAGTGTAGGTGGGGAGGTAGGGAGGGGATAGGTCAGTCCAGGGAAGACGGACAGGTCAAGGAGGTGGGATGAGGTTAGTAGGTAGCTGGGGGTGCGGCTTGGGGTGGGAGGAAGGGATGGGTGAGAGGAAGAACCGGTTAGGGAGGCCGAGACAGGTTGGACTGGTTTTGGGATGCAGTGGGTGGGGGGGAAGAGCTGGGCTGGTTGTGTGGTGCAGTGGGGGGAGGGGATGAACTGGGCTGGTTTAGAGATGCAGTAGGGGAAGGGGAGATTTTGAAACTGGTGAAGTCCACATTGATACCATATGGCTGCAGGGTTCCCAGGCGGAATATGAGTTGCTGTTCCTGCAACCTTCGGGTGGCATCATTGTGGCAGTGCAGGAGGCCCATGATGGACATGTCATCAAGAGAATGGGAGGGGGAGTGGAAATGGTTTGCGACTGGGAGGTGCAGTTGTTTGTTGCGAACTGAGCGGAGGTGTTCTGCAAAGCGGTCCCCAAGCCTCCGCTTGGTTTCCCCAATGTAGAGGAAGCCGCACCGGGTACAGTGGATGCAGTATACCACATTGGCAGATGTGCAGGTGAACCTCTGCTTAATGTGGAATGTCATCTTGGGGCCTGGGATGGGGGTGAGGGAGGAGGTGTGGGGACAAGTGTAGCATTTCCTGCGCTTGCAGGGAAAGGTGCCGGGTGTGGTGGGGTTGGAGGGCAGTGTGGAGCGAACAAGGGAGTCACGGAGAGAGTGGTCTCTCCGGAAAGCAGACAGGGGAGGGGATGGAAAAATGTCTTGGGTGGTAGGGTCGGATTGTAAATGGCGGAAGTGTCGGAGGATAATGCGTTGTATCCGGAGGTTGGTAGGGTGCTGTGTGAGAACGAGGGGGATCCTCTTGGGGCAGTTGTGGCGGGGGCGGGGTGTGAGGGATGTGTCGCGGGAAATGCAGGAGACGCGGTCAAGGGCGTTCTCGATCACCGTGGGGGGAAAGTTGCGGTCCTTGAAGAACTTGGACATCTGGGATGTGCGGGAGTGGAATGTCTTATCGTGGGAGCAGATGCGGCGGAGGCGGAGGAATTGGGAATAGGGGATGGAATTTTTGCAGGAGGGTGGGTGGGAGGAGGTGTATTCTAGGTAGCTGTGGGAGTCGGTGGCCTTGAAATGGACATCAGTTACAAGCTGGTTGCCTGAGATGGAGACTGAGAGGTCCAGGAAGGTGAGGGATGTGCTGGAGATGGCCCAGGTGAACTGAAGGTTGGGGTGGAAGGTGTTGGTGAAGTGGATGAACTGTTCGAGCTCCTCTGGGGAGCAAGAGGCGGCGCCGATACAGTCATCAATGTACCGGAGGAAGAGGTGGGGTTTGGGGCCTGTGTAGGTGCGGAAGAGGGACTGTTCCACGTAACCTACAAAGAGGCAGGCATAGCTGGGGCCCATGCGGGTGCCCATGGCCACCCCCTTAGTCTGTAGGAAGTGGGAGGAGTCAAAAGAGAAGTTGTTGAGTGTGAGGACGAGTTCAGCTAGGCGGATGAGAGTGTCGGTGGAGGGGGCCTGGCCGGGCCTGCGGGACAGGAAGAAGCGGAGGGCCTTGAGGCCATCTCCATGCGGAATGCAGGTGTACAGGGACTGGACGTCCATGGTGAATATGAGGTGTTGGGGGCCAGGGAATTGGAAGTCCTGGAGGAGGTGGAGGGCGTGGGTGGTGTCACGGACGTAGGTGGGGAGTTCCTGGACCAAAGGGGAGAAAATGGAGTCCAGATAGGTGGAGATGAGTTCGGTGGGGCAGGAGCAGGCTTAGACGATGGGTCGACCAGGGCAGGCAGGTTTGTGGATTTTGGGAAGGAGATAGAAACGGGCCGTGCGGGGTTGGGGAACAATGAGGTTGGAGGCTGTGGGTGGGAGGTCCCCTGAGGTGATGAGGTCGTGAATGGTGTTGGAGATGATGGTTTGGTGCTCGGGTGTGGGGTCATGATCGAGGAGGCGGTAGGAGGTGGTGTCGGAGAGTTGGCGTCTGGCCTCGGCGATGTAGAGGTCAGTGCGCCATACTACCACTGCGCCACCCTTGTCTGCGGGTTTGATGGTGAGGTTGGGGTTGGAGCGGAGGGAGCGGAGGGCTGCCCGTTCTGCGGGGGAGAGGTTGGAGTGGGTACACTTGGGTACATTTGTCCCCACACCTCCTCCCTCACCCCCATCCCAGGCCCCAAGATGACATTCCACATTAAGCAGAGGTTCACCTGCACATCTGCCAATGTGGTATACTGCATCCACTGTACCCGGTGCGGCTTCCTCTACATTGGGGAAACCAAGCGGAGGCTTGGGGACTGCTTTGCAGAACACCTCCGCTCAGTTCGCAACAAACAACTGCACCTCCCAGTCGCAAACCATTTCCACTCCCCCTCCCATTCTCTTGATGACATGTCCATCATGGGCCTCCTGCACTGCCACAATGATGCCACCCGAAGGTTGCAGGAACAGCAACTCATATTCCGCCTGGGAACCCTGCAGCCATATGGTATCAATGTGGACTTCACCAGTTTCAAAATCTCCCCTTCCCCTACTGCATCTCTAAACCAGCCCAGTTCATCCCCTCCCCCCACTGCACCACACAACCAGCCCAGCTCTTCCCCCCCACCCACTGCATCCCAAAACCAGTCCAACCTGTCTCGGCCTCCCTAACCGGTTCTTCCTCTCACCCATCCCTTCCTCCCACCCCAAGCCGCACCCCCAGCTACCTACTAACCTCATCCCACCTCCTTGACCTGTCCGTCTTCCCTGGACTGACCTATCCCCTCCCTACCTCCCCACCTACACTCTCTCCACCTATCTTCTTTACTCTCCATCTTCGGTCCGCCTCCCCCTCTCTCCCTATTTATTCCAGTTCCCTCCCCCCATCCCCCTCTCTGATGAAGGGTCGAGGCCCGAAACGTCAGCTTTTGTGCTCCTGAGATGCTGCTTGGCCTGCTGTGTTCATCCAGCCTCACATTTTATTATCTTGGGATATCTGGCAGCTCCATTTCCTTGCACTGAGGGACCAAAGTCCCACTACCCATTAATTTAGAGTGTTTTGGCTAACTACCAACCTTTCTTTCGAGGGAGTGTGATGCCGCTCCCTCCCTTGCCCTAACTTTCATCCTCATCTGTGTGCGGAAAATCCTGTAATTTTTGATGTATTTCAAAGTATTCTGAGGGGGGTGGGAACCTGAGCTGTATACCGGAGGTGAGAGTTGATGCAGGTGAGGCAGAAGCAAGAGGTAGACCAGCCAGTGGGAAGGATATTCCTGGGAAGGAGCCAAGGGATCAGTTAAAGTGTGTTTGCTTTAACGCAAGGAGTATCAGGAATAAAAGTGATGAACTTAGAGCATGGATCAGTACCTGGTGCTATGATGTTGTGGCCATAACAGAGACATGGGTTTCTCATGGGCAGGAATGGTTGCTGGATGTTCCAGGGTTTAGAACATTTAAAAAGAATAGGGAGGGGGGAAAAAGAGGAGGGGGTGTAGCACTACTAATCAGAGAGGGTATCACAGCTACAGAAGCTTCCATTGTCGAGGAAGATCTGCCTACTGAGTCAGTATGGGTGGAAATTAGGAACAGCAAGGGAGCAGTCACCTCATTAGGGGTTTACTACAGGCCCCCCAATAGCAGCAGGGAGATTGAAGAAAGCATAGGTCGGCAGATTTTGGAAAAGTGTGGACGTAGTAGGGTTGTTGTAATGGGTGACTTTAACTTTCCCAATATTGATTGGAACCTCCTTTGAGCAGAAGATTTGAATGGAGCTGTTTTTGTAAGGTGTGTTCAGGAGGGTTTCCTAACTCAGTACGTTGACAGGCCGACGAGGGGAGAGGCCATTCTAGACCTGGTGATCGGAAACAAGCCGGGGCAGGTATCAGATCTTGTGGTGGGAGAGCATTTTGGTGATAGTGACCATAGGCTGAAGAGCCTGTTTCCACACTGTAGAGATTCTTAAGAATAACTGCCTCACATTCTACATAGCTATGGAGAAGGAGAGGATTAGGCAAAATGGGAGGATATTTAATTAGGGAAGAGGAAACTATGATGCGATTAGACATGAGTTAGGAAGCATGGACTGGGAGCAATTGTTCCGTGGCAAAGGCACTATAGGCATGCGGAGACTGTTTAAAGAACAGTTGTTGCGAGTGATGAATAAATATGTCCCTCTGAGACAGACAAGAGGGGTAAGATAAAGGAACCTTGGATGACGAGAGCGATGGAGCTTCTCGTCAAAAGGAAGAAGGTAGCTTACATAAGGTGGAGAAAGCTAGGATCAAGCTCAGCTCTAGAGGATTACAGGCAGGCGAGGAAGAAGCTCAAAAATGGTCTGAGGAGAGCCAGGAAGGGGCACGAGAAAGGCTTGGCAGAACGGATTAGGGAGAACACAAAGGCATTTTACACTTAAATGAGGAATAAGAGAATGGTCAAAGAAAGAGTAGAGCCGATCAGGGATAGCATAGGGAACGTGTGTGTGGAGTCTGAGGAGGTAGGGGAAGCCCTAAATGAGTTTTTTGCTTCTGTCTTTACGAAAGAAACCAACTTTTCAGTGAATGAAATCTTTGAAGAGCAGGCGTGCATGCTGGAATGGATAGAGATAGAGGAAGCTAATGTGCTGAAAATTTTGTCAAACATTAAGATTGACAAGTCCTGGACCAGATTTGTCCTCGGCTGCTTTGGGAAGCGAGAAATGCAATTGCTTCGCCACTTGTGAAGAACTTTGCATTTTCGCTCTCCACTGGAGTCGTACCTGAGGACTGGAGAGAGGCAAATGTAATTCCTCTCTTCAAGAAAGGAAATAGGGAAATCCCCGGCAATTGCAGACCCGTAAGTCTCACGTCTGTCGTCCGCAAGGTGTTAGAAAGGATTCTGAGGGATAGGATTTATGACCATCTGGAAGACCATGGCTTGATTAAATGCAGTCAACACGTCTTTGTGAGGGGCAGGTCATGCCTCACAAACCTTATCGCGTTCTTTGAGGATGTGACTAGAAAAGTTGATAAGGGTCGAGCTGTGGATGTGGTGTATATGGACTTCAGCAAGGTATTTGATAAGGTTCCCCATGGTAGGCTCATTCAGAAGTTCAGGAAGAATGGGATACAGGGGAACTTAGCTATCTGGATACAGAATTGGCTGGTCAACAGAAGACAGCGAGTGGTAGTAGAAGGAAAATATTCTGCCTGGAAGTCAGTGGTGAGTGGTGTTCCACAGGGCTCTGTCCTTGGGCCTCTACTGTTTGTAATTTTTATTAATGACTTGGATGAGGGGATTGAAGGATGGGTCAGCAAGTTTGCACACGACACAAAGGTTGGAGGTGTCATTGACAGTATAGAGGGCTGTTGTAGCCTGCAGCGGGACACTGACAGGATGCAGAGATGGGCTGAGAGGTGGCAGATGGAGTTCAACCTGGATAAATGCGAGGTGATGCATTTTGGAAGGTCAAATTTGAAAGCTGAGTACAGGATTAAGGATAGGATTCTTGGCAGTGTGGAGGAACAGAGGGATCTTGGTATGCAGATACATAGATCCCTTAAAATGGCCACCCAAGTGGACAGGGTTGTTAAGAAAGCATATGGTGTTTTGGCTTTCATTAGCAGGGGGATTGAGTTTAAGAGTCGTGATATCTTGTTGCAGCTCTGTAAAACTTTGGTTAGACTGCACTTGGAATACTGCGTCCAGTTCTGGTCGCCCTATTATAGGAAAGATGTGGATGCTTTGGAGAGGGTTCAGAGGAGGTTTACCAGGATGCTGCCTGGACTGGAGGGCTTATCTTATGAAGAGAGGTTGACTGAGCTCGGACTTTTTTCATTGGAGAAAAGGAGGAGGAGAGGGGACCTAATTGAGGTATACAAGATAATGAGAGGCATAGATAGAGTTGATAGCCAGAGACTATTTCCCAGGGCAGAAATGGCTAACATGAGGGTCATAGTTTTCAGCTGGCTGGAGGAAAGCATAGAGGGGATTTCAGAGGTGGGTTCTTTACACAGAGAGTTGTGAGAGCATGGAATGCGTTGCCAGCAGCAGTTGTGGAAGCAAGGTCATTGGGGACATTTAAGGGACTGCTGGATATGCATATGGTCACAGAAATTTGAGGGTGCATACATGAGGATCAATGGTCGGCACAACATCGTGGACTGAAGGGCCTGTTCTGTGCTGTACTGTTCTATGTTCTATGTAAATCCGAGTAAATCTGAGTAAATCCGAACTCGACCGTCCACCAACACTGGATGAGGTTCAATCCGCCATCTCTAAGCTGAAACTCCACAAGACCACCAGTATGGACGGAATCCCTGCAGAAGTGTACAAATTAGGAGGAGGTTCGCTCCTGAACACAATCACCAACCTATTTGCACTCTTTTGGGAACAAGGTGAAGTGCCAGCTGTTCTACGTGACTCTGTGATAGTCTCCCTGCATAAGAACAAAGGTGAGAAATCAGACTGCTCGAACTATAGAGGTGTCACTCTCCTGTCCATGGCCGGGAAAATTCTCTCCAGAATTCTCTTGGACAGGCTGATTCCCACCATTGCGGAGGACAACCTGACAGAAAGTCAATGTGGTTTTAGAGCAAACAGAGGCACATCTGACATGATCTTCGCACTACGCCAGCTTCAGGAGAAATGCGGTGAGCAGAACGTTGGACTACGCAGAATTCATTGACCTCACCAAAGCCTTCGATACTGTTAACTGCGACAGTCTATGGAAAATCCTGGCGAAGCTCGGATGCCCTCCTAAGCTCTTAACCATCCTACAGCTACTTCATGAAGGTCAGAGCGGCAAGGTGAAATACAACGGTGACCTATCACACCCGTTCCCCAATGAATTGTAGAATCAGTATAGTGCAGAAGGAGACAATTTTGCCCATCACAACTGCAGTGGTCCTCCAAATCAGCAACTAACCCAGGGCTGAACATTGCACACCCTTAACCAGGTGTATGTTGGGCAGGAGGCGAGTGTGTAATTGTGGCAAAGTTGATTTCAATCCTAACTCATGGTGTGTGGGCAGTTGCCCAAAATAAACAACTTAAGTCGAACTGAGAAGCCCTTGATTTTCCCCAAATTATAGGCTAATAAATAAGGAAGGCTCAGTTGAGCTTGTTAAATGCTCATTGCATTTGTCTATTTTCAAATAATCGATTCCTTATTGAAAGCTTTGATTGAACCTGCTTCTGCCACACTCAGACTGCGTGCTCCAGATCCTAACCATGCATTGTGTGAAAAGATTTTCCTCATATTGGAAATCTTTGTTAATTTAACAGTTAATTTAAATCTGTGCCTTCTCGTCCTTCTCACATGTAGGAACATTTCTTCCTATTTAATCTGTCCAGGCCATTCATAATATTGAATATATCAATCAGATTACCTCTGAGCTTTCTGTTCTCCCAGGAGGAGAGTTCCAGACCTTTCATCGCTGAAAATTGGAGTCAGGATTAAGTGATAGATTTATTAATAAGCAAAGCAAGCTGTGCAAAATTAGAGAATGGAACATGGAATTGTGAAAAAAATCTGAGGGCAGATGTGCATGTTTACACTTATTCAGGAATGAGAATTTATTAGTTCCCATGTTCAGGTTTTCATTTTCTAATCTAAAATTTAAGCAGTGTGAAATGAACGAACGATCATGTTGTATTCCAACAGAACTTAACTTCCATTTTATTGAAAGAGTTAACTTTTTTGTGGGTTAACACTTTCAGTAAAGTCTAAAACAAATGAAACCATAATGTTTTATAAGATCATATTGCACAAAATAATTTCAAAGATCTCCCATTAAGAATAGCACTTTGACTATATACAGTTCACCATAATAACACTGTGACAGGCACCACAAGAGCAGAGACTGGGTAATAAAGTCTACCAGCAATAAA
Organism: Stegostoma tigrinum; assembly: GCF_030684315.1. Taxonomy (NCBI): domain Eukaryota; kingdom Metazoa; phylum Chordata; class Chondrichthyes; order Orectolobiformes; family Stegostomatidae; genus Stegostoma; species Stegostoma tigrinum. The sequence continues at coordinate 96,125,675 of NC_081359.1, forward strand.
AAGGATAAAATAAAACCCTTTGGTGAATTCCAATTATCATATTAAAATATATAATTGATTTTAATTATCATGCCTAAGTGATGTTAGGCATCTTCGCGTAGTAAAGCCACTTCATTGCAAATTTTACTGCAGCCCATGGCTTGGGTAGTAATGATCATGCCTTTGCATATCTAGACCTTTTTATTTCCCATGCACTGTTCAGCAGATTCAGCATGGCAGCGGTTTCACTCAGCTAGTTATCTGGTGTCCCATACTGAAGACGTAGGTTCAAATCCCACAATTGCAGGCATTGGGAAATTGAACTCATTAAAATTAATAAAGTGCTGGTCTAATGATAACCTTTGCCAATTGTTATAAAAACCCATCTGGTTCACTCATGTCCTTTTTAGAAGGAAATCTGCTGCCCTTACCTGGTCTGGCCTACATGTGACTCCAGGCCCACACAGTAGTGAGGTTGACTTGGGATAGGACAATAAATGCTCTCCCAGCCCAGATTCCATCAAAACCACAAAATGGTGCAGTTTGCTTTCAAATACTTAAACATATTAATGAGCTTGGCCTTACTGGTGAATTGAAACCAGCCTCAGCCCATTTTGGTTCGCGTCTCTACTGGGTCTATGTACTTGCTGCTATCACCTGTGTGATTACAAAGGATGATGCTTCAGGAGTGTCAGGAATGTTGCTTTTTTTAATATGGAAAAATATATGGCAGGATATGAGAGGATTTGGCAGTGTAGAATTTCCTATAAATCCCAAATAAGTTGATATTTGTTTGTTTGAGCTGGAACTTTCTGAATAACGAAGCAGTAAGATGAAGTGGAAAGAGTTCATTTGACAGTTATCATATTGATAAAACTGTAAGAATGAGGTCGAGCATAGAATTTTCACAGAACAAGTGAAAGCAAGGAAAATAAGAGAAGCAAAGAGAGATAATAAGAAGAAAATGGCAGATAACATTAAAAAATTACATTTTTTTTCCTTACGTATAGCAGTCAAGAGAGAACATGGAAACAGGAGGAGGCCATTTAGCTCCTCAAGCTTATTCCATCATTCAGTGAGATAATGGCTGATCTGTGGTCTAGCTCCATGATATTGCCTTTGGTCATATCCCTTAATACAATTGCTTAAAAAATTATCCATGTCAGATTTAAAGTTAACAATTGATCTAGCATCCATGCCATTTGTGAAGGAAGTTCCAAACATCCTCCACCCTTTATGCGTACAACTTCCTAATATCTGTCTTGAATGGCCTGGCCCTATATTTTTAAACTATGCCCCTAAGATTTCCTATCCCCAGCCATTTACCTAACTAGTCTTTTTTTCTAATATAGAACATAGAACATTACAGCACAGTACAGGCCCTTCAGCCCTCGATGTTGTGCTGACCTGTCAGACCGATCTCAAGCCCATCTAACCTACACTATTCCATGTACGTCCATATGCTTGTCCAATGACGACTTAAATGTACCTAAAGTTGGCGAATCTACTACCGTTGCAGGCAAAGCGTTCCATTCCCTTACTACTCTCTCAGTAAAGAAACTACCTCTGACATCTGTCCTATATCTTTCACCCCTCAATTTAAAGCTATGCCCCCTCATGCTCGCCATCACCCTCCTAGGAAAAAGGCTCTCCCTATCCACCCTATCTAACCCTCTGATTATTTTATATGTTTCAATTAAGTCACCTCTCAACCTTCTTCTCTCTAATGAAAACAGCCTCAAGTCTCTCAGCCTTTCCTCATAAGTCCTTCCCACCATACCAGGCAACATCCTAGTAAATCTCCTCTGCACCCTTTCCAAAGCTTCCACATCCTTGTTATAATGCGGTGACCAGAACTGTACGCAATACTCCAAGTGCGGCTGCACCAGAGTTTTATACAGCTGCAGCATAAAATATCATGAAAAATTTGATCAGATCACCCTTTAACCTTCCAAAGTCTAGAAAAAACAAGACCTGTTTGTATAATTGCTCCTCATAGCTCAACCCTTGAAATCAGGTATCATTTTTGCAAACCTATGTTGTATCCCTTCTAAGGTCATTGAAGTTTTTTATAGAAGTTATAGAATCAACTAAGATCATAGAATGCCTGCAGTGTGGAAGCAGGCCATTCTGCCCATTGAAAATAAATCAACCCTCCAAAGAGCATCTCAACCAGACCCACCTTGTCCCTGTGACCCTGCATTTCCCATGGCTAATCCACATATCCTGCACATCCCTGGACATAATGGGCAATTTAGCACAAGCAGTCCACCTAACCTGCACATCTTTGGAGAATGTGCAACCTCCACACAGACAGTCATCCAAGGATGGAATCAAACCCCAGTTCCTGATGCTGTGAGGCAGCATTGCTAACCACAGAGCCACTGTGCTGCCGTGTATGTGAAAGTAATGGCTGTGCTTGAGGTAGTAGATGATACTTCCCATGTGCTTTAGCAAGGAAAAGGTTGCTGTCAAAATAATGTCATAGTGAGAGAGGCGGGTAGTTGAAATTGTGGGTGGGCTAAAACTGATAAAGAGGATGAACTGGAAAGGCCCTAAAAGTTGCTGTGTTATCAGTACTAGATAGGATGAATGTGATTAAACTGAGAGAACAGAGAGTGAAAATTGTCGAGTTTCTAGTCGTAATCTCCTAACCCTCATCTTGGTGAGGGCACCGTGCAGCACTGGAGACCTGCATACGTTACACTTTTATTCAAAAACAAAAGGACAAACAGAGAAACCACAAGCCGGTCAGTTTAACCTTCCATGTGGGAAAACTTCTGGAAAGCTTCATATAGGACAAAAGGAGTAAAGATTTTGTATGAAGACCTAGAAAAGACCTTTCTCAGCCCCTTGCGTCTGGGGCCTGAGAAAGGCAAATAAATAACAAGCAAGACAGAACACCAACGCTTCACCACAGATGCACAGATGATGTTATCTAGCACAGAGACAACATCTGCAACCAAACACATTGACTCAGTGATCAAGTCGGCAACCTCATCCACAAGCCGAGCTACAAATATTCTCAGAAACTTTAAACACCTACGGGCACAACACCCTCCAACTGACCTGCAATTGGGAGACAAATGCCATCCTTCTGAATGTGACCCACAAGGGCATGAATGCCCTTGAAAACAGGTACTACCACTAAGCTTAAAATATAAACCAGCGATCAACAATCCACAGGCAAGAACAGTTGCGCAGAATGGCTGCAGAATGATAAGTGTGATGATCAACGCTGCCCACAACCATCTCCACAAATACACGTGGCAAATTGTGTGCCAAAAAACTTTATACTCCAACGCAACTGACCAAGAATGGATAACGGCATAGAACAACAACAAAAGACAGAACAAAAAGAATAGCCCTGCAAGAAAAACTAACTAAACTCACCTACAGCATCGACATGGACAACATAGAAACATGGATCAAGAACTTCTCAGACCGACAACTTATAGACACTGAGAAGACCGGCATGGTATGTGGACTGAATTATAATTGCAGAGATGCCAAAAGCACTGACTTTGTGGGAGCACTGGAATTGATACTAAAGAACACCAGACTGACAGAGGAAATACAGCAGACCACCAGACACTCAATAGTCCCAACACTGAGCAGAAAAGATAAGTGGGACACATTCAACACAGAAGAAAAGAAAGCCCTGGAAAGACTCAAGAAATATAGAAACACTGTAATCTTACCAGCGGACAAAAGACGCACAACAGGAATCCTTAATAGAGCCCAGTACATCGAGAAAGCTAACGCATTACCAGCAGATGCCGAGACTGACCAACAGATGGTGAAAGACCCAATGCTACTTTTAGGGAACCAGATTACAACGACCCTGAAGAAATTACACAACTCAGGAGATATCAGCAAGACAGACTATCAAAAAATGAAGCCAGAGGGATCCAACACACCCCGCTTCTATGGACTCCCCAAGGTACACAAACTGGAGATACTCCTCACACCCACCTTCTTACTACCAGGCACACCAGCATATAGACTTGCCAAAGAACTACAACAGAAACTGAAATACTTAGCTAAAAACACTACCCACTCCATTCACTTGTCCTGAGAATTCCTCAACATCATCAAGGACAAAAGAATAGAAGAGGATGACATAAAGGTATCCTTTGATGTAACAGCACTATTTGTATCCACAGACATTGACCTAGCCAAAGAGACAATTGCCACACCGCTGGACAAATCAGGAAGGCAGGCACCCAATGGCACGAACAGCATTATCAAGGACAGCACCCTGAAACTGCTGGATCTGGGCGTCGCAACCCACTTCACCTTCAACGACCAGATATTCAAACAAATCAACAGAACACCAATGGGATCACCAATATCAGGACTGATTGCAGAATTGATCATGCAAAGGTTACTATGCACAGGGCTCCCCACTATACAATTCAAACTCTGGGTCCACGATATAAGTGACACCTTCATATTATCAAATGCACAAGACTATATTAAACCGACGGACACATAATATGAAATTCACAAAAGAAGAAGACAGCAATAAGCAACTACCCTTCCTACACATAATGGTAGAAGGCAGAAACAACGGGGAAGTCCAGACTAGTGTGTACAGAAACACCACACATACTGTTCCGATACTTAATTCCTCCAGCAATGACCCCAACATCCATAAAGACAGTTGCATCAGGATATTCTTCAAACTGGCTACAACACACAGCAGCAACCCGGAATTTCACAAAGCAGAACAGGAGCAGTCATACGGAGTCTTTAAAAGGAATGGATATCCAAAAAGCACAATCTACCATTACCTCTGCAGCAGACTGCAACAACAAGACACAACGCGGTCAGACACACTAGTCACCCTCCTGTACATCAGAGATGACCACAAGATTACTCAGATCCCTAGGTATTAGCGTAGCCCACAAACCAATAATCACCCTATGACAGCCATTAATGAATGTAAAGGATCCCATACCCAGATCTAATAAAACTAATGTAATGTACAAAATACCACACAAGGACTGTGAAAAACATAATGTAGGCCAAACTGAAAGGAAACTAACAATAAGGACACATGAGCACCCACTAGCCACTAAGAGGCACAACCAATTCTCACTGGTCTCACTACACACAGGCAAAGGGAGACACAAATTTGACTGGGACAACACATCCATAATAGCACAAGCCAAACAGAGACACACCAGGGTATTCCTGGAAGCCTGACATTCCAACCGGAACACCATCAGCAAACGCATTGAACTAGACCCAATACACAAACCACTGAGAAACAGAACAGGAAGTGAAACAGCAAACCAAGGCATATAAATAACAAGTGGGACAGAACACCAATGCTTCACCGGGTATGCTCTGACCCTAGCAGGGTGACGAAACATCTGCTCAGCGAGCAAGTCTACAACCTCATCCTCAACCCGAGCTGCAAATCTTCTCAAAAACTTTAAAAGACATCTCTCCTCCAGGAGGACCCATTCCTCACATTCCTCGCCCCCTTCCTGTTACTCGGCCAGGCTCATGCATTCCAGGCCCTGGAAGACCAGTGCAACCACCCTGCTTAAGCACAGAATTTAAAATGCAAATTCAAAGAATAAGTAAAGAAATTCACATCACATCAGAATTCAGAACCCATTTGGAGATGGACTCAAGGTAGGATCTCCTGGATGAACTTGCTAATTCAGGAATTCTGTAGTGAAACTAAAAATTAAAAGCTGTTTTTAGCATTCTCTGTCATAAACTCAGCTCTAAAAACGAGTAGCAATCTAGAAGGCTCAAGAGGTGAAGGAAAATATCAGTTTCTCTGATTCAGGAACAGTGGTGGTAGGAGAGCAAAAAGTAGAAATGGATATTAAAGGACCGATAATCAATGGTTGGAGTGATTTGAAGATGTGTAATTCAGTATTGTCTAATAGGAAACTTCCACTGAAGTCGAAATATAAAATCTGTAAGGCAGTTCTGAGACTGATATGATCTAGCATTAGATCATAGCTAACTACTAAAAGCAATTTTTAAAATAATTTCATTCATGGTTTGAAAATACCAGATTTTATTAAAAGCCCTTCTGGGCATCTGGTTTTCTTCCATTCTTTAGGGGAGAAATTCTGCCACTTTCAAGAAGTCTGGCTGGCTCCAGATGCGCTCACTGCCACCTCCTCAATAAAATTAGGGATGGAGGCAGCAACCATTGACATTATGAACAGGAAATAAATTAATGCATTTATAGATGAGTTTAACTATCCAAAGATAAACTGGAGCAAAATTATTTTGGAGACTGTAAGCTCAAAGGAATTTGTAAAATGCATTCATGGAATGTGGCTAGGCCAGCATTTATTGGCCATTCCTAAATGTCGTTGCAAAGGTGATGAGCCACCTTCTGGAAACATTGTAGTCCGCCTGGGGTTATTTATATCAGCCGTGCTATTCATGTGACTGTTAAAGGACTTTGACTCATCTCCTGTGAGGGACTGGGTATACAGTTCCAAGTCAGGATGGTGCGTGGCCGGGACAGAAACAGTGGTGATGCTCCCATCGATCTATTGCCCTTGTCCTTCCAGTTGGATAAATTTAGAAAGTGCCGTCAAAGAAGCAGTGATGAGTTGCCACAATGCATCTTGCAAGTGGTGCACACTGCTGATATTGAGAATCGGTGGTGGAGGATGTGGGTAATCATGGTGTTGGATGAGAAAACCACTGAAGTGGGTTTCTTTGTCCTGGATGGCATCAAACTTCTTGAGCGCTACTGGAGCTGCACTGATCCAGACAAGTGGAGAGCCTTTCATTACACTCTCGACTTGTGCCATGTAAGTAGTGGACAGGGTGTGATCAGTTAGGAGATGAGTTATTCACCTCTGAATTCTTATCGTCTATCTTATCATTGTAGCCACAGCATTCAGATGGCTGATCCAGTTCAAACTCTGGTCAATGGTAGCCATCAAGGTGCTGATATGGGGATTCAATTATGGTAATGCCATCGAGTATCAAGGGGATATGGTTTGGTACTCACTTGGATTGCCTGGCTGAGGAAGGGTCACTCCACCCAAAACATTAACTCTGATTTCTCTCCACAGATGTTGTCAGATCTGCTGAGCTTTTCCAGCAATTTCTAACTTTAAACATTACCTGGCACTTGTGTGGTGTGAATTTAACAACCCATGTATGTATGTTGCCCAGGTCTTGCTGCATGTTGACACAGATTGCTTGAAAATCAGAGTCGAGAAGGAGGCAGTCCTGGTGCAGAATATAATGGAAGAGGAGGGGAACACCAAGAAAATCGCAATCATAACATAATTATTGTTGCTATCAAAACTGAAAAAAAGCAGTTAAACTTAAATAATTGCATGTAATTGCCTCAAAAGAATTTAACTTGTAGCATAATAAAAGGGAAAGAATCTTGCATTTCTTCCTGGGTAGGTGTCAAATATTGTTTGAAAATGTAACTGTGAAACGCCCAGTGATGTTTTAATTTGGCATTATATAGATGCAAGTTCTTGTCCAAAGGAGGCCACTTAAATTAAATGGAAAAGTACTACTGAAGATAAATTAGAAAGTAAAGTGGTGGTGAATAATCACTGGAAGACCTTCAAACAAGAGATTAAGTTTGAATAGGCACCATCCAGGACAAAGCAGCCCACTTGCTTGCCACCACATCCGCCAGCATCCACTCCCTCCACCACCGATGCTTAGTAGCAGCAGTGTGTACTATCTACAAGATGCATTGCAGAAATTCACCAGAGATCCTCAGACAGCACCTTCCAAACTCATGACCACTTCCACCTAGAAGTCAAGAGCAGCGGATACACAGGAACACCACTGTCTTCAAGTTCCCCTCCGAGCCGCTCACTGCCCTGATCTGGAAGTATATCACTGTTCTTCTGAAGAAGGGTCCTGACCCGAGACATCAGCTTTACTGCTCCTCTGATGCTGCCTGACCTGCTGTGCCCCTCCAGCTCCACACTGTGTTATTTCTGACTCCAGCATTGGCAGTCGTTACAATACCAGAGTTCGTCGACTGCCACTCGGTCAAAATCCTAGTATTCCCTCCATGGGAGCAGTGTGGATCAGCCAACAGCAAATGGGCTTCAGCGGTTCAGGAAAGCAGCTCACTATCATCTTCTCAAGGGCAGCTAGGGACAGGTAACAATCAGAGATAGTAGGAACTGCCGATGCTGGAGCCTGAGATAACAAGGTGTAGAGCTGGATGAACACAGCAGACAAGGCAGCATCAGAGGAGCAGGAAAGCTCACGTTTCTGGTCTGGATCCTTCTTCAGAAATGGGGGAGGGGAAGGGGACTCAAATAAATGGGGGGAGAGGCAATGATAGAAGGTGGATAGAGGATCAGATAGGTGGAAAGAAGACAGACAGGTCAAGGAGGTGGAGATGGAGCCAGTAAAGGTGAGTGTAGGTAGGGAGTTGGGATGGGGGTTGGTCAGTTGGGAGGGAGGGGCGGGTAGGCGGGAAGGAAGACGGATAGGTCAGGGAGGCAGGAATAAGGCGAGTAGGTAGGAAGTAGGGGTGGGGGTTGGTCAGTGAGGTGGGAGGAGCGGATAGATGGGAGAAAAGGTGGACAAGTCAGGGAGGCGGGACAAGCAGGGCTCGCCTTGTGTTTGGCCAACCAGTAATGCCCACACCCTGCAAATGAAGTTTTGTAGAAAAATAGGCATATTCCCACAAGGAGAAGAGGGCTAGCAGGAAGTGTTTAAATTAAATCCACAATTAAGATGGGGTCGTGTGATATAGACTGATCATGAAGGCAATCAATCAGTAAGGATATGAGAGGGTAGTCTTTACCTGTGGTAAATGTTCTCAGCTAGATATGGGTGCCTTTGAGATACCGTGCTGTAAACAATCAAAAAATAGTTCCATCCTGTTGATTTGTAGGTTAAAACAATAGATGCCAAATTATTTTTGGAAGTCTCAGATGGAATTAACCAATTATGCATTGCTCCGCTTCAGTAATTACAATGGATCAGTGCCACTTCAAAATCAATCACCAATACTTCAATCATGTTCCAGGAAGGAAAGTTCAACCGCAGAATGGTGCACCTGTAAATATCGTGATTGATTATCTCAATTCTTTCTTATAGTTTTCCTCATCACCTTATTTCCCGATGATTGAATGCATTTTGAGTGCAATAGTAATTGAGGGTGGCAGGCCTAATCAAAATCAATCATAGTCTATGTTAATTCTCTGATAATTTCTGAGCTCAGCAGGGCCGAAAATAAAATCAATGTTTTGTTTTTGTGAGATAACACAAAGTGTGGAGCTGGATGAACATAGCAGGCCAAGCAGCATTTTAGGGGCACAAAAGGTGACGTTTCGGGCCTAGACCCTTCATCAGAATGTTGCTTTGTAGACTGACGATTGCACTTCTGGACAAATGTAGGCAAGGTGAAAATGTGATTTGGGAGAAGGTAAAAAAGGACAGAACTGCTTGATCATGTTGTATGAAGCTCAGCAAAAAACAACATGCCTTTGTTCCCTTTGATGTACTCAACCCAAAAATTAGGAATTGCTTAAACTCAACTTTGTTCCTTTCTCAGTGATAAATCAACCTCTTCAACTTCTCATCAGTGTACAAATACTTAATGCGCTCACATCAGATCACCCTCTGCTATATTAATGGAGAGAGTTACCTATTTATTTTAGACAGATTAATGCCTCATTTCAAAAAATGCGGGTCAGAATTTGATCGAGTAAAATAGTGCAATAATGTTGCAAACATAGCCTGCACTCATGTACCAATTCAATATCATGGGAATGTCTCCTGAAACCACTTTTACTTCATAACAAAAATATCCACAGGGTGTGGGTATCACTAGCATGACCATCATTTATTGCCCACACTTAATTATCTGTGGCAATTGTTTTGAGCTGTTGCCTTCTATATGCTAACACATGGCCCCCCACCCAACCCCATAGGCCTCTCATATACACCTTACCAACCCATGCCCCATACTCAACTGAAGGGTCTCTCAACTTCATGCCACCTCAAGCCCTCCACAACTCCCTGGCCACTGACAGTTCCGATGGCACTTACTACAGCTCATCTCAATCCTGTCCGTCTACAGTGATGTCCATGGCAACTGTTGGCCCTCTGCCAACTCAAGAGCAATACTCCCTTGATTTTGTTTGGTATGTAGACCTCTGTGGCCTGTGTGCAGCATTGACTTCTGAAACCATAAGTCAGTGCATCAGAATGCCTCTTGGTGTGTACACAACACAGTCATCCGCCTAGATGGAATGATGCTCATGATCCCTGCCGCTCCCACCCACCACCAATTAACTATGTATCCTCGAGGCTAACAATGCTGACCTAGAATACACCATGGATAGGCCTTCAGAGCCTTGCTGAGAGAATTAAAAAGGTTCTAAATATTTAAAATAGCATTCAATCTGGTTAAAAAATGTATAATTCAAGAAAGCCCATTTAAACCCCCTTGAGCATTTAACTCTGAATAAAACATACATTAATGTTCATAACCCCAAATCAAAGGCAGCTAATCCTTTAATAACCTCTTTCAGTTTGTTCTCACTGTGATATTGATAACTTATAAAGGGCAATCAAATGTGTTACCATAATAGCAATTAAGGTTATCTCAACAAACAATCCTTCATCCAGTTTTTCTTCATACCCAGATCTTGCCACTCCCCAAGTTCTTGCATTCCATCCCCGAGGTCTTGCATCCCCCTCTCAAAGCCTTGCATTCACCACCTGAGGTCTTGTATCCACCTCCCAAGGTCTTGCTCCCCTCCCCAAGGTCTTGCATCCACTCCCTAAGGTCTTCCTCCCCTCCCCAAGGTCTTGCATCCACTCCCTAAGGTCTTGCTCCCCTCTCCCCAGCGCGCATTAATCCCTAACTTGGCTTTCCATTCTGCTCCACCAATTTTAGCTCCCTCTCAGTGTTTCATTTTGCCCTTTCTCCCTCTCCTGCACATCCTCTACCCTCACCCCACCTCCAAAAGCCTCACCTTGCCTCTTACTTGCCTTCCCTTAGGCTCAAAATTCTGCTCTAACCTATTGATTTCGCTCTTGATTTCAACTTCGCTGCTGTTTTCACCCATTGCGAAATTTGCACTGAACTTCTGGGCTCCGTCCAGAGGCAGAAGTGGGTCAAACTGGTAATCTAGACTTGGACCAACCAACCCATTTGGAACCTGGTCAGCCTGAAGGTACTGTCTGCCAAAGGAGTCTTATTGTGTGAGTTGCATTTCTTCTTCATTTTGTGATATACTTTATTTTCCAAGCTATTTCAATTAGAAATGTGTCGTGCAAGTATGACACTGTATCTAGCTTGTACATTGTTTGGTCTGAGTGAGAAATGGCTGGAGAAACCTAACTCTGGCTTTCGAATTGATTTTGCTGGCAACCTATGATTCACTTAAAGTTGTTTCACTTAAAGTCATGATTTTCAGGAATGCAATCGAAACAGTAAGCAAGGACTTACCATACCCTATCTGCCCTTCAGGATTGTTTATGTCAACCTTAGAAAGCCATAACTCCAATGCTGTGGCATAAGGCAAAAATTGGATGCATTTGGAATTTGAATGCAAGGTGTTAATATAGTCCTTCTAAGTTCAATGTTCCCACATGAATCACGTCCAGTCTCTGAACCAGTCTCTCACCTTCTGTTTCTAACTTCCAGCAGCCCGACTGACAAAATGGTTTCTGCTGGATAAATGGGCAGGACATTGGATCTGGAGTCCGTCCAACATTTTGGATAACTCAAGTCGTTTCCACAACTGTGCAAAATTCCAGGCCTATTTGTTCTGATTTCATTTATTCCCATCTGCTCATAGGCACCTCTAGAGTGCCCCAATGACTGCAAAACTAATTCCCTTTGATATACGCAATTTAAATCCTGCCTGCACTAAGATGACTTCCATACCCACGACCCCAATCTATATTTCTCCACCATCACTGCCAATCCCAAGGCTGCAGCTGTCTTTTCCATTGACCTTGCTAAAGTGAACTTCTAAATGAATCTGTTGAAAGATTTAGTTGTCAGACAAATAACATCCTTTCTTCCGTGACAGGGGCTGCTCTTCTAAGTGTAATCAGCACTGTTATTTTTGTTTCAAGTTTAAGTCAACTGCCATTTTGCATTTTGGATTTTCCATGGAGCTTCAGAGACCGAGGGATGATCTTGTTGAGGTCATAGGGATCATAGGCTATAATCATGAGGGATATAGTTAGGATCATCAGTCTTTACCACAGGGTAGGGGATTCCAAAATTAGAGGGTGTAGTTTTAGGGTGAGGAAGGGAAAGGTTTAGAAGGGACCTAAGGGGCAATGTTTCCACAGGGGGTGGTGCGTGTATGCAGTGAGCTGCCAGAGGAAGTGTTGGAGGCTGGTACAATTGTAACATTTAAAAGGGGCCTGGATGGGTATATGAGTAGGAAGAGTTTAGAGGCTTATGGGCCAAATGTTGGCAAATGAGACTTGATTAATTAAGGATATCTGGTCAGCATGGGAGAGGAGGGTCTGTTTCCATGCTGTATATCTCTATGACTCTATGACACCTGTTGAACTATAACCAAACAGGATTCCACTGCCCTCTGATGTGGCAGGTAGGGAAAAAAAAATTAGCTGACATTCTTCCTGTGAGTCTGCTCTGCTCATGGATAGCATGGTCCTTTGGCATAACATAGTGCAAGGTTAGATGTCCACATGTGGGAACATGCCAATGCTGAACTCGTGGTGTTAGTGGTGAGAATTTCCTGTTTCTGTGGCTTCCAAAAGTGAACTTGCAGCTTAAATTCTCCATTTTCAGGTAATCATGGAAAATGAGAAAATCCATCTCAAAATTCAAATCCCGTTTTCACGCAGCCTGTATCTGTAATAGGTTTTGTGTTTTTATATCAAAATCAAACCATAATAGCAATGAATTTGTGAAATTTCCACAAGTGCTCAGTACTTAACAATTTAACAATAACAGGCTGACAGTGAAGAGCCATGGTATTAAACCGGTTACGAAGAATTGTATTGTGTACATTTCGGTTAATGCCTATTATTTATTTTGATTCAGTGTGACTTATGTGTCATTGCTATGTGTTTCTAAGCAGTCATTTTATCAATGTAATCTGGTAATGTTTTCTTGGATGGTACCTTTTAATCTCATCCTGTTTCTATGCATTTATCAATAATCTGAATTTTGTTCGGGCACTTTTGCTTTCTGATGGCACATGGAGCAAAATTACCCAAACCTCAATGCGCTGGTAAGAAGACGGAATTTTCAACATAGAACATAGAACATAGAACATAGAACAGTACAGCACAGAATAGGCCCTTCAGCCCACGATGTTGTGCCGACCATTGATCCTCATGTATGCACCCTCAAATTTCTGTGACCATATGCATGTCCAGCAGTCTCTTAAATGACCCCAATGACCTTGCTTCCACAACTGCTGCTGGCAATGCATTCCATGCTCTCACAACTCTCTGTGTAAAGAACCCGCCTCTGATATCCCCTCTATACTTTCCTCCAACCAGCTTAAAACTATGACCCCTCGTGTTAGCCATTTCTGCCCTGGGAAATAGTCTCTGGCTATCAACTCTATCTATGCCTCTCATTATCTTGTATACCTCAATTAGGTCCCCTCTCCTCCTCCTTTTCTCCAATGAAAACTCAGTCAACCTCTCTTCATAAGATAAGCCCTCCAGTCCAGGCAGCATCCTGGTAAACCTCCTCTGAACCCTCTCCAAAGCATCCACATCTTTCCTATAATAGGGCGCCCAGAACTGGACGCAGTATTCCAAGTGCGGTCTAAACAAAGTTTTGTAGAGCTGCAACAAAATCTCACGATTCTTAAACTCAATCCCCCTGCTAATGAAAGCCAAAACACCATATGCTTTCTTAACAACCCTGTCCACTTGGGTGGCCATTTTAAGGGATCTATGTATCTGCACACCAAGATCCCTCTGTTCCTCCACACTGCCAAGAATCCTATCCTTAATCCTGTACTCAGCTTTCAAATTCGACCTTCCAAAAGGCATCACCTCACATTTATCCAGGTTGAACTCCATCTGCCACCTCTCAGCCCATCTCTGCATCCTGTCAATGTCCCACTGCAGCCTACAACAGCCCTCTATACTGTCAACGACACCTCCAACCTTTGTGTCGTGTGCAAACTTGCTGACCCATCCTTCAATCCCCTCCTCCAAGTCATTAATAAAAATTACAAACAGTAGAGGCCCAAGGACAGAGCCCTGTGGAACACCACTCACCACTGACTTCCAGGCAGAATATTTTCCTTCTACTACCACTCGCTGTCTTCTGTTGGCCAGCCAATTCTGTATCCAGACAGCTAAGTTCCCCTGTATCCCATTCCTCCTGACCTTCTGAATGAGCCTACCAATGGGAACCTTATCAAATGCCTTGCTGAAGTCCATATACACCACATCCACAGCTCGACCCTCGTCAACTTTTCTAGTCACATCCTCAAAGAACTCGATAAAGTTTGTGAGGCATGACCTGCCCCTCACAAAGCCGTGTTGACTGCATCTAGTCAAGCCATGCTCTTCCAGATGGTCATAAATCCTATCCCTCAGAATCCTTTCTAACACCTTGCAGACGACAGACGTGAGACTTACTGGTCTGTAATTGCTGGGGATTTCCCTATTTCCTTTCTTGAAGAGAGGAATTACATTTGCCTCTCTCCAGTCCTCAGGTATGACTCCAGTGGAGAGGGAGGATGCAAAGATCTTCGCATGTGGCGAAGCAATTGCATTTCTCGTTTCCCAAAGCAGCTGAGGAAAAATCTGGTCCAGGACTTGTCAATCTTAATGTTTGACGAAATTTTCAGCACATCAGCTTCCTCTATCTCCATCCATTCCAGCATGCACACCTGTTCTACAAAGGTTTCATTCACTAAAAAGTTTGTTTCTTTCGTAAAGACAGAAGCAAAAAACTCATTTAGGGCTTCCCCTACCTCCTCAGACTCCACACACAAGTTCCCTATGCTATCCCTGATCAGCCCTACTCTTTCTTTGACCATTCTCTTATTCCTCACATAAGTGTAAAATGCCTTTGTGTTCTCCCTAATCTGTTCTGCCAAGCCTTTCTCGTGCCCCGTCCTGGCTCTCCTCAGACCATTTTTGAGCTCCTTCCTCACCTGCCTGTAATCCTCTAAAGCTGAGCTTGACCCGAGCTTCCTCCACCTTATGTAAGCTACCTTCTTCCTTTTGACGAGAAGCTCCACCGCTCTCGTCATCCAAGGTTCCTTTATCTTACCCGTTCTTGCCTGTCTCAGAGGGACATATTTATTCATCACTCACAACAACTGTTCCTTAAACAGTCTCCACATGCCAATAGTGCCTTTGCCATGGAACAATTGGTCCCAGTCCATGCTTCCTAACTCATGTCTAATCGCATCATAGTTTCCTCTTCCCCAATTAAATATCCTCCCATTTTGCCTAATCCTCTCCTTCTCCATAGCTATGTAGAATGTGAGGCAGTTATTCTTAAGAATCTCTGCAGTGTGGAAACAGGCCCTTCAGCCTATGGTCACTATCACCAAAATGCTCTCCCACCACAAGATCTGATACCTGCCCCGGCTCGTTTCCGATCACCAGGTCTAGAATGGCCTCTCCTCTCGTCGGCCTGTCAACGTACTGAGTTAGGAAACCCTCCTGAACGCACCTTACAAAAACAGCTCCATTCAAATCTTCTGCTCGAAGGAGGTTCCAATCAATATTAGGAAAGTTAAAGTCACCCATTACAACCACCCTACTACGTCCACACTTTTCCAAGATCTGCCGACCTATGCTTTCTTCAATCTCCCTGCTGCTATTGGGGGGCCTGTAGTAAACCCCTAACGAGGTGACTACTCCCTTGCTGTTCCTACTTTCCACCCATACTGACTCAGTAGGCAGATCTTCCTCGACAGTGGAAGCTTCTGTAGCTGTGATACCCTCTCTGATTAGTAGTGCTACACCCCCTCCCTATTCTTTTTAAATGCTCTAAACCCTGGAACATCCAGCAACCATTCCTGCCCCTGAGAAACCCATGTCTCTTATGGCCACAACATCATAGCACCAGGTGCTGATCCATGCTCTAAGTTCATCACTTTTATTCCTGATACTCCTTGCGTTAAAGCAAACTCACTTTAACTGATCCCTTGGTTCCTTCCCAGGAAAATCCTTCCCACTGGCTGGTCTACCTCTTGCTTTTGCCTCACCTGCATCAACTCTCACCTCCGGTATACAGCTCAGGTTCCCACCCCCCTGCCATACTAGTTTAAACCCTCTCGAACTACTCGAGCAAACCTTCCACCCAGGACATTGGTCCCCTTCCAGTTCAGATGCAACCCGTCCTTCTTGTACAGGTCCCACCTTCCCCAGAAGGCATCCCAATTGTCTACATATCTGAAGCCCTCCCTCCTACACCAGCTGCGCAGCCACATGTTAAGCTACGCCCACTCCCTGTTCCTCGCCTCGCTATCTCATGGCACCAGTAGTAAACTAGAGAACACTACTCTGTTTGTCCTGCTTTGCAGCTTCCATCCTAACTCCCTGAAATCTCTTTTTATATCCTCAATCCTTTTTCTGGCTATATCATTAGTGCCAATATGTAACACGATTTCTGGCTGTTCGCCCTCCCCTTTTAGAACCTTATACTCCCGATCGGAGACGTCCCGGACCCTGGCACCAGGGAGGCAACATACCTTCCGGGAATCCCGATCCTGACCACAAAATCTCCTGTCGATTCCCCTAACTATCGAGTCCCCTACCACGAGTACTTTTCTATTCTGCCCCCTTCCCTTCTTTGCCACAGTGTCAGGCTCAGTGCCAGAGAACTGGCTACTATGGCTTTCCTCTGGTAGGTCATACCCCCCAGCAGTATCCAAAACGGTATACTTATTGCTGAGGGGAATGCCCACAGGGGATCTCTGCACTGACTGTCTGCCCCCTTTCCACCCCCTAACTGTAACCCATCTATCCTTGTCCTGAGCCTTAGGAGTGACCAACTCCGGGTAACTCCTCTCAATTACCCCTCAGCCTCCCGAATGATCCGTAGTTCATCCAGCTCCAGCTCCATTTCCCTAACACGGTTTTCAAGGAGCTGTAGTTGGGTGCACTTCCCGCAGATGTAGCCAGCGGAGATGTGTGCCATGTCTCCCACCTGCCACATTCTGCAGGAGGAGCAAGCAACTGCCCTAGCATCCATACCCCACTTATCTGAACACCCACTCAGTACTAAAGTAGAAAGCTTCGTTCAAGTTGCTATAAAATTAATAACAAACTTATATTCAATAGAGATAGTTTAGAATGAACCTTACCTTACCTTATTAACTAGGTTAGAGGAGGAGGGCGGGTGGGAGACACTACATTTGTAGAGTCTCGGGTTTAGCCGCCTTGCTGATATATATGGTCACTGCTTTCCTTCCCGGCTGCCCCTCTGGTCCTTGTCACTTCCTCTGCTGCTCCCGCTCCTTCTGTGAAAGAGAAAAACACCACTGCCCGCTACCGGTAAGTAATTTTAAAAAACTGCCTTACCTTCGCTGCAGTCTTCCGGGTTCGTCTGACCTCCACTGCTGCTCGCACTCCTTGATATTTCTGGAGGTACCCTCTAATGCAGGTCAGAAAAAGACAAATCTGGAGCAGGAGAAGGTCTTTCAGCCTCTTGAACCTGCTCTGCCATCCACCAAACAGGCAGGCAATGGCCTCATGGTCTTCTCACTTGACTGTCAATCCAGAGACCCGGAAATGTTCCTGGGACCTGGGTTCAAATCCTGCCATGGCAGATGGTGGTATTTGAATTCAGTAAAAAGGAGCAAAATCTGGAATAAAGAGTTTAAAAATGACCATAAATCCATTCCTTCTTGTCAGGCAGTAATAAAAGCCCATCATGTTCACTACTAAACCTTACAGAAGGAAACTGCCATACTTACCTGGTCTGGCCTACATGTGACTCCAGACCCACGGCAATGTGGTTGACTCACCTGCCCTCTGGGCAATTAGGGATGGGCTGTGAATGCTGGCCCAGCTAGCGAAGTCTTCATCCCATGAAGGAATAACAAAAACAAAGACATTCATAGTTACAGAGATAGTAGGAAATCTGATTATACCTTCCAATCCAAATTCCAAACTGCCCTTGATGACCTTTTACCCTACTTTGTTTAGCAAGAACCTATATACCTCTGTCTTAAAAATATTCAAGGATTCCAGCTTCCTTTTCCCCTATGAGGGAAAAAAAAACCTGATTTTTAAAGTGACAATTAGTTCTAGATTCTCTCAGGAAGGGAAACACCCTCTCCATATCTACACTGTCAAGACCGTCAGAATTTTATCTTCTGGAGTTTAGAGAAGCAGATCTATCCTGTCCAACATTTCCTCGTAAGACAAGGTGGCGTCCTGGTGATAAACTAGACTGATACCTGCCCATTCCAGGTATCAGTCTAGTTTATCACCAGGATGAGTATCAAGATTGATATTGGTTTCTACATTTCACAAACTTGAATCATCCTAAAGAATATTGCAGCCAACATTTAAAGTAAAGGTACCTCTGTTTAAAAGATGCTCTCTTTGCATATTTTTTGTTTTAGCACAGTTGATGCATTAGAAACATTCTCCAGACACACTACCTTCATCATTACTTGAGTATGTTCAGTCTCTGTTTAAAACAAATTGCCAGTTCTCAATTTCCCTCCCCAATCCTGACATGCATCATCTCCCCTCAACCTAACCCTCCAGCTCACTACTTCCTGTACTAAACCCCTGACTCACTGACCCTCTCATCCACTGTGCCTTCCAGTCCCCACTTTCCTTCCTGACCCCCACACACAATTTCTCAATTTTTCAAGCCTCTTGGTCTGTCTTTCTCAATGCCCCTTGCAGTAAAGGCTTAAGGGAGGGAAGAGAGATAGTGAGTGATTGGGTTGGCAAGTAGGAATGAGACAAGCAGAAAGACAAGCAGGTGGGAAGCAGTGAGCCACAGGGAAGTGAGTGAGAGTTCGGGGAAGAATGTCTGGGCCAGTTAAATGTGAGGCAGCCAATAGCTTTCTAACCTAAACATTGTGTGAGTGTAACATTGTTTCCTCTGGGAAAGTAATGTTCATGTAACATTTTCATTTAGGAATTAAAAGTGCTAAATTTGGGTTGTACAGTTACTATTGTAATGTAGGGCACAGAAATCAATTTGAACAAAGCAAGATCGAACAAAAACCAATGTGTTAATAACCAAAGAACACAATGTTCGGTGAGATATAAATATTGACCAGAACACCATGTGTAACACCTCTACCCATCTTGAAAATAGAGTCATGGGATCTGCATGTCCCCACAAAACGAAGGACAGGACAAAATACAAAATCCCAGACAGCTCCATAGTAGTGCATGGGAGAACTCACAATCCTAAAACTCTCTTCCTTGCAGCACTATGGCTTTACCTTCTCAACATTTTCCTTACAACTTTCATTCATGGGTGTGGGCATCACAAGGTAAGCTGTCATTTATTTCCCACCCTAATTATATCCCGGAAACTGATGGTTATGCACCTGCCTGAACCACCGTAGTCCTTGTGGTGTCGGTAAGCCTACGGTGCTGTTGGACAGAGAGTTCCAGGACTTTGACCCACCGAAGGAAAGGCAATATATTTCCAAGTCAGGATGGCAAGTGCCTTGAAGAGGAACTTGCAGATGATGGTATTCCTATGGATCCGTTGCCCGCGTCCTTCTAGATGGTAGAAGTCACCAGTTTGGAAGATGCTGTCATAGAAACCTCAATAAGTTGCTTCATTGCACCTTGTAGAAGGTACATACTGCTGCAATTGTCCATCGATCGTGAAGGGAGTGAATTGTAGATGGTGGTGGTTGGGATACCGATCAAGCTGACTGCTTTGTAAGGATGATGCCGGGAAAAATATTCCATCACACTCCTGATTGTGCCTTGCAGTTACTCGCTGCAGGATTCCTGGCCCATGACCTGCTTTTGTAGCCATTGTATTTATATGGCTAGTCCAGTTCAGTTTCTGGTCAATAATAACTCCCAAAATATTGATAGTAAAGGATTTAGTGATGGTGATACCATTAAATGTGAAGGGGTGATGGCTAGATTCTCTTTGTTTGGAGATGTTGGGCACTTGAGTGGCATTGGGGCATCCCAAGCTTGGATATTTCCCAGGTTTTGTTGCATACAGGCATGGACTGCATCAGTATCTGAGGTGTCATGAATGGCACTGATCATCAGCAAATATCCATACTTTTGACGTTATGATTTAATGAGGCAGCTGCAGACAGTTGAGCCCAGGACATTACCCTGAGGAATTCCTGCAGACTGACCTCCAACAACCACAACTATCCTCCTTTAAGTAGAAATGACTTCAACTGGTGGATTGTCTTTTCCAATTCTCATTGAGTCCAGTTTTGCCAGGGCTTCTTGGTGCCACATTTGGTCAAATCATGCCTCAATGTAATGCACAATCATTCTCACCTCACCTCTGGAATTCAGCTCATTTGTGAACCGAGGCTGTAATGAAGTCAGAAGCTGAGTGGCCCTGGCGGAACTCAAAGCGAACGTCACTGAGCTGGGATAACAAAATGTGAGGCTGGATGAACACAGCAGGCCCAGCAGCATCTCAGGAGCACAAAAGCTGACGTTTCGGGCCTAGACCCTTCATCAGAGAGGGGGATGGGGACCTCACCCCATCCCCCTCTCTGATGAAGGGTCTAGGCCCGAAACGTCAGCTTTTGTGCTCCTGAGATGCTGCTGGGCCTGCTGTGTTCATCCAGCCTCACACTTTATTATCTTGGATTCTCCAGCATCTGCAGTTCCCATTATCTCTGAGCTGGGTATTGCTGAGCAGGTACTGCTTGATGGCACTGTTGATGAACCCCTGGCATCACTTTACTGATGATCGAGAGCACTGCAGTGATTGAAGAAGTGGAGTCAGTACCACATTTCCAAATGAAAATTAGGGATGGGAATAAATGCCAGTGAATCCTACATCCCATGAAAGAATGGTATTGATAGATTATGCACCCTAATGCACATGAAGATTTCCACAATGACCATCGTTGTGCTATTGATTAATTACAAAAGAACATAAGAAATAGGAGCATGTGTTGGCTATTGAGTTCAGCTGACCTGCTCCATCATTCAGTAATATCATAGGTGATCTGAATGACTCTACCCTGCCAAGATACTCTGGAACGTGAGATATTTCAGCAATATTACCTCTTGTTCTGCTAAACTCTAATGAGGGGGCAATCAACCTAGTGAAATTCCTCTGAACTCTTCCCAGTGCAAGAATATGCTGCCGTCAATGAAGTGACCAAAAATGTACATGACTCTCTAAATGGGGGATAACAGAAGGTGGGGGATAACTGTTGTGCAGTTGTAAGAAAATTTTCCTTGCTGTATCTGCATGCTGACTTGTCAGGCAGACTCTGACCATTATTGATTATACCATCATTATACTTCTATTGATCTTAGTAGGATAATAGGTCACCACAACATCATGGGCCGAAGGGTCTGTACTGTGCTGTACTGTTCTATGTTCTGACACAGGTGCTGAGAAATGGGCTATGGTGGCAGAATTGGGCAAGACACTTGGTGATGTTCATCTCAACATCAAGGTCTTATCGTTACACTCTTGTTCACTTTGCACAAGTGGTGTGGTGAAATTTTCATTAGGCAGCACTCATTATTGCTTGTTAAATGCCTTGTTAACAGCCCATCTAACCACGGGTTGCACTTTTACCAAATTCGCCATATAAACCAGCCATTGAGAGAAGCTGGCATGGAAAGCAATGTGGGCTTGGTGGGATCAACTCACCACTCATTCCTAAAGATCTCCATATTGGAAACCAAGCCTGCTCCAAAAGCTCTGGCCATATACATCCTTTATTACAGATTTCCAGTCCACTGTCCCCAAACCTTAGCTCTATTTGCATCCATTAGATAGGGGATTGCTTCACATTGAAGCCCATGTTCTCCTAAAGTATTATTTCCTGAAAGAAATCTCTGCCTTTTGGAATTGAATGAATCAACACGAGTAAATTATTCTGAAACTATCACAGTCACAGTTCTGGGCAGACCAGGAGGTGCAAGTGTGTGTAGTCGCCATGTTTTCTGGTCATATCTGGAATCAAGACTATTTTAGCAACAAGAAGGAACAGAGGAATAAAATCAAATATGCAGGGTTTCAGAAACCAATTCAATATTTTATCCCCTTTTATCTATCTTGGCTTCACAGCCCTTAAGCTTGACAAATGAGGATGTGACGACAATCTAAAGTTTAAATGTTTTGGTTTCAGTTGATTTCAGATTTCCACGACCCGTTCTATGAAGAAGTATTGCAAAATGACAGCATCTCTGTGCTATAAATACATCATTTGTAGAGGAAGGTGTCAAGCATCCAGGCACCACACTGAACACACTAATGATTCCCAATTGCCGTAATGCCCCAGGTTGTTGATGAGCAATGATGATGGTCATTAACAGCTCTAATGACAGAGGCTGTATTAATCACTTATGGGAGATGGTGGCTGTAGAGATTCTTTCCTTCATTTGAATCTCAGCACTACTGTTAGTTAAGAACACTCCAGACACAGCTGGAAGGAAACTCGTGCGACTTTATCATCTAATGCTGAAGTCTTCATCTGTGGATATCTGAATGTTGATAGCACATACTGAGAAATCCAGATAGTCATACATTTTACCATATCTTTTATGATGTGATGATATGACTCGATGTTCTTCTTTTCATTATTTAATATGTTGGTTAACGTATTCACATCAATCATCCACATTTCAACATTTCAGTTCTGGCCTTAATGTGACTCCAGACCAGATATTCCATGCTTATGTGCATGATGTTTAAATACTTTCTGAAATGACCTGGCAAACCGCTCATTTGTACGAAACCACTGTAAAGCTTACAGAAAGAAATGAAACTGTTCAGATCACCCAATATCAAATTACACACTGAAAATGTCAATGGCAAACACAGCCCTGTTGGCCCTGCAAAATCTTCCTTACTAATATCTGGGGGCTTGTGTCAACATTTGGAGAGCTGTCCCACAGGCAGGTCATGCCATTAGCCTGGCATTGTCATACTCACAGCATCATACTTTACAGGCAATGACAGGAGAATGTAGCTACAGTGGTGGACTTCAGTGTTCATCAGCAACAGAGTCGCGACAGCATCGCGACTAACTGGGCTGGCTGGGTTTTAAACGACATAGTTGTCTGTCTGGATCCAGGACACACGGTGAGGGAACTTCCTCACGCACCAGGAAGCAGGTTGTTGGGGTGATGAGGTGAGCCCCCGAATGACCACTTCAGGATCATAATTTCTAGAGAGTCAAGAAAGTGGCCCATGGACCTTCTTTCCTACCTTTTAGTTACAGAAATGGTAAAAGAGGAGTGAGTTTGTCTCTGGGTAAACTCGACCAATTATTCCGGTGATAGTAGGAACTGCAGATGCTGGGGAATCTGAGATAACAAGGTGTAGAGCTGGATGAACACAGCAGGCCAAGCAGGATTTAGAGGTGCAGGAAAGCTGATGTGTCAGACCTGGACCCTTCTTCAGAAAAAAAATAATTATTTTAGTTAATTTGTTTAATTCGTATAGGGGATGTGGGAATCACTGGCTAGGCCAGCATTTGTTGCTTATCCTTAACAGCGAAGAGTCAACCACGCCGTTGTGGTTCTGAAGTCACATGTACGTCAGACCAGATAGGGATGGACAATATCCTACCTTAAAAAGCATGAGTGAACCAGATGGGTGTTTACAACAAGCAGTGTTTGATCACCATTAGTCCAGGTTTCTAATTCCAAAATATGATTGAATACTGACTTCACCATCTGCCATGGTGGGATTCACACCCATGTCACCAGAAGATTAGCCTGGGGTTCTGGTTTACTGGCCCATTAAAAGTACCCCTACTCCATCATCTCCCTTTTTCATTGCTACGCCTGCCACCTTGAGGAAAGGAAAAATTCCATCAAGGACTTGCATATATATCACGCCTCCCTTAGACACCGCATGCTTGATGTGTCGCCACCAATTTAATGCAGGAAATGCAGCAACCACTTCCTGCACCAAAACTCCCTAAGTGGGCAGATAATCTGTTCCTTTGTGACTAATTGAGTCGTAAATATTGGCCAGAACACTTTCACCTTGCTCTTCATCAAAATAGCACCATGGGATCTTTTACATACACTTGAGAGAGAAGACGGGACTTCATTTTAATGCCTCATCTGAATGATGCGTCGACTTTGAGTGTTGAGCATAAATGCAGAGTTAGTAATCAAACCACATTTTTGTGACTCACAAACATGAGTGACACCAGCACACCGATTGCTGAGACAGTAGCCAGTGCAAATTTTTAAGCACCAACGTAAGTTAGTAGTTGACATAACTGCAGGAATAGGTTTCTTTGTGAAAAAAAACTGCTTTTTAATTGATGGTCTTTAGATTTTCTCAAAACTTATACAGAAAGACAATACAAGGGGCAATTTTGGAGGCTGTACTGCCAACACAGATTTTTGTGGCATACCATATATAACAAAAACACTACTACATGGATTATTTTACACATCTGCCCCTACTGTTGTCTGAGGCTCCCTGTTAGCATTGACAATTGCAGAATTTTCCTTCATATATCCACTATATATGAGATATATGTCCATTATATATCTAATTAGGTTCTTTGATAATACCCTAATTCTGCTGGAGTTTACTATGAGACTGGTAATGGGTAGTAAATAGGAGAGTAAATAGTGGCAGATATTAATGGGGAATTACAAATGAATGAGACATTGTGCAGGATACATAGAACATAGAAAAGTACAGCACAGTACAGGCCCTTCGGCCCACAATGTTGTGCATATGTCATATGTCATATACTCATCATATAGGGGATCAAAGAAATAACAGAGCAATGAACTAATACTTTGCATGTGTCTTCACAAAGGAGCCATGATGTGAGATGTCAATGTTGGACTGGTGTGAACAAATTCAGAAGGCACATGACACCAGATTATAGTCCAACAGGTTTATTTGAAATCATGAACTTTCAAAGTGCTACTCCTTCATCAGGTGAAGCCATTTCAAATAAACCTGTTGGACTACAACCTTGTGTCATGTGACTTCTGACTTTGTTCACAAAGAAGGACACAAATAATGTGGCAAAAATGTTAGAAAACACAGGGTCTAGTGAGGGGAAGAAATAAGGAAGTCAACGTGAGTAGGGAAGTGGTGTGTTGGGGCAATTGTTTCATAGATAGAAACAACTGCAGATGCTGGAGAAGCTGAGATAAGGTGTAGAGCTGGATGAACACAGCAGGCCAAGCAGCATCAGAGGAGCAGGAAAGCTGACGTTTCGGGCGTAGATCTTTCTTCAGAAAATGATGGGATTAAAAGCTGATAAATCCTCAAAATCTGATAGTCTACATCTTAACGTGCTTAAAGAAGTGACCCTAGAAACAGTGGATGCACTCAAGGTCATCTTTCAACATTCTATTAACTCAGGAACTGTTCTTGTGATTTGGATGGTAGCTAATGTAACTCTGCAATTCAATAAAGGAGGCGGAGAGAAAACAGGGATGATAGACTGGTCAGCTTGATGTCGATATTGGGGGAAAATGCCAGAGTCCATCATAAAATACTTAATGGCAGAACACTTGGAAAACAATGACAGGATCTGACAAAGTCATCACAATTTATGAAAGGGAAATCACGCTTGACAAATCTGCTGGAAAATTTGGATGATGTAATTAGTACAGTTGATGAGGAGGAGTCAGTGGATGTGATTTAGTTGGACTTTCAGAAGGCTTTCAAGAGATTGCCATGTAAAATTAAACCACATGGATTTAGGATAATGTCCTGACTTGAATAGAGAACTAGTTGGCAGGCAGGAAAAAATGAATAGAAAATTTTTTGAGTGGCAGGCAGTAAATAATGGGTTACTGCAGGAGTCAGTGCTGGAACCCTGGCTATTCACTATATATGATTTAGAGGAGGGAAATAAATGTAATGTTTCCAAGTGTGTCAATGACACAGAGCTGGGCAAGAGTTGGACCTGTGAGGAGGATGCAGATATGCTTCATTGTGACTTGGACAAGTTGAGTGAGCGGGCAATTGCATGGCACAAGAAGTACAATGTGGATAAATGTGAGGTTATCCAATTTGATACCAAAAACAGGAAGGCAGATTATTATCTGAATGGCGATTCGATAGGGAAATGCAGAGGTACAATGAGAGCTGGATGTCCTTGTTTACAAGTCACTGAAATTAAACATGTGGGTGCAGCAGGCAGTGAAGAAAGCAAATGGTACATTGTTGACCTTCATAGCAAGAGGATTCAAGCACAGGAGCAGGGATGTTTTGCCAGGCAGCATCAGAGGAGCAGAAAAGCTGACGGTTCGGGTCAGGACCCTTCTTCGGAAATTTCTGAAGAAGGGTCCTGACCTGAAACATCAGCTTTCCTGCCCCTCTGATGCTGCCTGGCCTGCTGTGTTCCTCCAGCTCCACACTGTGTTGTCTCTGACTCCAGCATCTGCAGTTCTTACTATCTCTCAGCAGGGATGTCGTGCTGCACTTGTACATGGCCTTGGTGAGACCATACCTAGAATATTGTGTGCAGCTTTGGTCTCTTTATCTGGGGGAGGATGTTCTGACTATGGATGGGGTGTGATAAAGGTTTGCCAGGCTGATTCTTAGCATGGCAGGACTGACTATGAGGAGAGACTACATCAGTTAGGACGATATTCACTGGAGGTTAGAAGAATGGAGGAGGTGGGCAATCTCATAGAAACCGATAACATTTTAACAGGACTAGACAGTGTAGACTTGACTGCCACAGAAAGTGTCCGAGAACAAATCATTGATTTTTTTCAAGGAGTTAGATAGAGTACTTATCAAATGGTATGAGGCGAAAGTGAGAACAGGTACTGAGTTGGATGATCAGCCATGATCATATTGAATGGTGAAGCGGGTTCAAAGGGCTGAATGGCCTGGTGTTATTCTCTATGATCCTGAGTTAAAGGGAGTTGTTTTCCATTTACCCAGTAAGGCTGGGAATAATTGATGGAGTTTCTGCAACGCAACATTCAAGTACAACAAAAATAAGATAACGGGCAGGACTTCCTGGATGTCACTTTCCTTTCCCACCATCTGAAAAGTCAGTGGAAAACTCATATTCATATTCATGGAGAAGTCATTTAATGCTCCAAGGAGCACTTACTGTTGGAGATGCGATCTCCCGGCCTTAGCTGCAAAAGAGCACTATGAGCAGAATTGAATGTTCCACTCCAAAGTGAGATTGTTGGGCATCCCTTTGCCTTCCTGTTTCCATCCTGATTCAGTCTGTGATGGCCTTCCCATTGGGCCTGTGAGTAATGCCTACTTGAGAGCCTCACCCAGTGCCACTGTTGTCCACCTGGCGGTGGGTGGCCATGCAAGCCATCCATAAGCAAATCCTTGCTGAATTGCTGGCAGGAACCTGGGAATGGGGGTATCTTGCTGTAATTATACAAGGCACTGGGGAGATCACACCTGGGATATGATGTGTAGTTTTTGTCTTCACATCTGAGGAAGCGTTTTCCTGTGAAAGAGGGTGTCTAGCGAAGGTTTACCAAATTGATTCCTGGGATGGCAGGACTGTTGAAAATGATGAAAAATTGCAGCATGCTGCTGTGCAGAGGGACCTGGGTGTCCTTGTGTATGAATCACAAAAAAGTTGGTTTGCAAGTAATTAAGAAGACAAATGGGATATTGTCCTTCATTGCTAGAGGCATGGCGTTTAAAAACAGGGGGGTTATTCTGCAGCTATATAGGGTGCTGGTAAGGCCTCTGGAGTGCAGTGCATGGTTTTAGTCTCCTTACTTATCGAGGATATACTGGCACTGGACGGGGTGCAGTGGAGGTTCACTAGTTTGATTCCGTAATTGAGAGGGTTGGCTTATGAGGAGAGATTGAGTAGACTGGGACTGTACTCACTAGAGTTTAGAAGAATGAGAAGGGATCCTATAGAAACATATAACATGATGAAGGGAATAGATATGCAGAGGAGGTTATTTCCACTGATGGGTAAGACTAGAACTAACGGGTATAGCCTCAAAATAAGTCACAGCAGAGTTAGGACTGAGTTGACGAGGAACTTCTTCACCCAAAGGTTGTGAATCTGTGGAATTCCCTGCCCAATGAAGTAGGTGGGGCTATCACGTTGAATGTTTTTAAGGCAAAAATAGATTTTTGTACAGTAAAGGAAATAAAGGGTTATGGTGAGCAGGCGTGTGAGTGGAGCTGAGTCCATGAAAAGATCAGCCATGATCTTATTGAATGGTGGAGCAGGCTCGAGGTGTCAGATGGCCTCCTCCCACTCCTATTTCGTTTGTTCTTATGCTCTTAATGACTGACATTTGAGGATATATTGATTCTGTTTGGACTGTATTTACTCGAGTTCAGAAGAATGAGGGGGATCACACAGAGACCTGGAAAATTCTAGCACAGGGAGACCTGGTCGTTGAGGAATCCAGAACCAGCATTCATAGTTTAAGGATAAGGGGGTAAATGTTTTAGGATTGAAATAAGGAAAAAATTCTTCACCCAGAGAATGGTGAGGTAATGGAATTCAGTGCCACAGAAAGTGTTGAGACCAAAACCTTATGTATTTTCAAGAGGGGTGGATAGCTAAAGAGATCAGGGACTTGGGGGAAGGGAGAGAATTAGGGTATTGAGTTTGATGATGAGCCATGATCATATTGATTAGCAGAGCAGGCTTGAAGGGCCAAATGGCCTACTCCTGTTCCTACCTTTTCCATTTCTGTGAGTGGGTGGGAGTCGTGAGTTTGCCCCCTTGTTGCCAGGTACTCCATGGCTGATTGACAGATCTCAGGAAGGGTAACTTGACAGGGAGCAATCAGCACCTCCTCAATGCCTTCAGTCAAACAGCTGACCTCTGACTGACTGACAGATCTTGGTCCATGGAATGTCTGCGCTTCCTTGGAGGTTCCTGGCGAAGACTCCTTGGCGATCAATTGCCCGAGTGCCAGTTAACTTAATGAGCTTGCCTAAAAGAGATTATATTTACAATAACAACAATCCTGGATTCAAGAAAAAATGTCCAATATCTATTTTAAGTGGCACCAGTTCAGAATTCAAACCTCCTTAACAAACATTGGCCATTAATGTTTGAAGAAAGCAAAGAGTTTAGAATTTCCATCATTTGTACCATCTCTCCAGGGCTTTCCTCGATCTTTCGCTGATGTTAGGGTAAAAATCTATAATGAATACTCAACCTCAAGAAATCTTAGGGAAAAGGCAATACCTCAAAGAACTGTGAATGCTGGAAATCAGAAACAAAACCCGAAATTGCTAATAAAACTCAGCAGATCTGTGGGGAGTAAACCCTGCTTCTGAACACTGGACCTGAAACGTTAACTCTGTTTCCTTTCCATAGATGCTGGCAGATCTGCTGAGTTTTTCCAGCAATTTCTGTTTGCATTGTTGGTAATAAATGGTTGTTGGCTATCCAAGGGACACAAAGTGGAGGAGGTAGAAATTCCTCAGAACGGAGTATTTTCAGAACTTGGAAGATTGAACACAAGTTATTATTGAGTCAGATGTGGAATTATTTAAAAGAGAAGTGGACCTGTGCCTGAGAAGGAAAAATGGAAAAGGAAACAAAGCAGCTCCAGCTGAAAGGCAATACTCAAGTGGGTGCAATCTATAGCAAAGGATGTCCAATGCCCATTAGAAAATGGGATGGTGTCTTTTAAGGGTTTCGTTCTCAACCACCTACTTTTCTAATATTCACCGTGTTTGTGTAGTTCTGCGTCAGGAAAAAAAAACTCTTTGTAGGTTCAGTGGAAAGGCTGTGCCTAAGTTGAGACAGTGTCTGCACTTGGTTACTTTCTAGCCTTAAGTCTCAAACCCTATGCTCTCAATAAATATGCAGGAAGGAGAATTGTGACTTTATTCTCGGTATAAGTGTTGAGCTTTGTCATCTTGATGCCAAATCACGTGGAAATGGACCCTTGGTCTTTGGGATCCAAATAGCATTTCTTTTCTTGCCATCTTCTGCATATAGTTCAGTTCAATAAAACCTGTTCATTCACAAGAGTGTAGATTGTCACAATAAACACATTAGATGACCGAGTTCACAGCCAAAGTGTTCAATTTTGAAAGGCATTGATTCCCAATCTGTAATGTGCCTTTTAATTAGATCACCATTCAATTAGAACAGTCAGTATTGATTCAAGAAGTTACATCTAACAGGCCTTCACGGATTTTTATTAACAAGTGACTCCTTATTGTGCAAAGAATACAGATAACTTCACTGTAAGTAGCCAGTGGAGGAAAAGTTCCCCCAACTGTATTTGCAATTTGGGCCCTGGAATCAAAATCATTTCCAACGTTATATCAACAACATCTCTGTCAGTGGATAATAAAGTGTGAAGCTGGATGAACACAGCAGGCCAAGCAGCATCTCATGAGCACAAAAGCTGACGTTTCGGGCCCAGATCCTTCATCAGAGAGGGGGATGGGGTGAGGGTTCTGGAATAAATAGGGAGAGAGGGGGAGGCGGACCGAAGATGGAGAGAAAAGAAGATAGGTGGAGAGGAGAGTATAGGTGGGGAGGTAGGGAGGGGATAGGTCAGTCCAGGGAAGATGGGCAGGTCAAGGAGGTGGGATGAGGTGGTAGGTAGGAAATGGAGGTGCGGATTGGGGTGGGAGGAAGGGATGGGTGAGAGGAAGAACAGGTTAGGGAGGCAGAGACAGGTTGGGCTGGTTTTGGGATGCAGTGGGGGGCGGGGTGAACTGGGCTGGTTTTGGGCTCCGCCTTTTCTTTTCTCTCCATCTTCGGTCCGCCTCCCCCTCTCTCCCTATTTATTCCAGAACCCTCACCCCATCCCCCTCTCTGATGAAGGGTCTAGGCCCGAAACGTTAGCTTTTGTGCTCATGAGATGCTGCTTGGCCTGCTGTGTTCATCCAGCTTCACACTTTATTATCTTGGATTCTCCAGCATCTGCAGTTCCCATTATCTCTCTGTCAGTGGAGTTGGACACTGGTACAGAGCAGAGTAGGCAGAGGTATATTCACATGCAGAATTTCAACACAGATGACCCACCTAGTTCAAGACTGGTTTTGAGGGGATAGCAATTCTCAACCTTGCTGATGACCCTGTAAGCGCTGGGGAGTTTGACTCAATGGGCAGGCAGCCCATATCAGGTCTGGTCATCAGCTGTCTGGCTGCTGATATCCCCTGAATCAGTTTCAGTGGATTTGGAGCAGGTGGAAAAATATAGGAGGAGGATGACTAACATCAATTAAATTACCACCCAGCTGACCTCAGACAACACAAGATCGTGCCATTGGCACTTTCTATCTGCCAATTCTTGTAGCTGTTTGGCTGCGTTTTGTTTAGGGCCCTCCGAGCTTTATTATTACAGTTGAAATGTTCACAGCTGGGACCCAGTCCATTGGCTTCCAAGGCTGTTGATCCTCAGATATCTGGCTGTATGCAACACCATCTTATTATTAGAGCACACTCATTAGCTGAATGTTGGCCACTCTGTTCTCGTAATTGTTACACAAAATCCTTTCAGTACATTTGGATTGCAAGCATTCCCCATTTCTATGCATTTGGGAACTTGGCAACCTGATGCAGACTTGACATAAAATTCAGGCACCCATCATAACACAGCACATGGGATATTGCTCTTCTTTCTACTGAATGCATTTCCACACAGAAAAAAAAATCCAAACAAGTGGTTTCTTTGCCATTTTCCCATATGGCCAATGAATGTGTGTCACACAGATGCATACTATTGTAAGCGCAGTGATCTTTATACATAATCATCATTGAGATCCTCATTTTTAAAATATCAGTACCATTTAAAAGATGTCCATTGTGAAATTTGATTATATCATATTAGTAAGTTATACATAGTCCACAGGATATTACCCCAGTGCCTCAACACCAGTGTTTATGTATGGCAAATCTAAGCAAATAGTCAGAGTCTGTTTGGGAATGGCATAGACCCTTCATCAGAGAGCTCTCTGATGAAGGGTCTAGGCCCGAAACGTCAGCTTTTGTGCTCCTGAGATGCTGCTTGGCCTGCTGTGTTCATCCAGCTTCACACTTTATTATCTTGGATTCTCCAGCATCTGCAGTTCCCATTATCTCTTGGGAATGGCATAGTTGCTTTAGAAAGCACAGATGTCAGCGTTCCTGGGGTGGGATTTACAAGGTAGTGTGGGAATCTGTTCTATTTCTGATTGCAGGGGAAGGAAAGAAGTCTTACCCCCACCACCTCCCCCTTGCCTTCCCGCCCTCATTATCACTGTGGGCATGTTGGGTGTTACTACGATCACCTGGAAGCCCTGCCTATTGTAGCTGAAGCACTGGAGCCTCTGAGAGTTTTATTGTGGACTCAGTAAAGATGCCAATTAGTTCAGTTTAGGAAAGATGTTATTTTGCTCACTTAGGACTAGAGGATTGACAACTTGCCATCTCTCAGAGTCCCCATTTGGAATGGCACAGAGCAACCATGATTGTATTGCCAGCCTTTGGCTGAACATCTCCATTGCCTGCCTATTCCCAACAGCAATATTTCCTGTGAATATACCATGTAATCTAGCTGATTTTACATTATTTCCCTGAAACCTTTCCTTGCTTTAGCTGCTTCAAAATTGTGCAGCTTAAGTACATGAAACCTTTTCTATAAGTGATCCTCATAGTTTGAGTGTCCTGTGAAAATGCCAATGAGTCCAACCTAAGAGGAACAATTTTACAATCCTTACTCGCACAGCAGACAAACTGTTCCAGAGATAATGGGATCTGCAGATGCTGGAGAATCCAAGATAACAAAGTGTGAAGCTGGATGAACAGGTCAAGCTGCGTCTTAGGAGCACAAAAGCTGATGTTTCGGGCCTAGACCCTTCATCAGAAAAGCTTTTCTGATGAAGGGCCTAGGCCCAAAAGGTCAGCTTTTGTGCAGATGAACTGTTCTAACTGTGTCGCTGTAGCATCAGAGAATCTGGCAGAGCTAATCTCAGAGAAGGTCGTTTCTACTTTATCCAACAGTTTATGGTAGACGATAGTTGAAGCAGCTTTCTGAAGAAGGGTCTAGGCCCGAAATGCCAGCCTTTCTGCTCCTCTGATGCTGCTTGGCCTGCAGTGTTCATCCAGCTCTACACCTTGTTATCTCAGATTCTGCAACATCTGCAGTTCCCACTATCTCTGCCTGTAAAACACATTAGATCAGATTGAAACCAATGGAAATGGAAATTGGAAGAGCTGTAAAGTGGGCTCTGAACTTGCTACCACCCGTTTTACATTATCGTACAGTCAGACATACCCCAGAGACTATGTTTTATTATAAAGGGCCTAGCAGTTAGGAACTACCACGGGAGGCTGGCTGTTTCTGATGCATACAGTGTAGCATTTACTTTTAGCAGCTTTTTCATTACAGGTCCATTCACTTACAAATAAGGTTATTCCTTTGTAAACCTCAAGTGTTCTCCACTTCAATTCCGTATGAAAGTTTTGAATAACTTTCAGAATGGCAAATCTTGCCAAAGCATTTTCTACTGTATCCTTGGCAAGCATCCTTAGTTTTACTAGCCAACAAACGTATTGCTTTGTAATCAGAGCTCTCAAAGGCACTGCTGTTTCATTTAAAACCCTTTGAGCCGATATCATCATTACCTCAACCAGGAAAAACGTGAGCCAAAAAAAATCATACCCTCTAATATAGATAACACAGTGTGGAGCTGAGGAGCACAGCAGGCCAGGCAGCATCAGAGGAGCAGGAAAGTTGACGTTTCGGGTTCGGACCCTCCTTCTTTTTCTCTACTCTCTAATACACAGGTGCAGATTCTGATGAAGATTTGCTTTGTGGCAAATACCACTCGTCATTGCACTCTCTTCCATTTACTGGCCTGGAAAATTATCTTGAGAAGCAATCGAACGGATGACAATGTCACTTAATCCAGCTGGTACCTGGTGCAATTGAAAAATGCAGTACCTAAAAGCATAAGCAAAAACTTGAGTAAAATCAAGTTGCAACAAGATGATTGCTGGGAATGAGAAGCACTGAAATTCAACTGGTCTTATAGATTGCCACTATACTGTGTGAAATCTTATTTTTTAAATTAGTTTTAGAAATGGGAATGGTCAGCTGCTCACTGCAATTTCAGATTTCCCCAGAAGATGCCTTTGACTTTTAGAAAGTGCTTAATAAAGGTACATGGAGTCACTTTCCATTTGTAGAGGAGACCAAAGCTGGGCCCTTCAACTATAAGGCCGCCAAAAAAAACTGCATAGGGATTTCAGGAGGTTTTTTTAGCCAGATAGTACTTAGAATGTGCTAATCCCTTATGAAAAGATGAGTTCAGGCAAATTGCACAAATGCATTTAATGGAAGAAAGGAATTAAAGCATCTACTGAAAGCGGTGTCAGAGTTGGCTTGTGTGGACCATAAGCACTAGTATGGACTAATTGGGCTGAATGGCCCGTTTCTTTGCTGTACACTCCATATTTCTGTGAAAATTGGAGTATTAAACTTTTCTGTTGCAAATCAACTTTTCTTCTACATGTTTTTGTGAACAGTTGTGCTCATACACTTGAAGTAACCTATTTTTAGCTGTGGATCAGTGGGTAGCAGACTTGCCTCTGGATTGGAGATCATAGCTTTGAGTATAAATGAGTATAAATAAAGGGTTCTGAAATGTAGAGCCACAGGGAATTAGACCAAGACTGCCTAGCTACTTCACATAGAACTTTGACGCCAGTCTGTCTAAATATGTTCACATGTTTTCACACTAAGTTGGATGCAGCACAATTGTAGAGGTCAGTGCATTAGTGCTCAATCACTGGCCCAATTCTGTGCCAAGGATGTTATAAAAACAGAATCCTGGATTTAAACTCCTCTTTGATTAATCTTATTGAGTTAACATAAGAAAATCACCAAAGTAGAAAACAGTAAAACAGAACACAAGGTGAATAAGAAAGTAATTATGTTGATTGAAAACAGCAGGCCAGGCAGCATCAGAGGAGCAGGAAAGCTGATGTTTCAGAATTTCTGAAGAAGTGTCCTGACCCGAAATGTTAGCTGTCCTGCTCCCCTGATGCTGCCTGACCTGCTGTGTTCATCAAGCTCCACACGGTGTTATCTCTGACTCCAGCATTGGCAGTTCTTAACATCTCATGTTGATGTAAAAGCTGGGTTTTGAATAGTATAGGAAGGAAACATTGGAACATGGACATCATCTGTTAAAAGGCAAGTTTTGTTTCCCCTGGATAATCTTTCTGGGCTTCCTGGGGGTTATAGCTACCTCCCAATTTGTGACAGTCGTCTTCAGGTTTCAGAAAGTTATGCTCTTGATAGAGAGACAAGGAAAGAAATTAAACATTGTTGAAAAAAGGCATAAAATTAACTCTTTTCATTGGGTACTCATCAGTACTAAGACACCAGGAACCAGATGGAAAGGAAGGCCAATTTGTTTTTTCTTTCTCTTTTTGCTTAGCACCCATGTGTGAGTGTGTAAGTGTAACAATCAGTAAAGACCAAGAGTGAAACATAATTTTATTACACATTTCCACCACCAGAAAAAAAACCTAAGCCGTCAGTAACAATCAAATCTCGAAACAAACAATGCTTATGTGAAAACAAGAGTGAAGCGGTTGGGTAGGGATGAAATGAAAATAGAATTGGAAGGGGACATAAAGCCGTCCCACTCCTCACGATGCCCCATCAGCAACCTCTTCTCAGTTATATAAATTAGTGTTCTTTTTCCAAGTCAAGTTTCTTGTTTTCCAATCCTGATGTGTGCAAGATAAAAAATAAATCCTTTTAGCAATGATTAACTGAGTCACGTTTTGCTGAGGCTAAAAGATGTCTTTAATCCAAAGAGAAAATAAAGGCATTTCATGAACACCGTTGATAATTAACTGGCCATCCTCCTTTATTGATGGCACATAACAGAATCCCAAACTGATTCTAGCATAGAAGGAGAAGATTATGTTGATTTTGTCTGATTGTAAAACCAATTCAGCTGGTACCACTCCACTGCCTTTACTTGTAATGCTATAGTTACCTTCCGTTGAGGTGCTTATCCATTCTCCTTTTGAAACCATGACTGATTTTGCCTCCGTCACATTCTCAGATAGAACATAAATTGAGTGGACAACCTTTATCTCGGACTTGGACTTTTCCCAATTGGATCTCCAGAACACTAGGCAGGACTGTTTGAGCTGGTAAACACCTGCTTACCAATAATTGATACTGCATTAGTGGGTTGTGTGGTTTTATAGAAACCTTGAAAACTAGCCTGTAAGAATTTGCAATCAGCCTGTTTGATTGAAGGGATAGAAAAAGGAATGGTTGTATAAAAGGGAAATGTACATTTTACATCAAGTAAATGTAAACTCTCCTTACAAGGATTTCCTTCAGTTTTGGTACTCAAGGCGGAGTGATAGCTAGACCCCTGGCTGTACCAAAGCAAGTGTAAATGACAGTAGAGTAAGCAACTACAGCTAGAGGAGATAATTTGGCCACCTGGAAATTGGAGTTGTTCGACAACAGGAGATTTGTTGCATACGTTTAACTAAGGAACAGATAATATAGGGCAATTCAGGTTGGCAGTGCCACATTGTGCTGCAGGGTGGCTCCTATCATATTACCCAAGAAACCCTTGACCCAATCCAACCTAGGTTGACCCAAATTTCCATGGCTTGAACAGCACTGACCTGAAACCAGAAATATTCAAAATCTTGTACAGCTCAGTATCCAGGGTGTCAGATTTGATGAGCTGTACCTTGAATATGAGAAAATAGCTGACATTGAGACGGATGGATTTTCTCATGGATAAAAGAAAAGTTGTGGGCATTGCTGCAGGAAGATGGAAGTTTCACAATCAATGGATCTCCATTAGCAAAGATGAAGGAGGAAAATAATTTGGATGCAATTATCTGTCAAGTCAATGTGAGGCTGTGATCAACAACGCTAATCAAGTACTTGAATGTATCTCAAGGGCATTTAATTATGAGTAAAAACAAGCCATTTCAACCCTGCATAATTCACTGATAAAACCATATTAGGAATATCTGTTATTATGTGGGCCAGCTCACCTTTGAAAACAAATTAATGCACTGGAGATGATTTAGAAATACCGACTTCAATCATTTCGAGGCTTGATTACAAGTGATTGGGATGACAATTTCCTGTGTGTTCTGCATGTAGCCAACTCTTAATTGGTTTCTTGATAGAAGAAACAGAAAGGAGCTGGTTGCAGCTTGGTTACATACAGTGCACAGAGGGCAATCTCTCCCCACGTGACAGTTTCATAGCATTGATTTTTATTTCCACATGCTGCAAAGGCATAGTGAAATCACAGAACAGGTTTTGTCAGTGACTTGATCATGGCCCATTTGCAGCATGATCAGATAACAAAACAAACAAAATACCAAACTGGAAAACCTCATCCAATATTGCAGATTTTTTTTATTTCAAGCTATCTGTAGTCAATATATGACTTAAGTAACTTGTAATTATATTTCATTTCTTCATTCATGAGATGGGGCATCACTGTCAAGGCCAGTATTTAATGTCCATCTCTTATTGTTTAGAGGCAATCACATTATTGGTGGGTCTGTGTCAAAAGTAGGCCAGACCTGTTAAGGATGGCAGTTTCCTTCCCAAAAGGACATGAATGAACCAAGTGTTTTTCCTGACAATCGGTAATGGATTCATGGTCATCATCAGAATCTTAATTCCAGATATTTTATTGAATATCAGTATCCAAATGTATCAAGGTCTGGACGATATCCAGGCTTTGGCTGATGAGTGGCAACTAATATTCACACCACGCAAGTGTCAGGCTAATGTCATCACCAACAAGAGACAATCTAACCACTGCCCTTGACATTCAATGGGGTTACCATCACTGAATCCTGAACTCTCAACATTCTGGGAGTTATCATTGACCAGAAACTCAACTGGACTCACCGCATAAATGCAGTGGCCACAAGAGCAGTTCAGAGGCCAGGAATACTGCAGTGCGTAACTCACCTCCTGACTCCCCAAAGCCTGTCCACCATCTACAAGGCACAAGTCAGGAATGTGAAGAAATATTCCCCACTTGCTGGGATGAGTGCAGTCCCTAAAACACTCAAGAAGCTTGACAACATCAAGGATAAAGCAGCCTGCTTGATTGCACTCCATCCACAAGCATCCACACCCTGCACCACCGACTCTCAGTAGCAGCAGTATGTGCTATCTACAAGATGCACTGCAGAAATTCACCAAGGATCCTCAGACAGCACCTTCCAAACCCATGAACACCTCCACCTAGAAAGACAAGGGCATCAGACATATGGGAAAGCCACCTTCTCCAAGTTCCCCTCCAAGCTATTCACCATCCTGACTTGGAAATATATCACTCCATCACTGGCTCCTTCACTGTCGTTGGGAGAAAAATCCTGGATTGCAACAATTCAAGAAGGCAGCCCACCACAACCTTCTGAAGGGCAACTAAGGACACTCAATAAATGCTGGCCAATCAGTGATACCCACATTCCGCAAAATGAATTTTTAAAAAATTCAAACTCCACCATCTGTTATGGCAGGATATGAACCAAGGCCCTTGTAACAATTTTTGGGTCTCTGGATTAATAGCCCCATAATAATACCACTCAGCCATTACCTCCCTGAGTGCATACAGCACTTTTAACATAGTAAAATACTCCAAGTCATTTCATATGAGCATTGTTAAACAAAATTTAACACATTTTCTTATCAGCTTGCTCAGAGATGTCATCACAAAGCTCTGGAGAAGGTGGGACTTGAACCCAGGCCTCCTGGCTCAGTGTTAGAGATGTACTACTGCATGACAAGGACTGTTATAACAGATTTATAATATTCAAAATGTTTGGATAAATCAAATAGAAACCATTGTGTTTAATATCATTAAATATTCACATAGGAGTTGGAAACTTATTAGATGTGTTTAGTGAATGAACACAAAGGAAGAGACACCAATGATCTTGAATCAAGTCCAATGGTGAGTATGAAATCACAATCAAATGCAACATGGGTGAGAGTCTATCATTAACTGTGAAAAATTAAAAAGCATCAGCAGTGCACAGATCCACATGTGTAAGCATTTGCTTCATTCCCTGTGATACAGCAACTGAACTATGCTTTAAACCATCATTATTCTAGTCTGTCTTTTGTATTGTGAGCACCATGGCAGCCCATTGTTTGAGCTTTTCAATTTATTTAATTAAAGTTCAATTGTCCACTTGAACTTCCCCACATTATCTCCCTCGAGAGGCTCTTTCAAGTATAACAGCCAATCTGAGAGAAAGAGAGAGAGAGTGGAGGGGGGTTGGTGTGGTGAAGAGATAGAGAGAGAGAGAGAGGTAATGAAGGGACGAGAGGCAGAGAAAGTGAGAAGAATGAGACAAAAAGGGAAAGAGGAAACAAAACAGACTTTTATAACCTGCGTATGTTCTGAAGTCGTTTGCAATCAATGAAATGCTGTTAGGATAAAGGAAATGTATTAGATAATTAGTGGACAGGACCATCCCACTAACTGTAATGTTTAATGGCAAAATCAGTTTTCTTTAGATGATGTTTGAGGAATAAACATCAGACAGATGAAAATGTTGAAGGAGAACGCAGTTCCCGTGCAGCATTCTGAAGATTATTGTAGCATCACTCATCGCTATTGGAAGATTGCTAAAACTATTTATAGATGAGAAATCTGGCAAGGCTTGTCTCCACATTGGGAGCATCTCACTCCATCATTTATGCTTTTGACAAGGGTTGAGATGAATTTCTCATTAGGCAGTGGTGATTTGCTGAACAAGGAGTTTCATTGCTCGTTTTCTTATTATTTTTCCTGTCTTATGATCAGCTCAACTCACCTCACCAGTATGCAGCTTTCCATTTTAACAAACCACGCACCCCACAAGCAAATGAAACACCTAGAAAACATGACATGGAAATTTGTGCTCCTGAGATGCTGCTTGGCCTGCTGTGTTCATCCAGCTTCACACTTTGTCAGAACATAGAACATAGAATATAGAACATAGAACATTACAGCACAGTACAGGCCCTTCAGCCTCAATGTTGTGCTGACCTGTCATACCGATCTCAAGCCCATCTAACCTACACTATTCCATGTACATCCATGTGCTTATCCAATGACGACTTAAATGTACCTAAAGTTGGCGAATCTACTACCATTGCAGGCAAAGCGTTCCATTCTCCTGCTACTGTCTGAGTAAAGAAACCACCTCTGACATCTGTCCTATATCTTTCACCCCTCAATTTAAAGCTATGCCCCCTCATGCTCGCCATCACCATCCTAGGAAAAAGGCTCTCCCTATCCACCCTATCTAACCCTCTGATTATTTTATATTTTTCAATTAAGTCACCTCTCTAATGAAAACAGCCTCAAGTCCCTCAGCCTTTCCTCGTAAGACCTTCTCTCCATACCAGGCAACATCCTAGTAAATCTCCTCTGCACCCTTTCCAAAGCTTCCACATCCTTCTTATAATGCGGTGACCAGAACTGTACACAATCTGTAATTCTCCATCGCCTCATCTGAACCATCTTGTCTCATTGTCACAGAAGCCTCCCTCTTCCGCTTAATATTTTGAATCAAATCCAATGGTTGGTATGAAATCACAATCAAATACAACAAATCAATTGTTATCTTACTTCAGCTCACCCTTTACTCTGACTGACTTTTATGTTGGATACTGGGCTCCCAACATCTCAGAACCCACTACGAGGGCACAGGCCAAGTGCAACCAATGTCCACAGATATTGGCGTCTGAAATGTGCCAGCTTTTTAAGAATGTTCTCTGCTCTACTTAGTCCTTGATAGGTATGTCCCTGTCAGGCAGGGAGGAAGTGATAAGGTAAGGGAACCGTGGTTTACGAAAGAAATTGTATCTCTTGATACAATTACCATTTGTTGTATTTGATTGTGATTTCATACCAACCATTGGATTTAATTCAAGATATTAAGCGGAAGAGGGAGGCTTCTGTGACACTGAGACAAGATGGTTCAGATGAGGCGATGGATAGTTACAGATTAGCTAGGAAGGATTTAAAGAGAGAGTTAAGAAGAGCAAGGAGGGGACATGAGCAGATATTAGCAGGTAGAATAAAGGAGAACCCTAAAGCTTTCTATAGTTATGTGAGGAATAAGAGGACGGCAAGGGTAGGAATAGGGCCAGTCAAATACAGAAGTGGGAAGTTCTGTGTGGACCCTGTGGCGATTGGAGAGGTGCTAAACGAATATTTCTCATCTGTTTTCACTCAGGAAAAGGAGAATATTGTAGAGGAGAAGTCTGAGTTACGTGCTACTAGAATTGAAAGGATTGAGGTTAGTAAGGAGGAGGTGTTATCAATTCTAGAAGGTGTGAAGGTAGATAAATCCCCTGGGCTGGATGGGATTTTTCCGAGGATTCTCTGGGAAGCGAGGGAGGAGGTGGCAGAGCCTTTGGCCTTGATCTTTGAGTCCTCATTGTCTACAGGTTTAGTACCAGAGGACTGGAGGATTGCAAATGTTGTGCCCTTGTTCAAGAAGGGCAGTAGGGATGACCCAGATAATTATAGACCAGTGAGCCTTATGACTGTTGTAGGAAAAGTTTTGGAAAGGATTATAAGAGATAGGATTTATAATCATCCTGCAAGCAACAATTCGATTGGAGATAGTCAACATGGATTCGTCTAGGGCAGGTCATGTCTCACAAACCTCAGTGAGTTTTTTGAGAAGGTGACGAAGCATATGGATGAAGGTAGGGCAGTTGACGTGGTGTACATGGACTTCAGTAAAGCCTAAGATAAGGTTCCACATGGTAGGCTATTGGAGAAAATACGGAGGCATGGGATTGAGGGAGATTTAGCAGTTTGGATTAGAAACTGGCTTTCTGTAAGAAGGCAACGAGTGATGGTTGGTGGAAAATATTCAGCCTGGAGTCCGGTTACTAGTGGTGTGCCTCAAGGATCTGTTCTGGGACCACTGTTGTTTGTCATTTTTATAAATGACTTGGACGCAGGCATAGGTGGATGGGTTAGTAAGTTTGCAGATGACACTAAAGTCGGTGGTGTGGTGGACAGTGTGGAAGAATGTTGCAGATTGTAGGGACACTCGGATAAACTGCAGAATTGGGCTGAAAGGTGGCAAATGGAGTTCAATGTGGATAAATGTGAGGTGATTCACTTTGGGAAGAATAATAGGAAGGTAGAATACAGAGTCAATGGAAAGATTCTTGGTAGTGTGGATGTGCAGAGGGATCTTAGTGTCTATGTACATAGATTCCTGAAATTTGCCACCCAGGTTGATAGTGCTGTTAAGAAGGCTTACAGTGTGTTAGGTTTTATTGGTAGAGGGATTGAGTTCTGGAGCCGTGATGTCATGCTGCAACTTTACAAAACGCTAGTGCAGCCTCACTTGGAATATTGCGTGCAGTTCTGGTCGCCCCATTTACAGAAAGGATCTGGAAGCATTGGAAAAGGTGCAGAGGAGATTTACCAGGATGTTGTCTGGTCTGGAGGGAAGCTTTATGAAGAAAGACTGAGGAACTTGAGTCTGTTCTCATTGGAGAGAAGAAGGTTAAGAGGGGATTTAATAGAGACATAAAAGATGATCAGAGGATTAGATAGGGTGGACAGTGAGAGTCTTTTTCCAAGGATGATGACTTCAGCTTGTACGAGGGGGCATAGCTACAAATTGAGGGGTGATAGATTTAAGACAGATGTCAGTGGCAGGTTCTTTACTCGGAGAGTGGTAAGGGCGTGGAACGTCCTGCCTGCCAATGTAGTTAACTCAGCCACATTAGGGGCGTTTAAAAAGTCCTTGGATAAGCATATGAATGATGATGGGAGAGTGTAGGGGATGGGCTTAGATCAGTTCACAGGTCGGCGCAACATCGAGGGCCGAAGGACCTGTTCTGCGCAGCATTGTTCTATATTCTATGTTCTACTTACACTAAGCTTCAGCACTTCAATGCTACACCTTGGGCTGCATCAGTAGCTATTGCTGCGCTGTGGTGTTATGGACCAGACCTAATACCTTCAAAAGGTATTAAGGAGCTAGCCTAGACCTTAACTTTTTGTCATATTTAAAGGCAAGAGTAAGATGCTAAGTTCCAAATATAATTTGATTGGTCACACTACTCGGCTTTAAGCAAAACACACTTTATTCTTACACCACTGTTCAAATATAAATCAGAAAAAGAAGAATTGGCATAACTTTAACTCCATTGAAATACTTAACAAAATTACTTATTACTTCACTAGTACTCATCAACTGCTCCAATATAACAGCATCCCATAAACTCATCCTTGACAAAGATAAATTCAGTAGAAACAGAATGCCCTCAATTGGTATCTCCTTCAGTCCACAAGAATGAATGTTGACAGAATGATCTAGCAGTAGAGATTGAACTCAAGCTTGCTGCAGCAGCAAAGAGGGAGAGCTGTATCTAGTAGCTTCAACTCCAAAACAACAACTTCAGTAACTGAAAGCAGAACTAAAACCTTGGGTCCATGTGAGCCTGACCCGACTCACAGATTCTTGTTTTGTCCTAATTAAAATACAACTGAAACTATTAGCCTGCTTTTCATGGATCAGTCAACTTGGCACCAGGTTTACAACACGTCTCTTCAAGAGAAACAGGGCAGAATAAATCTCTCTTAAAGGCACATCATAGCAAAGACACTTTGTGCTCAGGTACAAGCACCCAGCTCATGAACAGGACTAGGCTGCATTTGTGGTTTGTTCTCTTGCTATCATTGTGCTCACTCACTCCTAACCTATCCCGATGTGTACAGTATTCCTGCCTTGCATTTGCCTTTTTGCATTCCCCTGATCTCCTCCCAACTGGAGCTGCCAAGCTCATAATCCTTTCGTCATGCTTTTAGCAGACACAAAGCTTGTCAGCAACCCTCAGTCAAGCCAAAGGGTTTAGCCTTTGGTCTGGGGTCCCAAGACAGTAAGTCAAGGAAAACCTTGAGTGCCAGACCAGGGGCTTGTGCATGGTCAGTCACTCTCTCAAGCCAGTTAGAATCAGCACATTGTCTGCATAACGGGTGTTTAGCCGAATGTCGCGGCAACCCATCACTCGGCTTAACTCTTTTTGCCCTGTTGGGAGCTATTTCTCTCCTGGAATGAGAGAGATGAACGTGGTTGGCAAAGCTGGTACTTTGCAAGTGGGGAGGTATCCCGAGTGAGTAGGTAGGCAGGGTAGATGGAATGCAGGGTTAGTGGTGTCAAGGATTGGGGTGCATGAGAGTGAGTGTCCAAAGATGTTGCAAGCAACAGTGAGAGTGGAACATATAGAGAAATAGAAACAAGAATGAGCTATCCAGCCCCTTGAGCCTGTCCTGCCATTCAGTGAGATCATGGCAGATCTGTGGCCTAACTCCATGTACCTGCTTTTGGAGGTTTGGTGGAGCATGAGCCTTGGTGGGACATGGATACACTGGCTGAGACGGAATGAGTATGAAGAATCAGAGAGAGGTTGGTCGCATTTGCACTGGTCACTG
The DNA here is from genome assembly GCF_030684315.1 of Stegostoma tigrinum. Taxonomy (NCBI): domain Eukaryota; kingdom Metazoa; phylum Chordata; class Chondrichthyes; order Orectolobiformes; family Stegostomatidae; genus Stegostoma; species Stegostoma tigrinum. The sequence goes on from NC_081359.1 coordinate 96,170,178, forward strand.
GTGGAAAAAATGCATTGACATTCTTCTTATGTTGTTGGGCAAATTGCAAATAGCTGAGACTGCTTTAAACCAGGTGGTAACCTTGGACCAGGCTGACATAATCTGATGTTGTGGCCTCCTCCAATGGTCCTGGGAGAGAGGGCAGCACAGTGGCTCACTGGCTATCACTGCTGCCTTACAGCACCGGATACAAGGGTTCAATTCCAGCTTTGGACAACTGACTGGAGCTTGCACATCTTCCCTATGTCTGTGTGGGGCTTCCTCTGGGCGTTCTGGTTTCCTCCCACTGTCCAAAGATGTGCAGGTTAGGCAGATAGGCCATGGAAAATGCAAGGTCACAGGGAGAGGGTAGAGGGGTGAGACTGGGTGGGATGCTGTTTGGAGAGGTGGTATTGACTTGTGAGGCCAACTGATCTGTTTCCACATTGTAGGGATTGTATGGATTGAAGAAGTCCCATATCTGCAAACTATATAAATGATTTGGAGTTGGGGGCCATATGTAATTTGCTGATAACATAAAGCTAGGTAGGAATTGGTATTGTGAGGAAGATATAAAGCAGAATTTGAGCAGGATTAGTGATCGGACAAAAGCATGACACACAGACAATAATGTGAAAAATTGTGAGATTCCCCATTTTGGTTGTAGGAACAGATATGCAGAGTATTTCATAAATGGTAAGACGTTGAACGGTGCTTGAGTAGAAAAGGACTGAATTGTCCTTTTTGATATGTTACCGAAGGCTAACATGCCGCTGCAGTAAGCTATTAGGAAGGCTGATGGATTATTAGCCTTTATTGGAAGAAGTATTGAGTGCAGGGGCAGCGGTGTCCTGCTTAAATACGAGCTTGCACCACACCACTTTGCAGGACCTCCAGGACCCTACCTGAAATGTGGGGCACTGATTTACCCCTGACTCCTGTGTCTGGGGCAAATATCGGGAACTGACTGTGCTTGTCCTGGTGCACAATCAGCTTTTAAACATGGCGCCGCTGCTAGGGATGCTGGTTGGTTCCAGGATATTCTGGTGATGGCGAGATGTTCTGAGATATTAACATGTCCACACCCTGGTCTGGTGTCAGCTGAGGAAAGCTGTCTGTGTCTGTGCTAAAAGACCAGGCAAAGATGCTGTGAGCTTCCTGAATGGGGCTCAATAATGCTCAAGAACGCTAGGAAAGCTGCTCTGAGATACAACCGAGTCCAATCCACGAGCTGCTTCTGGTCCCTGTATGGAGTGTGTCCTTGCAGCAGCATTCCATTGAGAGGTGCTAGGCACCAAAGCACAGCAGTGTACTGTAGGTTCACCGGAGATGTGCCATGATGTTGTAGAGAGGCAGCCTCTGGCAGATGTCAAGGTACATGAGCATGTGGTTGCCATCCTGGAGTGTGCCCTGAAATATTGATGCTGGATGTCGAAGATGGGGATCCAGAAGAGCAAATGCAAGCTGAAATCGCTACTTTCATGACTGGAACTCTCAGCATCTTGTTTCCAAAGGAGCAGCGTAGAATAGGTGCATGTGTAGTAACAAGGTGTGATTCAGTGTTAATGAGCAATAACACCCATTAACAGGTACCTTGATATTCCCGAGCAAGGATCTTAGTTTAACCATTGAGATTCATACTTGTGGAAGATGTGGAGGAACACAGCAGGTCAGGCAGCATCAGATGAGCAGAAAAGTTGACGTTTCGGGGTCTGGGTCCTTCTTCAATAAAGGGCTTCAGAAAAGGGTCCAAACCAAAAACGTCAACTTGCTTGCTTCTCTGATGCTGCCTGGCCTGCTGTGTTCCTCCAGCCCCACATTATGCTATCTTCAACACTATATTGTGAAGGGTAGTGGAAGCGCGAGGCATGCCCATGGACCCTTGAAGATGACAGGACAAGTAGATAAGATGGTCAAGAAAATATATGGAAAGCTGTCCTTTCTTGGGTGAATTATTGGATGTACAAGCAGGAATATATTGCTGGAACTAAATAAAAGACTCGTAAGGACACAGCTGGAATTTTATCTGCAGTTTTAATCACCGCATTTCAGGAAGGACATAAATGTGCTAGAGAGATTACAGAGGAGATTTACAAGAATGTTGCCACAGTTTGATAACTGCAAGTCTGAGCAAACATGGTGAAGGCTCAGGTTATTTTCATTCGAACAAACATGACTGAAGGGTGAGTTAACTGAGATGTACAAAATAATGAGGGGCCGAGATACCGTAGCTGGGAAAGACCTGTTTCCCCATTGAAGTGATTACGAGGGGATATGAAGGAAAATGTTTTCACCCAGATGATGCTGGGTGTCTGGAACATATTGCCCAGTTTGGTGGTTGAGGCAGTTACCCTCAACTCATATAAAAGTTACAGAAACAGAGGTTGCTAGCAAAGCTCAGAGGATCCGACAGCATATATGGAGAGAAATCGAGTTAACATTTCAGGTCTGGTGACCCTTCCTCAGTTAACTCTGATTTATCTTCACAGACGCTGCCAGACCTGCGGACAATTTTTCCAGAAACTTACATTTTTGTTTCTGATTTACAGCATCTGCAGTTGTTTTGGCCATCTCAAAGGTACCTTGACCTGGGAAGTGGGATGTGAATAGGCGGCTAGTTTTTATTGGCTGCCAGCCATGCAGTAGACTGAATGGTCTCTTTGTGCAATATGGTTGCAGAGCTGTAGAGTCATACAGCGTGGAAACAGGCCCTTTTGCCCAATTTGTGCATGGCAACCAGGTTTCCTAAACTGAACTCTCCCATTTGCCTGCTTTTGGCCCATATTACTCTATACTTTTCCTATCCATGTACCTGTCCGAATGTCTTTTAAATGTTGTAATTATACTGTTCTCCACCACTTCTTCTGCCAGTTCATTCCATATATACACTACCCTCTGTGTGAAAAAGTTGCCCTCAGGTCCTTCTAAATCTTTCGCCTCTCACCTTGAACCTATGCCCTCTAGTTTTGGACTCCTGTACCCTGGGAAAAGATCTTGGCTATTCACCCTATTCATAACCTTCAAGATTTTATAAATCTCTATAAGGTCATCTCTCAGTCTCTTACCCTCCAGGGAAAAACGTCCCAGCCTATCCAGCCTCTCTTTACAACTTAAACCCTCCAATCTCAGTAACATTCTTCTAAATCTTTGCAGTTTAATAACATCCTTCCTATAGCAGGGAGACTAGAATTGTACGCAGTGCTCCAAATGTGGCCTGCCCCATGTCCTTGTACAGCTGTAACATGACATACCAAGTCCTATACTTACTGTTCAGACCGTCGAAGGCTAGTGGACCAAACGTCTTCTTCACCACCCTGTCTCCCTGTGATGCCACTTTGAACAAACTGGGGGCCTCTCTGATGAAGGGTCTAGGCCTAAAACGTCAGCTTTTGTGCTCCTGAGATGCTGCTTGGCCTGCTGCGTTCATCCAGCTTCACACTTTGTTATCTATACTGCATTCCCCAGGTCTCTCTGTTCGATAACACTCCTCTGGTTCGACCATTAACTGTGTAAATCCTGCCCTGGTTTGACTTACTAAAATGCATCATCTCGCATTTATCTGAATTAAACCCCATCTGCCATTCCTTAGCCCACTAGCCCAGTTGATTAAGATCGCACTGCACTCTTAGATAACCGTCTTCACTGTCCACTGTAGCACCAATTATGATGTCATCCGCACACATACTAACCAGGCTTCTTAAAATTCACATCCAAATCATGAACATAAATGATGGACAACAGTGGACCCAGCACTGATCCTGTGGCTCACCGCTGATCACAGGCCTCCAGTCTGAAAACAACCCTCCACTACCACCCTCCGTCTCCTATCATCAAGCCAATTTTGTATCCAGTTGTCCAGCTCTCCCTGGATCCCATGTGATCTCACCTTATGAAGGGCTAGTCCACCTTGTGGAACCTTGTTGAAGGCCTTGCTAAAGTCAAGTTGCTAAATTGTAGGTTTTATACATCGAACATCTCAACTGAATTACAGCACCTCCATACTGCAGCACTCCCTCTGGCCTGCACTGGACTGTCTACTGTGATTTTAGTGTTCACATTCTGGAATGGGACTTGAACTTGGATCCTCATGTCTCAGGTGTGAATGTACTACCAACTGACCACAGCTATGAAGTTTTAGAACTTCTGGTTAATGGGCATTGAAGCCACCCCAAACAGAAAAAATCCTGTGGCCTTACTACCTTCGGTACTATCTACTATCTCTTCTAAGTGAGGGCTGCCATGTAAGAAGATACATTCATTTACAGAGGGAGGGTGGTATGTAGCAATCAGCATATTTCTTTGCCTGTATTTCAACTAATGAGACTTCATCGGACTCAGAATCAATGTTGACAATTCTCAGGGTCCCACCCTCTAGTTTAGCAGAACATAGCTCGAACATTTGTTATAAGATGTATATAAGTATGATTATGTTAGGCTGTTGCTTGACTAGCCTGACACTCAAGGCTCTCAATCCTGGCACAATCGTGGCAATGAAGAGCACATATGCCTTTTAGGTGTCTAGCTCGGTGATGTGCGATCGTGTTTTATTTTCATATTCTTAGCAGTTTTGAAACAACTTCTGAGCTATTTCAGAGGCCATTTAAGAATCAACAACTTTGCTGTGAGTCTGGAGCCACATGTCGGCCAGTCCAGATAGGGATGGCAGACTTACTAAAAAGCTGCAAGTACAGCGGATGCTGGAAATCAGAAACAAAAATAAATTACTGGAAACGCTCAATAGGTCTGGCAGCATCTGTGGAGAAAAATCAGAGTTAATATTTTGTGCCCAATAACCTTTCTTCAGAACTGATGGTAGCTAGGAAAATGCCAGTTTTCACACAGAACATTGGGTTGGGAGGAAGGGTTAAGGAGTAGATGAAAGCTGGAGATAAAGCTCAAAGAGAGACAGGGACAGTAAGACTGACAAAGGAGTTTATATTGGTCAGGCTAGGAGCTATTAATCTATTAAGCTGTTAATGGGGACTATTAGTGGCTAACAATGGGCTGTGTGTAATAGCAGACTATGTGATAACAAAGCTTAAGAGTGTGGGGTAACAAAGTGTGAAGCTGGATGAACACAGCAGGCCAAGCAGCATCTCAGGAGCACAAAAGCTGACCTTTCGGGCCTAGACCCTTCATCAGAGAGCTGAGATGCTGCTTGGCCTGCTGTGTTCATCCAGCTTCACACTTTGTTATCTTGGATTCTCCAGCATCTGCAGTTCCCATTATCACTTAAGAGTGTGGGGGCTGGGATAAGTACATGGGAGAAGCTCAAGCCTTAAAACTATGCAACTCAATATGAAGTGCAGAATGCTGTTGAGTTCCCAAGTGGAAAATGAGGTGCTGTTCTTCCAGCTTGTGTTGAGCTTCACTGGAACACTGCAGCAGGCCAGAGGCAGAGATGTTGGCCAGGGAACAAGGTAGTGTGTTGAATTGGCAGGCAACTGGAAGCTCAGAGGCATACTTCCCTTCATAAAGACTTTGGGAAATTAACCATAATCATAATCTTCATTCTGAAGACTTGCTTTTTCTTCCAAATTGATCAAATGAACTCAAATTCCTGCCATGCTGGGATTTGAACCCAGGGCATTATTTTGGTCCTCTGGGGTGGGAGAAGGCAATTAATTCCACAAGGGAGTACTCATGGCTTCAAAGTCACAGCTATGGCCCTTAGTGCTTCATGGAGCGGCTGCCCCTTTGCAATCACTGTCCATTACCATAGCTGTTTTAAATCCAAAAGCTTCTGAACTTTTCTTCAGAGGGCAGCGCGTGTAAAATATGGGATGGTATGGTGGGAATTGACAGAAACAAGTTGCTGGTGCCCTCTGGCAATGACAAAACATGCTGTAGCCATCCACATAAGCTGCGAAGACCGTTTGTTTTCCAAAAGAGTGGATCCACAATCTTCCTTCCCAAAGGCAGCGGCACTGCCAAAGAGAGATGTTGAAATAAATAGTCACAGCCACGAAATTTAAAACTTCAAGATCCATTGCTAGATTATTTCCATTTATACAGTTTTCATCGCCAGGATTGCTGTCTGCGCAGGTTTAGGTAGCCTTATGGATGTCAGTGAGGATGGAATACTGTGACACCCAGAGAATGGATACAGAAGCACAAACCATAGCAGAGGGGCTCTCTATCTCTTTCAGTCCTTCATGAGCCGACATCTCTCACCTGAGCCAAAAGAACTGCTGTCATGTTAGTGTTGGTGGACCTCTTACTGGCCTCAGGATCCTGCCAATTTTCCTTCATTGTACAGTGAGCCTGTGCCCTGCAACTAATTTGCCCCCCACTAAAAAAAATTGAGGTGGGTGTGTCAGGAATGTGCTGTGTTGGGTCCAGACCTTGAACTGCTCCTGACGACAGGTTTCTAACCAAAGTATGTAAATCCCAAACAAGGTGTTGGTGTCCTTGGTAATCTGCTCCCATTCTTTCTGGATGGCATTTCTCTGATCACCCCTCCCTCATCTCCTTTGGAAACACGGTTGGCCAACCATTATTAATGCTTTTCTTTTCCTTGCTTCAAAAATATAGCTTATTCACAAAAAAACTTTATATTTACACACATTGCCATTACAGCAGTTTGGTGCTCTACAGTGGCATATCAACGAAACAAACATTAGAGGTTGACTCTATCCAAACAAACCCAGGGCATCTCTTACTTGGGCCAGACTATATTTGCAAGTATTTGAGGAAACAGGAGGGTCCAATACCTGAACAGACTCCCACTTAACTTCAGCAGGAAGACCTCAGATAGTGGTCTTTCTCCACTGCACCTCGACAGCAGCTGCCCCAAGCTTTAGTGCATCCCTCAGCACGTAGCATTGGACCTTGGGAGTGTCAAAACTGGACCTCAAAGCCTCAATCAAGGTCAACCTCTTGCTCTGGAATATCAACAAGTTTCTGGCAGACATTAAGAACATCTTTCAACCAGGTTTATGGTCCTCCAGGCACAGTCAGTATTTGTCTCAGTGTGCGTCCTGGATCCAATGTCACATCTGTGAGCTGTTCGCTGCCTTGATGTTCTTTTTCTTTGTCTCTGCGGTGACAGCCAGCAGTAGCCGCCTTTTGATTCATTGCAGCTTTCCTTTAAGAGGGACGGCCTGTCTCTAAGAGTTGGAAGCTAGCAAGGACACATTCTAATCTTGCCTGCTGTTGACTCTCTAATTGCGTTTAGCAGTGGACAGTTGTGTGATTGTATTGGACCTGAGCTGTAACCATGGAAATAAGGAGACTGTGAAGGTTGTCAGTAGACTGAGCCTGCAATTGACAGGCCCTACACCCAAAGGCTGACCTTAATGATTGTTCCCTTACACTGTTAGTTAGCAATGAAATGCAGACCATTTGTTTGATCAGTAAATTTTATGTGTGTGGACTTGATAGCAACTTGGTTGAATTAACCATAATTATGAGATTAGACTTGTTTTCTGCTTAGAGACCAGTAAGAAAAGGTTTATACTAATCTGCTTCATATTAACTTACAAAAATTGATTCTTAATGTTGGAATCACTATTTCAATCCACTTACAATGTACTACTTAGAAGATATCGAGTTCCCAGTGCTTGGAGTGTAATACCGTATATACTTGACAGAAATTACATATTATTTGCTGATGCAGTGGGGCACTGATGATGCAAATTCATGTTGCCGCTGCCATAATTTCAAAGAACAAATCCACCCTAATTATAATTGTGAATAAGCTGAAAGGTCACTTACAATTATACTGATTGTTTGTTTGTGTCCAACTGTGCACAGCTGCTGATGTCAGAGACTGTACTCCATTTAGTTTGATGGTACAAAAAGGAAACCATTTTACAGTCCAGTGAAGTGGTTCACCTGCCCTCTGAGGTTTCCACCCATCCAGGATTGTCCAGGTGACAGCCAGAAAGCAGGGCTTAACATAAGAACATAGTAATTAGCAGCAGGAGTAGGTCGTGTGGTCCTTTAAGCCTGCTTCATCATTTGATAATTGTGGTTCATCTGATGGCATCCCCTCCTGCCCTTCACATCCTTTCGAGTCTCTAATCAGTTACAAATCTATATGACTTAGCCTTAACAGTATCCAAAGTCCCCAGCTGCACTACTCTCTAGGGGAAGCCAATTCCACAAACAACTGACATTCTGATCGAAGAAAATTCTCCCAATCAGAAACAGAAACAGAAATTGTCGGAAAATTTCTGACCACTCGACCTGAAACATTAACTCTGATTACTCTCCACTGGTGCTGCCGGATCTGCTGAGCTTTTCCAGCAATTTCTGTTTTTGCTTCTGACTTCCAGCGTTGTAGTTTTTTTCAGTTTTTAAAATTTCCTAATCTCTGACGGGAGAGCCCTTAGTCTTAATGTCTCAAATTTGACGCTGCGAGGCCCTGTCTGCATCCTTTATATTTAAATAAGATCATCTCTCACTCTTCAGTATTAGTCCAACCTGTATAATCTGTTCTCACAACAATGAGTGCCTGGACACAGCCAGGAGCAACAGGCAAGAAATTGGGTTGCCTATCTTTAAGACTCAGGGATCATGTCATGCCATGGCCATGCAGATCAAGGGGGGCAGCATGCACACATCCACCGACACAGGAAAAGGAACAGGCCACTCAGCCCCTCAAGCCTGTTCAGTCATTCAGTAAGAACTCATCTGAATGGAATGCTGATTAGCCTGAATCACCATCATAGAACATAGAGCAGTACAGCACAGTACAGGCCCCTCAGCCCATGATGTTGTGCCAAACTTTTACCCTAAAATCTTTTACCCATGTTGCATTTTACTCCTTTGATGTCTATATCATGCATGCTCAAGGCAGGGGCCTGTTTGCAAACCATGTGGTTCAGCCATCTTAGTCTTGTTCAACACAGACTGCATCTTTAAAGGGACATTGAACAAAATTGTTTGCACAAGACAAACAGCAAAAATAAAGCTCCATTTATTTAGGTCCTTTGGTGACCCAGGATGTTTGAAAATGCTTTTCAACCAATGCAGTACTCTTAAAGCATTGCAAGGTTAGGAAATGCAGCAGGCAAGTTGCGTACTGCAACCTCCCACAGACAAAAAAAAATGACCTGATAATTTAAAGTCGTAGAGTTGCACAGCACAGAAAAAGACCCTTCTGTCCAACTTGGCCATTCCAATTAGATTTGGGGTGGCACAGTGGCTCAGTGGTTAGTGTTGCTGCGTCACAGCGCCAGGGACCTGGATTTGATGCCATTCCTCGGGCGACTGCCTGTGTAGGTTTCCTCTGGTTTCCTCCCACAGTCCAAAGATGTGTGGGTTAGGTGGATTGGCCATGCTTAATTGCCTGTAGTGTTCAGAGATGTGTAGTTGAGGTGGGTTGTAGGGGTATGGGTCTGGGTGGGATGCTCTGAGGGTTGGTGTGGACTTGTTGGGCCAAAGGGCCAACAGGTCCACACCAACCCTCAGAGCATCCCACCCAAGGATTCACACTGTAGGGATTCAACAAACTGTGTGAAATTTGTACGTTCTCCCTGTTTCTGCATGGGTTTCCACTGGGTGCTCTGATTTCCTCCCACAGTCCAAAGGTGGTCAGGTTAGGAGGCTTGGCCATACTTAATTACCCATAGTGCCCAGGGATGTGTAAGTTAGGTTTGTTAACCATGAGAAATACAGGGTTATAGAGATAGAGATGGAGATGCTCTTCAGAGGGTTGGTGTGGACTTGTTTGGCCTAATGACCTGTTTCTACACTGTAGGGATTCTATATATAACCTAAGTTAATTGAATCCCATTTGGCAATCAATCATTCATGTACCCATCCAGAATTTTATTTTTTGGTAGAGTGTTAAATATTAGCCAAGTCACCAGGGATATCTCCCCTACTTTTGATCCTATTGCGCCAATGGGATATTTTACAGCCACCTTTGTGAGCAGTCAGGGCCCCAGCATAACATTGCATCTGAAACATGGCACTGCCAACATGGTTGCCACCCTCAGTACAGCACAGAAGTGTCAGGTGAACCCCATCTCCAACTAAAGAAATTCGGACCATCTCCCCTTCAAATTCAAATGCACTATCATCAGTGAGACCCCTTTTTCAACACCCTGAGTTTTATTATTAACAGAAACTTGCCTGAATGAGTCCAGTTCCAGCAACAGTCACGAAGCATGGCATCATCCAAGACAACTTGACAACTTGCTTGTCACTTAATTCATGACCTTAAGCCCTTACTCCTTTCACCAATTCTTTGTGTTTAATGTGTAGAAGATGCATCAACTCATCAAGCTTAATTTGACATGTTCTAACCCCCAACCTCTGATACCCAAAACAACAAGACCAGCAGGTGCATGGAAACACTACTCACCCAAATGTTCAGTCCAAGGCACACACCATGCTGACTTTGAAACATGTTGCCGATCCTACACTGGTCACAACTCTGGATCTCCTTCCTAATAGCTCTGTGGGTGTACCCACACTACGTGTCATGCAGTGAAGCTCACCAGTGGATAATTGATCTGTAATTGCCAGATATGCCCATATCCTGTGAAAGAGTTTAAGAATACTGACATTGCTTAAATTTGTGCAAAACTTAAAATTTACAGCCTCGTTGCTTGTTAATAATAATCTCTCAGGAAGATCATTCTTTTACTGATTTCTTTTGATTTATTATTGTCACGTATCTAGGCACCCAGTGAAAACTTTCATTTTGCGTGCAGTCCAGGCAGATCCTACCATACAAAGTGCATCAGGGTAATAGAGTGAGGAATACAATGTTACGGCTGCACAGAAGGTGCACAAAGAGCGAGATTAACTGCATTTGTTTGAAAAGGTTTGAGTCTTCCGTGCTGTCCCCCCACTTAATGGAACATTGTTCACAACCAAAAGGCATGGAAGTTATAAATTATACGCTTTTTCTTAATAATGTTACAAATATGAAGAATTGTGTCGCTACGTTTGGGACTGTCGCCTCAACATGTAGTAAAGAGAATGAAGAGGTCACGTGACCTGTTCTGAATCCTGCCTGACAACAAACTCTTGGTCATTATAGGTTAAAGAAGGTCTGGGCAGGGAGACCTGGGTGCTGGGCTGATATAGATAGTCTGTCAGTTTCGGAGACAGTTAAGTATTAGAAAGATAGGTTCTGTCATCAATTATTCTTTAAAATGTTTGTTTAATTGCAAGATAGAATCAAATTGGGGGTCTGGAGGACAGCACTTCTATGTGGAGACAGTACACTTGTGATGCTGCTTGGCCTGCTGTGTTCATCCAGCTTCACACTTCGTACACTTGTGATTCACATTCATATTGGGTGATTGAGGATGCTGGGTCCACATTTCCCAGAGTTTCAAGGAAGAATGGATGACTTCATTGAAATGTACAAATTTCTCACAGGATGCTTGTTGTTAAGATGTTTCCTTGGCTCTAGTCTCATTTAAGACGTGGATGTAGAAGAACGTTTTTTCATTTGGAGGGTGTGAACCTTTGGAATTCCCACCGCAGAATGCAGTGGAAGCTCAATCATTGAGCAGGCTCAAGAAATAAATTAATACGTTCCTGGAAACCAAAGCCATTGAAAGATGCAACTAAAGTGACATTGCTATAGACCATCAGCCATGATCAAATTAAATGGCAGAGCAGGCTCAACAGTCTAAGTTGCCTAATCCTTTTTTTTAACATATCTGTGAAATGGACATTGAAAGGAAAACAGTCGACAGTAGCTGAAACAACAAGAAAACAGAAAGAGACAGAAGTGGCTGTGTCTCTTGTTGACCATGCAGAATAGAGCTGGCACTGAGATTGAAGAGAGCGTATTTGTGAGGATTTATGTTGGGTTGGACGTTTGCCCTAACTTTGACTGGAGGGAGGGATCCCTAAATTAGCCTTCACCATTAGACCTATTTCAGGGATTAGAAGTCATCCAGCCATAAAAGGAAAAAGAAAACACATTGTTGATAAAATGAGATTAGTTTTGGACTAGATCCTGGATAATGAAGTGCCCACTTCAGTGACAGAGAAAATGAAAATTGAAGGGTTTTTTCAGATGTTAAATGATTACTTTTTTTTCTGCAGTTTGACTGCTGAATTGTGTATAAACAGTTGTGCATTTAGCTTGCTTATTACAGTAAAGCCTTTACAAATTGAAATCCTATTGTGCCTTTTAGTAACTTTCTACATGTTCAAATATGTTTTTCAATGTTATTAGCTTGGAAGCAGTTCATAGCAGTAGTGCTAATATTTTTCTTGGCATTTTTTACTCTGAAGTGCACAGTAGCTAAAATCAAAATCGAAATGGAACTCAATCTATCTCGCCAAATCATACCAGACTTAGAAATATAAACAAATCACCAAAAGTGAGTTCTTCTTATTTATGTAGTGATGATGGTGTCTGCAAGTTATCTTAATGCTTTCACACATAATGAATTGAAATAGTGATCATTGTTTTGGTAAATGCCTAATACATGTGATGTTCAAGACCTAATTACCTTGAAACATACAGTAACTGATAAAATAGTAATGAAGAGTTGATTGTCTCTTGATACATTTCCTGTGATTACACCCCTGATTATCCTTGAGGAATTGAACCTATCCACCATCACCCAGAGATCATAGAGCCAAGATACAATCATGTCACCACATTAAAGTTCACATGTTTCTGTGGATATTATAAGCTTCAGGCTTAAAGTGTAGCTTACCCTTTACTCATAGACATATACTTTTAAATAGTGATACAAAGCTCTCCTTTATTCACTAAGTTATGAAAATTGTCATGCATCACTTCAGTTTTCCTCTCACGCTTGTGTTATTAGGTAAATGACTCTGATAAGAAAACAAAGTTATGCACCATTCACAACCACAGAACAGCCCAGAGAGCTTTACATCCAATGAAGTATGTTTGCTGTGTAAGTACTATTGGGTAAATATTGATTGAGGTGTGAAACCTGAAAGAACTGCAGATGGCGTAAATCAGAAGCAAAAAAACAACTTGCTGGAAAAGTTCAGAGGCCTGGCAGCATCTGTGAAGAAAAATCAGAGTTAACGCTTTGAGTCCAGTGCCCCTTCCTCAGAATTGGACTGATTGAGGTGTATAGGATTATGAGGGCTATGGAGAAGGTAAATAGAGAGCAGTTGTTCCACTTGGTAGAAGTGTCAATCACGATGGGGCATAGTTTTAGGATAAGGGACAGGAGATTAGAGGAGATTTGGAAAAACTGATTTCCACTCATCTGGTGGTGGAAATCTGGAATGCTTTGCCTGGAAAGGTGGTGGAGGCTGGAAACCTTACAACCTTTCAAATACCATGACCTTCAAGAAATTGAGACAAACACAGGAAATTGATATTTGCACACTTTTACTGGTCATTATATTGATGCAGATTGATAGGTCAAAAGGCCTTTTCTGTGTTGGATGAATCTACGAATTGGTTGCGATCCGGGGAAAATACTCTTCTTCTCTTTGAAATAGCTCTTTGTGATCTTTCGTGCCCATCTCCAGAGAGCAGTGGAATGTTAGTTTAACAGCTCAACTAAAAGTTGGGAGCTCTAATAGCGTACAATGGCCTAAGTACTGCATTGGAGCCAGCCTTGGCTTTGTGTTGAGGTCTCTGGAGTGCACTTAACCACACAACTTTCAGATTCACAACTAAGTGCATGACCAACTGAGCTATGGAGAACCCTCAAACATCAGCTATCCTGAATATTACAAAATGCCTTCAATTTGCAATACTTAGCATAAATTACAGAATGACGGAACTATTTACAGAAAGTAGTACATAGAACATAGAACATAGAACAGTACAGCACAGAACAGGCCCTTCAGCCCACAATGTTGTGCCGACCATTGATCCTCATGTATGCACCCTCAAATTTCTGTGACCATATACATGTCCAGCAGTCTCTTAAATGACCCCAATGACCTTGCTTCCACAACTGCTGCTGGCAATGCATTCCATGCTCTCACAACTCTCTGCGAAAAGAACCTGCCTCTGACATCCCCTCTATACTTTCCACCAACTAGCTTAAAACTATGACCCCTCATGCTAGCCATTTCTGCCCTGGGAAATAGTCTCTGGCTATCAACTCTATCTATGCCTCTCATTATCTTGTATACCTCAATTAGGTCCCCTCTCCTCCTCCTTTTCTCCAATGAAAAGAGACCGAGCTCAGTCAAACTCTCTTCATAAGATAAGCCCTCCAGTCCAGGCAGCATCCTGGTAAACCTCCTCTGAACCCTCTCCAAAGCATCCACATCTTTCCTATAATAGGGCGACCAGGACTGGACGCAGTATTCCAAGTGCGGTCTAACCAAAGTTTTATAGAGCTGCAACAAGATCTCACGACTCTTAAACTCAATCCCCCTGTTAATGAAAGCCAAAACACCATATGCTTTCTTAACAACCCTGTCCACTTGAGTGGCCATTTTAAGGGATCTATGTATCTGCACACTAAGATCCCTCTGTTCCTCCACGCGGCCAAGAATCCTATCCTTAATCCTGTACTCAGCTTTCAAATTCAACCTTCCAAAATGCATCACCTCGCATTTATCCAGGTTGAACTCCATCTGCCACCTCTCAGCCCATCTCTGCATCCTGTCAATGTCCCGCTGCAGCCTACAACAGCCCTCTACACCGTCAACGACACCTCCAACCTTTGTGTCGTCTGCAAACTTGCTGACCCATCCTTCAATCCCTCGTCCAAGTCATTAATAAAAATTACAAACAGTAGAGGCCCAAGGACAGAGCCCTGTGGAACTCCACTCACCACTGACTTCCAGGCAGAATATTTTCCTTCTACTACCACTTGCTGTCTTCTGTTGGCCAGCCAATTCTGTATCCAAGCCCCTAAGTTCCCCTGTATCCCATTCCTCCTGACCTTCTGAATGAGCCTACCATGGGGAACCTTATCAAATGCCTTACTGAAGTCCATATACACCACATCCACAGCTCGACCCTCATCAACTTTTCTAGTCACATCCTCAAAAAACTCGATAAGGTTTGTAAGGCATGACCTACCCCTCACAAAGCCGTGTTGACTGTATTTGATCAAGCCATGCTCTTCCAGATGGTCATAAATCTTATCCCTCAGAATCCTTTCTAACACCTTGCAGACGACAGAAGTGAGACTTACCGGTCTATAATTGCCGGGGATTTCCCTATTTCCTTTCTTGAAGAGAGGAATTACATTTGCCTCTCTCCAGTCCTCAGGTACGACTCCAGTGGAGAGCAAGGATGCAAAGATCTTCGCAAGTGGCGAAGCAATTGCATTTCTCGCTTCCCAAAGCAGCCGAGGACAAATCTGATCCGGGCCTGGCGACTTGTCAATCTTGATGTTTGACAAAATTTTCAGCACATCAGTTTCGTCTATCTCAATCCATTCCAGCATGCACACCTGCTCTTCAAAGGTTTCATTCACTACAAAGTTCGTTTCTTTCGTAAAGACAGAAGCAAAAAACTCATTTAGGGCTTCCCCTACCTCCTCAGGCTCCACGCACAAGTTCCCTATGCTATCCCTGATCGGCCCTACTCTTTCTTTGATCATTCTCTTATTCCTCACGTAAGTGTAAAATGCCTTTGTGTTTTCCCGGATTCCTTCTGCCAAGCCTTTCTCGTGCCCCCTCCTGGCTCTCCTCAGACCATTTTTGAGCTCCTTCCTTGCCTGCATGTAATCCTCTCTAGCTGAACTTGACCCTAGCTTCCTCCACCTTATGTAAGCTACCTTCTTCCTTTTCACTAGAAGCTCCACCGCTCTCGTCATCCAAGGTTCCTTAATCTTACCCCTTCTTGCCTGTCTCAGAGGGACATATTTACTCATCACTCCCAACAACTGTTCCTTAAACCGTCTCCACATGTCTATAGTTCCCTTACCATGGAACAACTGCTCCCAGTCCATGCTTCCTAACTCATGTCTAATCGCATCATAGTTTCCTCTTCCCCAATTAAATATCCTCCCATTTTGCCTAATCCTCTCCTTCTCCATAGCATTGTAGAATGTGAGGCAGTTATGGTCACTATCACCAAAATGCTCTCCCACCACAAGATCTGATACCTGCCCCGGCTCGTTTCCGAGCACCAAGTCTAGAATGGCCTCTCCCCTCGTCGGCCTGTCAACGTACTGCGTTAGGAAACCCTCCTGAACACACCTTACAAAAACAGCTCCATTCAAATCTTCTGCTCGAAGGAGGTTCCAATCAATATTGGGAAAGTTAAAGTCACCCATTACAACCACCCTACTACGTCCACACTTTTCCAAGATCTGTCGACCTATGCTTTCTTCAATCTCCCTGCTGCTATTGGGGGGCCTGTAGTAAACCCCTAACGAGGTGACTACTCCCTTGCTGTTCCTAATTTCCACCCATACTGACTCAGTAGGCAGATCTTCCTCGACAAAGGAAGCTTCTGTAGCTGTGATACCCTCTCTGATTAGTAATGCTACACCCCCTCCTCTTTTTCCCCCCTCCCTATTCTTTTTAAATGTTCTAAACCCTGGAAGATCCAGCAACCATTCCTGCCCATGAGAAACCCATGTCTCTGTTATGGCCACAACATCATAGCACCAGGTACTGATCCATGCTCTAAGTTCATCACTTTTATTCCTGATACTCCTTGCATTAAAGCAAACACACTTTAACCGATCCCTTGGTTCCTTCCCAGAAAAATCCTTCCCACTAGCTGGTCTACCTCTTGCTACTGCCTCACCTGCATCAACGCTCACCTCTGGTATACAGCTCAGGTTCCCACCCCCCTGCCATACTAGTTTAAACCCTCTCGAACTACTCGAGCAAACCTTCCACCCAGGACATTGGTCCCCTTCCAGTTCAGATGCAACCCGTCCTTCTTGTACAGGTCCCACCTTCCCCAGAAGGCATCCCAATTATCAACATACCTGAAGCCCTCCCTCCTACACCAGCTGCGTAGCCACGTGTTCAGCTGCGCCCGCTCCCTGTTCCTCACCTCGCTATCTCGTGGCACCGGTAGTAAACCAGAGAACACTACTCTGTTCGTCCTGCTCTGCAGCTTCCATCCTAACTCCCTGAAATCAATTTTTATATCCTCAAACCTATTTCTGGCTATATCATTTGTGCCAATATGTAACACGATTTCTGGCTGTTCGCCCTCCCCTTTTAGAACCTTATACACCCGATCGGAGACGTCCCGGACCCTGGCACCAGGGAGGCAACATACCTTCCGGGAATCCCGATCTTGCCCACAAAATCTCCTGTCGATTCCCCTAACTATCGAGTCCCCTACCACGAGTACTTTTCTATTCTGCCCCCTTCCCTTCTTTGCCACAGTGTCAGGCTCAGTGCCAGAGAACTGACTACTATGGCTTTCCTCTGGTAGGTCATCCCCCCCAGCAGTATCCAAAACGGTATACTTATTGCTGAGGGGAATGCCCACAGGGGATCTCTGCACTGTCTGTCTGTCCCCTTTCCTCCCCCTAACTGTAACCCATCTATCCTCGTAGTGTTTTGGAGAGTTGCAGATACTGGGTAAGTAGCATAATACTCCTTTGGGATGACTCCCCAGTGTAAAATTCCACAGGGGTAGGCTTGATCAGGGAATGGCAACTTACTCACTGAAGTGTTATGAGAGATGGAGTGGTCACGGGGCAGACAATCAAAGATGTAAGATTTCAGTTACTGACCACTCGCAGAAAGCTTGGGTGGCTATCTCATCAGATGCACCCATTGTCACTCCTGTGTTCATGTTCCGCCTGCTGTCCATCACATGATGGCAGGTAAACAAGCAGACTATCATTTGGCTGCCTTCCCTAAGATTTAGCAGGCAGAAGAACTGCTAAGGCAGAGAGCACAGGACCAGGTCAGGATCAGATCCTGCTATTAATAGACTTTGTAAATCCAGAAGGTTCCAGCCAATGTGTCCGGTCTTATTTTGCCCACTTTAACAAACGTGAGGGACAAGATTGGATTTTAATAGTTAATTAGTTTCTCATGGGAAACCACTGATTTCACTGGTTTCCTGGGATTCAACCTTTGGATTAATGGTAACAGTTTCATCACAAAGAAAAATTGGCCTGGACATCAAAGGAATGCAGAATGAAGCATTGACTCTAAATTTTGGATTGGCACCTCATTGGGTACCACATAAATATGGGTGACTCCCAAGATCAATCAGCAAATGTCTGGATTGTGGGAGTACAAAGTATTGACAAATGATATTGGTATAAACCTGAAGGAGCAATGACTTCAAAGTCTGTCAGATTGTTGATCGGCCTGCTAGTTATTCTCGGACTTTTAGCCCATTCTCCAAGGAAGATATGTGAAAATATGAAAATAACAATGACCACTGAGTCTCATTGATACACTGACTGCCCAATTTCTGCTCAATTTGGATGGGAAGCCATTGTTGGCCTCCAGAAATAAGGCCGTTCAGATGAAGTGTAAGTATGGAAAAGGTGGCATCTAGATTTTGTAAGTTCAGAAGGTTTCCCAGGGTAGGGAGGCGGCAACATCAGAGCAAGGTCATCATCAGATTCTGGACCGTCTGCACACCGGCCTTCACTTGGCAGGGAAGGCACAGTGGCTTGCTCTGATCACACAGGAGCTAAAATGACTGTCAGACATCAATGGCTTTATTCAGGCTCCAATAAGCAAATGTTAATTCAGGACCTCATTGTCTCTGGGTGTCTGGATTAGTACTCGGTACAGAAATGTCCTTTAAAATCAGAACTGCTAGGATGTGGCCGGCTATCTGATTGGCAACTAACCAGGGAGATTTAACTGCCATCTACTGGTTTCAGCCAGAGGATAAGGCTCGAATCCATTCCAACTTATTCTTATTTCTCATTGAAAATAGTTATTTATATAATGATAATAGCCTTATTATTATATATTATTAATAGACAAATGTTCTCTCAATTTCATTGAAAACTTTTGTAATGTGGAGATAAGTAAACTGAATTATAAACTAAATTGTTGTAAAATATTGTATCTGAGGTCAGAAAATGAAACAATGTATTTCACACTGTCTCACAAACTTGACAGTTTTTTGGAGATGTAACAAAGAGGACTGAAGAGGGCAGAGTGGTGTACATGACTTCAATAAGGCATTCAACAAGGTTCCTCACGGTAGACTGGTTAGTAAGGTTAGGTCACATGGAATGGAGGGAGAAGTGGCTTGGAGCTGGAAGACAAAGGGTGGTGGTGAATGGGTTGCTTTTCAGACTGGAGACCTGTGACCAGCAGTGAACCTCAAGGGTTGGTGCTGGTTCCACTGATTTTCATCATTTACCTAAATGATTTGGATGTGAACATAGGAGATATGGTTAGTAAGTTTGCGGATGAGCCAAAATTGGAGGTGTAGTGGACAGTGAAGAAGGTTACCTCAGAGTACAATGGGATCTTGATGAGATGGGCCAAAGGACTGAGGACTGGCAGGTGGAGTTTAATTTACATTAAAGTGAAGTACTGCATTTTGGAAAGGTAAATCAGGGCAGGACTTAAACACTTAATCGTAAGGTCCTGGGGAGTGTTGCTGAACAAAGAGACCTTGGAGTGCAGGTTCATCGTTCCTCGAAAGTAGAGTTGTGGATAGATAGAAGAGTGAAGAAGACATTTGTTCGGCTTGCCTTTATTGGTCAGTGCATTGAGTAATGGAGTTGAGAGGTCATTTGCAGCTATACACAACACTGGTTTGGCCATTTTTGGAATACTGAATTCAATTCTGGTCTCCCTGCTGTAGGAAAGATATATTGTAACTTGAAAGAGTTCAGAAAAGATTTACAAGGATGTGACCAGGGATGGTGTATTTGAGCTATGGGGAGTGGCTAGAAAGGCTGGGACTACTTCCCATGGAGCATTGGAGCTGAGAGGTGACCTTATAGAGGTTTACAAAATCACGATGGATGTGGATAGGGTAAATAGAGAAAGTCTTTTCCCTGGGGTGGGGGAGTCTAAAACAAGAGGGCATAGGTTTAAGGCGAGAGGGGAAAGGTTTAAAAGGGACGTAAAGGGGCAACTTTTTCACACAGAGTGTAGTGCGGGTATGGAATGAGCTGCCAGAGGAAGTGATGGTGGCTGGTACAATTGCAACATTTAAAAGGTAACTGGATGGGTTTATGAATAGGCAGGACTTAGAGGGATATGGGCCACGCACTGGCATATGGCACTAGATTCATTTAGGATATCTGGTCGGCATGGACGAGTTGGACCGAAAGGTCAGTTTCCATGCCACTCTATGATTCTAGGACTCACAGACACATGAAAGAATAAGTTAGAGTTGAAGATGGAGAAAATGAGGTTGTCTCATTAATTATCATTTTTGAATGATTAAGACTAGGGATGGGAAACTAGGAATGGGCGAGAAATGCTGACCCAGTCAATGATGCTTACATTCCATGGGTGAATAAGAAAAACAAAAAGAAACGGTACAATTGAGAACATTAAAGTTCTCTCATTTTCTTTTGTAACTTCCAGCTACAAAAGTACCTTTTAGTAAAAGGTTGGATATGGTAGAATAATGGTTTATGTTACTTTAACTGGTCATCTGAGGACTAATAATCTCCTATGATGCAATTGGTCGGCAGGTCTGGCTGTTAACAAAAAGGTTGGTGGTTTGAGATCACCCAAGGACTCAGCTGATACTGCTCTCAGCTTTCAAGGGACTCTTGTGGTGCAGCAATAGTGACCCTCTTTTTCTGAAAATAGGCGAACCATTTAGGCCCAACGCGAGGAGGAACTATTATTCACAGGGTAGTGGAGCTTATTAATTCGGTACCCCAGAAGACTACAAAAGCTTTGTCACTGAGTTCAAGGCAGAGATTGATGGATTTCTTGATGCTAAAGATATCAATAGATATGGAAATCGCTCAAGAATAAAGTAGATGATAAGTCATCATCTAGAATAGCAGTGCTGACTCAAAGGGCTGAATGGTCTACTCCTGTCCCAGTGTTCTTACCAAATTCTGACTTCACTAACCTTTAGAGAAGCAGGATTGTTACCAGACTGGATTATATGTTATTTCAAACCCACAACAACGTGATTGGCCAATTACAGGCTTCTGAAATGACCTGGTAAAGTCACACAGCCATGCCCATTAAATGGATGGCACCGTAGGAATTCCTTCACCAAAAGGAATACAGCAGTCCGAGAAGACAGCTCTACCTCCTTACTGAAGAAGGGTCCTGACCTGAAATGTCAACTTCCCTGCTCCTCTGATGCTGCCTGGCCTCCCGTGTTCCTCCAGCTCCACACTGTGTTATCTGTGACTCCAGCATCTGCAGTTCTTGCTATCTCTACCATCTTACTAGCCTTATGAGTGACTCTGAAACCCCTGAATGAATGAAATTAAAATGAAACAGTTCTCCCCTTGCATCTTCCAGAAGTTAATCATGATGTAAAGCCAAATAGCCTTGAGCTCAAACAAAGAACGCTGACAAACATTTCTGACATTTCCTTAAGAGAAGGAAGAAAAATGCTTGCATAATTAAAAAGTACACCCTCTAAAATAAAACTCTTTCTTTTGAAAGTTGCTCAGGAAGTATGGCTTTTTGGCATTTTGTTACTCTTGTGTTCAGCTCTGTTGGATTTACTATATCTCATCTTTTTTTTGCAGGAGTACACTATTGACATCTTCTTTGCTCAGACTTGGATTGACAGTCGTTTGAGGTTCAACAGTACAATGAAAATTATCACTCTCAATAGCAACATGGTTGGATTCATATGGATACCAGACACTATCTTCAGGAATTCCAAAAAGGCAGATTCTCACTGGATCACCACACCCAATCAGCTGCTTAGGATATGGAATGATGGGAAAATCCTGTATACTTTGAGGTAGGTTAGGAACTATCTCATGATGTCTATTTAACTAAGTGTTTTGTGTTATTCATAGTTTGGGGCAGTGGGGGTTGACTTAGTGGTATAGTTGCTGAACTATTAGTCCAGAGATC
The DNA here is from genome assembly GCF_030684315.1 of Stegostoma tigrinum. Lineage (NCBI taxonomy): Eukaryota > Metazoa > Chordata > Chondrichthyes > Orectolobiformes > Stegostomatidae > Stegostoma > Stegostoma tigrinum. The sequence continues at coordinate 96,192,015 of NC_081359.1, forward strand.
CAGGTAACATTCTGGGGACCCAGGTTCGAATCCTGCCATAGCAGATGGTGGAACTTGAATACAATAAAAAACAGGGATTAAGACTCTAATGTTGACAATGTATCCAGTGTTGATTTTTGGAAGAAACCCATCTTGTTCGCTCATGTCCTTTAGGGAATGAAACTACCATCCTTGCCTGGTTTGGCCATCATATGAGTCTAGACCTATATCAACGTGGTTGACTCTTAGCTACCCTCTGAGGTGAGTAGAAAATGCTAGCCCAGCCAGTGATGGTCTCATCCTGTGAATGAATAAAGAAAACAATTGGGCCCACACATGTTCTGTACCCCCTACCACCCCCCACCCCCCGACTCCCATTTACAGCATCTTTTGATTCACTCAAGGAATGTTGATATCACTGGCTGGCCCAGCCCTTCCATAATTGCTGCTTGAACTGAGTGACCTGTTTCCAGAGCGCAGACAAGAGTGAACCACATTGCTGTGGACCTGTAGTCACATGTCGTTCAGACCAGGAAAGAATGGCAGATTTCTTTCCCTAAAGGAATTTGGTGAATGAGACGTGTTTTTGCAAGAATTGACAGTGGGCACAAGGTTACCTTTAGGTTAGCTCTTAATTCCAGATTCTCATTGATACAAATTTCACCATCTGCCATGGAGGGATCCGAGCCCATGTCCACAGACCACTAACCTGGCTTTCTTGGATTCATAGCCTAGTGACAATATATCTCTGGTCTAGACTCTCCCTGTCCCCCTGCTGAATTCCATTAATGGGAGGGGGATTGGAGGATCTTCTTGCACACCACCACAAATCAAGGGGATTCCTGCACTGACTCAAGAACATTCTGCTCAATTTGTTTTCATTAGGACTTGGAGGACATTGTGCTAATTAAATTTAACATGAGTCCTACAGAAAACCTAGAGAAAATGCCAAATGAGAAGGCAATTGATCCTAAATGATGAAAATTACCATTCCAAAGCTGTGCATTGCTCTATAGGAAAAGAAGGTGAGATTATTCTCTGAGATAATGGGAACTGCAGATGCTGGAGAATTCCAAGATAATAAAATGTGAGGCTGGATGAACACAGCAGGCCAAGCAGCATCTCAGGAGCACAAAAGCTGACGTTTCGGGCCTAGACCCTTCATCAGAGAGGGGGATGGGGAGAGGGAACTGGAATAAATAGGGAGAGAGGGGGAGGCGGACCGAAGATGGAGAGTAAAGACACTTTACTCTCCATCTTCTGTCCGCCTCCCCCTCTCTCCCTATTTATTCCAGTTTCCTCTCCCCATCCCCCTCTCTGATGAAGGGTCTAGGCCCGAAACGTCAGCTTTTGTGCTCCTGAGATGCTGCTTGGCCTGCTGTGTTCATCCAGCCTCACATTTTATTATCTTGAGATTATTCTCTGCTGAGCACTGACTCAGCCTACAGTCTGCCACTGGAGAAACTTAGCACACCTCTAATATTCTAACTAAAAGTTCATGGCGAGTGCTGCTGAATGATCCTTCTAAGTTCAGAGAAGCTGCCCTGGTGGTTCCCATGACTATGTTATGGGGAGCAACAGCAAAGCAAAAGGTCAAAACAGATGTTCAGCTCCACCCCAAGAATTCCAAGTATCTGAAGGAGGACCAAAGAGCTTTAAATAGGACCCCTCATCGTGTAAATTTAACGTGAGCTCTAATTGTTAAGCTACCAGGACAGATTGAACAAACTGAGTCTGTATTCCCTAAAATTCAGATTGTTAACAGGTAATGTGCTTGAAGTGAAATGAATGTGATAGATTGCCAGAAACTATAGGACCACAAAATATAGGAGCATAAGCAGGCCACTCCTTCTATCAAACCAGCTCTGGCTGATCTGATAGCTTTCATTCTATTTTCCTGCCATTTTCCCATAAAAATCATTTGAAAGATTAATTACCCTCTGAGTAAGAACATTTCTTGTTGCTTTTTGAAATGGGCAGCTTCTAGCTCTGGAATTATGTCCTCTGATCCTAGACTCTCCCACAAGGGGAAACAACCTTTCTACATCTACACTGTTTGAATAAGGTTTCCTCTCATTTTTCTAAATTGCCATAACTATATGCTCAATCCACTCAACCGCACTTCAGAAGAAGATCGCTTTAATGCCAAGTGGGGTTCTGCAGGTGTCAGTAGTGGGGCCCTTGCTGTTTGTGGTACATACAAACAATTTAGACTGGAGTGCAGCAATGTTGGTCAGTAAGTTTGTAAATGTACGAAAATAGGTGAGGTAGTAAATTAGAGTCATAGATTCAGAGAGATGTAGAGCAAGAAAACAGACCCTTCAGTTCAACTTGTCCATGCCGACCAGATATCCTAAATAAATCTAGTGCCATTTGCCAGCATTTGGCCCATATCCCTCTAAACTTTTCCGATTCATATATCCGTCCAGGTGTCTTTTAAATGTTGTAATTGTACTAGCCTCCACCACTTCCTCAGGCACCTCATTCCATGCACATACCATCCTCTGTGTTTAAAAGTTGCCCTTTGGATCCCTTTTAACACTTTCCCTTCTCACCTTAAATCTATGCCTTCTAGTTTTTGACTCCCCCACCCCAGGGAAAAGACCTTGTCTATTTGCCCTATCCATGCCCGTCATGATTTTATAAACCTCTATAAGGTCACCCCTCAGTCTCCAATGCTCCATGGGAAGTAGTCCCAGCCTGCTTAGCCTCTCCCTATAGCTCAAACCCTTGAACGGCAACATCCTCTTAAATCTTTTATGAAGCCTTTCAAGTTTCACAACATCTCCCCAATATCAGGGAGACCAGAATTGAATGCAGTATTCCAGAAATGGCCAAGCCAATGTCCTGTACAGCCGCACCATGACATCTCAACTCCGATACTCAATGCATTGACCAATAAAGGCAAGCAGACCAAATGCCTTCTTCACTATCCTATCTACTGCGACTCCACCTACAAGAAACTATGAACCTGCACTCCAAGGTCACTTTGTTCAGCAACACTCCCCACGACCTTACCATTAAGTGTATAAGTCCTGCCCTGATTTGCCTTTCCAAAATGCAACACCTCACATTTTTCTAAATTGAATTCAATCTGCCACTCCTCAGCCCATTGGCCATTCTGATTAAGGTCCTATTGCACTGTGAGGTAACCTCCTTTGCTGTCCACTACACCTCTAATTTTTCTGTCATCTGCAAACTTACTAACCATACCTCCTAGGTTCACATCCAAATCATTTATATCAATGGTGAAAAGTAATGGATCCAGCACCAATCCTTGTGGCACACTTTGCTGGACACAGGCCTCCAATCTGAATAGAACCCCTCCACCACTACACTCTGTCATCTAACTTCGAGCCAGATTTGTATCCAAATGGTTAGTTCTCCCTGTATTCCAAGTGATCTAACCTTGCTAACCAGTCTACCATGAGAAACGTTGCCGAATGCCATATTGAATTCCATATAGATCATGCCCACCACTCTGCCCTCATCAATCCTCTTTGTTACTTCTTCAAAAAACTCAATTAAGTTAACAAGACATGATTTCCCATGCACAAAGCAATGTTGACTATCTCTAATCAGTCCTTGCCTTTCCAAATACACATAAGTACTGTCCCTCAGGTTTCCCTCCAACAACTTGCCCACTACTAATGTCAGACTCACTCCTCTATATTTCTCTGGCTTTTCCTTACCACCTTTCTTAACTTGTGGCACCATGTTAGCCAGCCTCCAGTCTTCTGGCACCTCACCTGTGGTTATCAATGATACAAATATCTCAGCAAGGGGCCCAGCAGTCACTTCCCTGGCTTCCCACTGAATTCCAGGGCACACTTGATAAGGTTGTGGGGACCTATCCACAATTATGCATTTGAACCCATCCAGCGCTTCTCCTCTGTAATATGAACATTTTTCACAATGTCGCTATTTATTTCCCCATGTTCTATATTTGACATATCTTTCTCCACTGTCAACACTGATGCAAAATACTCATTTAGTATCTCCCCATCTCCTGCAGTTCTACACCTATAAATTGTGAGGAAGATAGCCTTAGATTACAGGAGCATAAAGATTGGTTGGTTGGTCAGACAGGCTAATTAATGGTAAAAGGTAAATTCAATCTGGATAAATGTGAGGTGATTTGGACAGGACAAATAAGGCAGGGGAGTACATGAATATAGAAGGACCCCAGGAAGCACCAAGCATCAGAGAGACCTTGGTGTGCATGTCCATCGGCCCCTTCAGAAAGGAGGACCGGTGGATAAAGTGGTAAGGAAGTCACGCATGTTACTTGCTTTTATATGCCAAGATGTAGAGTTTAAGAGCTGACTGGTCGTGCTGGAATTGGTTAGGCCACAGCTGGTGTATCATGTGCATTTTAAGTATGCACATTGTAGGAGAAATGTTTTTACACTGGAGAGGGTGCAGAGGAGATTTACTAGGATGTTGCCTCAGCTGGAGAGTTTTAATTATGAAGAGAGATTGGATAGATTGGGAGATAACAAAGTGTAGAGCTGGATGAACATAGCAGGCCAAGCAGCATCAGAGGAGCAGGAAAGCTGACATTTCTGGTCTGGAAGTCAGCTTTCCTGCTCCTCTGATGCTGCTTGACATGCTGCGTTCATCCAGCTCTGCACCTTGTTATCTCAGATTCTCCAGCATCTGCAGTACCTACTATCTCTGAAACATTGGGCCAAAGGGCTGTTTTCTGTGCTATAGACTCTTTTCTGTGCTGGAACTCTATGATTTAAAACAAGTAAAGAAAAATTCAAAATGTTTAACAAAAACATTCCTTTGGAAAATATTACCTTGGGTGATAAAAATTGATCTTCAGCGTTCTAGGGAGGTTAAGGATGGTATTAGAATGAAGGAAGAACCTAAGAAAGTCACAAAAAAATTGTCCTAAGTCTGAAGATTTCATATTTTTGTGAACAACACAGGGTAAACACAAAGTTAATAGGAAGGTGAATAAAGAAGAATTTAAGGGAAATCTAACCTAACCTGATCTATAATTTCAGAGCATATGAAAAGAGTGGCTCATGGAAACATTGACCCCTGGGAAACAATAGTATATTATCAAGGGGAATGAAAAGATGGTAGCGGCATTGAATAAATATTTGTGTCTGTCTTCACACTAAATGACACAAATTACATACGTGAGCTGGACCTAACCAGGGTATTAATATGAGTGAGAGAATTAAGGCAATTAATATCATCAGAGGAAAGAATTGGAAATGGACTAAAAGTAATGGACTAAAACCCAATGAACCCCAGGACTTCTGGACTACTCCCTAGACTTTCAATGCAGATAGCAGCAGGATTAGGGGATGTGCTGCCTGTAATTCTGCAGAAATGCCTGCATACTGGAATGGTTCCAGATTTGGAGGTGATAAAAGTATGTATTCAGGAAAGGAAGAATATGCAGACCACTTAGCCTGACATCATTTATTAGGAAAATACTAGACTCTATTGTTAATCAAGTCTGAATGATGCACTAAGAATAACATAGTGAAGTGAATATGGTTGATAAACTTATGAGAATTTTTGAGCATGTAACCAGTCACGTGAATAAAGGGTAATACCATATGTAGGATACTTGCATTTAAAGCCATTCAATAAGTTGACAGATTAAAAGTTAACATCCAGGAAAAGGGCTCATAGATTTGGAGAGATGTATCAGCACACACAGATGCGTGGTTAACCAGTAGTAATGTCACTGGACTAGTAATCCAGAGCCTCAGACCAAAGTTCTGGGCGCACAAGTTTGAATCATATGGTGAAATTTGAATTCAGTAAAAATATGGAATTAATTGCTGCTCAAATGTAACCATTTTTGATTGTTATAAATACGCATCTAATTTACTAGCATGCCATTCAGTTCAAGGGCAGCTAGGAATGGTCAATAAATGTTAGCCCGGCAAGCCCAGATCGCCTGAATGAATTTTTAAAAAGTACTAGCAATGCAGACAAATAGAGCATTTTCAAGTGTGGCTGATGGAGTGATACAAGCATCATCACTGAAGCCTCAACGATTTACAGTCAAGACAGAGGATAATATTGCTAAGCTTTCTGATGAATGCACGCCTTGGAGAGAACACAAACAGTCTGTGGAGAGATTAAGTGAGTAGGCAGCAGGGTGGCAGATGGATTATGAAGTGGGCTTGCATAAGATTATGTTGATGCATGAAAAGTGGATTTTTTCTTAAAAAGCATCAAACTTATAAATGTTGTTGTTCAAATTTTTTGAATATTGCTGTACAAGGAAGACAAAATATTGGTATATAAGTACAGCAAGCAAATGGCATGCTAGCCTTTATTGTAAGAGTCAGGAAGTTTTGCTGTTATTGTACAAAACTCTGGTGAGACTACACCTAGAATACTCTGTACAGTTTTAGCTTTCCATATTTAAGGAAGGATATGTTTGCATTGGAGGATTTGGCACAGAGACAGAGAGAGAGACAGACAGAGAAAGTGAGGGAGAGCCAGAGGCTTTCACAAAGGTTAGCTAGATTGGTCCCTGGGCTGGAGGCTGAGTAAATTGGGTCAGTGCTCTCAGGAGTTTAGAAGAATGATGAATGGAAGCTATTTGGCGCGATAGTTACTGAGAGCTTACTTCCCCTGGCTGGTGCATCTTGAATTCACCTTCAGAGAGCTATCATTTAGAACTAAGGTGAGTAGATATTAATTAACTCATAAATTGTGAATCTGTGGAATTCCACACCACAGAGAATTCTGGATATGTCAAAACTGAATATACTTAAAAACTGAGATGGTCTGATATTTAGACTTTCAGCTAATTAAGGGAGTGGGTGGGAAAGTGAACTGAAGCTAAGGGCTTTGAATGGTGGCTCGACTGGAAAAGCTAACACTTGCATCTATTCCTTTTGTTCTTACCTAGAAAGAATAATCAGTTAAAAAGTAATTTAAGAAATTGGTGAGAAGAGGATCATAGGGAATAAGGTTAGAATTTCAAGCATTATTAAAAGAACTGTCAAGTGTTTTGTTAAATATGTGTTTAGCAACAAGCAGATGACTAGTCTAAGAGCCAATGAAAAGTTATAAAGAAAATATGGTATTGAGGGAGATTTTTTGCTGTATTTTGACAGCAAACAGCTTTTCCACTATTTCAGGTCAGGGCAATGTGTGGGCAAGTAATAGAAGCAACAAAATTAGAAATTGCTGGACAAATGCAGCAGGTGTACTGGCATCTATAGAGACAGAAACTAAATTGGTGTTTTAGGTCCAGTGACCTTGTTCTGAGGAAGTGCCACTGGACCTTAAATGTTAACTCCGTTTCTCTCTCCACGGAAATTGCTGGATTTTGTTTCTAATTTCCAACATCTGCAGCTCTTTATGGTATTTCTTGGTTATAGCAACATAAGCAATTTTTAACAGATTTGCAGAGGGTGCAAAATGAACTGCTTAGGGTTAGAACATAGAACATTACAGCGCAGTACAGGCCCTTCAGCCCTCGATGTTGTGCCGACCTGTCATACCGATCTCAAGCCCATCTAACCTACACTATTCCATGTACGTCCATATGCTTATCCAATGACCACTTAAATGTACCCAAAGTTGACGAATCTACTACCGTTGCAGGCAAAGAATTCCATTCCCTTACTACTCTCTGAGTAAAGAAACTACCTCTGACATCTATCCTATATCTTTCACCCCTCAATTTAAAGCTATGCCCCCTCGTGCTCGCCGTCACTGTCCTAGGAAAAAGGCTCTCCCTATCCACCCTATCTAGCCCTCTGATTATTTTATATGTTTCAATTAAGTCACCTCTCAACCTTCTTCTCTCTGTGAAAACAGCCTCAAGTCCCTCAGCCTTTCCTCGTAAGACCTTCCCTCCATACCAGGCAACATCCTAGTAAATCTCCTCTGCACCCTTTCCAAAGCTTCCACATCCTTCTTATAATGCGGTGACCAGAACTGTACACAATACTCCAAGTGCGGCCGCACCAGAGTTTTGTACAGCTTCACCATAACCTCTTGGTTCCGGAACTCGATCCCTCTATTAATAAAAGCTGAAACACTGCATGCCTTCTTAACAGCCCTGTCAACCTGGGTGGCAACTTTCAAGGATCTGTGTACATGGACACTGAGATCTCTCTGCTCATCTACACTACTAAGAATCTTACCATTAGCCCAGCACTTTGCCTTCCGGTTACTCCTACCAAAGTGCATCCAAAGTTGCTGTGGAAATATAGAGTGGGTGAACACACAGGCACTACTGGGGCAGGTCAAAGAATTCTGGAGGTAACGGTATTATATATTTCAGAAAAAGAAAAGCAATGGGTTGATTGGAGAAGTAAAAACATTGATGGGAGTATTGAGCCCTGGGGAGACCTTTCCTTTCATTATCCGATCAATGGGGCATGGAGCCTCTGGGTCCCCCTTCCTTCCATGTGCAGGACACTCCATTGTGCTGGCACTAGCCTTTGCAATGGGAAGTCACTATGAATTTGACATCAGTGGTAGGTCAATTGTTGGAGGGATTTTGAGAGACAGGACTTATATGCACTTGGAGAGGCAAAGACTGATTAGGGGTGACCCACCCCTGGCTTATCTCATGACCAACCTTTCCTTTCATCCCAGCCTCCATGACTTGACACAATCTGCCCATCTTCTCTCCCACTTATCTGCTTCTCGCTCCTTATTGACCAAACCCTGCCACTCCCTAACTTGCACTCACCGACCACCATCCCACCTACCTTCCCCAGCCCACCCCTCCTCTCTCTATTTATTTCTGAGCTCCGTTCCCCTTCCCCATTTCTGAAGAAGGGTCCCAACCCAAATCTCAGCTTTCCTGCTCCTCTGATGCTGCCTGGCCTGCTGTGTTCCTCCAGCTCCACTCTATGTTATCTCTAACTCCAGCATCGGCAGTTCTTAGTATCTCTTAAGGATAGCCAGCATGATTTTGTGCGTGGGAAATCATGTCTCACAAACTTGACAGAGTTTTCTGAGGATATAACCAAAAAGATTGATGAGGGCGGAGTGGTTGATATTGTCTACATGGACTTTAATAAAGCCTTTGACAAGGTTCTGCATGGTAGACTAATTAGTAAAGTTAGATCACATGGGGATAATTTGCCAATTGGATACAAACTTGGCTTGATGATAGGAGACAGAGGGTGGTGGAGCGTTTCTTTTTGGACTGGAGGCCTGTGACCAGCAGGGATCAGAAGTGCTAGTCCACTTTTGTTTGTGATTTATCTATATTTCGATAAGCATATAGGCGGTGTGATTAGTAAGTTTGTGGATAATACCAAAATTAGTGGTATAGTTGACAATGAAGAAGGTTATCACAGATTCCAAAGGCCATTTAGGAGAGGGATGAGGAAACATTTCTTTGCTCAGTGTGTTGTTAACCTGTAGAATTCTCTAACACAGAAGGCTGTGGAAACCTGGTCACTGAGTATATTCAGGAAAGAGATGGTCATAGTTTTGAGGCTCTACGGGTATGGAGTGAAAATGGGAAGATGGTGTTGAAATAGAAGATCAGCCATGATCATATTAAATGCTGGAGTAGGCTCAAAAATCTGAGTGGGCAACTCCTGCTCCTATCTGTATTTCTATGTTTAAAGTGATATAGAGTGGAATCATCCCAGCCATTGAATGTTGTGGGCATTGGTGAGGAATTCTGGAAATAGGGTGAGATCAGCAGTAAGATGATTCTTAATGCCAAGAGCAAAACATCTACTTGTTAAACCATGTAGTGAAAGATGGGATAGATTCTTACTAGTGAACAGCAAGAGGCCTATTTGTGTCCATTAACATGTCATTAGCAGTTGATCAAGTCTCATTTACTGAAACTCGATGCTGACTGACCCAGGCATCAGGAATGTTATGCAGCAATTCCAGACCTCCATGTTGGATAATAGTCACTAACGCACTGCATGGGCAATGCCAACATGTATCCTCCCATCCATGGATGTTGGTACTGGACATGTTCCAGACTCACCATACCCTCATGGCCCATCTCCAATCCATTTACAGTTCAGTACTTCAACGCTGCAGTTTGGAGTTGAGTGCCCCAGCAACTTTCATTTGAATGCTGCTGCTAGGACACTTTGCATGTGCAGGGACAGGTATCCGACACATAGGTTGGAGGAGGCTGCATCTCATGGCTCCTCCCTTGCCTGTTGAGCCCTCCCTCACTTTGCAGCCACTTGGACGTCCAAGACGTGTTATATGGATTACCACAGCCACTCTTACAAAGAGCAGCTGGGGAACTCAGTTGTGCGGGCTGGAAAGGGATAAGGATAGTCCAGGGTGCAGCTCAATATACAAGAGAGGGAGATGGCAGAGCATGCGAGGGAAAGAGGTCATGTTGTCCTTAACTATAATTAGTTTTGTGATTGGTGCTAGAAATTTTCAACAACTGATTATGTTGAAGCACTTTTGAGACAATTTTTAAGGAGGTATACTGCTTGCTTGCAGCAAGGAGACCAAGCTGGGAGGGGCAAAGGGCGGGCAGGGTCACAATCTAAAGGCGTCTCTCCAAAGTAGGTACCTCCTTTCCTTCCCTTGAGGCAAGAACAGATTTCCCATTCTTATCCATCTTCATTGGCTGAGCATATTGTAGCTTTAGAGATGGATTGAGGCCATTAATAGCCACTGCATACAGATTTTAAGGGTCTCAACTGGCCTCAGGGTAATCTTTATCTGCACCCCCAACCCATATTAAGGGTATCAGATGGAGGTCCTTACCCACACAACTTACATGGGACCTCCATCATTGAAATCAGCCCTTCAAGAAGCTGAGGAGCTGTAAACCTCCCCCCCAAAGAAAAAAAAAGATATAGCCAACATCTTTCTATTATTTTTTAGTTAAAATCAAAGTCAGACAGGGTAACATGATGATGTTGAATCGTTCAAATCTAATTTGGAACAATTCGGATTGAGTGCCATACTGACATTTTTCCAGGATCTGCAGATACAGGATTGTCACAGTGAGAAGAATTTGGAAACAGTTGTAAACCACAACTAAATTGGAAATTGGGAATTCCCAAAAGCATTTTTAAATATGTAGTCTTTCATAAAACTCATGGTTAAATTTTCATTTTGTGCTATTGACTGTATCAAAGTCACCACAAAAACAGACATAAAAAGTGGATAAAGATTTATTTGGGTCCTGGGAATCCAGAATACTGATGTGCCTTCTGAACATACCCCCTAACACTGCTGTGCCAACTTCCAGATCACAAAATCACAAAGGTGAACTGCAATGTCAGATATCAGTATTGTTATTGTAATGCATGTGCTGGCATTGTCTTGTCCCTTGAAAGCAGTGTATCGAGCGTCTTGGTCCAGCAGATGTGAGCAGGTTTTCAGTATTCGCGTAAACTTCATTTTGAATTCAAGGACTCTGACTGAGCAACAGTGCAGGAATGGTGATACAGTTCCAAGTCAGGATGGTGTGAGGCTTGGATGGGAACTTGCAAGCAGTGGTGTTGCCATGCAACTGCTTTCCCTGCCCTTCTCAGCGATAGAGGCCGCAGACTTGGAAGGTTCTGCCAAGGACAGTTAATTGTGGCAGTGCGTCCTGAAGGTGGTACCCTCTTGCTGCCACTGCATCAGTGGTAGAGGGAGTGAATTTTGAAAGTGGCAAATTGGATGCCAGTCTAGCAGGCAACTGTGTCCTGATTGGTATGGCGTTTCTTGAGTGTTGTTGGAGCTGCCCCATCCAGGCAAGTGGGGAGCATTCCATTACACTCCTGACCTGGGCTTTGCAGATGGTGGACAGGCTGTGGAGATCCTCTTGGGGAAGATATGTGCATTAATCTTTCTGCACTTCAATTGTCTAAAAATTATGGCAGTTTAGGGAGGGCAATGGAATGATTCAGAAGTGTAAAATACTATAAGGTGCTATCTCTAAGCTCAGGCTCAAGCCACTTAACTATGAAGCAGCCATCTTTGACAGATAGCAAAATAACCTGCTTTCATGATGTTAGCAGAGGGATTAATATTAATTTCACCCATGCTCCTTCTCAATGGTATGTTTTACATCTATGTGAGAAGACATACAGGGACTCAGTTCAAGCTTTCATCTAAGAAATAATTGGTCCCTCAAGACTGTAACAAAGTATTACCGTAGATTTGTATTCAAGCCCACAAATTAGGATTTGAACCCACAGCCTTCTGACTCCAGGGCAAGGTTACTTAAGGGAGCTGGTACAGGTTTCCAACATGTAGTTTCCAGACTGAAATAGCATACCCTACTCTTCTGAACTACCGTGTTTAAAACAATTCTCCAATATCATTGGAAAGTCAATCCCTGACAGTGCCAACAGTTAAGTGAGCATGTAATGGATTGAAAATGATGAGATGCACACATTTGTAGTGGTTTCTTTACTAGGAGCCTGAAATTCTGAAGTTAACTGCCATGTGCTGGGACCTCTGGCTCTTCCTGTTATATGGAAATGTGACAAGCAAATGCACGTGTACGTTGCGTTATAACTTTGCATTGTGGAGAAAGGCACAAAAGCTTCCAAGTGACGATGAACATGGACCTGTCTTGTGGCGATCAGAGTGCAAGCAGCCTCCTCAGAAAATGTTGCCCAGGCGAATCTTGTTGCTCCAGGACAAAAATTCTGGAAAGAAAATTCACTAACATCTTTGGGGGAGGCAGTGGTAATTTCACTGGATGAGTAATCCAGAGTCCCAGGCAAATGTTCTGGGAACATAGTTTTGATTCCCACCATGCTGGATGGTGAAAATTGAATTCACTGGAAGTCTGGATTTTTAAAAAGGAAGGCTGGTCTTATGATACTCATGTAATAATTGTTGATTGCCGTAAATCCCGTCTGCTTGACTGACACCCTTTAAGGAAGGAAAGCGGATGTCTTCTCATGTGACTCCAGACCACAACAATGGCATTGACTCTTAACTGCTTGATGGGCAATAGCTAGGGATGCCTAAATCTAAAGAACTTTTATAAAATACTCTACTCCAAATATCTGTTAATGCAGTAGAAAATCTCAGCTCTGAGGTTGATGGCTCTGATAAAATGAGGATTTTAAGGAGAACTGAACCAAAGTGATAATGGAATTGAGACACAGATCAGCCACATAAAAACTGAAAGAACTGTGGATGCTGTAAATCAGGAACAAAAACAGAAGTTGCTGGAAAAGCTCAGCAGGTCTGGCAGCATCTGTGAAGGAAAAACAGAGTTAACATTGAGTCCAGTGACCCTTCTTCAGAACTGATGGTGGCTGGAAAAATGTCCGTTTGTGTACAGATAATAGGGAGGTGGGTGGGGTAGGGGTTAAATGGAATGCCTTCCAGTTGAAGCAACACTTTATCTACACTAATAAAATGTGAGGCTGGATGAACACAGCAGGCCAAGCAGCATCTCAGGAGCACAAAAGCTGACGTTTCGGGCCTAGACCCTTCATCAGAGAGGGGGATGGGGGGAGGGAACTGGAATAAATAGGGAGAGAGGGGGAGGCGGACCGAAGATGGAGAGTAAAGAAGATAGGTGGAGAGGGTGTAGGTGGGGAGGTAGGGAGGGGATAGGTCAGTCCGGGGAAGACGGACAGGTCAAGGAGGTGGGATGAGGTTACTGCCACAATGATGCCACCCGAAGGTTGCAGGAACAGCAACTCATATTCCGCCTGGGAACCCTGCAACCATATGGTATCAATGTGGACTTCACCAGTTTCAAAATCTCCCCTTCCCCCACTGCATCCCTAAACCAGCCCAGTTCATCCCCTCCCCCCACTGCACCACACAACCAGCCCAGCTCTTCCCCCCCACCCACTGCATCCCAAAACCAGTCCAACCTGTCTCTGCCTCCCTAAACGGTTCTTCCTCTCACCCATCCCTTCCTCCCACCCCAAGCCGCACCCCCAGCTACCTACTAACCTCATCCCACCTCCTTGACCTGTCCGTCTTCCCCGGACTGACCTATCCCCTCCCTACCTCCCCACCTACACCCTCTCCACCTATCTTCTTTACTCTCCATCTTCGGTCCGCCTCCCCCTCTCTCCCTATTTATTCCAGTTCCCTCCCCCCATCCCCCTCTCTGATGAAGGGTCTAGGCCCGAAACATCAGCTTTTGTGCTCCTGAGATGCTGCTTGGCCTGCTGTGTTCATCCAGCCTCACATTTTATTATCTTGGAATCTCCAGCATCTGCAGTTCCCATTATCTCTGATACTACTTTATCTACACTTCCCAGAATCTAGTCAACTGTTCTGCTCGCAAAAAAGATCCTGAACTACCTGTTGCCTGCCACTTCAATGCACCACCTTGCTCCTTTCCCAACATCTCTGTCTCTGGCTTGCTGCAGTGTTCCAGTGAAGCACAATGCCAGCTGGAGGAACAACACCTCATTTTCTGGCTGGAAACCCTATAACCCTCCACACTCAGTATTGAGTTCAATCATTTTAGGGCCTAAACTCTTCCATGTCCCAGCCCCCTGCCCATACACCAAGCCTTGTTATCACATAGCCTGCCATTACACACCCCTTGTTGTTCAGCACTAACAGTCCCCATTAACAATTACTCACCCTCCCAGCCTGATCATTAGCAACTCCTTTGTCTGTTTGGGCTCTATCCTATCTTCTACTCCCGACCCAACCACCTCCCTATATTCTGCTTATAAACTGAACTTTTCCCAGCCACCATCAGTTCTGAGGAAGGGTCATCATACCCAAAACATTAACTCTGTTTTGTCCTTCACAGATGTTGCTAGACCTGATGAGCTTTTCCATCAACTCGTGTTTTTGTTCCAGATCAGCCACGATCTGATTGAATGATGAAACAGACTCAAGGGTCTGATTGGCCTGCCGTTATATTCCTGAAATGGGCTGAGTGGAACTGATTTGTCCAGTGATTGGGTATAGTCGGCTCACAGGGCTGTTAATGTGCAGATTTCACATCTGTCTCCATAGTGATACTGGAGACCAGAAAGCAGTGACATTTCTGCCAGCTTGCATTATGTCATTATTCAGCAGGAATGCATTGCTTGACAAAATGCTTCATTAACACAACTTCCAGCTTGAAGGGAAAAGGGCATATTCACCATCACGTCTGGGGGAAAATGTCAAAAGTAGTAGATCTGTGGAATGCGCATTCAGCCAATGTCCACCCCACTCCCTCTAGCTATCAACCCTGAAAGAGTTTGTGTGCAGCAGTAGGCAGTGAGAAAATCTCTCCCATTTCAGGAGTAACATCGTAGCACAAATATTTTGCACCTGGGCTTTAAATTGGAAATGTTGTTTGCAACATTGTAATGAAGCTAGAAAACAGATCAAGTAACAGAAGTCAAACTGCCCTGTACCATTTCACAATATGGGCATTAATGGAGATTTGTTTGTGATTTTAGATTGTAATAGCATGCCATCACATTATGAACTAAATAGCCTTAATATGAAGTTGAAGGCTGGTAGCGGCAGCTTCAAACTATAGAATAACCAACAATGTGAAAGCATGCCATTTAGTCCATAAAGTCCACACTGACCTTCCAATAATTGTTTCATCCAGACTCATCCCATCCCTGTAACCATACGTTTCCCACGGCTAATCCATCGAACCTGCACACCGTGGACACTGTGAGCAATTTAGCATGGCTGAACCACCAAGACTGCACAGCTTTACGTTGTGGAAGGAAACCGGAACACCGAGGAAACCTACGCAGACACGGGGAGAATCTACAAACTCCATACAGACAGTTGCCCGAGGGTGGAACTGGACCCAAGTCCCTGCCTCGCAGCAGCAACAGCTGAACCACCATGTCACCCTGATGTTGCAATTCAACATCAAATGAGATTTGGAGAAAAGGAAGGGCTAAGATGGCAGGCAGTGACCTGATTGATATGAATAGAACGGTTGGATCACTACAACATTTGTCAGTACCATTTAGAGCTGCCTTAAATGGCAGTTTGAACATGTTTAATGCCTTTGCTAAAATAGTCATTAAATCCTTTCTGTAAATTGAGTTGCATGTGTTAACTTCAGATGTGGGCAATGACTTGAGTTCATGGAAGTGGTGATGAACTTGTGAAATCTTACCTCTGAAAACTAAGTTGGAAGATAAAATTCGTCATTGAGAAACTCAAACTCTCAGCCCGGCTCTTGAAAGACTTCAAGTGTAACAGGAATTTGAGCTTAGAAATCCCATAGATGCTCGGTCCACAAATTTGCAAGATTGTGGACTATTATAATCAACAATTTGGAAAGGACAAAATGTACCTGAAGTGAAGATATTCATCACGTTGCTCAGCTGAAATGGGTTTGGAACAGAAAGCTGTGTGATTGAACCACACTTGTAAGCTTCACTTCCATCAGCAAACAGTTGTGTTTTTGCTGTGTTTGCAACAGTTGATCTGCTTCTCTTTGGGAATAATCAGTCAGCAGTCCTCTGGAGACAATGTCTGCCAGTGTTCACAGAACCCATGCTTGCTGTTTCAAAGGCAATGTGCTGCCAAAGAATCCATCCTCTTTACTAGAAGCCCTTCCTCATTTGTTAAAAATTGAAATAGTGTGCAATATCCTGTTCTGCTGACAGATGGGGGCATTTTACAGCTAATGACTTTAAGCCAAAAGAATGGGTATTCCAAACAGCCAGTGACCTAATTCAGATCCGATCCTGTGCCAAGTTAGGAGTTTGGTGGGACTCGTCATGCAGCTCACTTGTACAAGATGGTTCCACAAGCAAATCTTGGACTTATTCTGGATCCTTAAACAAACACGATATTTGCAGATGATGCCAAGAGCTTTCTGTGCCTCTAATATTTAAACTTTTAATTATATTTTCATGCCTGCTGCTACAGATGCTGGCCTTGTCTCACTGGTAACACCATGGTCCCTAGCTCATAACGTTTTGGGATGACATCCCAGCCCAGAAATATGAGCAGAAATCCCAATGCAGTATGGATTGAGGGCTGTCAAAGGTGCCATGTTTCAGATGAGGTGTTAAACTGAGGCCTTGTCTCTCTTCTCCAATGATTGTAAATAAATCCTACAGCCCTACTTCATAGAAAAGCAGGAGAGTTATCCACAATGCTCTGACCAATATTTATCTTGGAGCCAGCAACATTAAACCACATCACCTAGTCAATGTTTTATTACTGCTTGTCAGACCTTACCATGGAGAAGTTGTCATGTTTCTTACTTTTCAACAGTAACTGCACTGTAGAAGTATTGTACCGGCTGTAAAAGTTTTGAGGTTTCCAGAACTCATGCAAAACTGTTCTGTAAATTCAGATCTTTCTTTTCACCTTCTACATTACGTGGTTTCATCGGACATCCCTCCATTCCTGCAAGTTCTTATCCCACGTTTAACACTGACTAGGTGGCACAAGACAGTTTGGGGGTGTGGTAATTCTGCTGGTCCGGGTTCAAGTCCCACTCGCTTCAGAAGTTTGTAGTAACATCTCTGACAGGTTGATTAGGAAAAATAGGTCAATTAAAATAACCGGATGTTTCAAAAGATCAGCATGATTTCAATATGAGCAGCCAACAAATGAAGGAAGAGTAAGACCGAAGGTATTTTATCTGCATCCACCATTGTACTGGGGGCCACTATTATCTTTAAAAGACTTCTTTTATTCCAGGTTGTAGACAGGCAGGAGAGAGGGCTCATCCATCATTGTAGGGTGGGCACAAGGGTTTTTAATGGTGTTGGGATGGCCATTTTGGGTTGATGTAACTTTGAGAAAAGTTGGGATTTGGGTGAAATGGAGAACTTCTATTCCTTGAAGTAATCGGGTAGGTGTCTCCAGAAAGTGTGAGTACTGCATGGAATGGGGGGTGGGGGAGTGATATGTTGGGAATATCAAAGTTGTGAGATGGAGCAGGTGGAGCTGCTGGTGTATGGCAGTGAAGAAGAAGACATTGGAAGTTGTAAATACTAGGAAGACAAAGACTGGTTGTCAGAAAAGTGGGGAAGCATTGCTGGCGATGCTCAAGAGTGGTTTCAGTTGGAAAAACTCATGTGAATAGACAGTTGAAGAACTTCCTAACTAATTAAGAAATATTAACCAGGATTTTACGCTCATCAGGAAACCTAAACACCTCCTCCTATTCCCCCACCTCCAATCCAGTCATTTGCAGCCAGTTAACAATTGCTGATTTAGATTGTCGAGTGCTTGATTTTGAGAGCCCGGCAACTGATTTATGCTCACTATGCTTGATTTGTTAAGCCTGCATGTGGACTCAGAGCAAAATAAACATACCACAGAAGCTATTAGAATCTGCATTAGAAGCATAAGTACAAACACCTTGTGTTTGTAGTGATAGTTTAAACCCCTGTAAATAAAGCTGTTGCGCACTTGGAAATGAGGGTCATTTCAGTATTGCTGTGAAATATACAGTGTATAACAGATATACTATTTAGGGGCACAAAGTGCAGCTTCCACCCTCGGTTGAGCTGCTGGCCAGTCAAAGAGAGGTGTAGAGAGGTGGTCACTGCTGGGACTTAATTCAGTAACCAGCAAAGATTGTCACTGGCCCTGGACAGTGGGATAAGGTAAAGGGACAGGCTGGTGGGGTCCTACAAGGGAACAAGAAGGGAGTAGGAAGGGCCAAGGTGAATCAGACCTGGGTAAGGAGGCTGGTATAATGTTGGGGTATTCCATTGTCCCTGTAAAAGAGGCACCACCTCCAGTTTGCTTGTGGCCAGCCCAGTCTGTACCAACTATCACGCGTGGGCTGACCACCTTTTGTGAGCAAAGTTGTGGTGAGAGCAGGAATAGGTCCTGCAGTAGCCTTTCCAATCACATATTGAAATACAGGAGTGGCACCTGTTGGAGCGAATGTTACATCCTTTGCTTGCTTGCTAATCATTTCCAGAGGCATAAAGTCCAGCCAGCTGTGTGTTTATAGGTATTATTTATAATAGCTTGAAATTGTTCTGAGGATTGAATGTCTTTTGTGTGTTGTTTTTTCTCCAAGAGATTTGGAAAGCACTTTCTTATATAAATTTTTAACCAGTGTAATCCTCAGAAAATATTGACTTTTCATTACTTGTTTAATTAATTTCACTCATGTTAAAATGATAAGCTTTACCGCTTCCAAAATAACTGAACAGAGAGTTTATGAGGGCACAGTAAATGCCAATGTTTGCATTTTACTGTTTGTCTAGGGGCATTAACAGCTTAACATGGTTTTAATCATTTTACCAGTGTAAATCTGCTTCAGATTTCAAGGCTTGTTGGTTATAAGAAGGTTTGACGACATTGCTACTTGTCCATCAGAGAGACCTAATCATAAAAACCATCATAGTCAAATTTAAGGGAGTCTTAAAAGACCCAAAAGCTAACAGTGGCTAATGGCCTGAGATGATTTTTAAGGTTGGCCGAATTTTGCCCCTCTGTACTGTGGCTTACTTTCACTTGTTCCAATCCCTTTAAAATTCAGTTGAATTACAGTTTTTCTGTCCCTCCTTTATTAATTTGTCTGTTTGCCCTGCTTTGAGTTAGAACTAATGACACTAATGAATTGAGAAAGAAATAATGCAATTCTGTTCCTGTTTTCCCTTTTCTTCAAACCATTCAGTCATGAAATACTAAAGAATTGGAAAATGACGACAGCTGTAAGGTGACATCAGCGCAGTCTGTAACAGCTGCTTATACAATTGGACTGGATTTCTCTTTATTTACAGTGAAATACTGAGAAATAAAAAGGCTGTAAATTACCTTTACTTCCTGAAAGCGAATGGTTTATAAAACGAAACTGTTGCATTATTGCATGGATCTCAGAAGGGCACTAAATCTTTAAGACAGCAAGGTGGCATTATGATTTATGATGTTCTAGTATCAGAGGCATCTATCTTCAATTGATAGTTAGCCTGCTATTCAGTCAGTTAGCCCACGAGCCAATCGTATATACAATGTAATTGTAATGTATGTAAGCATGTAGCCCAGACTGTATATGTAGATCTGAGACATCATATGAGCATACATAGTTCTTCATAAACTTATAGATATCTGACTTAATACAAACCCAAGTCTTTATGGTATAAAACAAAGAATTGTGAATGCTGGAAGTCTGAAACAAAAACAAAAATTCCTGGAAAGACTCATCAGGTCTGGCAACATATAAAGAAAGAAAGCAGAGTTAACATTTCAGGCCCATTCTTCAGAACTTGCAATTTAACAACATCAAACACTTCAACCACACCACAGGATGTTCCTTAGTGTTTCACAGTCAATAATGTACCATAGAGGTATATTCATTATTACGTTCAAGAAAATAATTTAAAACAAGTGGAAAAATGAGCACCAGAGATGCAAATGCACTTTGGGACACCCTGTGGTGGTGAATGTGTTTGATATTGCTCAGTTTGACATGGGTAAAATGAAAGCGTGCTCATCCACTTCCAATTTAAGTGGCCATTGTAGCCAAGTGACTGGTGTTCTGTACTACATAAACATGACACATAATGAGCAACTGACAATTTAGGTTGAATTGAAAATAACAGAGACCTCATGAAGTGGTGTAAAACCCTCACCATTGAATAACTTGCAGTTCAGAATTTCCATTTTTTTTACACCCAATAGTCTGAAAAAGATGGCATTGGTTTAAAACAATTGAATATCCTCAGCTATCTTTAAAGCATTATCACATGACACTATTGCCAGTATATCACAGTTCATTGAAGTATGGTGATTCACACAGTGAAGACTTGGCATTCACTTAGTCAGTGCTAAGTAACGAAAGATGTGTTGGAAGAAGTACGCTCTGTATGTAATACACATTATCACATTGATATGATTATCAGTAGTGCAGAGGGATTAAACTGCAGACAAGAGTGTAGATTTTGAGCCATTTATGTTTCTTGGGTGAATTCACACTTATCTCAAGCTATGAATACTAACAGTTCCTGGTGCACAATTTGGGATTTATTCACTGACAGCATGAAGTGCACTTCCTTCCAAATAATTTGGCCAACAAAATTCAAACAGCACAAACCAATTAAAAGCACAAATATGACTGTCACCCAGTTTTCAAGAGCCATGACTTGAGTATAGAATGATATGTAGAGTTGAGACCAGGATAAGATCAACCGTGATCATGTTAAATGGTGCAGTGGGTTTAAAGAGCTGAATTGCCTGCTCATAATTCCTAATTCCTTTGTTCCTATGATTCATGGGCTGTATTGTGAATATCTCTGAGTTACTTAAAACCTTCAGTTCAAATTAGTATTCAAAAAAAGCTCATGTCAATATTTGTAGTGGTTTACTGCATGCAGTACTATGTTGTCATTATGAAGGTCCAGCCATTGCCATCCCCCTGAGGAAGACGAAGGCAAAGGGAGGAAGCAAATACTGCCACCTTTCAGCTAAGGTGTGAATGAATGAATGACTAATCCAACAGTGGTATGTGTCACCACAGCTGCGATTCTTCATTCACCAATAGTAACCATTAACCTTGCCTCAATTAATGACAATTACAGTTTTCACTTCTAATGGCACAAAATTAAAAACCAGGGCTGAATAAATATTTGAAATTCAGAAATAAAGTCACAGGATATTGCATTTGAACCTGAACTAATCATCCTCACCTGACCTTATCTAATCACCCTTAGTATCTATCTTGCATGTGCTTTTATGTATCCAAGTGCTCTTATACAGTACCAGCTGTGCAGCATGACTGGTGGGACACCGCTGGCTTTCAGTACAGGAGACTGCAGATAGTCTTGCTTGAAAACCTCAAGTAGTTCTTTTTCAGAAAGACTGAATGCAGGCTACACCATTGTCACTGGATGTCTCGGCTGTGTCAGAGCCTTTTTCTCATTTTTTCACAGGTTGCAGGAGTTGCTGGCTGGCTAGTATTTATCTCCCATCTCTAGTGCCTTTGAGAAGGGGGTGGAGAACTTATCTCTTGAATCACTGTGGTCCTTAGGGTATAAGTACACCCACAGTATTATTAAGGGCAGGAGTTTCTAGCTTTTGATCCAGTGGCAATGAATGAACAGTGATATAGTTCCAGATCAAGATGGTGAGTTACTCGAAGGTAACTTGAAAACAATGATGTTTCATGCATCTGCTGCCCTTGTCATTGTACATGTTAGAGATTATGAATTTGGAAGTTTCTGTCAAAGAAACCTTGGTGAATTGCTGAAATATAAATTGTAGATGGTACACTCTACTGCTGTCTGTTGGTGGTGAAGGGAATGATTGTTGAAGGTTGTGCATGGGATGCCATTCAGGTGGGTTACTTTGTTCTGGATGGTGTTAAACTTCTTGATGGTTGTTGAAACTGCACTCATCTGGACAAGAAGACAATGTACCATCACACTCCTAGTTTGTGCCAGATGGATAACAGACAGGCTTGGAGGAATCTGCCACAGAATTCCCAGTACCGACCTACTCTTGTAGCCACAGTATTTACATGGGTGGTCCAGTTCAACTTCTAATCACTGGAAATTCTCAGTATGTTGTTGGTTGGGATTCAACAATGGTAAGGCTATTGAATGTCAAGGAGTGATGGTTATATTCCTTCTTGTTGGAGATGGGCATTGCCTGACAGTTGTGTGCCAAGGAATGTAAGTTGTCATTTTCCAGCTGAAACCTGCATGTTTTCCAAGCCTTGCTGTGTATGGCCTTGGACTTTGTTGCTATCTGAGGAAGCATGCTTGATGAGGAACATTATACAGCCATGAAATAACATTCCCACTTTTCAGCTGATGATGGAGGAACGGTCATTGTTGAAGCAACTGCCTGCTAGGACATTACTCTGAGGACCTGCCGCAGAGATGTCCAACTGGCTGAGATGATTGAACTCCAACAACTAAACCCATTTTCCTATGTGACTCCCATCAGCAGAGAACATTTGTCTTGATTCCCATTGACTCCAATTCCACTAAGTTTTCTTGAAGCAGCACATGCTTGAGTTTTGCCAACTGATGACAAGGTCAGTCACCATCACAACACGTCTACTATTCAACCCTTTTCTCCATGTTTGGATCAAAGCTGTAATGAGGGCAGGAGCTGAATGGCCCTGGTGGAACCCAAACTGAGCACCAGTGAGCAGGTTAATCCTTTGTAAGTGTGGCTCAATAGCAGAGTCGGTGGCTCCTCCTGTTGCTTAGCTGATGTTTCAGAGTGGGTTTATAAAGCTGTAATTTTAGCCGGGTTGGATTTGCCCTGGGTTTTGTGCAGAGGACATACCTTGGTAATTTGCCACATTATCAGGAACAAAGAAACAGGAGGAGGCCATTCAGGCCCTCAAGCCTGTTTCAGCATTCAGTGAGATCACAGCTGACCTGTGGCCTACCTCCATACATCTGTCTTTGGTTCATATCCCTTCATGGCTTTGCTTAACAAATTGCTTAGTTTATCAGCCTCGGATTTAAAATGAACAACTGATCCAGCATACCCAAGATAATGGGAACTGCAGAATCCGGAGAATCCGAGATAACAAAGTGTGGAGCTGGATGAGCACAGCAGGCCAAGCAGCATCTTAGGAGCCCAAAAGCTGATGTTATGGGACTAGACCCTTGTGCTCCTAAGATGCTGCTTGGCCTGCTGTATTCATCCAGCTCCACACTTTGTGATCCAGCAAACCCTGTCATTTGTGGAAGAGGGTTCCAAACATCTACCACCCTTTGTGTGTTGATCTGCTTCCGAGCATCTTTTCTGAATGGTCTGGACCTAATTCTCACATTATGCCCCCTAGGTTTAGAACCCCAAACCATTGGAAATGGTTTATCTTGGTCTATCCTGTTTTATCCCATTAATTCCAGAACACTTTGATCTGAGCACCCTTAACCTTCTAATTTGTACTGAAAACAGGCCTAATTTGCATAATCTATCCCTCATAACTTAACCCCTGAATTCCACATATCATTCTTCTAAGCCTGTGTTGTACTTGCCCAGTCCTATGGGTTTTAACCTTAGTCAACAGTCTCTTACGTGGGACTTTTATCAAATGCCTTCTGGAATTCCATGTAAACATCAACCATCCGCATTCCCCTGACCACTAACTTAGATCCCGCTTAAAAAATTCAATGAAGTTTGTCAGGCATGACCTACCTGTCATGAGTCTCCACTGGCTCTCCCTGAGCAACTGAAAATTTTCAAGGTGTTCAGTTATCCCATCCTTGAACTTAGGCTCCAACAAATTCCCCACTACAAATATTAGGCTAATTGGTTCGTAATTCTCTGGTTTTCCTTCTTTCCCCTTCTAAAAAAACAGAATGCTGTAAATTTTCCAATCCAGAGGGATGACTACTGTATCTAGGGAACTCTGAAAGATTATAAATCACTGAGAAAGCAAGATCTGCCGATGCTGGAATCAGAGATAATACAGTGTGGAGCTGGTGGAATACAGCAGGCCAGGCACCATCAGAGGAGGAGGAAAGTCGATGTTTCAGGTTGGGATCCTCCTTCAGAATTTTATAGTTAGGTGTCTACAATGTGTCCCTAATTGCTTTAATACCCTTGGATAAAACAGTCAGGTTCTGGGGTTTTGTCATGTTTGAATTCCATTAATTTCCACATTACCGGTGTTTTGCTGATATTAATATTATTCAGAACATGTTCCCAATCAACTATTAATTTTTTGGGACATCTGGCAAGTTGTCCTCCTTTTCTTCTATAAATACTGAGATGATGTAATTGCTCAACATGAGTCCCCATTCCGCATCGTCTTTGACAATATTCCTACTTTCAGCCTTTAGTGAGCCAACATTGCTCCTGAGCACCCACTTTCCCTTTATGTGGCTACAGTGTAAAAATGCTTCTTATTGATTTTGATGTCTATGGCAAGTTTCCTTTCAGAATCCCTTTTAGTAGCTCCTATAAGCTGCTTTGTGACCCTTTGCTAGTCTTTGTATCTTTCCCATTCACCAGGATCTGTGTTGGTTTTGTAAGCCCTTTTTCTTAGTTTGAGGTTGATCCTTATCACTTTAATTGTCCTTGGCAGTGCTTATTTTCTGTGGAGTTATGAATTGGTTTTTTATTGAGTTAAACATTTCTTTAAACATCCTACACTGTTCTTCACTGAAAACAACAAATACTGGAGATCATAGAGGATTGGACAGCATCCATGGAGAGAGGGCAGGCTAATGCTTTGAGTCCGGACGACTTTTCATCAGAACTGGTGAAGTGTGCAAGGGGCAGCATTTATGCAATAACAGGGGAGGTGGGGTGGCTCTCTTAAATTCTGATCACTTAATCTGAATTATCAACATCTTTCCTCGCCAGCACTCTACACCCCACCACTGCCTCCTCCACCCTTCACTTCAGTTCTGATGAAGCGTCATCTGGACTCAAAACATGAGCTTGCTCTCTCTCCATGGATGCTTCCTGACCTGCATTTGTTGTTTCAGTATAGATTCAAGAATCTGCAATAATTTACTCCTCCACTGTTTTTCACTTGTTTTTCTTCAGCAGTTTTTCCCAGTTTACTATGAATAGTCTCTGTTGCATCTCATTAAAATCTGACTTATCTAAATCTAAAACTCTTGTGGCTGACTCATGCTTTTTTGCTTTCAAACTTGGTCATGTTATGATCACCATTTGATAAATGCATATGCACAATTAGGTTACTAATTAAATCTTTACTCATTACTAAATCCAATATTGCTTATCCCCTTGTTGCATCCAGGACACATTGCTGTTGCAAACTATTCTAGACATACAGTAGAATTTCACTAAATTTTAAGAGATGCTTATCTGTCTCTCCCAAGCTATGTTAAAGTTAAAATCACCCATTAATACCGCCCTGACTTTGTTACAAACTTGCATAATTTCTGCATTTATACAACCTAGCACTTCAAAGCTGCTACTGGGGGTTTCTACACAACACCTGTGACAGTTTTAGATCTAGCCCTGTTCCTCAGTCTCCACTGAATGCTTTCCCCTTATTACATCATCCTTCCCCCCTTGAAGCTTCTAATTAGAAAGGCCAATGCATTTTCTAAGCCATTTTCCCTGATTGTCCTATAACCTGGAATATAAAGTTCCCAATCCTGACCATTCTGCAGTTTTATCTCAGTAATGGTTACTATATCTTAATCCCTGATCTGAATTTGTGCCAACTAATTTAATTTATTCCTTACACTCTGTGCATTCATACCTCAACCTCATTTTTGGGGCATACACAGAAACCTGTCCCTAAGCACTAATGCTTAAATCACCTGTTTGTTATTTCTCTCTTCCAGTTAAATCAATCTGTATTAGCTTTTTTCTATTATCTGCCATACCTGAAGTGGGATTCCGGTTTCTTTACTCTCTGGCATCCTATTTGATTTTGAAACTGTATAAATTCAACCCACTCCTCCCCCCACCAAGCACTCCAATGCACCTCATCCTAAATGGTTTGGAAATCCCAAGAATTCCCAGAGGAGACAAAAGGGGTGGGGATTTGGAATCACAGCATTCACCCCGCCGTGTGCAGCTTTGAATTTGAAAGCTGACTGTTCCCTATGTGAAAGCCTGCCCTTCCGTCCAGAATAGTTTGAATCTTCCTTTTGGAACATTGAATGCAGATATTGTCGTATTTTTTAGTAAGTGGTCAAGTGTCGATAGGAACACAGGGACTGGAGAAGGCTACTCAGCCCTTCAAGCCTCTTCCACCATTTAATGAGAGAGCTTAAACACACGTACCAAGAGGTTCAAGAACAGCTTCTTCCCAGCTGTTATTAGATTTCTGAATGGACTCCTCAAATCTCAAATCTAATGTTGATCTTGCTTTTTATGCACCTTCTTTGCAGCTATAACTTTGTATTCCTTGCTGTATTCAGTCATCCTATGATCGTTGTATGTTGTGATCTGCCTGTACTGCATGCAAAACAAAATAACTTTTCACTGTACTTAGGTACACATGGCAATAATAAATCAAATCAAAGACTGTGGCTGATCTGTAGCCTAACTCCAGACATCTGCCTTTGGCCCATATCTCTTAATACCCTTGCTTAACAACACTTTTATCTCTCTGAGATACAATGATCAAAAGTATGATCTTAAAAATGTTTGGATAATTTCCAAAATCAGGCAGTAGCTTCCCTTGCACTGAAGTTATAGAACATAGAACATAGAACAGTACAGCACAGAACAGGCCCTTCAGCCCACAATGTTGTGCCGACCATTGATCCTCATGTATGCACCCTCAAATTTCTGTGACCATATACATGTCCAGCAGTCTCTTAAATGACCCCAATGACCTTGCTTCCACAACTGCTGCTGGCAACGCATTCCATGCTCTCACAACTCTCTGCGTAAAGAACCTGCCTCTGACATCCCCTCTATACTTTCCACCAACCAGCTTAAAACTATGACCCCTCGTGCTAGCCATTTCTGCCCTGGGAAATAGTCTCTGGCTATCAACTCTATCTATGCCTCTCATTATCTTGTATACCTCAATTAGGTCCCCTCTCCTCCTCCTTTTCTCCAATGAAGAGAGACCGAGCTCAGTCAACCTCTCTTCATAAGATAAGCCCTCCAGTCCAGGCAGCATCCTGGTAAACCTCCTCTGAACCCTCTCCAAAGCATCCACATCTTTCCTATAATAGGGCGCCCAGAACTGGACGCAGTATTCCAAGTCAATCTCAGGATTGATTCTTCGCTGGCATTTGTTGATATTACCTGAAAATAAAAACACTTCAAAGATTTTTTAAAAACCCTGACAGTCCACTTTGTTCCAGAATACAATGATTTTGTTTACTTTTCTGAAATTCTCTCTTCCCTTTCCGAGGCATTAATCACTCTGTACTAGAAACTGTTTCATAAGTATTTGTATGGCAGCCGGAATGATTACATATGAGATAACAAGGTGTAGAGCTGGATGAACACAGCAGGCCAAGCAGCATCAGGGGAGCAAGAAGGCTGATGTTTCAGGCCTAGACCCTTCTACATATGAGGGCTGTTTATTTCATCTCCTCATTAGTCCATACAATGCCAACATGTCGAACCGCTATCATAAGGAACATCAGCTCAACTAGCACAGGTTAGAATATCAAAATCTTTCACCTGCAGTGTCTTAAATGATCTCAGCATATTTCCAAAGCATTTTACAGCTGATGAATTATTTTTGAGGGTTTGTTACCCTTCCAGCATAGGCAACGCTATAGCTAATTAGTTTTCATCCTGTGAAACAGCAAAGTGGTGTCGTTCAAAATGTCCATCGTAGTGTTGATGGATGAGGGATAAATGGCTGGTTTGCAGCACTGAGCGAAGCCAGCAGCGCAGCTTCAATTCCCACACTGGCTGAGGTCGCCATGCAGGTCCTGCCTTTTCAACATCACTCCTTTGCATGAGACTTGGTGACCCTCAGGTTAAACTGACTCTGTGATGAGAGAGAAGCCCTAGAATCCTATGATGCTATGGTGACTTTATCTTCAGCATGGTTCAGAGATAATTATTGGTTAGGACACAAGGAAGAATACTTTTTTTCCAAATAGCGCAAGAAAATCTTTGACGTCAGCTCAAGAAAGAAGGCTTTGGCCTCGGTTTGAAATCCCATCTGAAGGATGATGAACTCTTGGGGTTTAAGTCTGAATTACTGCCCACATTCAGCCTGAGGTAATTTTATTTTAATAGGAATAAAAACAGAAGTTGCTGGAAAAGCTCAGTGGGTCTGGCAGCATCTGTGAAGAAAATAAATTTTTATGAGCAGGCTGAAGAAGGCCACACATCTACCAATGAACATGTTGAGGGTAATTCTTTCAGGATCTTTAAAGGCCAATTAAGGCCTATTGCCTGAGGCTGACTGGGACTTATCCAGGGCAGTTCTGAAGAAAGATTGCTGGAACTGAAATGTGAACTCTGATTTCTCTTCTTGGATGCTGCCAGATCTGCTGTGTTTTTGCAGCTAGTTCTGTTTTGCTTCTGAAACTTTTCCAGCATGACATAGGACCCCACAAAGGACTGGCGACTGGGTCACCCGTCAATGGAGAGCTTCCTATTGGCTGACCTTAGTTGGCGCTTCTGGCAGACTTTAAAAGGTCCTATCACAGCAGCCTGGCCTCAGCTTTAGTTTAAAACTCACAATGGTAAAGGCTGGAAAAGGGGCTATCTCCATCTTTAGACCATAAAAGTAGATCTCTCGAATCTTTTGTGTCATTCTTGGCTTGGCTTGCCGTGCCGGTTCTCTGCTTGTCTGGAAAGGTAGCTGGCTCCTTCCTCAGGGTCGTGAGGCCTCCTGTTGGCCCTCCAGCTTTGAATGTCGACCTGCCATTCTTCAGTGTACGGTGACCCTGCTCTTTAGAGACTTTTTGTTCCAATTTGGGGAAAATCATTGTTGGATAATTATTCACTAACCGATGCAGGAGTTTGACCCACATCCAACCATGACATGATGTCAACCTGGAGGGCAAAATCTTGTTCTGTACCATTTGAAAATGCAGCTCTCCCTCAGCACTGCACTGGACTGTTGACCCACATTTTCTGCTCAAATCTCTTGAGTGGGCCTTGAAGCCTCAATCTACAAGTTGAAGACTTAATACGGCAGGAAACACAGCCTCGACAGCCAGACCATTGAGGGAGCATCACCTCTGTTTCCCTTTTATTTAAGTTCTTAACTTTGGAATAATTGTCTGCACAATAACAGAGGATGCCCTTAATATAACCTGAAACTGTCATTAGATGTAAGACAATGTGTACTTCAACAAAAACCAGTTAAATTCTTAATTGAAAAAAATGTTAGATGATAACACTTACATGTTTTGTTGAACTGATTTGGAAGATTGCCATTCCTGTTTCCTTAATTGATTGCCTGAAATTTTACTGATTAAATTAAGCAAATGAAAACTGATTACAGCAGAAGCTGCATATCTATACATAACAGTCTCTTACAGTTTAACATGACATTGGACCAATGAAAGTGTGAACAAGAATTATTTTGAATCTTCATAGTGCTTTTCTTTGAAAGTTCAAGCAATGTTTATATTTTGTTGAAATTTGTTCTTGTGATGTGAACATCATTGAAAATGTCACCATTTATTTCCTTTCCTAAGTGTCATTGGGCAGATGGTGAGCCACTGACAGCTCAGTGACTTTGTAGGCCATTTGAGAGTTGTTAGGAATCAACTGCATGGCTGTAGGCTGGAATCTGAGGTAGGCCCAACCAGGTAAGGAAGCCAGATATCCTTTCCTAAAAGGCATGAGTGAACCAGCTGGGATTTTATTACAATCTCGTAACTATATTATTGCCCTTAAACAAGAGAGGTATTTTATTTCAGATGTTTTCATCAATGGAATTTACAATTCCTCCCACTGTCATTGTGGAATTTGAATTTATTTCCCAGAGCATTAGTAAATCCGTATGCAGGAAGACTTGGACATTGGTGGCTTGGGCAGACAAGAGGTCAGACATTTATGCTGCTCACATGCCAGGCAATGGCCATTCCCAAGAAGAGAAAATCTAATCACCGCCCCCCCCGACCCCAGCCGCCGCCGACATACAATGGTTTCACCATCACTAAAGCCCCCGTTATCAACTTGTTGGAGCGTCACCATTGAGCAGAGACAGAATCAGACTAACCATGTAATACAATGGCTACAAGAGCAAGTCAGAAGCTGGGAATTCTGCAATAAGTAGCTCACACCTGATGGCCCAAAGCCTGCCCACCATCTATAAAACTCAAGTCTGGAGTACATTGGAATAACCTCCACTTGCCTGGATGAGTTTCTTGAAACCACTCAACAAACTTGATACCATCCAGAACAACCCATCCTGTTTGATTGGTATTATAGCCATCCCCTGAACTTTGTCAACCACTAACATACAGTGGCTAAAGTGTGTACCATTTACAAGGTGCACTGTAGAATTTCACCAGGGCTCCTGTGATAGCAGCTTCCAAACCTTTAACCTCTATCACCCTATAAGAGAAGACAGCTGATGTGCAGAAACACCACGTACCCCTTTATGCAACATACCATTTTGACTTGGAAATATGTCACTATTTCTTCATAGTGATGATGCCAATATCCTGGAATCACCTTTCTAACAACACTCTGGGCATCATTACATCCCTAGGAGTCCAGTGATTCAAGAAGGCAACTCACCAGCACCTTCTCCAGGGCAATTAGGAATGGGCAAGATATATCAGATCATCCAGTGATGCCCATCTCATGAACACATTAAGAAAATGTTATTTCATGCGAGCAGGGCTGATCTGATTTTGGCTTCAACTGAGCTTTCCTTGCTGCCCCTATTAACTGTGTCTATCTAACTCTGTCTTAAACATGTTCAATGACGCTGCCACCGCCATTCTCTGGAGAACCAAGTTCCAGTCCATTACAACCTCTGAGAGAAAAAAAAATTCTACTAATTTCTGTCTTAAATCAGAGCCTCTGGTTTTTAAACTGTGCCCCCTAGTTTTAGTCACCCTCCACAAGGGGACAAATGTTTTCAGCATTCACTCTGTCAGGTCCCCTCAGGTTCATATATCTTTCAATGAGATAATTTCCCATTATTCTAAGCTCCAATATAGATACAGCTTCAGCCTGTACAACCTCTGCTTATTAGATCAACGCTCCATTCCAGGCATCAGTCAAGTATTCAGGTCCCTAGTAACATTAGCAATACACTAACATCACTGTGCCTGGCCCCTCCCCAGCTTTCCCCCTTCCAACCCTCCACCTTTCAATCCCTATGTTCCCCAGACGTTCCCCTAATGGGAGAGTTGGCAGGGCTGCCCAATGAGCCATGATCTATTGAATAGCAGAATAAGCGTGGAGATTCGGATGGTCTAATCCTGCTTTGAGTTCCTCTCCTTTTAAACTGTAGGCAGCCGATTAAGATCTGTTATCATAGGCAGACATTAAAGATTTTAACATGTTGAAATTCTCCAAGCCATGCTTTACCCACTAGAACTGCATGCTTTCCACTTTGCGCTTGCCGTAAACTTTGCAGTTCATCCCAAATACAAGAGAAAGAATAATTTGAACGAAAGAATATTTCCAGAATGTGCAGGATTTTCTAATGGCAGAACTGGGTATGCAGTGGATGGTAGGTGGATGGGTACTATGTTTGCCAAGAAGGAGAACGTAGTCTGTCCTAAGCTGCAAAAGTCAAAAATATGGGTTAACCTTGATGTGGTGAGATTCAAAACATTATCAAACTCTCATTAATTATGATGTGGAGATGTTGGTGTTGAACTGGGGTAGACATAAAGAAGCTACACAACACCAAGTTACAATCCTACAGGTTTATTTGAAATTTTGCGATTTGAAACTTGTGATTTCAAATGAACCTGTAGGACTATGACCTGGTGTTGTGTGACTTCTCGTTAATTAAACCTACTTTGAATATGGCACATTACAAATCTGGTATGTGACCCTTGCCACCTTTGTATATGGGTATCCACTGTTGTTAACCAAGAGTATAAAAGGATATCAGAAAAAAAATAGGACCTATGAGGTTCAACATAATTTCAAATGAACAGGCTCATTGGGGTAAATAATCTCCTGAGGGAAGGAGTGGTGTACTGGTAATTTCACTGGTATTAGCTATCGTTACTGATGTGCTGGGGACTTAGGTTCTAATCTCATCATGGTAGATGACAAAATTTGAATTCAGTGATGACTGTGTAACAGTTGTTGTAAAAACCAACCTCATCCGTTAATGTCCTTTAGGGAACAAAATCTGCCAATCTTACCTGGCCTGGCTGGCATGTGGTTAGGTTTTAACTGCCTTTTGGGCAATAACTCCTGCCCTACTTAATGATATCCACATCCCATGAAAGAATTAAAAAGTATACTGCCACTATCTTCCTCTGCTACAATGTATGTGATTGCAAGGAAGACATCTGCAATTTCGCTGCCAGAAATGAATTCTGAACTGAAGGAGGAGGCGGAAGAAGTGCCCAGACTCCACTGAAATTTATGCTGCAGAATAGTGTTGAAACATAGAAATATAGAAGATAGGTGCAGGTGTAGGCCATTCGGTCCTTCGAGTCTGCACCACCATTCAGTGCAATCATAGCTAATCATGGAGTTTGAGTACCCCACTCCTACTTTCTCTCCATACCCCTTGATCCCTTTAGCTGCAACAGCCAAGTCCAGATGCTGATTAAATATATCTATTGAACTGGCCCCAACAGCTTTATGTGGTAGGGAATTAGGGGAGGCAATGGCCTAGTGGCAATATTGCTGCACTGTTACTCCAGAGACCCAGGTAACGTTCTAAGGACCTGGGTTCGAATCCTGCCATGGTGGAATTTGAATTCAGCAAATATCT
Organism: Stegostoma tigrinum; assembly: GCF_030684315.1. Lineage (NCBI taxonomy): Eukaryota > Metazoa > Chordata > Chondrichthyes > Orectolobiformes > Stegostomatidae > Stegostoma > Stegostoma tigrinum. Next base: position 96,225,130 of record NC_081359.1, read on the forward strand.
GGAATTAAGGATCTAATGATGATCGTGAATCCATTGCTGATTGTCAGGAAAAACCCACCTGGATCACTGATGCCCTTTAGGGAAGGAAACTGCCATCCTTACGTGGTCTGGCCTACATGTGACTCCAGACCCACAGCAATATGTTGACTCTGAACTACCCCCTGGGCAATGTATGTTGCCTAGCTAGCGATACCCTCATCCCATGAATGAATAAAGAAAAGAAAATTCCACCGGTTTATAACTCTGAGTGAAGTGTTGCAAAGTTCTGAGGTATTTGTGAATTGAAAGCCAGGAAGGCAGAATTTGTTGGTAAAAATGGTTGTGGGGAAAAGAGTGTCTAGTCCCAGTAATGGGGTGAGGTTGTTTTTGTGCTTACAGATGTTTAAAATTGTACGCCTGTGAGCAGTATCTGGAGTTTGCCAGTATAGAGAGCCTCAAAAAGTGAAACAAGTGTATCAAAAACACTTGACAGATAGAACATGCAAAACGGCAGTCTCGTTTTGATGGTGTGAGTTTGAATGTGGCCAATTAAGTTAAAACAAACATCCAGCCACAAAAAGCCAATTGAATTTAAATCTGATGGTGTTGACAACACCAAACCAGCCTTACGTAACACATCCTATTATGTCGCTATGGATATAAAGATGAGGGCATGTTTGAAAATTGAAGGAGAGCCATCCGCCACCTGCCAAAGTTTGCACCATTCAGATCTCAGAGAAAGCCCATCAAATTAATTAAAGGTGCCATTGTCCTCATTAAATAAATTATAGAGATAAAACATCCTTGACAGCAGCGTTAACGGAAGAAAGGTGTTCGTGAAGTGACTTCTATTCCAGAGGACGGCCTGTATGAATTTCATTTTCATTCATTGGCCTCTACTAATTGGGTTTATTAAATGGGACTTATGTTTATTTGAACAGCATTCCAGTAGAATTTAGACCAGTTAAGGAGGAGTTAGTAGTCTCAGGGGAAATTGTCAGTTTGTTAGTAGTTCCTATTAATTTTCTCATTGTTGACTTAAATAAATAAATTGCTTCTTGTTACTTGGAAAATGGAGATGAGGGATTTTCTTTCTTTTAACCACTCTTAATAGATTACGAAGGGAAAGGTAAGCTCCTCTGGGTGTTTCAGGGGTAATTATTAGAAGAGATTCTCTAATCCGGTCATAACAGATTGGGGCTTGTGTTTTAGTTTAATCATCAGAAGGCTTATGTTGTTCCCTGTCTGTAACAAAAAGAATTCTTCCTCATCTCAGTCCTTAATGGTTTACCCCTTATTCTTAGAATGTGATCCCCAGTTCTGCACTTTGCCAGCATCAGGAACATTTTTTCCATGTCTAGCCTGCCCACTTCCAACAGGATTCTATGTGTTTCTATGACATACCTCCTCATTCTTCTAAATTCCAGGAAATGGAAGCCCACTCGATCCAATCTTTCTTTATATTTAAGTCCTGAATATCCTGGGAATCAGTCTGGTGAACCTTCGCTGGACTCCCTCAATAGCAAGAATGTCCTTCCTCAGACTAGGAGACCAACACTGCACACTATACTTAAAGTGTGGCCTCACCAAGGCCCTGTATAACTACTGAAAGACATCCCTGCTCCTGTACTCAAATGGTCTTGCTATGAAGGCCAAGATGCCATTAGCTTTCCTCACTGCCTGCTGCACCCGCATGCCAACCTTCAGTGTCTCTTCCACCATGAGACCCAGATCTCATTGCTCCTCACCTTTTCCTAAACTGCCACAATTCAGATAATAATCTGCCTTCCTGTTTTTTTTGCCCAAAAAATTGAATGACCTCACATTTGTCTACATTATGTTCCATTTGCCAAGTATTTAAAAACAGATTTCACCACAATTTATTTTAAACTAACAAATATTAACCTCAGCGTATGGATTTTAATTTCAACGATAAATATTCATTAGTTCACTAAAACCTAGCTAAAAGCTTAAAATATTTACTTACTCCACTTGTCAACACTTTGAAATTAGCATTACAGGCATTAACTACATCAGCTGGGATTTGCACCACTATGTGAAAAATAGTTGTCTCATCCATACTGTCACATCAGGCTTTTTGGTGTCAAACTGTGATTTCTCTCTCCCTGTCTACACACTCAAAATCCAGATGAACTGTCGTTTCTCTAAGTAAACAAAGCTGTCAGCACTTTCTAGATAATAAAATGTGAGGCTGGATGAACACAGCAGGCCCAGCAGCATCTCAGGAGCACAAAAGCTGACGTTTCGGGCCTAGACCCTTCATCAGAGAGGGGGATGGGGTGAGGGTTCTAGAATAAATAGGGAGAGAGGGGGAGGCGGACCGAAGATGGAGAGAAAAGAAGATAGATGGAGAGAGTATAGGTGGGGAGGTAGGGAGGAGATTGGTCAGTCCAGGGAAGACGGACAGGTCAAGGAGGTGGGATGAGGTTAGTAGGTAGGAGATGGAGGTGCGGCTTGGGGTGGGAGGAAGGGATGGGTGAGAGGAAGAACAGGTTAGGGAGGCAGGGACAGGTTGGACTGGTTTTCGGATGCAGTGGGTGGAGGGGAAGAGCTGGGCTGGTTGTGTGGTGCAGTGGGGAGAGGGTACGAACTGGGCTGGCTTTGGGATGCGGTGGGAGAAGGGGAGATTTTGAAGCTGGTGAAGTCCACATTGATACCATATGGCTGCAGGGTTCCCAAGTGGAATATGAGTTGCTGTTCCTGCAACCTTCGGGTGGCATCATTGTGGCACTGCAGGAGGCCCATGATGGACATGTCGTCTAAAGAATGGGAGGGGGAGTGGAAATGGTTTGCGACTGGGAGGTGCAGTTGTTTGTTTCGAACTGAGTGGAGGTGTTCTGCAAAGCGGTCCCCAAGCCTCCGCTTGGTTTCCCCAATGTAGAGGAAGCCACACCGGGTACAGTGGATGCAGTATACCACATTGGCAGATGTGCAGGTGAACCTCTGCTTAATGTGGAAAGTCATCTTGGGGCCTGGGATAGGGGTGAGGGAGGAGGTGTGGGGGCAAGTGTAGCATTTCCTGCGGTGGCAGGGGAAGGTGCCGGGTGTGGTGGGGTTGGAGGGCAGTGTGGAGCGAACAAGGGAGTCACGGAGAGAGTGGTCTCTCCGGAAAGCAGACAGGGGTGGGGATGGAATAATGTCTTGGGTGGTGGGTTGTTGCGTGAGAACGAGGGGGATCCTCTTTGGGCGGTTGTGGCGGGGGCAGGGTGTGAGGGATGTGTTGCGGAAAATGCAGGAGACGCAGTCAAGGGCGTTCTCGACCACTGTGGGGGGAAAGTTGCGGTCCTTGAAGAACTTGCACATCTGGGATGTGCGGGAGTGGAATGTCTTGTCGTGGGAGCAGATGCGGCGGAGGCGGAGGAATTGGGAATAGGGGATGGAATTTTTGCAGGAGTGTGGGTGGGAGGAGGTGTATTCTAGGTAGCTGTGGGAGTCGGTGGGCTTGAAATGGACATCAGTTACAAGCTGGTTGCCTGAGATGGAGACTGAGAGATCCAGGAAGGTGAGGGATGTGCTGGAGATGGCCCAGGTGAACTGAAGGTTGGGGTGGAAGGTGTTGGTGAAGTGGATGAACTGTTAGAGCTCCTCTGGGGAGCAAGAGGCGGCGCCGATACAGTCATCAATGTAACGGAGGAAGAGGTGGGGTTTGGGGCCTGTGTCGGTGCGGAAGAGGGACTGTTCCACGTACCCTACAAAGAGGCAGGCATAGCTGGGGCCCATGCGGGTACCCATGGCCACCCCCTTAGTCTGTAGGAAGTGGGAGAAATCGAAAGAGAAGTTGTTGAGGGTGAGGACAAGTTTGGCTAGGCGGACGAGGGTGTCGGTGGAGGGGGACTGGTCGGGCCTGCGGGACAGGAAGAAGCGGAGGGCCTTGAGGCCATCTGCATGCGGAATGCAGGTGTATAGGGACTGGACGTCCATGGTGAAAATGAGGTGTTGGGGGCCAGGGAATTGGAAGTCCTGGAGGAGGTGGAGGGCATGGGTGGTGTCACGGACGTAGGTGGGGAGTTCCTGGACTAAAGCGGAGAAAATGGAGTCCAGATAGGTGGAGATGAGTTCGGTGGGGCAGGAGCAGGCTGAGACGATGGGTCGACCAGGGCAGGCAGGTTTGTGGATTTTGGGAAGGAGATAGAAACGGGCCATGCGGGGTTGGGGAACAATGAGGTTGAAGGCTGTGGGTGGGAGGTCCCCTGAGGTGATGAGGTCATGAATGGTGTTGGAGATGATGGTTTGGTGCTCGGGTGTGGGGTCATGATCGAGGGGGCGGTAGGAGGTGGTGTCGGAGAGTTGGTGTCTGGCCTCGGCGATGTAGAGGTCAGTGCACCATACTACCACTGCGCCACCCTTGTCTGCGGGTTTGATGGTGAGGTTGGGGTTGGAGTGGAGGGAGCGGAGAGCTGTCCGTTCTGCTCATCCCTTCCTCCCACCCCAAGCCGCACCTCCATCTCCTACCTACTAACCTCATCCCACCTCCTTGACCTGTCCGTCTTCCCCGGGCTGACCTATCCCCTCCTTACCTCCCCACCTATACTCTCCTCTCCACCTATCTTCTTTTCTCCCCATCTTCGGTCCGCCTCCCCCTCTCTCCCTATTTATTCCAGAACCCTCTCCCCATCCCCCTCTCTGATGAAGGGTCTCGGCCCGAAACGTCAGCTTTTGTGCTCCTGAGATGCTGCTGGGCCTGCTGTGTTCATCCAGCCTCACATTTTATTATCTTGGATTCTCCAGCATCTGCAGCTCCCATTATCACTAGCACTTTCTAGACACTGATTTTGTGCTCTTTGAGACTGGTCAATCCCGAGAGAGCAAATTTAATCTGAAAATTGGACTCATTCTTTAAATCCTGAAATCTCAGATCTTTTAATCTTCATTCTCTGATTATCCTCTTCTTTTCTCCCACCGCCTAACCGTGTTAAATAAATTGGTGTTTAATTATAATCCAGTAGCGACATTAATTTGGACTCCCCTGAATCTCTATATTGAGTGGAGTAGGACTGGTTCAGTGATACAGTGGAAGTGCTATTGCCTCTAGGCCACAAGGTCCAGGTTAAAGTCTCCTCCTCATCCAGAAGTGCTCCATAACAAGTCTAAACAGTTTGATTGAAGGGTTTGATTTGACTTATTATTGTCACATGTATCTAAGTACAGTGAAGAGTGTTGTTTTGCATGCAGTAGAGGCAGACCATAACATACAAAGATAGTCAGATGATTGAACAGAGTGAGGAATAAAATGGCTGCAAAGAAGGTGTCCCGGAAACAAGCCAGCATTAGATTTGAAATTTGAGAGGTCCATTCAGAAGCCTATTAACAGCAGGGAAGAAACTGGTCTTGAAACTGTTGGTAGGTGTGGTTTCAGCTTTTGTATCTTCTGCCTGGCAGGAGAGGTTGGAAGAGCTTATAACCATGGTGGGAGGGGTCTTTGATGAAGTTGTATGCCTTTCCATGGCAATAAGAAGTGTAGACGGAGTCAATGGCTAGAAGGTTGACTTGCATGATGGACTGGGCTGAGTTCACAACTTTCTGTAGTTTCTTTCAGACCTGGGCAGAGCAGTTGTTGTACCAAGCCATGATGCATCCTGATATAACACTTTCTGTCGTGCATCTGTAAAGTTTGTGGGGCCCCTTATGACATGCTGAATTCCCTCAGCCTCCTGAGGAAGTAGAGGCATTGCTGTGCCATCCTGACCGTCACATCTATTTGGGTGGTCCAGGCCACATTGTTGGTGATCCTCATAGATCAAGACATGTCCTCCTCCTCCTGCTCCTTTATTCAGGAGCAGGTTGATACATGGGTTGGTCGGATGTGGCTAACATGGAATAAATGTCTCTTCAAGATACTTATGAAGTTATAAAGATTTGTTGCTTAGTGATCAGGGTTTTAACACCCCTTACAATACAACCCAAGAGTGTGCTGCAGAAGCTTGAAATAAACTGTTTTGACTTTTAACTGAAATACTTTGAGATACATCATACTATTTCACTAGAGAAGTACATTACCGAAAAAGATTTGCTGCTTTGATTCAATCAAAAAAAAACTATCCACAAGGACAGATTGATTGATGCTTCCTTTAGGTCAGGGAAGCCTGAAACAAATGACAATGTAGGCTTTCAAAAGAATGAAGTGTTACTTGATACGTTTCAAATATGACTGGCCAGGGCTTGATGTAACACCACTTGACATCTCTGGTCATTCTTGGGTTCGTATCAAATCAGTCTTCAAGGAAAGTATTAAAAAGGTATATACCAGGCATGTAGTTTTCTATACAACAAGGAAAACTGGAGTGCATTAATATTTCAAACTGGCATTGGGCACTAGTGAACGATTCAGATTCTATTATCTCAGATCAAATTGAACCTACTCTATATCCTTCTGCAATGAAACATATTCCATTCTCAGTGGATTTGGCAGGACACATACGGAGAGGATGTTTCCCCCTCTTGGGAGACTCTGGAAACAAGGGACACAGTTTAAATATCAGGAGTCTCTCATTCAACACTGAGATAAGGAGGAAATTCTCCTCCCTGAGGATCATTAGTATTTGGAAAGTTTTTCCACAGAGAGCTGAGGAGGCTATGTCATTGAATATATTCAAAGCTGAGTTGGGTAGATTTTTAATTTTCCAAGGGAGGCTGTGGTTAGCCAGAAATTGGAAATGAGACCACAATCAAATAGCAATGACATTATTGAGAAGAGAAGAAAATGGCTCATCCTGCTGTTATGTTTTATTATCATGATAAGTGCACCCCATCGACTCCGAAAATCTAAATACCTAGCCATTCCTTGTGGAAAAAAAGTTGTAGCCTGTAAAGTAAAGGGACAGTAGCAACATGGAGATAACGTTTTCTGAGGATCAAGAAGCTGTGAGGTAGTTTATGGGCATCTTACACACGGGTGGGTGGTTTGTAATGGAGTTCCTGAAGGATCCGTACAAGGCCCTTTGCTTTTCTTGATATAAATGATCTAGATCTTGACGTACAGGAGACAATTTCACTTTCAAAAGTCTAGATGGCACAAAAATCAGGAAGGTTGAGGATATTGTAAATTGGCATCTGAAGATGTTATAAATAGTGTTGAACTCCAAAAGGACATAGACAAAATGATGGAGTGAGTAGGCAAGGAGCTAAAGATCAAGTTCAATGTGCAAAACTGTTTGCTGGTACTGGTTGATGAAAAGAACAGAAAGAGCTGATATTAACAGAAAGGATATTATTCGAAAGGGTATGCAGTTGCAGACAGACCTGGGTATATGTGACAGAGGTCATTAAAGGTGTCAGGACAGGGAGTGACAGCTATTCATAAAGCAGTGATAATAGGAACTGCAGATGCTGGAGAACCCAAGATAATAAAATGACCTCTCTGATTCACTACTGAGCGAGTGCTGCACTGTCAGAGAGCCACTACTGAGGGAGTACTGCACCGTCAGGACAGTCAGTCATGACGGGGTGCTGCACTGTCATTGAGTCAATATTAAGGGTGTGGAGCTCTCTCAGTGATGACACTGACAATGCAGCACTCCCTCAGTACTTACTCTGCTATGTTTTGAAGAAGGCTTCAAGGCATTGCATTCCTGCCTAACAGAAACTTTTTCAAGACGCATCAGGCAGTGCCTTTCCAATTGGCCCATTGGCAAGAAACAGTGGAAAGAGGTAAAGGGTTATTTTTCATGTGAGCAACTTGTAACCAATGGGGTTTCAGGGGGATCAGCGCTGGGATCATGACTGTTACAGTAAATGTTATTGACTTGGATGAAAGAAGTGAATGCACTGTAGTCAATCTACAGACAAGACAAAAACAGGTGAAAGGCATGTTGTGACAGGAATACAAGTAGCTTACAGAGTGATCTTGAGAGGTTAAGTAAGTGGGCAAAAGGTTCGCAAATGGAGCATTATGTGGGGAAAACTCAAGGTTGTTTATTTTGGAAAGAAAAGCAAAAGAGCAGAATATTTACAAATGGAATAACTGCACAACTGCAGTAAAAGTAAGCAGCAACCTAAAGGGACTTAGAGCTACTTGTGCACGAAACACAGAAGAAAACACACAAGGACAGCAGATAATTAAGAAGGCTAATGGAATGTTGGCCACTATTTCAAGGGCATTAGAGCGTAAGAGCATTAAAGTATGACTGCGATTGTAAAAGATGTTGGTGAGACCACATCTGGAGTATGTTTACAGTTTTGGTCCCCTTTATTCAAGGAAATATATCATTTAATTGGAAGCAATTCTGAGAAAGTTCACTGGGTCTAGGCCCGAAACGTCAGCTTTCGTGCTCCTGAGCTGCTGCTGGGCCTGCTGTGTTCATCCAGCCTCACATTTTATATTCATAAAGCACACAGTTTTCTAGCTTCATTAATAGGATTATACAGCATAACCAACCTCAGGGAATCTCTCTCCCATTGCAACTCTCTTGTAATCTCTTCGGACTTGAAACCTCTCTGATGAAGGGTCTTGGCCCGAAACGTCAGCTTTTGTGCTCCTGAGATGCTGCTTGGCCTGCTGTGTTCATCCAGCCTCACATTTTATTATCATTTAAGGCTGAGATGGGGAGAATTTCGGCACTTAGAATGTGGTAAATGTTTTGGAATTCTCCACCTCAGAGGGCTGTGGAAGTCCAATTGTTGAGTAGGTTTGAGACAGAATATGATAAATTTCTGGAAGCTAGTGACATCGAGGGAATTGGACATAGTGCTGGAAAGTGGCATTGAGGTATATGATCTGCCATGGTCTAATTGAATGGTGGGGCTAGGCTCAAATGGGCTGGATGGCCTATCCAGGATCCTGATTCAACCAAAGGGGAGTTATTTAATAAGATACAGTATGAAAAAGGCAGTTTTTAAAAGGGGAAGATCAGTAAAGGTTGAACAAATTTCAAGCATGGGTTAAGAAAGAAGTTTCCATAAAATAGTCTAGTTTCATCATTCTCCTGCCATGAAAGACATCACATGGATTGTCAAATCCATTGGTGAATCCAGTCAGTAAGTGTAGATTAGATGTCATTTGACTGCGATTGTGTTCTTCCATATTGGTTATTTCTTATGCTAAAAGACCTCATCACCTCAGGGGACCTCCCATCCACAGCCTTCAACTGCAGTGGTCCCCAACCCCGCACGGCCCGTTTCTATCTCCTTCCCAAAATCCACAAACCTGCCTGCCCTGGTTGACCCATTGTCTCAGCCTGCTCCTGCCCCACCGAACTCATCTCCACCTATCTGGACTCCATTTTCTCCCCTTTGGTCCAGGAACTCCCTTCCTACATCCGCGACACCACCCACGCCCTCCACCTCCTCCAGGACTTCCAATTCCCTGGCCCCCAAAACCTCAGTTTCACCATGGACGTCCAGTCCCTATACACCTGTATTCCGCATGCAGATGGCCTCAAGGCCCTCCGCTTCTTCCTGTCCCGCAGGCCCGACCAGTCCCCCTACACCGACACCCTCATCCGCCTAGCCGAACTCGTCCTCACCCTCAACAACTTCTCTTTCGATTCCTCCCATTTCCTACAGATTAAGGGGGTGGCCATGGGCACCTGCATGGGCCCCACCTATGCCTGCCTCCTTGTAGGTTACGTGGAACAGTCCCTCTTCCGTACTTACACAGGCCCCAAACCCCACCTCTTCCTCCGTTACATTGATGACTGTATCGGCGCCGCCTCTTGCTCCCCAGAGGAGCTCTAACAGTTCATCCACTTCACCAACACCTTCCACCCCAACCTTCAGTTCACCTGGGCCATCTCCAGCTCATCCCTCACCTTCCTGGACCTCTCAGTCTCCATCTCAGGTAACCAGCTTGTAAATGATGTCCATTTCAAGCCCACCGACTCCCACAGCTACCTAGAATACACCTCCTCCCACCCACCCTCCTGCAAAAATTCCATCCCCTATTCCCTATTCCTCCACATCCACCGCATCTGCTCCCACGATGAGGCATTCCACTCCCGCACATCCTAGATGTCCAAGTTCTTCAAGGACCGCAACTTTCCCCCCACAGTGGTCGACAATGCCCTTGACCGCATCTCCCGCATTTCCCGCAACACATCCCTCACATCCTGCCCCCGCCACAACCGCCCAAAGAGGATCGCCCTCGTTCTCACACACCACCAAACCAACCTCCGGATACAACGCATCATCCTCCGACACTTCCGCCATCTACAATCCGACCCCACCACCCAAGACATTTTTCCATCCCCACCCTTGTCTGCTTTCCGGAGAGACCACTCTCTCCGTGACTCCCTTGATCGCTCCACACTGCCCTCCAACCCCACCACACCCTGCACCTTCCCCTGCCACCGCAGGAAATGCTACACTTGCCCCTACATCTCCTCCCTCACCCCTATCCCAGGCCCCAAGATGACTTTCCACATTAAGCAGAGGTTCACCTGCACATCTACCAATGTGGTATACTGCATCCACTGTACCCGGTGTGGCTTCGTCTACATTGGGGAAACCAAGCGGAGGCTTGGGGACCGCTTTGCAGAACACCTCCGCTCGGTTCACAATAAACAACTGCACCTCCCAGTCGCAAACCATTTCCACTCCCCATCCCATTCTTTAGATGACATGTCCATCATGGGCCTCCTGCAGTGCCACAATGATGCCACCCGAAGGTTGCAGGAACAGCAACTCATATTCCGCTTGGGAACCCTGCAGCCCAATGGTATCAATGTTGACTTCACCAGCTTCAAAATCTCCCCTTCCCCCACCACATCCCAAAACCAGCCCATTTCGTCCCCTCCCCCCACTGCACCACACAACCAGCCCAGCTCTTCCCCTCCACCCACTGCATCCGAAAACCAGTCCAACCTGTCCCTGCCTCACTATCCTGTTCTTCCTCCCACCCCAAGCCGCACCTCCATCTCCTACCTACTAACCTCGTCCCATCTGCAGTTCCCATTATCTCTAAAAGAAAAGTGATGAGATTCTGTTTGACAGTTTTGGAATGTATTTACTTTTATCTATGACCAATTTGTCCATGTCTCAGTTGGAAAATTGTGAACAGTAGATCATAGATATTAGTACTTCATGTACTTCTTTAACAAAGCTACAGCAATCCCAGATTATAGCATAACGTGATAATTAATAAACTGTTGCTTTCTGCAGGCTGACAATAATCGCAGAGTGTCAACTGCAGCTTCAGAACTTTCCAATGGATGAACATTCTTGTCCTCTCATCTTCTCCAGCTGTAAGTATTGCCTCTGTCATACATCTAATAGAAATCTAATAACCATTTAAGTGCCTTTTTTGGGCTGTATGTTTACTTACTTTTGAGAAAACTGAAATGGCGTTGATACTTCATCACATTGTACCCCAGAGTGATTCTCAAGTAACAGGTTAATAAATAAATCAAGACAATTGTAGCAATTGATATTTCCTTCACTTTCCCTCTCATTCTTTAGCTAGTGATATATTGATAATGATGATCTAAATTATTTTATTCCTTTGTAGCATGCCACTCATGCATTAGGATCATTCTATTTCACTCTGAAAAAATTGTCAGAGATCAGATCGGTTTAGTCATGTCAATTGTTTAACTGGGCTGTGTTCTTCGGGGCAGGGGGGGGAGAAGAGAGAGAGAGAGAGAAAGAGAGAGAGAGAGAAAGAGAGAGAGAGATCTGTGATTGCAGTTGATTTTGTGAATAATCCTGCTGGAAATTATGAACAGAGCTGAAGAACTTAGACAATGTTCAAACAACATTCTGCAAAACAATAGAGGACAAAAGTGGCTTACAATTTTTGAAATAATTCTGATATTTGCTGTTTCTGATATTTGGCATTACCAAAGCTCATCAAAAGTATTAATTGGTTGCATACCAGTTTGAAGTGTCCCAGGAAAAGTGCTGGGGATGTGAATGCAAAACATTCATTCATTCACTGGAAAAATGCAAGTAAAGCAAACGAAAGCATAATGCTGCAGATGCTGGAAATCTGAAACAAACACAGAATGCTGGAGAAACTCAACAGGACTGGCAGCATACATGGAGAGAGAAACATAGTAAAGGTTTTAAGTCTGGTATGACTCTTCTGCAGAACTGCAAATGAAGCAGATTAATTCAGAAGCACTGCAAAAACGAAATAACCTAAGTTTGGAGTTGTTTGGAACAATATCCTAAACTCATCCCTGAATTATGAATGCCTTCGATATGAGCCACAGCTTAACAAACAACATTAATAATATCTTAAAAGACCTGCCAGAAAATGCTATATATGTGACGTAAATTGGCAATTGTCCTAAAAAATATGCATCACAGGGATTCCCCAGGGCCTTGAAGCAAGCTGATGTTGTCGGAACAGCTGAGTACAGGATTAAGGATAGGATTCTTGGCAGCGTGGAGGAACAGAGGGATCTTGGTGTGCAGATACATAGATCCCTTAAAATGGCGACCCAAGTGGACAGGGTTGTTAAGAAAGCATATGGTGTTTTGGCTTTCATTAACAGGGGGATTGAGTTTAAGAGTCGTGAGATCTTGTTGCAGCTCTATAAAACTTTGGTTAGACCGCACTTGGAATACTGCGTCCAGTTCTGGGCGCCCTATTATAGGAAAGATGTGGATGCTTTGGAGAGGGTTCAGAGGAGGTTTACCAGGATGCTGCCTGGACTGGAGGGCTTATCTTATGAAGAGAGGTTGACTGAGCTCGGTCTCTTTTCATTGGAGAAAAGGAGGAGGAGAGGTGACCTAATTGAGGTATACAAAATAATGAGAGGCATAGATAGAGTTGATAGCCAGAGACTATTTCCCAGGGCAGAAATGGCTAGCACGAGGGGTCATAGTTTTAAGCTGGTTGGTGGAAAGTATAGAGGGGATGTCAGAGGCAGGTTCTTTACGCAGAGAGTTGTGAGAGCATGGAATGCGTTGCCAGCAGCAGTTGTGGAAGCAAGGTCATTGGGGTCATTTAAGAGACTGCTGGACATGCATATGGTCACAGAAATTTGAGGGTGCATACATGAGGATCAATGGTCGGCACAACATTGTGGGCTGAAGGGCCTGTTCTGTGCTGTACTGTTCTATGTTCTATGTTCTATGTTCTATTTCTCAACACCATGCTGAGCTCAAAGCACATGGTTTGGCTGAGGGTGTATTCCCAGAGGGATCTTCTGAAATTCTAAATTCGAAATCTGTCAAATCTACTGCGTAATCTGTCGTGAGCATTGCTTTAGAATTGGATTGGACAGTGTCGCAAGTCAGATGGCTGAGTTGTGTTGTAGAAGGTTTCAAAATGACTCCAAACATCCTCAGAGGTTCAAAGGACATGGTAGCCTTACAGGGCTACCGCCTGCCTGACTTTGGATGGGGACCGTATTTTTGATATTAAGCCATCTAAAAGCTTCTAGAGTGTGAATGAACCCTGGACCTTAGCAGACCATTGCTTAGCCAGTTCATGTGATGTAATAGTGCTCATCCACTGACTATCACTAGCTGTAATTTTTGAACTCTGGATTTTTTTTTTAAATTGAAATTTTAAAAAAGTGTGTTCCAATCTATGTCTCCTGCTTTTTTAAGCCTTGGGGTTATTCGAGTCGGTGAAATATTAAAGGTTGCAGTGTAGAAAGAAGCCATTTTGCCCATCCTGTGTCAGCTCTCTTTCAGAATTAAGCTCACTCCACTCCCCTTTTCTATGCATCCTGCAATTTTATTTCTCCTCAGATGCTTATCCAATTATGTAAATGAAGTGTCACAACTCTGGCACTTTTTCATCCTGTTTCATCATGCCATCTGTCTGGTTTTCCAAATGGTAAAATGTTGCAAACACAGATGGATGGAACTAGTACTTAGAAGAGAAGATAATTAGAAGCCGGTGTTACTATGAATAAGTGACATCCATAAAGCTTCTCCCTGGTGTTATGTCTGGATCATCCACATGCTCCAGGAGTAGGTAAAGTAGGATAGCTGTTTGAAATAGATTTCCTTGTTGGTTTGAAAAATCCCCAGTAAAATCTTTGCAGATGTTTAGATTATGGTTTATGGATAAAAGCACAGGTGGTGCGTGGGTGAAAGATACAGGCCATTTAGGACTGAGATGAGGAAGCACTTCTTTGCTTAAAGGATAGTCAAACTCTGGAATTTGTGACCACAGAAGGCTGTGGAGGCCGAGTCACTGACATTAATTGAGAAGGAGATTTTAAATGTTTTTACTGTCTAAAGGCATGAATGGGTATGAGTGAGAAAGCAGGAAAATGGGATTGAGTTAGAGGATCAGCCATGATCCGATTGAATGGTTTGAAAGGCTGAATGGCCTAGGCCTTCTCTTGGTTTCAATGATGTAACTGATGGTATCCCAGTTTCAATCTTCAATCTGTCCTGAGATAGCTAATTTCATTTCTGGGAGATTGAAAACCCCAAACAGATCTTAGCTGTCATTACAGATGGCCCAGTATACCATAATATTTCTTCTCGTAATGTGTTTGTATTTTTCTTTATATTTTTTTGCCTCTCTCAGGAGAGTAACATGACTTTGGAGGGGAGGCTGAGAGAAGTCTTCAAGCTCCAGTTATCATAGTGTGTAGGGTACACTGGCTGAAATAACTGATTATTCCATGATCGACGATTTTGACCCCTCATGTTTATAAATGTACATCTCAATCCTCAGCTGTAGCAGGGAAATAACAAATAGGTTTCCAGAATCAGAATCCATGCAGAAAATCATGTGTGCTCACAAAGGATCAGGTTCGACTGTAGTATCACTGTAATCAACTAGTCCACTTGCCCACTTCTTACATTTTGAGGCTGAGCCCCCATAAGATTAGAAGGAGGGACGTTCATTGATAGTGTTCAGTACTATTCACAACTCCACAGATACCAAAACAGCCTATAACTTCATGAGGCAAGACCTTATTAGCATTCATACTTGGGCTGATAAGTGCCACGTAATATTTGTGAAATGCCAGACGATGACCATCTCCTATAAGAGACAATCAAATTATACTCCTTGGCATTCAACACTATTAGCAAACTTGAGTTCCTCAGCATCAACACCCTGGAATTTACCAGTGACCAGAAAGTGAATTGGACGAGCAACAAAAATGCTCTAGCTACAAGAGAAGGTCAGAAACCATGAATTCTCTAATGTGTAACTAAATTCCCAATCCATAATCTAGGAGGTGCAAGTCAGGAATATGGTTTGTTTTTCCTTCCTCTTTATTCTTTCTTGGAATGTGTCACTAGCAGGGGCAGCTTTTGTTACCCAATCCTAACTGCCTCTGATAAATCGCTTGAGGGCAGTTAACAGTCAACCACATTTCTGTGGGCCTGTCAATTACATGTAGACTGCATCAGGTGAAAATGGGAGATTTCTTTCTATTAAGAGCATTAGTGAAGGGATTTTATGACCATCGATGTTCATGTTCACTAATACTGATGTTGGCTTTATAATGCCAGATTTATTCACCAAATTTCATAAACCATTGTGGGATTTCAACACAAGCCTGTTCCTCTGTATTGTTTGCCCAGTTATATCACCATGACGTTACCAGCTTCCCATTTTCTCCTTACCTGCTTGAGTGCAGCTCCAATGATAGTCTCTTTCAAAAACACTGCTCAAGCCCTCAGCCTCTACCCCTTAAAGAGTGAAGGTAGTGGACATCCACTTGCAAGTTCCCTTTCTTTCTACACAACACCCTAACTCAAGAATATATGACTGTCTTCACAGTCACTCATTACAAATCCTGGCACTTCCTTTCCTAACAGCACCATAGGTGTGCCTAAACCAGTGGTTCAAGAAGGCAGCTCATCACCACCTTCTCCAGAACATTTAAAAACTGGAATCAAACAATGGTCTTACCAGCAATGTTCTCATCCCACCAGTGAATAAGCAACTGACAAGTGGTCACTTAGGTAAGATATCACTGTTGAGTTGCCTCAGAATGAATTGCGAATTTAAATTTAAAAATTTATGCCCGACCTGGGAAAGTGTGCACTGGAACTTCAGATTTTTATTTCGGTGGTCAGGTTTTATGGGAGTTTGTGGCAGGTGGCAATAGAAAGAATGTAGAGACTATCAAGTGTGGAGATGGCTGAAGGGAAGGCAAACCATAGTGTGTAAATGCTTTGCCAAAGCATTGTTTGAAAAAGACACAAGAAAGTCCAAAGCAGCTGTTGATCCATCACCTTTCACAACTCCTTACCTTACCCCCAATATACTCCCATGCCATTTCCATGATAACCCAAGCCCTGATAGCCCCAGGCTATTATCAACAGACAGACTGAAATAACAAATACTGGTTTTATTTTACACTGCAGGAAGGCTTTGTTTTCAAACATTGAAAGAGCAGAGGTTTTAAATGCCTTAGCACCTTCCTTTGTTCCTGATACCATTTTTGTTGATAGATCACTGAAGAGTTCCAATGAGCTTTATACTTTTATTGAATGTATAAACTTCATACACAAATTTGTGTCCACTTTAACCAAACTCAAGGGCCCCTTGCCTATCCCAAAGCTGTCTGAGGAAAATTCCTGAATGGGTACCATACTTCTTCAAAGAATTCCAGAAATTTTAGATCTTCTTCTGTCTGTTAAAAAATACATAAAACATGCTCTGGACATCTCACGAGCGAAAATCACATTAGTCTAAGGTAGCTGCACTTCAACGTTCCCAGTTACCTCTCAGAACTATGGATCTGCATATTAGAAGGCTCCACCATTTCCCCTACTACCCCCATGAAAATGCCATGTCCAGGATGGAACTTCCTAATTTCCAAAAATGCTGTCACCTGTGACATGGTAACCCTCATGTAAAACCACCAGCAGTTGCCTGTCTCAAATGAGAGCAGCCCTGTGGTCTGGTAGCACAATGGGCATTTTCCTTTACTGATTCCCTCCAGGGTGGAAAGAGGCCATTTGACCCATCAAGTCTGCACCAACCCACCATTAAGAATCCCACCCAGGCCTAGACCCTTCTACTGTCCCTGTAACTCCACAGTTAACATGGATTACCCACTTAGCCTGCACATCTCTGGACACGACAGGGCAATTTAGAATGGCCATTCTACCTAACCTGGACAAGTGGGAGGAAACTGGAGCACCTGGATGAAACCCACTCAGACACGGGAGAATGTGCAAATTCCAAACAGATAGTCACCTGAGAGTGGAATTGAACCCAGGTGAGGCAGAAGTGCTAACCCATGTGCTGCGATAGCACCCATCTTTTCTCCATTTTTTTTATAATTCAGGACAAGTACTCTATAAATTAGACCCTTACCCTTTTAAACATTTTTGACAAGATCTTCATAAGACCAAAACGTTAACTCTGTTTTCTCCTCCACAAATGCTGCCAGACCTGCTGAGCTTTTCCACCAACTATGTTTTTGTTCTTCATAAGACATTGATTGAGTAGTTTTAAAAAAAGTAAAAGAACAGTGTACGCTGTAAATCAGGAACACTGAAGTTGCTGGAAAAGAACAATAGGTCTGGCAGCATCTGTGAAGAGAAAATCAGAGTTAATGTTTCCGGTCCGGTGGTCCTTCCTCAGAACTGATGGGAAAATGTTGGTTTGTATGTAAAAGGCTGGGAGGTGGAGGTGGTAGGGAGTAGACAATAGGTACAGATAGAGCACAAAGAGCAAAAAGAGCTGTTGGATAGACAAAGGAGTTGATAATGATCTGGCAATGAGGGTAAATAGCTGTTAATGGGGATGCTTAGTGACTAACAATAGGTAGTGTGTAATGGTAGACTATGTGATAACAAGGCCTGCTGTGTGGGGCGGGGGGATGGGACATAGGAGTGTTTAGGTCCTAAAATTAATGAACTCAATATTGAATCCAGAGGGCTATGGGGCCCCTAAGAAGAAAATGAGTTGTTCTTCAAGTTTGCATTGGGCTTCGCTGGAACACTGCAGCAAACCAGAGACAGAGGTGTTGGCCAGGGAGCATGGTGGTATGATAAAGTGGTAGGCAACAAGGAGGCCAAGGTCTTTTCTGAGAGCAGAACGTAGAAACACTCCCCCAGTCGACAATTTGTTTCCCCAATGTAGAGGAGACCACATTGTGAGCAGCGAATGCTGTAGACTAGATTCTGGGAATTGTAGGTAAAGTGTTGCTTCACCTGAAAGGTATGTTTGGGCCCTTGGATACTGGGGAGGGAGGAGGTAAATGTGCAGGTGTTGCACATTCTCTGGTTACAAGGGAAGGTGCTGTAGGGATGTTAGAGGCATTGCTGGGAGGGAAGGAAGAGTGGACCAGGGTGTCCCAGAAGGAACGGTCCCGTGGAAGGCTGGTAATGGATGGGAGGGGAATATGTGTCTGATGGTGGCATCTCACTGGAGGTTGGCAGAAATGGCAGCGAATGATCTTAACGCCACCACAAAACATATATTCACCTGTCTGCCTTCCACAGGGATGGTTCCGTCCAGGACACCTTGGCCCACTCTTCCTTCACCCCCCGAACATTCCCACAGTCCTTTCCACTGCAGCCGCCAAATGTGCAATACCTGCCCATTTACCTATTCTGTCCACAGTATCCAAAGGCCTAAATATACCTCCCAGGTAAAGCAGCACTTCATCTGCACTTCCTACAATCTAGTCTGCTGCGTTCGCTGCTCACAATGTGGTCTCCTCTACACTGGGGAAACAAAGCATGGACTGCGTGAGTGCTTCACAGAACATCTGTGTTTTGCTTGCATAAAGGACCCTGACCTTCCAGTTGCCTGCCACTTTAACACACCACCGTGCTCTCTCGCTAATACATCTGTCTCAGGTTTGCTGCAGTGTTCCAGCAAAGCTCAGTGCAAACTGGAAGAACAACACCTCATTTTCTGCTTGGGGACCCTTACAGCTCTCCTGACTCAGTATTGAGTTCAATAATTTTCAGGCCTAAACTGTCCCATGTCCTAGCCCCCTAAGCCACACACCAGGCTTTATTATCACATAGCCTGCCATTACACATAACCATTGTTAGTCCCCATTCACAACTATTCGCCCTCCTAGCCAGATCGTTATCAACTCCATTGTCTGTCCAATTGCTCTCTCTCTCTCTCTCTCTCTCTCTCTCTCTCTCTCTCTGTGGGCTCTACCTCCATCAATTGTTTATTCTTTACCCCTCCCTACCTTCTGCAGATAAACCAATATTTTCCTAGCTACAGAGATAATGGGAACTGCAGATGCTGGAGATTCCAAGATGATAAAATGTGAGGCTGGATGAACACAGCAGGCCAAGCAGCATCTCAGGAGCACAAAAGCTGACGTTTCGGGCCTAGACCCTTCATCAGAGAGGGGGATGGGGGGAGGACCAGTCCAACCTGTCTCTGCCTCCCTAACCGGTTCTTCCTCTCACCCATCCCTTCCTCCCACCCCCAGCCGCACCCCCAGCTACCTACTAACCTCATCCCACCTCCTTGACCTGTCCGTCTTCCCTGGACTGACCTATCCCCTCCCTACCTCCCCACCTACACCCTCTCCACCTATCTTCTTTGCTCTCCATCTTCGGTCCGCCTCCCCCTCTCTCCCCATTTATTCCAGTTCCCTCCCCCCATCCCCCTCTCTGATGAAGGGTCTAGGCCCGAAACGTCAGCTTTTGTGCTCCTGAGATGCTGCTTGGCCTGCTGTGTTCATCCAGCCTCACATTTTATCATTTTCCTAGCTACCGTCAGTTCTGAGGAAGGGTCACCGGACCCGAAATGTTAACTCTGATTTTTCTTCATTGAAAAAATAGTCTCTGAAACACATGTATAGTTGCTGTTAGATGGGGGATTACATTATAAGTAGATGATTTTATCTCCTACCCTACATTGAAAGTATCTGCTGACACCAGATGTTCCTGTTGACTGTGTGTGCACATGTACAGAGCCACACATGCTATCTGATGACCATATCCAAAATGTCACTGTACTTCTTTGGAGAGTTCCAGAAGTTTTAGATCCTCTTCTATCTGGCAAAACGTACAGAAAACGTGCTCTGAACATTTGTGAAATTGCATCAGTGAAATTCATATCAGCCTGATGTGGCTGCACTTTAACATTTCCAGTTACCTCTAAGAACTATGGATCTACATATTAGAAGACTCCACCTTTTCCTCTACCAAACGCCCATGAAATTGCTAGGCTCAGAGTGAGACCTCTTGATTAAGGCATCTACTATCATTTTCATAGTGATGGATGGGCTCTCCATTTCAACCTCTGCCCACGCGTGAGGCGTGGTGACCCTTAGGTTAAACCACCACCAGTTGTCTCTCTTGAATCAGGCAGTTCGTGCTTGTGCAGAGATTAGCATCAATTCAACTGGGAAAGTGGATATGCCGCAGAATTATTTGCCTTATTGAAGTGTGCCTTGAGACTAAAAGGGTTTGGAACCACTGTTCTATCTCAATGCCATATTCCCATTTTCTAACCATAACTCATGATGCTATAGTTCAGAAAAGTTCGAAGTTATTATTTTTTTCCTGAATTAGCAAAACTTGAACATGTTGAAAACATTCATGAAAGTAACGAGTAAATAAAGGTTGATTTTTCAGTATTCCCCCTCCTTGAAGCTCAATCCCTCTGCCCCTAAGGGCTGGCATTGTTTGCAGTTGTAAAAATATATCTTAATACAGCAGCATTGTATTTCTGTGGGAGGGTTGTAACTTCATGCTGTGCGTACAACACAACTGGAATTAGTGAAGCATAAAAGGAACATTGTGTCATCAGCAAAGCATTCAAGAGACACAAAGAAAAGTTCAGTGAGCTGTGGAAACTAAGAGCTGGCATTTGTAACAAAGCTGGGCTCAATCACTACGAAGAAATCTCGACAAACTGTTCAATGCAGAGTGGAAGTTCCATCAGTATTTTGCTTGCCCGATTTCTCACAATGGTTCTTCTGAATCTTGCTGTACTACCAACGTCCCTGCAAACTTCTGTTTGTCCCGAGCCTTTCTGTCTTCTTCAAGGTGTTGTTATCTTCCAAATCCAAAAACTCCATCTTTCTCTTGCTGGAACCAGGTCTTCGCTCCTGCCACAAAGTCACAAATGACTCCCTATGTGACTCTGCCAAAGATAAACGTGCCCATGTCGTCCTTCTTGACTGTCTGCAGCCTAGGAGATGGTTGATGACCCCATCCTCCACTAATACCACTCCACGGTCATTCAGCTCGCTGGCACTACACTCACCCTGGCATCATTCCTGCCTATCTAATTGTCACCAGAGAAACACATGCAGTGATCTCTCTTCCTGCTCCACCACTGTTAACTCTTGTGCCCCTTGTGTACCAATTTTTGAATTATTTTATTCACCCAGCTGTCTGCTGCCCCTTGGTAACACAACCAGAAGCACAGCATTAATTTTCACATCTACACTCAAGACATTAAATTCTACCTCATCATCACTTCCCTCAAATCCTCCCTAATCTCTACCAGACCCACAACCCTCTAAGAGGTGTGCACACGTTTAATTTTGGTATCTTACATTTAGGCGGCCATACCTTTGGTTGTTGAGGTCCCAAGGTCTGAGATTCTCTCCCCACACCTCTCTACCTCTAAATCTCACCTTTCACCTTTGAGACGTTCGTTAAAACTTCACTCTTGAACAAAAATTTTGATCATCTTGCCGAACATCTCCAATGTGGCTCAGGGTCATATGGTATTTTAAAAGTCTCCTGTGAAGCACCGTTTGTTACTCTGAAGGCATAGTTGCATATTCTGAATATTTGGAAGTGTAGAGTAAAATAGGGCAAAGTCAGTGTGGTTTCATCAAGGGAAGGTCATGCCTGACAAATCTGCTAGAATTCTTTGAAGAAGTAATGAACAGGGTAGACCAAGGAGAGCTAATAGATGTTATCTACCTGGATTTCAAGAAGGCATTTGATAAGGTGCCAAAGTGCCACCCAGGAGGTGCTGAGTAAGATACGGGCCCATGTGTTAGAGGCAAGGTACTAGCATGGATGCAAGATTGGCTGTCTGGCAGAAAGCAGAGAGTGGGGATAAAAGGGTCATTCTCAGGATGGCAGCCGGTGGCAAGTGGTGCTCTGCCAGGGTCAGTGTTGGGACCACAACTGTTCAATTTATACATTAATGATCTAGATGAAGGAACTATGGGCATTTTGGCTAAGTTTGCAGATGTTACAAAGATAAGTGGAGGGACAGGTAGTATTGAGGAGGTGGGGAGGCTGCAGAAGGATTTGAACAGGTTAAGAGAGTTGGCAAAGAAGTGGCAGATGGAGTACAACGTGGCAAAGTGTGAGGTCGTGCACTTTGGTAAGAAGAAGAAAAGCATGGACTATTTTCTAAATGGGGAGAAAATTCAGTAGTCTGAAGTACAAAGAGATTTGGGAGTTCTCGTCCAAGATTCTCTCAAAGTGAACTTGCAGGTTGAGACAGTAGTCAAGAAGGCAAATGCAATGTTGGCATTTATTTCGAGAGGACTTGGATATCAAAGCAGGGATATACTATTGCAGCTTTATAAGGGTCTGGTCAGGCCACATTTGGAATATTGTGTGCAGTTTTGGGCCCCATATCTCAGGAAGGATGTACTGGCTCCGGAGTGGGTTCAAAGGTTGCTCATGAGAATGATCCCAGGAATGAAAAGCTTAACATATGAGGAACGTTTGAGGACTCTGGGACTATACCCTTTGAAGTTTAGAAGGATAAGCGGGAATCGAATTGAAACTCTCGGAAATTTGAATGGGCTGGACAGAGTGGATGTTGGGAAGATGCTTCCATTGGTAAGAGAGTCGAGGACCCGAGGTCACAGCCTTTGAGTAAAGGAAAGCCCTTTTAGAACGGAGATAAGGAGAAACCTCTTCAGCCAGAGAGTGGTGAGTCTATGGAATTCACTGCCACATAGGCTGTGGAGGCCAGGTCATTGAGTACATTTAAGTCTGACATAGATAGGTTCTTGATTATCAAAGGGATCAAGGGTTATGGGGAGAAAGCAGGAGAATGGGGTTGAGGAACTTATCAGCCATGATTGAATGGCGGAGCAGACTCGATGGGCTGAATGCCCTAATTTCTGCTCCTATGTCGTATGGTCTTATAGTCTTATATTTTATAGCTCAGATCAATGCAGAGATGGCAGTTGTGTCTATCTGTATACTTAGGCGCTCCTTTGTCTCACTTGCTCATAACCTCCTCAAAAAATTCTAACAGATTTGTCAGGTATGACTTCCCTTTGACAAAGCCATGCTGACTCAGCTCTACTTTACCATGCAATTCTAAGTACTCTGCCGTCTCATCCCTAATAATTGACTGTAAAATCTTTCCAATAACCAAGGTCAGGCTAGGTGGCCTATAACCTCCAGTCTTCTGCCTCCCTCCTTTTCTAAACAAGGGTGTTATACTAGCTCTTTTCCAGTCTTTAGGCACCCTCCCTGACTCCAGTGATTCTTGTGAGATCACCACCAATGTTTCTAGTATCTCCTCAGCTATCTCATTTAGAACCTTGGGGTGTCATCCAATGGTCCAGGTGAGTCATCCACCTTTGGACCTTTAAACTTCCCCAGTATCTTCTTTGTAGTGACGACCACCACAGTCACCTTTATGCTCTGACTTTAGTGAAGTTTCTGGCATGCTGCTGGTGTCTTCCAATGTGAAAATACCATACAACGTATCTGTTCAGTTCCTCCATCATTTTTTTGTTCTCCATTACTACTTTTCCAGCCGTCCAATGTCTACTCTCACTTCTCTCTTACCTGTTAGATGCCTAAAAAAAACCTTCTGCAGTCTTCTTTCATAACACTAGCTAGTTTACTCTCACACTTCATTGTTTCCCTCACTTATTGCTTTTTTTTTAGTAATCATTTGCAGTTCTTCAGAACAGAGGAGGCTGAGGGGAGGTTGAATTGAGGTGTAACAAAGTGTTTAAATAGAATGAGTAGGCAAGACATATTTCTCCAAGCAGAGCGGTCACAAACCCATATATTTTAGTTAATTGCTGAAAGGATTAGTGAGGATTACATAGAAGCACAGAACAGGAGCAAGTATAGGCCATTCAGCCCTTTGACTCTGTTCTGCTATTCAGTAGGATCATGAGTGATCATCCAATTCAATATCCTATTCCCCCTTTCTTCCCCTTTTATCCCTTTAGCCCGAAGAACTGTATCTATCTTCTTGAAACCATTCAATATTTTAGCCTCAACTGCTTTTTGTGGCAGAGAATTCCACAGGCTCACTACTCTCTGGATGAAGAAACTTCTACTCACCTCAGCCCTCAATGGTGGAGGGGCTAGTATTTACATTCAGAGTATGATAGGGATCTAGAACTGTGCCTGAAAGGATGGTCAAGGCAAAACTCCGTATTGCACTAAAAACAAAGTACCCTTTGATACCCCAGAGGACCAACAGACCTATGGACCAAAAGCCATAAAGTGGGGTCAACATACTGAATCTGATGAAGAATCAGCAGACCCAAAATGTTAAACCTGCTTTATTCCCACAGATGCTGCCACACCTGCTGAGTTTCTCCAGCAAGTTCTGTTTTCGTTTCAGATTCTCCAGCATCTGTCGCTGTTTGTTTGATTTTTGGCATAAACTGGGATTTGTTGGGAAGCAGAGACGCAATGGGCCAAATAGTCTCCTTTTGTGTGAAGAACTGAGCATTATTTCTCCTGTGAGTCAATCAATCCATCTGTAAGTAGCTCTAGCAATCCCAAGACAACTACAGTACATAATAGGAACGAAGTGCTGGAGAAACTCAACAAATCAGGGAGCATCCATCGAAGAAATATAGAGAAGTTCCAAGCCCAATATGACTGTTCTCAGAATCCTATTACCTGATCGAGGTGTACAAGGTAATGAGAGGCATGGATAGAGTCAATAGCCAGAGACTTTTCCCCAGGGCAGGATTGACTGCCACGAGGGGTCATAGTTTTAAGATGTTAGGAGGAAGGTATAGAGGAGACGTCAGAGGCAGGTTCTTCACCCAGAGAGTTGTGAGCGCATGGAATGCTTTGCCAGTGGTAGTCGTGGAAGCGGAGTCATTAGTGAAATTAAGCGACTACTGGACATGCACATGGACAGCAGTGAATTAGGGGAATGTAGGTTAGGTTATTTTATTTTTGGATTAGGATTATTCCACGGCACAACATCGTGGGCCGAAGGGCCTGTACTGTGCTATACTTTTCTCTGTTCTATGTTCTATGTATGTAATTAATGTAACCTCACATTACAACATCAGATGATTGCCCTTCATTCAATTCAAAGTCTTCCAGTGCATACCTGACACTTCTCTTTTGAACATAGATAGAGCAGCCACATTCACTGTAAATTAGCAGAGAACATAGAACAGTACAGCACTGTACAGGCCCTTCGGCCCACAATGTTGTGCCGAACTTTTACCCTAAACCTAAGATCTATCTCACCTCCACCCCTACCTTATACTATCATCCGTATACAAACAGCCAGGGCACTGGCTCAATGACAAAACAGTCTGGTAAAATCCAGAATGAAATAGTGCACATGCCAGAAACCTGAAAGAGAAATTGCTGGAGAAATGCAAAGTTCCACCTCAGTTGCTGGACTTGAAATGTGAATGCTGATGAGTTTCTCCCAGCAATTTCTGTTTTCATTCCAGTAAAATCCAGGATGGTTGATCACCCTGCGCAGATCTGCCAAATTTTCAAAAAAAGTCTTCCCTGTGCCAGTGTGATAGGACAAGCAGGTGAATGTTCACAAAAAACTACCTTAAAAGAAAATAACATTTCTGCAGAAAATATCAGGCTTAATCAGCCAAATGGATCTTTTATTTGTACTCAGTTGTCTGATGCCAGTAGAACAACTTGCAAATCACTGCAGGTTTAGTGAGTGCTAATTACAATCAATCACTGGAAAATAACACATTCTGTTCAGTAACCATACAATGAATTTCACTCATGTGAAATTAACATTCTTTCCATTTAGTAGACTCTACTCACTCAGTCTTCTTACAGATCACTTGACACTTGCTTCTGATTCATAAGTTAATGCCGCAAAAGATGTTACCCGTGATTGTTATAGTTTGTACCAATAAACAAAATCCAGCTGAGAGATATTAGTCAAATTAACTGCTTAATAGTCAAATTAAATCCAATTAACTTACACAAGCACAAAGCTTCTGATAGCTAAGGATTTCGGGTAACATCTCTCACCTGGAATCTGTTTATTTTTACAACTGCAACAGTTAGCTGAGAAAACTGCCTTTGTGGTAGTGACAATTTTTGGAGAAAAGACAGTTCAATGCCAAATGAGCGAAGAGAAGCCAAAAAAAATTGAATCTGACTTTTTCTCTTTCTGAGGAGTGCAGCAATGCATTCAAATATTCTCTCAATTCATTAAGCTGTTTTATTCTTACAACAGGATGCATGCAGGCGAACAAAACAAAGCACTTGGAATTTTACACTGCATCTTTATTTTGTAATAAGTTCTGGGCCAGTTGAATCCATTGAGACACTAGAGAGAGAGAGAGAGAGAGAGAGAGAGAGAAGGTGTTAATTGAAACAAAGAGGAAAAGAAGAAGAGCTACAAATACTGGCCAGAATTTTCAAGCGGCCAGAGAGCCATTATTCTGCCGTTGATGCGATTTGTGCATAGAGACTCTGCACAATCCCATGATAGCACACTCTAAAGAAGATTATGATGGTTAATTCCTCTGTGCCTGGAACTGTCCAAAAGTCTCCACTGAAATCTTCTCCTACTCACTGTGACCTATTCCAAACACTACATCACTTAGCTGACTTCCTCGCCACCTTGCACCATGGCAGCATACCCACTTGTTACCCTACCTCCTTTCCACTTGGTGCCCCACCCATCTGGCACCCTACTTACCTGCTACCCTACCCTGTACTCCTGTTGCATCCGACATCCTGAAAAGAACCAGCCAGCTAGCACCTTCCGTACCTGGCATTTTACGTTCTACTGAAGATTCTGCCCTCAGCCTCTCCATTCATCATTACTGGACAACCCTTCATTTTTCTCACATCACACTCAACCTCCCTACCCTGGCTGCTAGATACCCACTCTGCAAATTAATCTCCTCCCCTGCCGTTGCTACAGTACTGGCCCACACCCTTGACCCCACACCCCAACCCCTTGCCACTGCTGGATCTGATTTCAGCCACCCACCCTGACCTACCCGACTGAAATATTGTTTGGCACATTGCGTACCGAGCACCTTACTCCCTACCCATCCGGCACCTTACGCCCCCTCCTCCCCGGCTCCATACTCCTTACCCCTGTGGCACCCAATTCACCTGGCATCCTACTTACCTGGTACCTTACACCCCTATGCATCCTGCACCCTACCATCCTACTTACATTATGAACTTAACATCTGAAAGCAGCTATGTTGACCATTAGAGATAATGGGAACTGCAGATGCTGGAGATTCCAAGATAATAAAATGTGAGGCTGGATGAACACAGCAGGCCAAGCAGCATCTCAGGAGCACAAAAGCTGACGTTTCGGGCCTAGACCCTTCATCAGAGAGGGGTCTAGGCCCGAAACGTCAGCTTTTGTGCTCCTGAGATGCTGCTTGGCCTGCTGTGTTCATCCAGCCTCACATTTTATTATGTTGACCATTAACTGACTGAATATGGCAGCTGACTGCTATGAAAAGGGAATTTGCTTTGTCTTTCCCTGATTGTTACATAATATGAGAGAACCGAGGGAACTGAGCTACAGCTCCATAATTCTGTTCTGCCTGGAATTTCATCTCAGAAATACAGATACCCCTCCTTTCCTAACTAAGAAAGGGTGGAGCAGCAATCTGTATCTGATTGCTGCTACTCAGAATATCTAGCCCATCAGTTCAGGGAGGTGGTGACCGAGTGGTATTATCATCGCTGTTAACTCAGACCTAGTTCATAGAACATTACCTGGGCTTAAATCCCACCAAGGCAGATGGTCGAAGTTGAATTCAACAAGAATCTGGGATATGAGTCTCATGGCAAGCTTGTTGACTGTCAGGAAATAAAACCCATCTTGTTTACTATTGCCATTTAGGGAAGGAAACTGACATCTTTATTTGGTCTGGCCTACATGTAACTCCAGACCCACAGCAATGTGATTGATTCTTAACTGCCATCTGGACAATTAGGGATGGGCAATAAATGTTGGGCTAGCCAGTGACACCCTCATCCTGTGAATGAATAAACAAAATGTCTGATAATGGTGCAGCACAGCAGCAGACTATTTATTCCATCTATCTCTGTTGATTCTGAGGTGGGACTATCCAATTAATCTCACTGCTCCCACTTTCCCACACAATCTGTTTCTCCTTCATGTGTTTATCCAATTTTATTGAATCTGTATCCACCAACTTTCCAGGTGGAACATTCCAGGTCAGATGAACCTGTTGTGTAAAATATCTTTCCTCATGGAGGCTGAAGTTCTTTTTCCAATCACTGTAAGTCTGTGATGTCAAGTTAATGGCCTTTTCTGCTGGTGGAAACATTCTTTTATTGCTCTTTTACTGGAGGTGAGTGTCACTGAAAGGACCAAAAATTATTATGCCCCTCTAATCTCCCTTGAGATGGCGGTGGTGAATCACTGCAGCCCTTTTGAGGAGAGGGAGTGGGTGGAGGGAGGGTTGCATGGGAAAATAGTATCTTGTTAGGAAAGGAATTTTTGACCAAGTGACAGTGAACAAAATGTGATGTGGATGGTGTTAGGTCTAGTGGGGAACTGGCAGCTCATGTCTTCACAAGCATCTGCTGTCTTCGTCCTTTGGTCAGAGATTTTAGAAGGTATTAGCGAAAGAGACCTGGCGAGTTGTTGCTTTACATCTCTTCAACCCTGCACCAAACCCCAGCAGGAATGTAAATCAAGTAGAGGTTCCAGTTGCCCTTACTCCCTTCAGACTGCAGCTGTAAAATTAATTTTTGTATCATATTCCCAGCCCAATTCTTCATTCTCCACTGCTGCATAATTAATTCAAAAGTTGCCCACATTGATTTAAAAAATTTATTTTGCCTGTTTCCATCCGTTGCATAATTAAGTTAACAATGACAGTTGCATTAATTAATTAATTACCAATCAAGTATTTCTTCTTTTATCTAATTTGTATATTTTGGGCATCAGAAATTTTAACTGCAATTTATTCATGAATGCTGGTTGCTGCCTGTAAAACGTACAACTTCCTCACCATCATTAGCAACTGCTTTTACCCAATGATTTTTTTTTATTAAATCCCTTTCCACTAAATGTTTTTTGTTGTTATGTTGGTATGACTCCATTCATCTGATTGGCCAACAACAATGAGATAGGGAGCTGACTTTTTATGTTAATTCCTGGATGCTCAGCATTGTCTGGCTCAAAATGGCGAAGACATGCCTGCACACCCCTAGGCAATCAAATTATTTTACCATTGTATAAGATCACAGCAACAATTAATTAATTTATTTATCACGATAATGGTTCACTGGTTTGCATGGAAATGAGGATAAATTTCTTCACTAATATGCTTGTAAATCATCAGAGATGTGTGGCTGCTTGGTATATTCTAAGATTTAAATCAGGATACGTTGGATACTAAGGGGATCAAGGGATATTCCAAAAGGGCAGGAAAGTAAAGTGAGGTAGGCCATTGGCCGTCATCTTATTTCAAAAGCAGAGCAGGGTCAAATGCCATATGGTGATCCTGTTCCAATTGCTTCTGACCTTTATTTCAATGGAAGGTTATTTAAGCAGATTCCAAAAACATGGTGCCATACATTCCTTAGAGTACTCTTTCAAGGCAACACTAAGTGTTGGATTTTCACCATGGAGGCAGGAGGCTGAGCTGAGAAATCCACCAGCTTAACAAGATCGCCATGACAGTAATCCATATACAAATGAAGGTGAGCTATGGTATGATCAAGTTAGGCCTATAGGGTCACTAAGCGGGAACTGCTCAGGTAGACTGGCTAAAGGCTTTGTTTCTCTTGATCCAATTTTAGACCTTCTAGCCCTCATCCCAAAACAACCCCCCTCTTTTTCTCCCACCATGGCTCCACGCCATCTCATAGAATCCCTCCATTGTGGAAACAGTCCCTTCAGACCAACGAGTCCATGCGGAACCACAGAGCATCCCACGCAGACTCATCCCCCTATAGCCCACCTAATCGAGGGAAATTTAGCATGGCCAATTCACCTAACTGCACATCTTTGGACTGTAGGAGGAAACCAGAGCACCCAGAGGAAACCCACGCAGACACGGGGCGAATGTACAAATTCGACACAGACAGTCACCCCAGGCTGGAATTGAACCCAGAACCTTGGCGCTGTGAGGCAGCAGGGCTAACCACTGATCCACCGTGCCACTAATGCAATGCCACGTAACCCAATGCCACCCGCCCTATCCACTCATCGAATACCCACTTTTGGTTAATCTCAGGAGCTATGTAGAGAAGGACAAAGATAACTTTAACAATATAAAAGAGTTCTTAATCATGCATACTTGATACAGGAATAAATGTCCTAATTATGGAATCCCTTCGAAGATTTAAATCCACTTAAGTGGCCACTTTGTCAAAAATAAACTTTTATTCAGTAACCATATAAAAGAAAGTTCATCCTTTAGTAGCCTTATGAAAGTATCAATAATCACAAAAACTCACCTCTTTGCTGAGATAGAAGGTTGGGAGATTTGGAACTTAGCAAAATAATCATAACATGCTCAATGGGAATGGGAGCCTTTGGGAAATTTCAACAATGGAGACTATTGAAATTACATGTGTCTTCTTTCAAGCTACACCTGAAAACATTTCAATGAATGTACTGCAGTAGCAGCTTTCTTATTCTCAATGACGTGTTCAGTACGATTTTCTTACTATTTCCCAGTTTGGGTTCTGCCAGAGCCACTAAGTTCCTGACCTCATTACAGCCTTGGTTCAAATATGGACAAAAGTGCTGAATTGCAGAGGTAAGGTAAAAGCCGCAGCCCTTGATGTCAAGGTCACATTTGAGTGTAGCATCAAGAAGCCATAGCAAAGCTGGAATCATGGGTATCAGGAGGCAAACTCTCCATTGGTTGGAATCATATCTGGCACGTAAGGAAGGTGGCTGTGATTGTTGGAGGTCAATCACCTCAACTCCAAGACATGTCTGCAGGAGCCAGGGTAGTATCCTAGGCTCAGCCATCTTCTGCTGCTTCATCAATGACCAGTACTTCATTGTCAGTACAGAAGTAGGAACATTCACCAATGATTGCGCGTGTTTAGCATCATGTGTGAATTGTCAGAAATTGAAGCAGCCCATGTTCAAATGCAGCAAGATCTGGACAGTATCCATCCTTGAGATGACATGTGGCAAGTAACATTTGTTCCACTCAAATGCTAGGCAATGTTCATCTCCAAAAAGAGATAATCTAACTACTGAATCTCCCATTATCAGCATCCTGGGAATTACCA
The DNA here is from genome assembly GCF_030684315.1 of Stegostoma tigrinum. Lineage (NCBI taxonomy): Eukaryota > Metazoa > Chordata > Chondrichthyes > Orectolobiformes > Stegostomatidae > Stegostoma > Stegostoma tigrinum. The sequence goes on from NC_081359.1 coordinate 96,256,384, forward strand.
ATGACCAGAAACTCAACTGGACTCGCTACATAAACACAGTTGCTACAAGAGCAGGTCAGAATCTAGGTATATTGTTGTGAATAACTCCCCTCCTGACTCATCAAAGCCTGTCCACTGTCAACAAGGCACAAGTCAGGAGTGTGATGGAATGCTTCCAACTTGCCGGGATGGGTGCAGCTCCAACAACACTCAAGAAACACCATCCAGGACAAAACAGCCTACTTGATTGGCACCACATCCACAAACATTCCTTCCATCTCTAATACTCAGTAACAGTAGTGTGTACTATCTACAAGGTGTACTGCAGAAATTCACCAAATATCCTTAGACAGCACCTTCTCAACCCATGACTACTTTATCTGAAAGGAAAAACAAAGCTAAATGGGGACACCACCACTTTCATGTTTCCTTCCAAACACTAGAGATGGGCAGTAAATTCAGAACAGCCAGCGATGCCACACCCCATGAGTGAATAAAATTTAACTAGAGGGCTAATGATTTAAATAACCTAAGACTCCTGTCACTTAAACAGATTATTTCATACATAAGGATGTACGAAATAGGAGCAAGAATAGATTGCTTGTCCCTTCCATGTGTCCCAGGCCTCAGCTCCTCTTTCATGCCAAACTCCTGTTTCCCATTAGCTCTTTGATATTTCAAAAGTTTATTTACCTCCTCTTTATACATTTTTACTGATCTAATCTCCACAATTTTCTCAGGATCGAGATCTGCAGCAATCCCCTACCATCTGGGAGAAGAAATTCCTCTCTATTTCGGTTTTAAATGATTTCTCCTTATTTCTGTAACTATACACCCTAGTAAGATTCTCCCGCTGGTGGAAACAACATCTCAACCTATACCTAGTGAAAGCCCCTTGGAATCATGTCCGTTACAAAAAGATCACCCCTCATTTTCCTGAACTGTAATGAATAAAGGCCTAACTTGTTTAGCTGTTCTTTGTAATAAGTGAACCCCTTCGCCCAAGACATCAACCAATGAATTTTCTTTTTATAACTGCCTCCAATGTCAGTATATTCTTTCTTAAGTATAGGAACCAAAACTGTACACAGTGCTCCAAGTACAATCTTACCTTGGACATTTGTAACAAGACTTCCCTGTTCTAAATTCCAAACCCCAACCAATAAATTTCAGTTGCCTTCTTAACTTGCTGCACTAGCCTGCTGTGTTTTTGAGTTTCATGCACAAGAATATGTAGATCTTTCTGCGCTGCACATTTTTGGGATCAGTCTCCAATTAAATAATAGTCTGCCCTTTGATTGTTTCAACCAAAATGCGTGACCTCACATTCTTCTATATTGCTTCATTTGTTGTTATTTTACCCACTTAATCAACCTATACATATCCCCTTGAAGATTCCTTATGTCCTCATCAGAACATGTACTCCCACTTGTTTGTGTATCATCAGCAAAATTTGATACATCATGTGCTGCTCCCTCCTCCAATTTATTAACATAGATAAAAAATAATTGAGGCCCGAGGACTGATTCTTGTGCAACTTCATCAATTATGTCTTACCAAACTGAAAAAAGTCCACTGATCCTGACTTTGTGACTTCTGTGTGTTAACACAGGGGAGACAATGGCCAAGTGGTATTATCGTTGGACTGTTAATCCAGAGACCTGGATAACATTCTGGGACCCAGGTTTGAATCCCGCCACGGCAAATGATGGAATTTGAATTCAATGAGTATCTGGAATTAAGACTCTAATGATGACCGTGAATCCATTGTTGATTGTTGGGAAAAATAAACCCATCTGGTTTACCAGATAACAAAGTGTGGGGCTGGATGAACACAGCAGGCCAAGCAGAATCTTAGGAGCACAAAAGCTGATGTTTTGGGCCTAGACCCTTCATCAGAAAAGGGGGATGGGGAGAGGATTCTGAAATAAATAGGGAGAGAGGGGGAGGCAGACTGAAGATGCTTAGAGGAGAAGATAGGTGGAGAGGAGAGTATGGGTGGGGAGGTAGGGAGGAATAGGTCAGTCCGGGGAGGACGGACGGGTCAAGGGGGCGGGATGAGATTAGTAGGTAGGAAATGGAGGTGCGGCTTGAGGTGGGAGGAGGGGATAGGTGAGAGGAAGAACAGGTTAGGCAGGTGGGGACAAGCTGGGCTGGTTTTGGGATTCAGTGGCGGGGTGGGGGGGGCAGATTTTGAAGCTGGTGAAATCCACATTGATATCATTGGGTTGCAGGGTTCCCAAGCGGAGTATGAGCTGCTGTTCCTGCAACCTACGGGTGGCATCATTATGTCACTGCAGGAGGCCCAGGATGGACATGTCATCTCAGGAATGGGAGGGGAAGTTGAAATGGCTCGCAACTGGGAGGCGCAGTTGTTTGTTGCGAACCAAGCATAGGTGTTCTGCAAAGTGGTTCCCAAGCCTCCGCTTTGTTTCCCCAATGTAGAGGAAGCCACACCATGTACAGCGGATACAGTATACCACATTGGCGGATGTGCAGGTGAACATCTGCTTGATGTAGAAAGTCATCTTGGGGCCTGGGATGGGGGTGAGGGAGGAGGTGTGGGGGCAGGTGTAGCACTTCCTGCGGTTGCAGGGGAAAGTGCTGGCTGTGGTGGGGTTGGGGGGGAGTGTGGAGCGAACAAGAGAGTCACGGAGAGAGTTTTCGACGGCGTTCTCGACCACGGCGGGGGGGATGCTGATCAGCACCATGAAATTGAGGACTGTATCGGCGCCGCCTCATGTTCCCGAGAGGAGCTCAAACAGTTCATCCACTACACCTACATCACCTACACCTTCCACCCCACCCTTCAGTTCACCTGGACCATCTCCAACACATCCCTCACCTTCCTGTACCTTTCTGTCTCCATCTCAGGCAACCACCTCGAAACCGATGTCCATTTCAAGCCCACCGACTTCCATAGCTACCTAGAATACACCTCCTCCCCCCCACCCTCCTGCAAAAATTCCATCAACTATTTCCAATTCCTCCACCTCGACCGCATCTGCTCCCAGGATGAGGCATTCCCCTCCCACACGTCCCAGATGTCCTCGTTCTTCAAGGGCTGCAACATCCCACCCGACAGTGGTTGAAATGCCCTTGACCGTGTCTCCCGCACTTCCCGCAACACATCCCTCACATCCTGTCCCTGCAATAACCACCGAAAGAGAATCCCCCTCGTCTTCACATACCACCCCACCAACCTCCGGATACAACGCATCATCCTCTGACACTTCCGCCATCTACAATCCGATCCCACCACCAATGACATTTTTCCAACCCCACCCTTGTCTGCCTTCCGGAAGGACCAATCTCTCCATGACTCCCTTGTCCGCTCATTCAGATGTTTCAAACCTGATTTCATTTTTGCAAAATCTTGTTGATCCTAAATGTGTTAAGCTTTTCTAAAGTGTCCTGCTGTTTCTTTCATAAGAATGGACTCTGGCATTTTTTCAGTGACCGATATTCGGATAGACACCTATTGTTTCCCGCTTTCTGTCTCCCTCCCTTCTCAATCTGCTGGAACCCTCCTGGAATCCAGTGAGTTCAGGGATATTTCGCCGAATGCCTCCTTCGATCTTTTCAGCCACTCGCTACAAAACTCTTTGATGCAGGCAATCAGGTCCTGGTAATCTGTTTGCCTTTAGTCCCATTAATTTGTTAAATAATTTGGCTTTGTGATGTTTCAGCAATGCACAGAGTCCTTCTTGTCTTTGTCTGTCTCTCCCTCTCTGTCTCTCTCTTATCTTTCTCTCTCTCCCCAACCGCGCCCCCCACCCCAATGTTTTAGGTGCTGATGACTCTCCAAGTCATCCTTGATACCATTCCCACATCTGAGCCCCACCACTATTTTTCGAACAGGTTTGGAATCAGTCTGACTCAGCCAGCATTCTGTCCATATTGCAGGGCAGAAATGATTTTTTAATGATCTCCTCAAGGGATCTAATCATACTTACTAAATATATGTTAGTAGCTCATGAAATATACTTGCATTTCTCCCTGTTTATTGACACTTATTTTAGAATGGCCAAGGCATTTCCAGCATATCCCTTGGTTGCATGATCCAGCCCTGAATGCAATATTCATACTGTACAGATTCCTAATTTTGTGTGATGTACTAAATTCTAGATAAATGGAGAATTGTGTTTCTGTGAAATTTGTTTTCTTCTGTCAATTATTTTTATCTTTAAAACAAATAGGCTGGCAATCCTATTGAAGTCGTTGAGACAGTATTTAATCTTTGTAAAAGGACATTCGTTAATCCACTGCCTTTATAGCCTTTATGTACATAAGATAGGGCTGTTTACCATCTTTTCAAGGCAGTTGCACTTTATTGAACTAAAGATCCTTTATAACCTTAGAATGTGTTGCTGTCTTAGAATATTTTCAGGCGTTATTTGCTGATAAGCTAATGCAGAATTCGAGGAACACTTTAATCTGTTTCTACTCTAAAATAACAACACAGAGGCCAGTATCCTGCCACATAGTCACCCTTTATTTACGTGTGGAAAGTCCTTGACTCTGCCACAGCCTCGTCAGTGCCAGGATCCAGAGTGTCGCAACTTCTGACTCTCCTCTTTTCATCTGTCAGCCAGGGATCCCAGATTGGACCAGATTAACGTCTCCAATCAGGGAATTTGTATTCTCTGAGGTGCAGCTGGCTGACCTTGTCACAATCACTACGTATTCCTTGCTTTCTGTAATGCTTCATGTGGGAATACTTTACAGGATTTGATCATTGATTTACTGGAATCAACAGAGTGCTACTGAGATGCATTTAAGAATGCAAGAAGAGGTCATAATAGCATGTACACATTATGAAATTTCCTTTACCTATTTTGAAAATTACAAATATCCTTTAATGAAGATAATATTTAAAAGCATAGTAGGCATATGTATGAAGCTGAGACAGCACATATGAAAAAACTCTCCCATTTCATTGTTGGAACTTGGGTATTAAGAGAAAATAAGTCATTTTGTAATAACAAGCTTAATAATACAAGTGAAAGCCTGATATTTTCACATGGGTGAAATTCCAATTCCTACTGCATTTTCATTTCATTTTTACATTAACTATTGATCAGGTATAATTATGTAAGGGTATTGCTTTTCATTTTCCAGAGCAGAAGTAAAGTTACATACGATTAGGAGGTAAATGTGGACAAAGAGTGTTTTGGCCCAATTTGTCTTCTTATGTTTCCAAAGTTAGAACTTCCCTGCCTTCTTTTAGCAAAATCAGTTTTTTGTTAATATGACCTTAAATGCCTTTTCTGACAATCTGTTCCTGCAATTGTTCCTAACCATTGAATATGTGCCCTCATGTTCCATTACCTTGGCACATCTGAAAATAATTTGCTGTCCTATTGTACATTTATTAATGTCCACATAAAGCCCCTTCCACAAAATCTCGAATTACGAAACATTTTCTCTTAGTCTACACTTCTAATTCTGGGAATTTAGATACCCAAGCTGTCTAGTGATGTATGAAAAAGAGGTTAAAAACAGAAGATGTCACACATAACTCTGCAGGTCCTGGTAGCAACTGTGCTAAGAGAGACAGATTTAATAGTTCAGACCGTGATCTTCCATCAGAACACAAATATCAAAATCTACAACAATGACCCACATTTAAAGCAGAAATCCTGATGTAGCTGACACTCCGGAAATTCCCCAGGACATTGAAAATTCCAGAAGGCAATTCCTTTGCATCAGGAACCCTCCAAAAAAGGCTCCTGATGTCAGAAACTTTAGTCTGTTCTAATTCACTTAAGCTTAAGGCGTACCCAGGAAATGTTTAACCAAAACACCTGCTCTCACAGTAAGCAATGTCGGATCAGCCATGATTCTATTGAATGGTTCAGCAGACTCAAAGGGCCAAGTAGCCTACTTTATTTTCCCATTTCTTATGGTCTTATAGTAATATGGTGGCTCCTGGTGGCCTCCAGATTTAGTCTCAGCCATCCAATTACACTCCCATTGATATCCTGCCACCCGCTGAACTTGAAACTCCTTTCCCCAACCCCTGTTCCTCAACCTTGATCTGATAAGGTCCCCCCAATCCCAAGCCACCCTTCTGACCTGACACTTCCTGATCTGACCCAACAACCCCATTCCCTATTTCAACCCGAAATGTACTCAATGAGCCAACCTGATACCCAGATTGAATCAACAGTCGCAATCCCGGTAATCTGTCACTTCCCTGACCTGACCTGAGGCAATCTCGCAATGTGACACACCCCTCCTAACCCACCATGGCATCATTTCGAACTAACCTAACCACCCCCCCAACCCAAACCAACACCTCCCCAAACTGATGTGACCCGATATACCTCCTCCCAGCAACTCAGTGCCATCCCCCAAATCCAACAGACCCCCTGCCCTGACCCGTAGTGATATTTGGACACCCCCAACCCAGCTTGTTTCAGCACCCCAGCCCAACCTGGCCCAACCTGAATTAACACTTCTGACCAGATCCAACCCTTGCCCACACCCAACAAGTCCTTATAATACCATCTGCTGACCTGACCCAATCTGCAACCAACTTTAAGCAGTCATCCATTTAATCTGGCACTCTGGCCACCTGTAACCTGACCCACCTGTGACTTGACCCAGCTGAGTTGCCTGGCACTCTACCAATGTCATCAGCCTATTATATCACACCTCCTCTTGCCCCACTCATCATCCACCCTAACCTCACTTTCAAGTGCCCACTGGCCACTGATATTTCTCAACTCCACTTTCAGTGCTTTAAACCGGCACATGGTTTCAATAATGACCATTCTCCGTTGCTGACTTTGTGAAACACTGGACAGATACATAACAGGTGGGCCCTGTCCAGGAATCCCCAGCACAAATATTTTCAAGATCTAAAGGGATGAAAGGGCCCAGGAGGAGAAGTGGAACCAGATATTAACTCAGATGGTCTGCCATGATCACATTGAATGGCAGAGCAGGCTTGAAGGGCTGAATGGCCTGCTCCTGTTCCTATTCTCTACGTTTCTAAAAGTTGTCAAAAGGGAAGGGGGTATCTTTAATGAAGTCAGGATTGGAAGCAGATTTTCCTTCTTCTTCCTGGAATTTCTGTGCTTATAAATATGTTTCTCTTGATGTGTGTGCATTCAAGTCTGCACCCCACCATGGCAAATTTGCTGCCACTATCTTCTTTAAATATCGAGATTTGTAGGGCCATCTTAGTGTAATGTGGAAAACTGCTCATTGATCTAACGAGAAAAGACTGTTATATTGAACAAGCAGTAGTTTATTGCATATTAGTAACTAGATGCAGGCTACATTAGACATTGTTATGGAGACCATGAGGAGGACTAGATGTTTGGTCTTATCCCTTCAAGAATCTGAGATGTTCTGCCCACATGTCCAAATGACCTCATCAGTGTGGGCATTGCTTAATATATGCCTCAATACTAACCCCTTCAGATCTTCCACTATTATGCATCTTTCTCCATAAAACTGTTGGATATTTTCAATTTTTTTTTATTTAGTATTTCTAGCACCCATAGTTTTCTGTTTTTGGATTCAGAAAGGGAGATGATAACTAATCTGAGGGATAATGGAGTGGGGAAATATTTAAATATAACCTACGATCAGCATATTAAGTCTGCACTTCACAAATCTAAGGACATTTTGACATCTTCACCTGAAGTGCATGCTTTTCATGCCCAGTTGATTGACGTAGCTGATTTCAAATAATGTGAGCGTTAAGCCATATCTATGGCTAATGGAGTTGGGGCTGCTAAGCCCACATAAAAATGACTTACGTGTTTTAGATGTTTCAAACGCTCAACTAAATATTTGACCTATTACAGATAGTGTGGTGGTTTATTGAGTGTGTTGTTGGTTGTTCAGCATGGTCATTGTCTCCCTCTGACTGTATTGGCCATTATTCCCCCATCTGTTCTGTGGTCTTCCTATTGAGGCAACAAAGTCTTAGCTTGTTCTTCAGTTATTAACACTGTTGCCTCATAGTCATAAAGTTCCAGCTTCAATTCCCACTACATTTCTTCATCACAAAAGGTAGGTGCAATTCAGTGGGTGTGCTCCACTGGCAGAGTGCCATTTCCTGGAATGAGATTTGGAACTATGGTCCCAAGTACCTGTTTGGGTCGATATTAAAAAAATCCTATGGCATTATTTTGAGAAAAGAGCAGAGGAATCATCTGGCCAATCTTTATCCCTCGGTCAAATGTCATTAAAGCAGATTCTCTGTTCATTCTCACATTGCCGCTTGTGGATGGTTGCTGTGTGCCAATTTTCTGGATTTGGAACAACGATAGAAATCGCTATGTGGGCTTTAAAGCATTCTGAGATTTTCAGTGATCATGAATGAGGCTTTAAAAATGGTTTTTCTTGATTCCTAATGGGCACAGCGCATCACTGCTTTTGGGGGAAGCCAGCACATGACACTTGATGAGCTGCTACCCATGATGAAGCTTGCTACTACCATCCCTAATCAAGTGAAGTAAAACAAAATATAGGATCTTCTTGGCTCAATTGTGTACAGGAAAATCACTTCTTAGTCTAACTAAGGGAGTCTCTTGCAGTGAACAAGATATAGTTTATTGCTTTTTAGCAATTATAGATTACATTGAAAAAAGATATTGTTTTTGAGACTTGGGGGAAGACCTGATGTTAGGCCTTACTCCTTTGAGATCCTAAGCTGTCCACATGTCGCAATGGGTGTGAAATAATTGCTCAGAAGTCAGGATCCTTTATTTCCATGTGCACAATGCATAGGGTCTGACCAGCCAGCTCAGTAACCACCCCTTGGCTGAGGAGACCTTTTGAATCTCCTGCGTATATCTATCATTCAAGGCTCCCTGATTGGTCCAGATTAACATCCCCAATCAAGGACCTCATAGTCAATGAGATCCACTGGCCCTGGTTCCAATCACTACAGTCTGACACTTACAGCACTTGTTAGTATTTACCTTTTCAGATCCATACTCAAAAGTTATAATACTCTTTAATGGGTTGGCAGGTCTCAGATCTGTCGAGACGATCAGGAGTATGATTGATATGGAGGACACTAAAGAAAGAGAAGAATGTGGGGATAGGTAGAAAAGTGGTTTTGAAGTCGAAGCTCACCCGGGATCCTATGCATAATCAAGGGAGCCACCTGTAATTATGTTCATGTTCAGTGTCTCAGTGTGCAGATTATAAACTTTGTGTGTTTTGGTTAAACTAAGACGTATGAAGTGCGCTACTATTTTGCAAGTGATTAGACAACAGATAAATTGTGACAAATAAACAGACCAGGGAGGATGAGGGATTACCCTGTCAGGTTTTGTAAGGGCAGACTAGAGACCACTGAAGCTGAGGAACAGGTTGTTGGTTCCTGTGATGAATAATGCAGATTTATGTTTCAGTCATTGCACCTGTGTGCAATAATGGACTGGCCAGAAGGGTCTAGGCCCGAAACGTCAGCTTTTGTGCTCCTAAGATGCTGCTTGGCCTGCTGTGTTCATCCAGCTCAACACTTTGTTATTTCGGATTCTCCAGCATCTGCAGCTCCTATTATCTCTAATTCTTCCTGGTTCTCCTGAATTCGGTGAGGAGCCAGGAAAGTGTCAGATGTTTTCCTGTCACCATGCTATTTTGCTGGTGATGGAAAGAGTGCCACGTCCTGCCTGAAACCTATTAGAGGGCGTGGTCTCTGCTTCACACCAGCAAAGAGAAGGCTGTTCCTCTAAGTGAGAATATAATCTCTACAAGCAGCTTCCTCAATGATGTTCCAAGTGTGGGCTAATCCTCTTTTTTGGGCCATCTGTGATAACCCGCCCCTCCCAATTCCTGACTGACCCTGGTGCCCCCAGACCACAGTTGTCAGGCTTTGAGTCCATCAGAGTTACATCATTCTCAGGTGCAGTTCCCCATCATGGCCACTGCTCCTGGTGGCACTGCTCAGACCATCAAGCTATCCACCGAGTGGGGGAATTGCCCAGTATCTCATGGAAACCAGAGACTGACCATGACAGGATGGCAGGCTCAAAGGAAGCCATTTACTTGGCCCCACTCATTGAAAAATTGCAACTGTGGATCCTGCAGGATCTCCCCCCCGCAACACCCCATTACACTCCTTTTCTAATTTGGTGGTGGGATCCTAACCTTGAGGAAAATCTTGGCCCAGCTCTCAAACTTCAGCAACTCAGTCCTTTTGTAGCTTACATATTCCATTTTGAAGTTTGTTCTGTTTGACCACTATGAGCTGGAAGGCTAGGAAGGGCAGATTTCAAGAGTTGGCCCTCTCCCTTACTCCATTCCCAGCATGCTAACTAACAACTCTTCAGTCTTAAGAAAGCCAACAAGCACATGCTCACACGAAGCCCAGGCAGTCGAAGGCACACCTCTGTGAACCATTACGGAAGAGGGACATAAGGGGCTAATCTTTACTGTTGAAATTTTTCTCAGTGGCTTACAGGAACGAAGGGATGACATGTTGTACAATCTGCCTGCAAAGGTACATGTGACACAAATAAATCAAGTCAAACTGTAGCCATGGAGAAAGATTATGAAGTGCCAATTGGATGCATAAGTGAATATGTTCAGATTATTTTCCCAAGATGAACAAAAGACAAAACAGTCCAGAGAATAAATCTACTCTGTACAAAGGAATTTAAAGACCTGGCAACTAAAAGATGTATGATACACTCTGAGGAAAGTATTGTCACTTATTATTTCCTCTGGCATAAGAGTCTGTAACCAGAGGACACATCTTGCAGGTAATTGGCAACTGAGCCTGAGGAAAGATAGATTGTTTTGCTTTATTTTGACGTGTGGTGAATTGTTGCAATACAGAATGCATTGCCTGTGACAGCTTTAGTCAACAGTTCAGATTCAGATTTGGTAATGTAGTTCCAAAGGGAATTGAATGCTGACTCGAAGGGGAAAGCTTTGCATAGTCAAAGGGAGAACACAGGAGAAGAATGTTAAACAGAAAGTGCTAGAGAGACTCAGCAGGTGTGACAGTAACTGTGAAGTAGGAAACAGAGTTGATATTTTGAGTCTAATATCATTCCTCTTTGAAACCTTTTCTTTCGCCACAGATGCTGCCAAAACTACCATGCCTCTCCAGCATTTTTTACTTTTATTGCAGTTTCCAGCATCCGCCGTATTTTATGTTTATTTGGGGAAGAATATTAATTTGATATCTTTTTCGGTGAGATTTTAAATGGTTAGAATGACCTACACAGTGCTGTTTGCTCATTTTACATGTGATTCACATACATGTTACATGGAGACAGTGTGTCAAGTATGGGCATAAACATGATAATATTTGGCTGTTGCATTGAATGAGAGGATAACATGCCTCAGATGAGGTTTAGCTTGGACAATGCAGAACATGTGTGGAAGAGAATCACAGTTAGGAACAGTTGAGACCGCACTTAAAACGTAGAACATAGAACTGTACAGCATAGTACAGGCCCTTCGGCCCACAATGTTGTGCCAAACTTTTACCCTAATCCTAAGGTCTATCTAACCTCCACCCCTACCTTATACTATCATCTATATGCCTGTCTAATAGTTGTTTAAATGCCACTAATGAGGCTGACTCCACTACCCTCTGCGGCAATGCATTCCATGTCCCTACCACTCTCTGAGTAAAGAACCTACCTCTGACGTCTCCCTATATCTACCTCCACTCACTTTAAAACTATGCCCCCTCATAATAGTTATCTCCACCCTAGGAAAAATTCTCTCGCTGTCCACTGTATCTATACGTCTGATCATTTTGTACGCCTCTTATCAAGTCACCTCTCATCCTTCGATGTTCTGAAGACAAAAGCCCCAGCTCTCGCAATCTTTCCTGGTAAGACCTTCCCTCCATTCCAGGCAACATCCTGGTAAATCTCCTCTGCACCTTTGCCAATGCTTCCACATGTTTCTTGTAATGAGGTGATCAGAACTGGACATAATACTCCAGATGTGGCCAAACCAGGCTTTTATATAGCTGGAGCATAACTTCACAGATCTTGAACACAATCCCTCTATTAATGAAAGTTAACACACTATACACCTTCTTAACAACTCTATCAACCTGGGTGGCAGCTTTCAGGGAACTGTGGACATGAACCTTAAGATCGATCTGCACCTCCACACTGCCAAGAATCTTTCCATTAACCCTGCTTTCAAGTTTGCCCGTCCAAAAGAATGAACTCATACTTTTCAGGGTTAAACTCCATCCGCCACTTCTCAGCCCAGCTCTGCATCCTATCAATGTCCCTTTGTAACCTAGAACAGCTCTCCACACTGTCCACAAAGGGACCCACCTTCGTCTCATCTGCGAATTCTTGAATAAAATGTTTATTTTTGTTAGTACATGGGTATGGCCATTGCTGGCTGGGCCAGCATTTATTGCCCATCCTTGGATGCATTTGAGAAGGTGATGGGGCATTGCCTTCTTGAACTGCTGCAGTCCACTTGCTGTAGTTAGACCCACGATGCCACTACTGATGGAATTCCAGGATTTTGACCCAGCAATCGTGAAAGAATGACAATTTATTGCCAAAGTCAGGAGTCGCAGGACACCAGGTTTTAGTCAAACAGGTTAATTTGAAATCACACGTTTTCAGAGTGTTGCTCCTTTGTAGGAGCAGCGCTCCGAAATCTTGTTATTTCAACTAAATCTGTTGGATTATGACCTTGTGTCATGTGACTTCTGACTTTGTCCACTGCAGTCGAATGCTGGCACCTCCACATCACAATTTATTTAGAGGTCAGGACAGTCAATGCTTGAAGGGGGATGTATAAATGGTGTTGTTTCCATGTGTCTGCTGCCTTGTCTTTCTAGATGGAAGTAGTCACGGGTATCGAAGGTTCTGTATAAGGATCTATAACTGGTTGGTAATAAGTTTTTTAGTAATAAGAATAGTTTTTGACTAAACAATCACGTATTACAAAGGACAGGGTGATCTTCCCGTGTTGGGTCAGTGACTGGGCAAATTTGTCTGAATTGACGAGGCAGCAGTAGTGGAATTGTGGGAATATGTGGGCATTCATAGAATTTTCTTCATAACGAAGGAGCATTTATCTAAAATTTTCCTTCAGGAATCTTTCAGATTCTAGGCTTTATTGAATGAAGCATATGGAAGGAGGGGGCATAAATAGTCTCTTTCTGTGCTGTAACAGTTTTATGAATCTGTGACTTGGTGATCTCTTCTCAAACGTGGCTCTGTTTCTGTAGAAAAGAAACCAAATGATAATAGGAGTGGAATTTTCAAAGACTAATGTAATAAGTAGGAACAGAAACAATTAAGCAATTAATGGGTAGAATACTTCTTGAGGGATAGGGAATGGTAATCTGGCAACCCTGGAATGATATAAGCAGTAAACTGATATCTTCACTGGCAACCTGAAATGATTTCAGAGGGAAATGCTGGAGGACGTTTCCCTTAAGAGATAAATTAATTGTGTAATGCTCGCGTTGGGCATTCTGTTCAAGCTGTTGGCCTGATGAAGATGAATGCCTTTGTGCTCTGTGCTTCCTTATGTCAATGTAATAAGTGCTGAATTATCCAGTTTGTAACGTATCGATAGGTAAGAGTAATTTCTGAGCCACACATTTATTTAGCCACTTATTAAGCATCACAATTGTGTAGTCAGCTTTTTACTGTCACTAGATATTGATATATAAACAAAAACTAAGTTGCTGGAAAAGCTCAACAGGTCTGCCAGCATCTGTGAAGGAAAAAACAGAGTTAACGTTTTGGGTCCGGTGACCCTTCCTCAGAACTGGACACCGGACCTGAAACGTTAACCCCTTTTTTTCCTTCACAGATGCTGCCAGACCTGCTGAGCTCTCCCAGCAACTTTGTTTTTGTTTCCGATAGACAGCATCTGCAGTTCTTTTGGTTTTTATTGGTATGTAAACAGTGTCAAAATGTGAAGATTGGCTTGGGCTGCATGACTCAAGATAGGGAGCACTTAGGGGCCATGGAAAGGCCATGGAACACTCCAAATTAAAAATAATTAAACTTCAATTGGGGCCAGCCAAAAAAAAAAACAGGATGATGGATATATTCAAAGGTCAGACAACATCTGTGGAGATGGAACTGCGGTTAGTGTCTTTGGTCTGTTTTTATTTCAGGTTTCCAACATTGGAAATAATCTGTTCTTCTCAATGTGAAAGGAATGGATTTGAACCAGTTAAATTGGAATCAAAGATTTGCTGCCTTCAGAGAAGAGATCATTTCGGCACAGCCAATGTAAATTTCTCCCCCACCCTCTATAAAAAGGGACAGACAGCGTAAATAAATCCAGAGTTCCTAGGTGATGAGCAAGACAGAGATTAAATATTGAAAAAAAGCGTGCCTCTGACAGATGTCAAATGGATAATGCATTGAGAACAAGGCTGAATATAAAAATACAGAGCGGAATTGAAAACGCAAATGTGAAAAGTAGAGAGAGGCTATGAAAAGAGACAGGCAGCTAATATAAAAGGAAATTGAAAAGTCCTTTATCATTGTATAAATAGAATCGAGCTCTTTTTCTTTTATTTTGAAAAACTAATCATCAAATCACCCAGATAATTAACAAATGAAAAGTTACAAACACTGCCCTCCAAATTCGGTATCACAATATCAAAAAAAAGGAAAGAGAAAACAGACAGCATCCGAAGGGTCTAGGCCCAAAACATCAGCTTTTGTGCTCCTAAGGTGCTGCTTGGCCTGCTGTGTTCATGCAGCTCCACACTTTGTTATCTTGGATTCTCCAGCGTCTGCAGTTCCCATAATCTCAGCATCCTGTATATAATCTGTTAGGTGTACAGTACTGGAACATCAAAACTATCTTAAACTTGTATAAAAATATTGGCTCAATCTCACCTGGACTAAATACCCTGTTCTGTGCAGCACGCTTTAGGATGGATGTGAAAGCATTCAAAAGGGCAAAACAAACATTCATTCAAATGATTCAGCGACGAAGAATTTCAGTTGTATAAAGAGATCGGAGAAGTTGTCACTGCCTTGCTGAGAGAAGGTTAGGAGGAGATTTGATTGACATAATCAAAATCATTGCAAAAAATGAATTGTAGATGCGAGAGACTTGTTTGCTTCAAAATGGTTAAGTGTTAGGACGGTAGAGATAGAGAGAAACTGCTCCCATTTGTGTAAGAATCGAGAACCAGAAAGTGGATTGAAGGAAAATGACAAAAAGGAGCAATCTTTTCATTATTCATTCATGGGATGAAGGCATCACTGACTAGGCCAGCATTTATTGCCCATTCCTAATTTCCCAGAGGGCTGTTTTTTTAAGAGTCTACCATATTGCTGTGAGTCTAGAGCCACATGTAGACCAGATCAGGTAAGGGTGGCAGTTTCCTTCCCTAAAAGACAGGAATGAAACAGATGGGATTTTTACAACATCAACAATTGTCATTATTAGACTGTAAATTCCAGATTTATATTGAATCCAAATTCTACCATCTGCCATTGCAGAACCATAACCTCTGGAGAAAAATTTTCATGCAACAAACGGTTAGGATTAGGAATACACTGCCTGAAAGTGCAATAGTCGGAGATTCAATCGAGGTTTTGTAAAGGAAGAGGTTTATGATGTGACGTGGGTGAATTCTTTCTTCAAAAACCTACAGACATGAATGTCCAAACAGTTTGTTACTGTGCTGCAAACAGTCTATGATTGTAGAAGCTGTTAGAAGAAAAGAGAAATCAACAGCGAGTTTTGGGAAGATTTGTAGCTCAGGTTGAGGTTCTGGATGTGAGTTTGCTCGCTGAGCTGGAAGGTTCGTTTTCAGACGTTTCGTCACCATCCTAAGTAACATCATCAGTGAGCCTCTGGTGAAGAGCTGGTGTTATGTCCCGCTTTCTATTTCTATCAGAGAAAGCAATACTATTTCTATCAGAGAAATCAATACTTTGAATGCAAAGAATTCGGCTAATTTTGTAAAATTATGCTGCTGAGTGGATGCTGGAGACTTGTAAGCAAGACCAGTAGCAACATGAACGTATATCAAGTGTAACAGCAGAAACACATGTATGTACCAAATGTAATCAGAGATAATAGAAACTGCAGATGCTGGAGAATCCGAGATAACAAGGTGTAGAGCTGGATGAACACAGCAGGCCAAGAAACCTTCCTGCTCCCATATGCTGCTTGGCCTGCTGTGTTTGTCCAGCCCCACACCTTGTTAACTCTGGATGTACCAAATACCAGGTCCAGGAAGGCCAAAACAACAGTTGATAAAATGGACTGCTGGAGAGTACTGAGGCAGTAAGGCAGCCTTGATGGGTTATGGAGGAACAGCAGGTGCTTCAGATGCAGCATGGTGACAGAATCTGCCAGCCTATGCAGGCTGGAGCATGGAGTGAGCCCTGACCGGCAGCATGGTGTGGGTTAGTGTAGCACGGAGCGGGCACTGTAGCAACAACATGATGTGGGCTGGTGCAGCTTGGAGCGGGGTCTGTCGCCGCAGCATGGTGTGGGCTGGTGTACGCCGGAGCGGAGACTCTGACAGCAGCAGCATGGTGTGGGCAGGTGTAGCTAGGAGCGGGCACTGTAGCAGCAGCATGGTGTGGGCTGGTGTAGCTAGGAGTGGGCACTGTAGCAGCAGTGTGGTGTGGGCAGGTGTAGATCGGAGCGGGCACTGTAGCAGCAGCATGGTGTGGGCTGGTATAGCTAGGAGTGGGCACTGTAGCAGCAGCATGGTGTGGGCAGGTGTAGCTCGGAGTGGGCACTGTAGCAGCAGCATGGTGTGGGCTGGTGTAGACCAGATCGGGGACAGTGGAAGCAGCATGGTGTGGGCTGGTGCAGCTAGGAGCGGGCACTGTAGCAGCAGCATGGTGTGGGCTGGTGTAGCTAGGAGTGGGCACTGTAGCAGCAGCGTGGTGTGGGCAGGTGTAGATCGGAGCGGGCACTGTAGCAGCAGCATGGTGTGGGCTGGTGTAACTAGGAGTGGGCACTGTAGCAGCAGCATGGTGTGGGCAGGTGTAGCTCGGAGTGGGCACTGTAGCAGCAGCATGGTGTGGGCTGGTGTAGACCAGATCGGGGACAGTGGGAGCAGCATGGTGTGGGCTGGTGCAGCTAGGAGCGGGCACTGTAGCAGCAGCATGGTGTGGGTTTGTGTGGCTCGGAGTGAGCACTGTAGCAGCAGCATGGTGTGGGCTGGTGCAGCCATGAGCGGGCACTGTAGCAGCAGCATGGTGTGGGCTGGTTAGACCAGACTGGGGACAGTTGGAGCAGCATGGTGTGGGCTGCTGTAGACCAAAGCAGGATTATAGCAGCGGAGAAGGAAAAGTTGGACTGACCTTGATTTCTCTGATGAAGGGTCTAGGCCCGAAACGTCAGCTTTTGTGCTCCTGAGATGCTGCTGGGCCTGCTGTGTTCATCCAGCCTCACATTTTATTGTCTTGTCCTTGATTAATCTTTGCTTCTTTTTGTTTGACTTTAAATTAATGTAAACAGTGATGATACACACTTTTCACTGTACTTTATATTGAATACACGTGACAATAAATGATTTAACAAATAATAAATGACCCAGAGCATGTGATATAGTAATAAATGGTACACTTAATGTGTCAGATCAGGGTAGATAATTAGTTCAAATAAGGAATGGTAAGGATGGTTGATGCATTCCAGCAAAATGCTAACTGAATGAGGATTTTCTGGCAATTAAGCTCAGATGTAAAAATAAAACTAATGTAGCCACTATCTCCTGTCCAGTCATTGATTTCCTATTGAAAAAGCATTGTAATTTACTGAAAGACAGAAGCTTATTGGATACCTGGTCGAAATGGGAAATAGAGATAACAAGGTGTAGAGCCTGCTATCTCAGAAATGGAAAATGGATGGCTCTGCAGTTTTGCAATAACAAAAAATATAAATAGAATATGAAATATTTCCAGAATAATACATCATTACCGATGTCACACTGCCTATTTGTAATATTGCTTAACCATAGTTTTACTGGCAGCCTCACGCTTCGCTAATAACCTTGGATGAGTTGCCAATGCACCAAATAAATTGTCACTTTTTTTTATTTTCACAATGAATATAATTTGCTGTTCGTTGCTGTTCAGCCTGGTGGCACCCAACAATTTTGGGGCCACAGTGTCTGAGGCTTTTGTGTTGTGCTTTTGACATTACACAGTGCAGCTCAATCTGCAGACACCTGAACAATGGGAGACTTATTTATTCAGAGAAGATAAGCACAATACAGGAACACAGCCAAGAGCAAACCTTATCAGGCTGGATAAAAAGCACATCAGACTCCAGATAAATCATTAATTCACTCTTTTGTGCTAGATAGTTGGTCACTGCTGCAACCATCATACTTTCCAGCTAAAATTTCAGTATTCAGGTCTTCCTTTGATTCACTGTAGTCCCTTGGCTGTAAGGGAAAATTGTTATGTTAAGCAACTAATATTTAATAAGTTACCATATGCTGATGAGCAGATATAAAATCGCAGTGAATCAAATATATACAAAAGAGCAAAAGTTCTCACTCCTTTTTGCTATTCATTGATTGTTATCCTGCTCACTGATTGAATTCCAGCCGCATCCAATTTAAAACTGACTAACGCCGTGCAATCTCAACTCTGTACGTAAGATCTGCAGACACATTTTAATCTCTAACTCAGTCAGCTTATGCATTTGACATATTGTTTACTGCACCAGTTGGAGGATGTTTACCAATGCAAGCAACTAATTCAGAAAAACATGATTTTTGTTTGAAAAAGTCTGTCACAGGATGTAGGTGCACGTGGCAAGGCCAGGATTTGTTGTGCACCCCTAATTGCCATTGAATTGAGTGGCTTTCAAGGCCATTCAAGGGGAGATGATGGCCCAGTGGCATTATTGTGATACCATTAATCCAGAAGTTCAACTAATGTTGTAGAGACCCACACTTGAATCTCGCCATGACACATGGTGGAATTTGAATTCAATTTTTTAAAAAGTGTGGAACTAAGAATGCACTGTTGACTTTTCAACCATTGTTGATTATCAGAAAAACCCATCTGGTTCACTAACACCCTTCAGGGAAAGAAATCTGCCACCCTCATCTGGTCTGGCCCACATGTGACTCCAGACCCATGTCAATGTGGTTCGTTCTCAACTTCCCTCTGAAATGGCCCAGAAAGCTAGTACAGTTGTATCAATTGTTACAAAGTCTAAACAAAGGAATGAAAATGGAAGCACCACCAGGCATTGACCTAGGCATTGGAAAAGACAACGGCAGAAACTGCCTTGTTGACCCTGCAAAGTCCTCTTTATAATGGGGGGGCTAGTGCCAAAACTGAGCCTGACATAGTCACACTCATGAAATCATACTTTACAGGCAGTGTCCCAGACACCACCATCAGCATTTCTGCATATGCCCTGTCCAACCGGCACGACAAATCCTGAAGAAGTGACAGAACAGTGATATACAGTCAGGAAGGAGTTGCTCTGGGAGTTCTCAACATTTGCTGTGGACCCCATGAGGTCTTATGGCTTCAGGCTGAACATGGGGAAGGAAACTTCTTGCTCATTACAATGTACCATCCTCCCTCAGCTGGTGAATCAGCACTCCTCCATATTGAATGATATTTGGATGAAGTACTAAGGGTGGAAAAGGTGCAAAATGTACTCTGGGCAGGGGATTTCAATGCCCACCATCAAGATTGGCTCGGCAGCAGCACAACTCATCAAGCTTGCTGGGTTCGTGAAGGACATAGCTGCTGGATTGGGTCTGTGGCAGGTAGTGACGTAACCAATAAGAGGGAAAAACATGCTTGACCTCATCCTTACCAATTTTAACCATAACAAATCGGTGTAGCAAATGTTGCTTCAGGCAGGTAGCACCTGAAAATGTTAACTGGCATCACAAGATAAGGTCTGCCCATCTAAAATGGAAAGTAAAAAAATTGGAACATAGGATCAGGAGTAGGCCATTAAGCCTGATCTGCCAGTCAATGAGATCCTGGCTGATCTGTAAGATCCCTCTATGCACTTGACTTTGGCCGTTTCCTTTAATACCTGTGCTTAACAAACAAAAATCTCTCACAGATTTAATCTATATCTGTTTGTAAAGGATTGTTCCTGGATTGATTGAGGGGTGTCTAAATAGTGTTCTACTTCAGTTTGAGTTGTTCTAATGCAAAACAATGTTATTAACAGTAATCACACAGTGTGGAGCAGGAGGAACACAGCAGGCCAGGTAGCATCAGAGGAGCAGGAAAGTTGACGTTTTGGGTCAGGACCCTTCGTCAGGAAAGATTTTCTGGATAGATCCCATCTGGCCGTGGGGATTTGTCTACTTTAATGCAATTTAGAACACCCAAAACTTCCTCTTTCAATATATTGACATGCTCTAGAGTACTCGTACACTCATCCCTGACCTCAACATCTGTCATGTTCTTCTGCTCGGTGAATAGCTCTCCCACTTCCTGTAGCTCCATGCAGAATTACCCTCCTTTGTCCTTGACTGGGCCTACTCTTTCCCTTGATGCCTGCTTTATTCTAATAGATGCATAAAATGCTCCTGGATTCTCCTTGACCCTGTTTGCTAATGATGTTTCATGGCACCTGTTAGCCTTTCCAATTCCACGTTTAAGTTCCTTCCTAATTTCTCTATTCTCCTCGAGGGCTTTGTCAGTTTGTAGCTGCCTAGATCTATTGTATACTTGCTTTTCCCTTTTGACAAATCGTCCAATTTCCCTTGTCATCCTTGGTTCCTGAATCCTGTCATTACTATCTATCAGTTTTGCAGGGACGTGCACTTTAATCAACTGGTTTTTAATAGCCTCCCACATGCCAGACATAGATTTGCCCTCAAATAACTGCTCCCAATCCACATTCCCCAGCTCCTGTCTAATTTTGATGTAATTGGCCTTTATCTGCTCTCACCTGGGGGCAACTCTTGTACTTGTCCATAACTACTCTGTCTACGACTCGTGCTCCTCTGTGTGGCGCCGCGATCATATACTGGCTAGTAGCCTGTGCTGTGGCCGCAGCGACCTCGGCTTGAGTCCGAGTCACAGCAGTGGGTGTTTGCTGCATTTTGGCGGGTGGCTCAGTGGCTCATTGGTTAGCACTGCTGCCTCACAACACCAGGGACCCAGATTCGATTCCACTCTAGGGCGACTGTCTTTGTGGAGTTTGCACATTCTCCCCGTGTCTGGGCAGGTTTCCTCTGGGTGCTCTGGTTTCACCCCACAGCCCAAAGATGTGCAGGTTGGGTGGATTGGCCGTGCTGAATTGCCCCATAGTGTTCAGGGGTGTGTAGATTAAGTGGGTTATAGGGCGATGGGTCTGGGTGGGATGCTCTGTGGTTTGGTGTGGACATGTTGGGCCGAAGGACTTGTTTCCACACTGTAGGGATTCTATGATTACTCAAAATTTTAATGCAGCTATGATCTCTGAGCCTAAAATGCTCTCTTACTAAAAAAATCAATCAGCTGTCCTCGCTCATTCCCTCAAAATAAGTCTAGTATGGATCTAGTTGGATTGTTAATACAATGTCTCAAAAAGCCCTCCTGGAAACATCTAACAAATTGCAGTCCATCTGAGCCCCTGGCTCTAAGGGAGTCCTGGTCAATAAGAGAAAAGTTGAAGTTATTCATCATGACTACCCTACTGTTTTCACACCTTTCCAGTATCAGGCTACATAACTGCTCCTCTGTCTCCTGTGGGCTGTTAGGACGTCTATAGAAAACTCCGAACATTGTGATTTCACCCTTCCTATTCTTGAGCTGCACCCGTAATGCCTCGCTGCAAGATCCCTTCGATGTGTCCTCCCTCAGTGCTGCTACAATGTGGTCCCCAATCAGCACTGCAACCCCCATAAATAATTTAGATGCAGCGCACTGGTGGAACTTTCTGACGATACTAAACTTGGAGCAGAAGAAGCAACTGGGCATCTTTGATGTTTTCATTCAGATGATCCTGTGAAACTAAAATCAAAAAATAATCTGAGGTTTTTTTAGCTAACTTTCGCTGACCAGGCTACTGTCATGTGCATTAGCAGACACATACAGAGAGCAAGGAGCAAAAGAACAACACTGTCAAGAATGGGCCTTTGGCCCACAATGTTGTGCCAAACATGACACCAAATTAAACTAATCTCTTCTGCCTGCCTTTGGTCCATATCCCTCAATCCCTTGCACATTCATATGCTAATCTAAAAGCCCCTTAAACACCCCAGTCATAAGGAATAGAGAACATTTACTTTCTTTTGAATGAGTTATGAGTCTTATGCATTGAAACCTTCACCATTTCTTTGCTACATCCAATCTTTCAGTGTTCTTCAAAATATGCACAAAAATATGCTCCCATATTCTATTTGTATCAAGTCATGCCCTTTGTTATCTCCGCCCCACGGTGGCAACTGGTCACCCAATGCATTAAGTTTAAATTGAGTTTAAATCTGTTGATACGTCCTCCTCCAGCTCTTGAATCCTGCTGATGTATCGTTCCTTGGAGTCTACCATTTTTTTTTCAATTCTCCTTTGCATAGGCCGATAAGGAGAGAGTGAGATTAGTAGCAATGCCACTGGGCAAGGTTGGTGATCCAGACATCCATGCTAATACTGTGAGGAAGTAGCAGCTTGTGGAATTTAAATTCAATTCAGAAATTCTGGAAATGGAAGCTCGCCTCAGTGATGGTGACCATGGCAACAATCATTGATTGTTGTAAAACCCATCAAACTCACAGATGATGCACTCTAGCCTCACCACAATGTGGTTGTCTCTTAACCAGCTTCTGTGATGGCTTAGCTAGCCAGTCTGTTAAAGACCAACTGGGGATGGGCAATGAATCCTAGCCTTGCAAGCAAAACCCATGTCCCACGAATGAATAAAACAGATAAGTATTTAATCGCATGACCTCTGGAATAATCAATCCAAACTTTATAGGTCTTTTCACTTTCACTAACCCTAGCCCTATTTCTTCTTTAAAATTCGGCTTAAAATCATTAACTGCACATTTCTAGAGGTAAATATAGAGCATGAATAGAATGATATAAGTCCTTGTTCTCCTCATTGCTTATGGCAATAGAACTTAACAAGATTGTACTGATAATGGTATATTTAGTCAAGAATTTGGTTATTAACTGAATCATTTTTCAGGCATCATTAATAGGATCACATTCCTTGATTCCTAACGTTTCTGTGGGAAAGTTGGACATCAATAGCCTTGCTGATAACACAAATCAGAAGGAGTACATGATAAGTAGGAGAAAGATTGATAGCAGCTTTATGATATCTGGATCAATGAATGCACGGAAAATGGAAGAGCTAATAGTTCTTTGATTGAATGAATGCATAAAGGCATAACGCATTGACAAGGCTGGGGAAAGGGATAAAACAAATATTCAGTGAAAGTTGGCCAGCCAATTCAAAATCACTCTCAGCAAGACTGAAAGTCAATATGCAGCCTTTATCAGCAAGGTACAGAACTGGAGATCAAATGTGTACAAGATTAAGTTGCTTCAGACAGACTTCATGTTAGAAGGATTTGTTTCCCTTAGTACATTTGACAAATGTGGTTAGGAACTCCTGACAAATTGTGGGAGAACCTACTTTTCAGTCTGTAAAATATCAGAGATGGGACAGTCCAAATTTCTGATTTGGACTGTATATGGAGTATAAAATATAGATACAGGTTTTGTAGATATTGATATTTAGAAGAAGGGACTTCTTTGGCTATTTCAGGACCAGACAAATGCAACAGGAAAGAATTATATTATACTGTCTTAAGCTTGACAGGAAAGTTTTGTATTCCCAGGTTTTAACTGGATTCACTTAGGGAGACATGAGATTTTCTTAATTTCAATGGAGTGGGAAAACGGGAAATGAGGTAACCAATTCCAATCTACCCCAGAGTTTAAATACCATGCAGGAAAACACGATGGTGCTTCAACAGAGGCTGCACTGACAATGTTACCCAGCAGGGTAACAAAATGTCTGCGACCTAACGAAACAGCTCGGTGAGCCAACCAATCCCAGCATCCACAACCCAAACTACTCAAGAAGCTGAATGGGATGGATGCCCATGCCACGATAATGTGTTTTACACATATTTGACTAAATTTTTACTTTGGTGGTGGGGAAACAGGAGTCAGGCCATTTTCCAGCCCCTGAAAATCACCACCAGCCTTCCAGCCTTCCTCCTCGCAGGTGTAGTAATCACATATTGAAATTTTCACAGCACTTTCCTTTCACCTAGTATGGACATAATTTCCCAATTATGGGCAGCAGGCGGTCTGTTTAACTGAAGGGTTAATCAGTGGAAAAAGAAATTGGAACAGAAAGAGAGGACCCTGGAGAAACTCAGCACGTCTGACAGCATCTGCGGAGACAGTAAAACAGTTAACAGTTAAAGCCCAGTAGCCCTTCTTCACAACTGATAGGTGCTTGGAAAGGGAGGAATGTACACTGAAGACAGGGAGTTGGGGTTGTGGGGTGTTGGGGGATAGGTGGTTGAGATAGGGTGACTGGATAGGTGGAGATAGAAAAAGAGAGAGACAGAGAGAGCAAGGAGTTTAGGCAAACAAAGGAATGGTTCATAGTAAGCCAGGGAAGGAGTAAAGCTGATAATGGGGACTGTGAGTAAGTGAAATGGGTTGGCTCTGTTGGTACGACATGTATAGTTCAGGTAACTATGAGAGTTGGTGGCTCTGAATGGGTGCGGAGTTTAAGTGGGGTTTCCACGACAAACCCCACCAACTCGCACAGTTTCCTGGATTATGCATCCACACACCCTGCTTCCCGTCAGGACTACAAAAGCTGATGTTTTGGGCCTAGACCCGAAACATCAGCTTTTGTGCTCCTGAGATGCTGCTTGGCCTGCTGTGTTCATCCAGCTCCACACTTTGTTGTCTTGGATTCTCCAGCATCTCCAGTTCCCATTATCTCCTGTCAGGACTCCTCAGATTCTCCATCTCCATCACATCTGTTCTGATGTGGCAGCACACTGGCTCAGTGGTTAGCACTGCTGTCTTCCAGCGCCAGGATCCTGGGTTCGTTTCCAGCCTTAGGTGACTGATTGTGTGGAACTTGTATGTTCTCCCTGTGTCTGTGTGGCTTCCTTCTGGGAACTCTGGTTTCCTCCCACAGTCCAAAGCTGTGCAGGCTTGGTTTTTGGCTATACTGAAATTGTCAGGAGTGTCCAGGGATGTGTAGGCTCAGTGGATTAGCCGCGGTAAATGTGGGAATACAAGGTATGGTGGGGTCTGAGTCTAGAATATGGAAGACATGGGCAACTGATACTTCAACACACCCACCCTGTTCCCTGGCCAACATTCCTGTCTCAGGCAGGTTGGAAGAGTATCATCTCATTTTCGACCTGGGAATCCTACAGCCTTCTCCAACTCAATAGTGAGTTCAACAATTTTAGGGCTAGCACACCTTCTCCCATTTCATTCCTCCAACCTCTACATACCAGGCTTTGTATTCACATGGTCTGCTATTACACACATACCATTGTTAGCCACAAATAGCCCCCATTAGCAGCTATTCGATCTCTGCCTTGAAGGCATCTAACGAGTACGGTGGAGGCCAGGACGTTAGATGCCTTCAAGGCAGAGATCGACACATTCTTTATCTCACAAGGAATCAAGGGCTATGGGGAGAGTGCAGGGAAGTGGAGTTGAAATGCCCATCAGCCATGATTTAAATGGCAGAGTGGACTTGATAGGCCGAATGGCCTTACTTCCACTCCTTTGTCTCATGGTCTACAGTCTTATTCATTCTCCCAAGCTGATCATTATCCATTCCTTTGGTTGTCTGATTGTTCGTTTGTCTCTGTGGGTTCTATGTCCACTTATTGTTTACTCCATAACCCCTCCCCCCACCCTATCTCCTGCATAAAAAAACACCTTTTTCCTCGCTACCATCAGTTCTGAAGAAGGGTCTCTGGACCCAAAACATTACTCTAATTTCTACCCATAGATGCTACCAGGCCTGCTGCACTTTTCCAGCAATTTCTGATTTTGCTTCTGATTTCCAGCATTCACAGTATTTTTGATTTTCCATTCAGGCAGTTTTGTTTCAGATCTTTCTGCAACTCTATTTTGTTTTAGTTTAGTTTCAACTTCAGTTCTATTCAAGGGACCAGTCATCTCAGCACAATTTCTCATCCACAGAACTTCCAAGTTGGGAGAGTTTGGAAAGAAGTCTTTAAATTGCCTTCAAAATTAGAACTGAGAAAATTTCGGTCATCAAAGTTATGACAGGTTCGTGCAGTAGACTTGGAAAGAAATCATGAAGAATGGTCTCAACAGTCCACAGACAGAAACGAAAGAATATCAATTCAGTGAATATTGAAATAGCTGAAATAGGATGATATTTCTCTAGAATTGAGTCTCTACATCAGATTGTGTTGGAAAATAGGCTGAAACTTTGATACTTTTGTTAAGTTCTTTCAGGTGGAGCATACAAATATATCTATCATGCTTTGATTTCCGCCTTCTTTTGTGTAAAAACCTTATACACTGTTGTTAAAGAACATCTGCAGCTTCACTTAGGGCAATTATTCACAGATCCCTGAAACTCATCAACAGGACAGTTAAGAAAGCATATGGGACACTTGCTTTCATCAGTCATGGCACAGAGTATAAGACCAAGGAGGTAATGTTACAGTTGTATAGAGCATTGTTCAGGCCACAGCTGGAGTACTGTGTACAGATCTGGTTACCTTGTTAGAGGAAGGATGTGATACTACTAGAGGGGGTACAGAGAAGGTTCACGAAGGCATTTGCTGAGGTGGGAAAACTAGAGGGAGAGACTTGATAGGCTTGGATTCTTTTCTTTAGAGCCTAGAAGACTGAGGGTGGACATGATTGAGGTGTTAAGTCTGTGAGGGGATTGGACAGAGTAAATAGAGAATAGCTGTTCACCTTGGTTGAGGAGTCAATCATGAGAGGGCATAGTTTTAGGGTAAGGGGCATGAGATTCAGAGAGTATTTGAGAAAAAAAGATAATACCACTCAGCGGGCGCGGGAATCTAGAATGCACTGCCTAGAAAGGTAGAGGAAGCCAAAAACCTTACAAGCTTTAAAAAATATTTGGATGAATACTTCAAATTTCACAATATTCAAGGGTATGGGACAAGTAAAGCAAATTGGGATTAGCACAGTTTTCCTGGTAGCTTTGTCAGTACAGACTCAATTGGCCAAAGGGCCTTTTCTGCACATTATGAATCTGTGTGAATATGGTTCAGGGACTAATCACCACATTTACCAACTTCAAAAAATTCGGTACATGATCTATCAAGGGCTGTGACTTGTCCAGCATTACCACCAGCTAGGATCATCACAAGTACATAGAAAAATGTGACAATGTCCACTTTGGCAGACAGAATAGAAAAGCAATATTTTACAGAAGTGGAGAGAGATTCCAGAAACCTGATGCACAATGGTTGTCATGGAACATGAATCACAAAAAACTGCAAATACCACAAGTGACCACAAACATCAATGGGGTATTGACCTTTCTTTGATGGGAAATACAATATTAAAGCAAATAAGTGTTGCTGCTAGCTGTACTGAACCTTAGTGAGGCTGTATCTGGTCTATTTTTGGTCGTATGTAAGTAAGAATATTACTGCATTGCAATTGTTCCAACAAAGTTCACTTGGCTGTTTCATTCAATGAAGATTTTGTCTTAGGAGGGAAAGTTGAGCAGGCTGGGCCTACACTTGTGTATTAATGTTTAGAAGAATGGAGGAGACTTGGCAGGGAAATTTTAGGGAGGAATTTTCTTCCTACTAGCATCAAGAGCTGGGAGAGCAGTTTCTAAATTAGGGATCTCTCATCTACAATAGAGAAGAGGAAGAATTTTCTCTCAGAGGAGCATTAGACTGCTGTTAGGATTCCAGCTGATATTAGCTTTTGACTAATTAGATCCCAGCGTGAAACCAAATATTTGTTAGATTCTCATAATTCTTTTTGTAACCAAGGAGGTCAGTTTCTGGACACATTCATAAGAAGCTGCTAGTGAACTTTTTTGCACAAAGATTAAAACATTTATTAAATAAGGGAAACATGGCATACATTATATTGCAGTAGACAAAAAAAAATCAGGAAAGACTTCATTACAATTGACGGAGATAAGTGCATTTTACACTATTCCTTTCACTCCAGCAGTGATTTTAGAAACATGTCAACCACAGTGAAATATCATCACTACCACCACACTAAAGTTTTTCCTTCTCACCAGCACGGCTGCAGCCAGTTGCCTTTTGGCGAATTTTGTGTAATCACTCAATTTTCCTTCAGCTGGTGTTGCTCCCTGAGACCTAAGCAAACTATAAACAGAAATTTCTGTGGAAACTTCAAAACAAACACATAAGATCCCCAAACTCAGGCTTCCAGCTTTATTTTTGTCTCAGATTTCCCACTAAATATTTTTTGTTTGATTTGATTTATTGTTGCTGCATGTACTTAAATACAGTGAAAAGTTTTGTTTTGCAGGCAATACATGCAGATCATAATATAAGGACATATAGATCAGAGGGTGTTTAGATAGAGTGAGGCATACAAGGATATGGCTGCACAGGAAGTGCTCGAAAGCATGATCAACATTAGATTTGAAGTTATAGAAGTCCATTCAATAGTCTAATAATACTGGGAAAGAAGCTGTTCATGAATCTGTTGGTATGTGTGTTTAAGCTTCTGTGTGTTCTGCTTGACAGAAGAGGTTGGAAGAGAATATTACCAGGTTGGGATGGATATTTAGTGATGTTAACAGCCTTTCTGTGACAACAGGAAGTACAAGTAGAATCTACTGGTGGGAAGTTGGCTTTCTTAATGGTCTGGGCTGTATGCACAGCTTTCTGTTGAGGTTTCTAATGATCCAAGGCAGAGCAGTTGCTGTACCAAGCCGTTATGTACCCAGATAGTCTGCCTTCTATGGTTCACCTGTAAAGATTTGTGAGGTTTTAACACTTTAGCCTTTACACTTTGCCAGATGCACAGCCAGAGTGACTGACTGACTTCCTGGACTGTTTTCTTTCTTGGCATGTCCTTCAATAGTCCCATATTTTGCCCCAAGCTTTTTGCTCATATCTGAAGCTTCATCCCTACCTCAACCTTGTAAAACTTAATTTAAATACATTTACGCAAAACAGACTTCCAAACTCCCAGACATTAAGTTCCTGAATGCACAAATGAAACTAAAACTATGTCTTCCCCTTTTAACGTACACAGTCTAAATTAACTGTTGTGTAGCACTGTTCTTAACACCTGAGATTTCTTTCTCCCGAAAAGCAAAAGATATGGATCATTCAATGTGTTCGAGTTTTAGTTTGACAGATTTTTGATTGAGAGGGGAGACAGGGATTGTGGAGATCAAGTGGAGCGAAAATCAGAATTGGATCAGCCATCATCTTCGTGATTGAATGAGTAAGATCAAGGCGCTGAATGGCATACCCTTGATCATTTTTTGTTTTAATCTTAGTATCTTATACACTGACAATGTTATGGCAACCCTGTCATGACATTTACTTTCTTTTACACTCTAAAGATCTTATGATCTCACTCATTGAGATTGCCAATTAGTTCCAAATTACTTGCAAATGGTGGTGATTATAATCTCATTGCCTGAATGAGACTGGTGACATCCACTTTGTTTCTACAGACCCCAGTAACGATGAGATTTCTCACTCCATTGGATTTAAACTCCAGAGATTAAAGGGGTCACAACATCTCTGTTCACTACTTTTTTGGTTTGTGCACTTATGCATTGCTTGTCAAACTTCAGATGATAAAATTGAGAATATTGATATCTTAGACCAGATCTTTGAGCTAACTGTACATTACCCTTGCAGGATTCTATTGTAACGCAAATTTAAGAGTATTACGTATAACGTCTTTTATGGCATACATACTAAATGGCTGTTTCTTCTGTCAATGTCAAAAGCACAGCAGAAAGCAGAAGATTTCTAGTTTTATTTTACCTTCTAAGGTGATTCCTACCCATTGATGCCCAATTGTACATTATTTTCCTGATGTGCTTTTACAGCCTTCCTGTTAACGGGTTGTTTCTGCTTTTGAAATTCAGCTGCGTGTCAGCTGTGGCTCTGAGCCTCTCGATCTCTCGTTCAAACCCCATGTCAGGGATTAAATGCAATCATCAAACCTGGCCCATTAGCCAAGGTCTGAAAACCAGTTGAGGGTGTCTTGTACTTGCTGTTGCCTTTTGGAGAAAATGTTGAAGTGGGACAAGCCACTTTGATTGCTGTAAAATAGATCCCATGAAACTATTTAGTGGCTATCTCCAGTGTTCATACCAAAATTTGTCCGCCAATCAACAATGCAAAAAAATGGGTTAACTGACCATAATCGCATTATTATTCATGGGAGTTTGCTGTGTGCAAATTGGCTGTTACAATTCCTGTATCACTTACAAAAGCACTTCGTTGATAAGCACTTTGAGATATCCAGAGGTTGTGAAAAGCGCTGTATCGACGTACATATTCTCTATTGTTTGAGTGTACTGTAAGCTTGTTGCATATTCTAAGACTTTGCTTCTAAAAAGGATGAATAGAGGGAGAAGGTGGGAGCATTACATAAAGTAAACTGCTTTTTGGAAAGCCAATGCAGACACAATGGGTCAAGTGGCCTCTTCCTGCTGCGTAACAATTTTGAGATTCTGTGCTTGTCACTCATGCTTTCTCAGACACTTCGTTAGTTTTCCAGCAATGGCTGTGGATCAGCAACAGAATCCGTTGTGGAGGGTCAAGGGTGCAGATTTTAACATGGAGTGAATTCCTGTTCCAGTTGTTGCTTGCTCACTTGAAGTAGAAGCAGGAGATTCTTTGGTGATTTTATCCATGAGACACTGTTTTCTCACTTATCTACCAGCCTCATTGCCCTTCCCAAATATTGCTAGTGAGAAACCTGCCAGGGCCTTCCTAGCCCAGGGATTCTGTTGAGGAACACAAACTACAGCATTGGCACTCAATCTCCCAGTTTGTCTTTAGGTGTTAAGTTTAGATTTTATGGAGATAATAGAATGGCTTGATTTCTATGCTGTAACATTGCCAATCGCTAGGTTTACGGTGTTGCAAATTGGTAATCTCGGCCTACTTCAGCCTATATCCTGCAATAGCTGGAGAGAAAGGAAATAATGCAGGTAAGCATGATCTGCCTTGCAATGAATTCAGTGTGCATTCCCTCTACCTCATCATCATAACATTGCTTACTCAGATAAGTAACTTTTGTTCCAACCATAGAGTCATAGAGCCATACAGCACAGAAACAGACCTTTCAGTTCAACCAGCCCATGCCAACCATAATCCCAAACTAAACCAGTCCCACCTGCCTACCCTTGGCCCGTATCCCAACAAACATTTCTTATTCATGTGCTTATCTGAATGCCTTTCAAAGGTTGTAACTCTACTGCATCTTCCGCTTCCTCTGAAAGTTCATTCGATACGCGAATAGCTAACTGTGTAAAAAAATTGTCCCTCATGTCTTTCTTTAAATCTTTCTCCTTAAAAACACACCCCCAGTCTTGAAATCCTCCACCTTAGATTAGGTTCCCTACAGTGCGGAAACAGAGCCTTCAGCCCAACAAGTCCACACCGCTCTTTCAAGCATCCCACCCAGACCTATCCCCATCCCCATCCCCATATAACCCACATACCCCTGAACACTGCGGGCAATTTAGCATGGCCAATCCACCTAGCCTGCACATCTTTGGACTGTGGGAGGAAACCGGAGCACCCGGAATTTAGGGAACAGACACCTGCCAGTCACCTTTTTTATGCCCCTCATGATTATATACACCTCTAAAAAGTCACCTCTCACCCTCCTGTGCTGCAGTTAGAAAACTTACAGCCTATGCAGCCTCTCCTTGTACCTCAAACTCCCCCTTGACATCACCCCTCCTGATCACTGTAACTTCCTCCAGCTTAGCAAAGCCCTGCCTTCCTCCAAGTCTGGCCTCTTATACATCCCCCATAACTTCACCAGACTATATGAGATTGTTCGGACCTTAAATTCTAAAAACTCCTTGTGAAACATCTTGGCCTTCCTTTGAGATACTTTACATAAGACAACTGCTTTGTCCAGGGATAGTAGGAACTGCAGATGCTGGAGAATCTGAAATGACAAGGTGTAGAGCTGGATGAACACAGCAGGCCAGGCAGCATCAGAGGAGCAGGAAAGCTGAGGTTTCAGGCCCAGACCTTTCTTCAGAACATGCTTCTGAAGAAGGGTCTACACCAGAAACATCAGCTTTCCTGCTCCCCTGATGCTGCTTGGCCTGCTGTGTTCATCCAGCTCTACACCTTGTTATCTCTGCTTTGTCCAGGCCTTTGTCTAAATATTTTTTTCCACTGCCTCAGTGTCAGATTGTTGCGTGAGTGAGCCCCTGAGAACTGTTTTGCAGTTGTTTTACTGTCTTAATGGTGCTAAGTAAAGGCAAATTCTTGATAGTGTTTGAAACGTGATTTACATTGATTCCTGAAGCCCCTGCCTTTAGTTGAGAAAGCTACCTTCTGGAATCTCCAGGTTAAGGTTATAGGCAGCAGGAAAGGAGTGAGTTGTGAACCAGTTTGTTGAATTGTTTAATTACAACATCAGCCTCCTTGTTATAAACGTATTAGCTTATATTTTTAATGGTCAGTGCACTTTGCTGTTAGCTAGGGGGCTAAGGAGATAGGGCTGAAGAGTAGGACTAGCTGGGTAGCTCTTATATGAGCTGGTACAGACATAATGGGTCAAATGGCCTTCTTCTGTACTGTAAAAGTTGATGATCCTATGTTTGAATGATGCTACATCTGTCTGCTCCTACCCCCTTCCATTTATCTTGCCCTCCCCTGTCCTTGCCAGATTTACCCGAAGATTCTGAAGTAGTGTCTCTCGAATAGGCCATCTGCATTAGAAGGCCTGAGGTTGCCTGAGTTATGTTGATGAGGTACAAGTCCCTTAGTTGGATGATTGGTGACCACTTTACATCTAAAATCAGGCGTGAAGGAATTTTTGCCCCTTTTCGGTTTAATGTTATCACCAATGTAGGAAAGGCAAAAATTATCAACTGCCAATTCAATATTCATTGTTGCGTGTGGGCCATATTTTGCTGTTCAAGGCCATTTACTGTGATACATCATAACTTAGACTTGCCATTGCATATTTAAGTTTTTCAAGCCTTTCATATGGTAAGTCATGGTAAGTGCAAAAGTGGCACAAAAAGAAAATAATGGGCATATGGGGAGCCTGATATACATGGCAAGCAACTGTATATCTCCATATCAATACAATTGTAAGATGATGAGGATAACAATGCAAGAATGAGAACAAATGTAATTTAGATTGGGGGAGTTCAATATCAGATCAGGTCTGGAAAATAAATAAATGCAATGAAAGGCTAAGAGAAAAAGAGAGAAGGAAGAAAGAAACAGAAAGGTTAAACATAATGCCTTATGTTTCATTTTCATAATTTCCAGCAATTAAAATCTGAAAGAATAAGACTTCACATACATGATAGTTAATTTTCAGTGCTACAGACGATGACTGCCAGTAATTAATAGCCATTGCTGTGTGAAGGGTGTATTTAGACTTGAAAGACTGCGGGTACTGGAAATTAGAAACATAAACAGCAAATGCTGAAAAAACACAGCCGGTCTGGCAGCATCTATGGACAGAAAGCCGAGTTAACATTTCAGACCCAGTGACCCTTCTTTGGAACTTTTTCAGTTTTTCCAGCATTTTCTGATGTTGGTAATGACACTTGAAGTGGTTTAACTGTAGGAGCATCTTCAAAGGTTTACATCGATTGGCATGCACAAGATTTTACAGGGTGGGGGAATTGACAATTAACCAGCCCCACCTCACCCCCTGAATCAGCAGTTGATAGATCTACAAGACACCTACCCTGCAGCTGCAATACTTTTCTATCGAGCTAACCTGCTGCAGTATGGGAATCTTCCGCCTCTGTGGGAAGAAGACCCAAGCTCTGGAATTGCTAACCCAACTGAATGGGAAGCAGCACAAAGATCTTGGAAGTAGGCACTGCCCGGACTACAAAAAGGAGCATGAAGCAGCCCCTACAGATCCCCTGACAGGGGTAAATTGGGATTATTAGATGGGCAGGATATGGAGTGAGATGAGAGTTGTGAAGGTGTGGGTTTTGGAGAGCAGCTGGATAAGTCGAAAGGAAGGTGGACCATCAGTTACTTAGCTAAATAAAGAAAATGAGCGGTTAGCGCTGCTACCTCACAGTGTCAGCGACCTGGGTACAATTCCAGCCGTGGGTGCCCGTCCATGTGGAGTTTGCACATTCTGCCCATGTCTGGATTTCCTGAGGGTGCCCCGGTTTCCTCACACAGTCCAAAGATGTGCAGGTTAGGTGGATTAGCTATGGTAAATGTAGGTTTACAGGGAAAGAGTGGGATGTTCTTTGAGGGTCAGTGCAGACTCTATGGGCTGAATGGCCTTTATCTGTACTGTTGGGGTCCTACGATTTATATGCCGCCCTGTTGAAAACTTGTCAAATCCAGTCATGGGTGCACATTCAGCAATTTTGTGGCATTCACTGAATTGCAAAGCAGTGAGATATCAAACAGATAACTGCCCAACTTGGACAACTGCTTAGTTTCTGGCATCGAGCTCTATTTCTGCCCCGGTCTAAATCTGCTGAATCCTTTGCACAATAATAATGACAAGGGCTAGTGGCATCAAAATTTGGACCCATTATCTTCACATACAACCCTTATTACGGTTAAGGTTTATGTGATAAAACTCACAAAGTTATTAAAATGGAGAGGGAAACTAGCCTTCAAGCAGAAATATTCATAACATTTTTGCCTGCATTTTTCATCAGTTCATCTACAGATTAGATGCACCTAGCCCTGTGTGCAAATCATTTTGGTCTCTAAGCCATGCTTACAAATGCTGTGTAACTGCTGTCCATATTTAACATTCTCCCTATAAATGACTTCTGCCTCCTCCCGGGTAATGTGTCTCAATGAGTAATCGCTAATGTCTCTTCTCATGGATTCCATCCACCAGTTAGATTACTCAAAGTTCTCTTGTGGTTTAATTTATCTGTTTTTGACAATGTTATAAATTACACCTGTAGAGACAGTGTTTGTTAATGAAACACTAACTAATTCACTATTCATGCTGAACATATGTCAATAAGTGTTGTGTTTCCACCACAGCTTGTTCAGGTCATGATCAGGTAAATTGAGCTGACTGCAATTTTGGCTTTGAATACAAAGTTGCCCCAGTGCCACAGTGAATTTATCTAAAATGCAACCAAAGCATATCAAGAAAGTAAGTGCCAAGATCAATCTATGGTTTGCGCTGGGTTAACTAATCTCAGCCCAAAAATACCTAGAATACTACACATAACATTAGTGTGGGGTGTTGGATAGTGTTGGGATAATATCATCACCATAGAATCCCTACAGCGTGGATACAGGCCATTCAGCCCATCGAGTTCACACCGACCCTCTGAAGAGCATCTCACTCAGACCCACCCCCTATCCTATCCACACAGCCCTGTGTTTCCCTGGACACTATGGCTAATCCACCTAGCCTCTACACCTTTGGACTGTCAGAGGAAACCAGAGGTAAACCCACGCAGACATGGGGAGAATGTGCAAACTCCACACAGAGCAGTCACCCAAGGCTGGAATTGAACCCAAGTCCCTGGAGCTGTGAGGTAGCAGTGCTGATTGCTGAGCCACCCTATTGATATGCCCCCCATTGGCCAAATGCCTGGCATCTGTCGAAGTCTCCTAGCAATATGCACATGGTTGAAGGCACAGACTGTGGTAACCTCTGGAATTTCAAAGTTGACTAACGCAAGAATGAGAGCTATTGAGCTGCATTGTTGATATGTGACTCTTACAAATATAATTGGACTGCCTGCAATGAGCTGGTAGCTTCAGGAGAGGGAACGGATGGGAAAAAATGTGAAATGAGTATGAAGACCAAGATAGATGTCAATATTAATTTTTTGGTAAATGCTGAACCTGAAGGCGGTACCCAAGTTATGTCATAAGCAGGGCTCATTAGAGCCTCAGACTTGAAGTTCCAAGCAAGGATGATGCAAATTCATGGAAAACTGAAATTGATTTTTCATCGGGTTTTCTAATCAGGTTCATGGAAATGAATGTGGATTTAACATTGCAGTGTCAACTGATTTCAATGTGATTGTTCAGATTCCAAAGTTCATCTGCATGGAACTCGAGTTAAAATTGCCCCTTGAATCTGCAGAGTGGGGCAAACAATCAGATATGTCTTCAAGTGAACAATATTTATGCTAATAAATCAGAATACCACATTAACATTGGCAAGTGATTTTTTTTTTGGAAAAGAAAGGTTTCGCTGATGCTTGTTGTCATTTCTCAGTGGACCAATTCTAAGAACCAGTAGATAATGGATTTGACCTTGACTGCCTAGTGTATCACTTTTCAAGCTTGGGATCCACAAGGCGATCTTACATTTTTGCATTTCAAGGTCGACAGATCTTTTTCTGCCTGTGATGAGGTGGAGTATCTGCCATTAGCGTTGTGCCTTGAGACTACTCATTTTTGTTTACTGCTGCTATGTACTAATCAAATAACTTTTTTTGCAGTGATTGAGATCAGCTTCATTTAACTGTAGTGTCCTGTTCCAGTGCAGATGAAGTGTCCTGTATAAATGTTAGCCAACATAATCAAAGACCCCTTCCACTCCAGTTAATCTCTTCTAACCTCTTTCACTGGGAGAAGGATACAAAAACTTGTACACATGCACTAACAGATTCAAGAACAGCTTCTTCCCCACTGTTATTCGAGTGCTGCATGGATCTTTCCAATTTTAAACTCAATGTTGACCTCGCTCTTTGTGCACCTTCTTAGCAGCCATAATATTGTATTCCTCACTCGGTTTATTACCCTAATATAGTTTATATGGTATAATCTGCCTGTACTGCACACAAAACAAACTTTTTCACTGTGCCTAAATGCATGTGACCACAAATAAATCAAATCAAAAATAAACCGTCCTGCCCAGATCCTAACTCACATTAAGCCCCATTCACCTGCCCTTTCTGAACCATGGGTGGCACGGTGGCTCTGTGGTTAGCACTGCTGCCTCACAGCACCAGGGATCTGGGTTTGATTCCAGCCTCGGGCGACTGTCTGTGTGGAGTTCTCACATTTTCCCCGTGTCTACGTGGGTTTCCTCGGGGTGATTTGGTTTCCACCCACAGTCCAAAGATGTGCAGGCCAGGTGGATTGGCCATGCTAAATTGCCTGTAGTGTTCAGGGATTTGTAGATTGGATGGGCTTATAGGGGGATGGATCTGGGTGGGATACTCTGAGGTGCAGTGTGGACTTGTTGGGCCGAAGGGCCTGTTTCCTCGCTGTAGGGTTTCTATGATGCTTGGAGTCTTGGTTCGGGAAAGGCTCTCAACAGTTTGACCAAGTTCCTGTGAAGCACCTTGTGGCATTTTATTAATTAATGATGTCATATAAATGCAGATTCTTGTTAGTGACTAGTAAGCCAGCTGAGTGCAACAATCAAAAGAAGTAAAAATGTTGTAATAACCAGATCAAAAACAAAAAGGAAGGCTTTGAAAAATATATTGAACTCACTGACCTACTTGAGTACGGATTCTGAATCATTTTCATAAAATTAACTGCATTCTAGTCTGTTCTGATAAATGAGTATTATCCCTGTGACCTTATCCACCTCTACAAAATTGTGATACTCTATTCCTGTGGCTTTGGCCTCTGCTATCAAATGTAAAGTCCCCGTACGCAAGGAATTTCCTCCCCCCAGCTTCATCTGCTTCAGAATCACATATAGGGCTTGTTACAATTTATGTTTGTGTCCAAACTTTTCATCGCCTCCTTATTCGGCTCAGTATTTACTTTTGTCAGAATCACAGAATTACAGAATTGTTCTGGTACAACAGGATGCCTTTCAGCCCACCATTTCTGCTGCAGCCCTCCAACGAGTGTTACATCTTAGCTACATCTCCTGCCTTTTCCCCATATCATTCCACCTTTGATAATTTTTTAACCAGAAAATAAATGCCCTTTTCAGTGCATCGATTGAGCCTGCCTCCATCACACTTCCAGCAGACCCAATCTACTGGCTGTGTGAGAAAGCTTTGCTCTGTCATCTGATTTGCGACGTTTACATAACGCTATAGATCTGTGTCCTCTCATTTACAATCCTAACATGAGTGGCAACAATTTTCTCCCTTCCTTTTCTATCCAGATCTTTCTTAATTTTGAATACTTCTGTCAGATGCCCTATTAGCCATTTACATAGCACGTTATGATAGAACTCAAGATTGGGTCCCAGTCTGTTCAGTCAGCTCAATTCTCCTTTTCCCTCCACTAGTATGTTGCTTTAAGGCCTTTATACTGCCTTTTTGTTATTGGGTACTATTGTTTTAACGTTGCACTTGTGTGAAATGGGCTCGCGACATTTTTCTATTTAAAAGGCACTTCATAAATGAGTTCTGTCATTGTCTGTGGGTGAGCTATTAATATTCGGTCTGCTACATCTCAGAGGAGCGCAGCTCTCATAACGGATCATTCAAAATCATCAACCATCACTTCTGTTGATTGTAACATCTTATTATAGATTCTTTGTCAGTCACATTAAATAATCTTTTCCCATCTTGCACTCATTTAGCAAGCAACCACTAAAGTTCCGCATTCAAAACTAACCCTTGATGGCACACCTAACTATAACAGAATGGTATTCTCTTGACCAACCTCTTCAACAGATGGGGTTGCTATGCACATCCTTGTTTGAAACATTGACAGCTATTTAAGGAAATATAAATACTTCCCAAGATGGGACAGATTCTATTTCAGCCTGTCAGCATTCTAATGATGATGTTCAGAACAGGGACTTCAGTACTGCAGTATGAGAGAGCAATTAATTGGTACCGTGATGGAGCATATTGATGTGAATGTCAGAAATCAGGTATTTACCATCCTGTTAGGCCATCTAGTTCTCCGCATCTGTTTCAATATCTCTTGCTCAAATGTTTGTAAAATTTTACGAGACCCTCGTCAGTAATTGGTGAAGATTTGTTTCCTCGAAAGAGCAGAGCGTGGTGATGACAGAGTGGAAAATTTGATAACACAATTGTTGGTACTCTGTAATCACTGTTGTGTACTCAACCATGATATTTTCTGTGAAATAGTTACCTGAAGTTTTGAGTGGGAAGTTCATATTTGAACGTTTCTTTGTGCCTTTCTCGCAATCTGGTTCTGTAATGCCATCAAATTTCCCATCTCAAAAAGACATCCTTTGGCTTTTGAAATAGCTCCACTTGATCCCTTTTTACTGTACCAGAGGGTCACGTGGAGTAAATTTTCGCTTTCACCATGTGAACAATAATCTAATAAATGGTATTGTCTGTCTATGATAGAACCCATCTGACTCTTTCTTTAACAAATGGGGAGACCATGATTGGTCACTGAACTAATAAACCAGAGACCTAAGTAATGATCTGGGACGACATATTGAATTCTGCCACAACAGATGGTGGAACTTGAATTCAATAAAAATCTAGAAGTCACTGATTTAAATTAAATTGAAACGCTGTCTGGCTGATGTGTAACTTCAGATGCACAGCAATGTGGTTAGCTCTTAACTTCCACCTGAAAAAGCCTGGCAAGCTATACAGTTGTAATAAGGAATGAAGCCAGACACACTACCCAGCATTAGCAAAAACACCAAAAATGGTGGTGGCAAACACAGTTAGGTCAACCCTGAAAAGTCCTCCTCACATCATCTGGGAGTTAGTGCCAAAACATGTAGAGCTGTCTCATCGACCAGTTAAGCAACAGCCCGACATAGTCATATTTACAGAATCATACCTTACAATGTCCCAGACACCACCATCACCAGCCCTGCATATATGTCCTGTCCCACCAGCAGGGCAAACCCAGCAGAGGTGGTGACACTGAGGTTTACAGTCGGGAGGGAGTTGGCTAGGGAGTCCTCAACAATGACTCCAGACGCTATGATGCCTCATGGGTTCAGGTTAAATATGATGAAGAAAACCTCCTGCTGGTTATACCAGACCACTCTCCTTCAGCTGATGCATCACTACTCCTCCCCTTGGAGGAAGCATTGAGGGTGTCAAGGGCCAAAATGTACCCTGGGTTGGGGATTTCACTGCCCACCACCCAGAGTGGCTTGGCAGCAACACTACTTATCGTGCTAGTCTGTCTTAAAGAACAGAACTGCAAGTGGTGAGGGAACCAACAGGAGGGAAAAACAGACCTGAACTTATCCTTAACAATCTGCTAGGTACAGATGCATCTGTTCATGATGGTATCGATTACAGTAACTGTCGTACAGTCTATGTGGATATGAAGTCCAGTCTTCCCATTGAGTGTTGCGTAGCCCTATCACCGTGCTAAATGGGATAGTATCAAACAAATCTAGCAACTCAGGATTGGGCATCCATGAGGTGCTGTGGGCCATCAACAGCAGCAGAATCATATTCTAATACAATCTGCAAACCCGTGGCACAATACATCACGTAATCTACTGTTGTCGTCGAGACAGGGATTTAACCCTGTTTCAGTGAAGTGCAAAGTGAGGCATGTCAGGGACCAGCGCCAGGCATGCCCGATAATGAGGTGTCAATCTGGTGAAACTATAACACAGGGCTACTTGCACGCCAAACAGAGTAAAGAAAGAATGACGGATTCCACAAACAGCAGGTAAGAAATAAACTCTGCAGTCCTGCCACATTCAAACATGAATTGTGGTGGGCAATTGAATAACTCATTGGAGGAGGAGGTTCCACAAATGTTACTGAGCTCAATGATGGGAGAGTCCAGAACAGCAATGTAAATTATGGCTGAAGTATACACAATAATCTTCAGGCAAAACTGCTGAGGGAATGTTCCATCTCGGCCTCCTTCAGAGGTCTTCAGGGTGTCAATCTTTGTCCAATTCAGTTTACTCCAAATGAGCCAGGACCACTCAGTCTCATTACAGACTTGGGTTCAAACGTGGATAAAAGAGCTGAATTCCAGAGGTGATATGAGAGTGACTACCCTTGACATCAAGGCTGCATTTGACTGAATATGGCATCAAGGAGCCCTAGCAAAACTGGAATCAACAGGAATCAGAGAGAAAACTCACTGGTGGTTGGAGACATCCCTGACAGATAGGAAGATGATTGTGGTTGTTGGAGATCAGTTATCTCAGCTCCAGGGGTTCCTCAGGGTAGTGTACGAGGACCAACCATTTTCAACTGCTAATCAATGACCTTCCCCCCATCCTCTTCCACCATCAGAAGTAGCAATCTTTGCTAATGGTTGCACGTTTTCACCACAATTCACAACTCCTCAGATATTGAAGCAGCCCATGCCCATATTCAGTAAGAATGCTGAATCAGCCATGATCGAATGGAATGGGAGAGTGAGCCTGAGGAGCCAAATAACCTACTCGTGTCCCTATTTCTTATGCTCCTTTAGACCTGCACAGTATCCGGGTTTGAATTGTAAAGTGGCAAGTAACATTCATGTCTCATACATTGTAGATTTTGACTGCCTCCAACAAGAGAGAATGGAGCTATCATCCCATGACATTCAATGGCATCAGCATCACTGCCTCCCCACTGTCAACAGCCTGAGGCTTACCATTGACCAGAAACTCAACTGGACTAGTCACATAATGACGGTGGCTACAAGACCTTTTCAGAAGCTAGGAATCTTGCAGTGAATAACTCACCTTCAGACTGCCTTATGCCTGCCCTTCGTCTCCAAGGCATAAGTGAGGATTGTAATGGAATACTCTCCACTTGCTTGGATGAGTGCAGTTTCAAAAAGACTCAATAATTTGGACACTCTCCAAGAAAAAGCAACCCAAGCACCACATCCACCACCGACGCTCAGTAGCGGTCGTGTGTACCATCTGCAAGATTCAATGTAGAAATCACTGAGGCTCCTTAGACAACACCTTACAGACCCATAACTACTACCCACTAGGGGGTTAAGGGCAGCAGATATATGGGAACACCATTAGCTACAAGTTCCCCTTCAAGTCCCTCACCATCCTGACATGGAAATATATCTGCATTCCTTCAATGCAACTGTGTTGAAATCCCGGAACTCTGACATTCATGGTATGGTGGATCAACCTTCATGAAATGGACTGCGAGGTTCTAGAAAACAACTCACCACCTCCTTCTCAAGGACAACTAGAGACTGGCCATAAATGGCTGACATAGTCAGTATCATCTACATCCCATGAATGAATTTTCATAGAAAGGTAATATGCTCTTCCACATTGTTGGCCATGGACTAAACTTTCACTCTGTCATACCCCTGCTCCCTCTTGCTTTCCAACTCAAACTATTGATTATCGGTCAACAGTATCTTGGAAAGTGATTCTTTGTTTACCCAAAAACTCAGAGTTTAAATAACAGTTGGGGAAACACAATGGCACTTCATCGGAGGCTGCACTGATTATATTACCCAGGAGGGTAATGAAATGTCTGCAAACTAACAAACCAGCTTGGCAACCAATCAAGTTAAACCAAGCCCATGGAAACTGAAAGCCAATCAAATTTAAATCTGATTGTGTTGACAGCCTGAACCCAATAATATTGTGAGGATTTGTTGCATCATCTGTGGTATTTGAG
This sequence comes from Stegostoma tigrinum, assembly GCF_030684315.1. Lineage (NCBI taxonomy): Eukaryota > Metazoa > Chordata > Chondrichthyes > Orectolobiformes > Stegostomatidae > Stegostoma > Stegostoma tigrinum. The sequence continues at coordinate 96,298,948 of NC_081359.1, forward strand.
GAAGTGTTGTTTGAAAATCAGTAGAGAGGGAGAGAGCCAACTGTCATAAGAAAACACCTGTCAGAGGAAGCTGAATTAATTTAAAGGTACCACAGCAATTTAGCTTAAAGTCCTCACAGAAGCAATTACAGAAAGACAGCTGTAAAGGAAGATCATCAGGAGAAAGGCTGGAGAATGCAGGATGTCCTGAAAGACAGTCTCTGTGAACTTGAAGAAATTAAGTTTTAATTTATTGCATTCTTATTAATTGGATTTATTAAGTGGGACTTGGGTTTATTTGAACAGTATTCCAGTAGAATTTAGAGACAGGAAAAAACTGCTGATGCTGAAGTCAGAGATAACACAGTGTGGAACTGGAGGAACACAGCAGGCCAGACAGCATCAGAGGAGCAGGAAAGCTGATGTTTCTTCTGAAGAAAGGCCCTGATCCAAAACATCAGCTTTCCTGCTCCTCTGATGCTGCCTGGCCTGCTGTGTTCACTCAGCTCCACACTATTGTCTCTAGTAGAATTTAGTTTAGTTTGGGAGTAGTCAGTACTAAGGGGGGGATGTTGTTTGGTTAGTTAGTATATCTTTTAATTTGTTCATTGTTAAGGTTAAATAAATGAATACTTGTTGTTTACAAAATGGCTCAGGGATTTCTTTTCCTTTAACCATACAATTTAACAGATTACACGGGGAAAAGTGAACCTCTGAGTGTTTTGGGGGTAACTATTAGAAGAGAACATCCACTCCTGTAATTGCAGACTGGGGCTTGTTTCAGTTTAAGTACCAGAGGGGGTCAGCCATTCCTTGTCTGTATAACTGGTCAAATAGATGTGGCAATGCAAACAGTTGTGGAGGCTTGAAATTCTTCTTATTTGCACCCTACATGTCTCTACCTTGCTGTCCCCCTACTTTAAAGTGAGCCTTAAAATCTCTTTCAATGCTAAGCTTTTGATCATCTGTTCCCATCTCTCCTCATATGACCTGGTGTAAACATTTTGTTTGATACTTTTGTGAAGACATATGTACATAGAAGACAACTGTTTGACCTCAGCTAGAGTATTGTGTGAGTATTGGGTGGCACATTCTTGGAAAGGTGTGGGCACATTGGAGAGTGCAGGAGATGCTTATACGAATGGTTCCAAAGATCATCTCAGTTATGAGGATAGATCAAAGAATTTGGGACTGTTTTCTTTGGAGAGAAGAAGCTGAAGAGGAGATCTGACAAAGCTTCTGAAAATCACGAATGAGCTGGATAGGGTCATAGAGTTCTACAGCACAGAAGTAGACCCATCAGTCCAACACATCCAGACCAACCAGATTTCCAAAATGAATCGAGTCTTATTTGCCAGCTTTTGGCCCATATGACTCTAAACTGTTCTTATTCAAATATTCATCCAGATGTCTTTTAAATGTTGTAATTATACCAGCCTCCACCACTTCCTCTGGCAGTTCATTCTGTACTTGCACCACCCACTGTGTGGAAAAGTGACTCCTTAGGCCCCTTTTAAATCTTTCCCCTCTCATATTAAACCTATGCCCTCTAGATCTGGACTCCTGTACCGTGGGGGAAAAAGACATTAGCTATTCAACCTATCCATGCCCCTCATGACTTTATAAACCTCTATAAGGTCACCCCTCGGCCTCTGACACAACAGGGAGTTAGGGAGAAATTTTCCTGCTTGTTAAAGAAACAGGAATAAGAGGGCATAGATTTAAAGGGATCTACAAATGAAGCAAGGATAAAGTGAAGAAAACCGTTTTCACTGAGTATTTAAAGTAGGCTATGGAATGCATTGCCTGGAGATAGGGTAGAGGCAGGCTTAATTAATACATTCAAGAGCAAATTGGATGATGTTTTGGATAAAAATAATGTGCAAGAGCATGGAAAAGTTAAGCTTAAGCCAGTGATTGGCTGTAAGTTATGAGCCTCATTTAGTGAGCTGCTGCAGAATGATAAGCCGAAGGGCCTCCTGCCGAGTAGCACTACTGTGATTCTTTGAAATGCCGAGATACTTTTTACTAAGGAAAGGTGCTATGCAAATGCAAGTTGTCTATTTTAGCCATGGAGGGTTTAACACAGATCTGACAGGGTGAGACCATGTGGATACCTGAAAATGATGAGGTCTTTAAAAATTGACATTCTGCAAGCTAGTGTAAGTCAACAAGCACATGATGGAACAGACTTGGCGCGTGTAGGTTGGCTGTGGGTCTCGATGAGTTGAAACTACATGTTTCCTAGTCGCTGAAGCATGATATTGGATGATGCCTAGGGGGCAAATTTAATTTTTTTTCCCCTCTCTAGACTTTGTAGTTGGAAGCATTAAGTACAAAACTAAAGGGGGTGCTTCTAATTTTGAAAAGTTTGGAAATTGTGGTCCATTCATCTGAAGAAGAATGTTAAATTGATGAAGAACGTGCAGAAAAGATAAAATGATGGCAGGAATGAGCAATATAGTAATGGGGAGAGACCAGAGAAACTGGAACTGTTCTCATTAAATAAAGAAGATCAAGAGAATATGTGGTCAAGATGACTAAAACTGTTCCAGATGTTAATAGCTGAGTATTTCCATAGCTAGAGGATATGAATTTAAGAACAAAAGATTTACATGGAGGAGTTGGGATTTGCCACAATAAAATAATGGTTCAGGCAGAATCTATAATAATTTTTAGAAGCTGGAAGTTGAAATTTGACAGAATGCTTTCCACCTTCCTGGTTTTCTTCCCTTCATAAGAAAAAAATCATGTGAGGTATAATAGAGACCATTCATTCAATACTACTCATTTGGCATAACTCCTTGAAATCACTGTACAAAGGCTGGTATTCTGTCACCAAGTCACGCTTTATTTACATGTGGTTTGTTCATTGCCTGTGACCAGCCAGTCCCTAGGATCAGGAGACTTTCTGAATCTCCTGTTGTATCAGTCAGCCAGGGATCCCTGATTGGCCCAGGTTAACAATCCCAATCAAGGATCTCATAGTCAATGATATCCACCTGGCCCTGGTTCCAATCACTACTGTCCTTAAAACCATTTATTTCCCAAAGACAATTAAGTTTGAAAAGGCCAGCTTTGTTTGCATTTGGTAAAGGACTGGAGGTCTGACACTGGGTGGGTAACTTGTTTCAGGATCTTTCAAGTGTTTCAGGTATGGAGGTGATAGGCCACTTGAGAATTTTATAATTTGCAACAATCAATGTTGCTTTAAGCAGTGATCAAAATTAGTATTGTGGTCAAATGCAAATTATATGCTCTTCTGCTCAACCTCAGCTACACAGGTAAAGATCAATGTCTACTGCAACTTGCCATTTTAGACATTTTGAGAGGATAGTGCCAGTTAATGTCTTAAATTGAAGCAGTTGTTTTGTCATTGTTGAGAGCTTGTATTCTTAAGGAGTTGCTCTAGCATTATCTGTCTTTTTTTTGCCCGGTCCTCGATTCCAAGAGTTGACTTCTGTTGGATTGGTCTGCCCTTATGAGCAGATTCCACAGTGGTTTGTCAATGCTATCTGCAAGATGATGGACCAAGAGACTCTCCCATTCTTCCCACATGCCAACAGACATATTCAAAGGATTTTTCAAGCTGGCAGTTAATCTGTTAAATACTTATGAACATGCCTTCCAAATCCTGGTGTGGAATTGTGTCCCAGAGCGTCTGACTTCTACGTGCAAGACTTCAGCTTGACTTCACAGTACCCAGACTGATTTTTCGTTGAAGTTTGATCAAACAGCTAGCAAACTGCAGAGGCTTATACTCCACTAATCAGGCTGGATTTGAAGCAGATCCAAAAGTTAACAGGCCAAGGTGTGAACTAATCCTCTTAAGAGCAATTATTTAAGTAGCTTGGAGTAAGACTCATATGTTTTGTCTTGCATTCGATGCTGCTGAAATAACTTTACTTATCACTGCACTTGGCTTTATGTTGTTAGTTATTCAAACTGTTGAAGAGTGGCCTGAAATAAAGATTAAAGGTGGGGCATTTGTGGATTTCCAGAAGAGAAGTTGTGTTGTGAGGGTGGATTTAAATGCAAAAGCCAATGCAGTGAGGCAATGAATTCCCAACTGGAGCAATTGGGAGAATGTGAGAATGCAACATGGATCCCTTAGAATCCCATAAAGTTCTATCAGTGCAAAGCATGCATACTACATTCGCTCATTTTACATCACCATTAGGGATCGATTTCAACCCCTTATCTTTTTATGAGCTCTTACCGATATCTTTTTTTGTGCCACACTGCCCAGTAAAACTCAGATGTTAGCCAATTTCAACTGTTGCAGTTTTATTGTAGCAATGTATTCCAGTTTATTGACAGCACACACACAAATTCTTACTTCCATGCTGTGAGTCCCCTTGCAGCTGTAACAGTTTGAAGTTTTACAATTTGTTGACATGTAGAAGGACATTATAAGTGATTATCCATCCAAAAGCTCACAATGTCACTTGCTGGCATTCGAAAAAAATTATCACCAAAAAAAAGTTGAATTGCACAGCTCTATTTTTGCTTCGATTGGAGGCATTTAAATTCATACTGTGTGCAATATTGTGACTCTGTTCGTAAGTACCTGAGGTACTCAGCAATTTTGCATCAGAGGAGGGAGCCTTATGAATGTCCTTCAGACAAGGCAATAAGTAGCTGTGAATGCAGTCATTCAGTTCAACATCACTGCCAGAGGTGACAGCTTATTGCCTCTAATAATATTGAAACCCATTATGTAATTTCTCCCTGACAGTATTATTAAAATGATAAGAAAGCCCTAGGAATATATAAAAAGAACAGTTTTAAAAAAGGAATGATTAATGAATCGTAATTTCATGCCCTGTGATTGACTGAAAAATCCATTGAATGGCTGTGAAGCAATTTGGAATGTCCTAGGGGCCCAGAGGCATAGCTGATGTTTAGATTGGAGAAAGCAGATCGCAAAATGAAATCTGGTAGGTTTTTTTTAAAAACAAAAACAGAAGTTGTTAGAGAAACGCAACAGCTCTGAGGAGGGTCACTGGACCTGAAACGTTAACTCTGCTTTGTCTCCACAGATGCTGCCAGACCTGCTGAGTTTCTCCAGTTATGTCTGTTGCCATTTCAGATTTCCAGCATCCGCAGTGATTTTTTTTTTGTTTTGGTCTGGCATTTAAAAAATTCATTTAGGAGCTGTGAGCATTGGCTGTCCTTTTAAGAAGGTGGTGATGAGCTGCCGTATTGAACCGGGCAGTCCATTTATTGTAGATACTGTTACCCTGTCAATAGGGAGAGAGTTCCAGGATTTTGATCCAACAACACTGAAAGAAATGTGATACGTTTCCAAGCCAGGATGGCAAGTGGCTTGAAGGAGAAATTGCACTCAGTGGTGTTCCAGTGTTCTGCTGACCTTGCCCTGCCAGAGGATCGTGTTTATGGGTTTGGAAAGTGCTGAGTAGTTGTGGCGAATTTCTGCAGTGCATCTTGTAGATGGTGCACACTGTTGCTATTGTGTACTGGTAATGGAGGGATTGGATGTTTGTGGACATGGTGCTGTTCAAGCAGGCTGCTTTGTCCACGGAAATTCCATGAGTGTTGTTGGAGTTGCATAAATCCAGGCAAGTGGGGAATATTCTTCCACGCTCCTGACATGCCTTATAAATGGTGAACAGACAGTAGGAAACAGAAGGTGAATTATGCACTGTAAAATTCCCAGCTATTGTCCTCCTCTTTATAGCTGCAGTATTTACATGGCTGGACAACTTCAGTTTCTAGACAACAGTAACACCCAGGAGATGCAAAAGTTGGTGAATTCAGTGATTGTAATGTCAACAAATGTCAACAGGCAGTGGATTTCACATGGAGCAAATTGAATTGGCTAAACACTGACCTCCGTAATGCTGAAGACTTGTGGCATGTGGGTAGTCATGTGTTGTGTCCTCACTGTGTTGATACCTGCTCCTTAGATATATCTGGTACTGCTCTTGACATGCCCTCTACATTGACCAAGGTAGATCCCCTGGTTAGATGACAATAGTAGATGAGGGGATATGCTGAGTCATGAGTTTGTACATTGTACTGGAACACAACTATTGATCACCCACAGTACTCAATGGATGCCCTGCCTTGAGCTCCTAGATCTGCTCAAAGCCTATCCAATTTAGCAAGGTGATTGTGCCACCCAACAAAATGGAAGGTATCTTCAGTGTGGAAACAGTACATCGTCTCCAAAGGGACTGTGCGCGGAGCACTCTTATGAATACTGTCTGGACAGATGCATCTGTGGCAGGCAGATTGGTGAGGATGAGGTCAAGAATGTATTTTCCTCTGTTTCGTGCTCTCACCAACTGTTACACGCTGCAGCTATGTCCTTTAGGACCCAATCAGCTCAGTCTGCAGTGGTGTTGCTGAGCCATTGTTAACGAATGATATTGAAATCCCCCACCCAAAATATATTCTGTGCTCCTGCCACCTTCAATGCTTCTTCTAAGTAGTGCTCATTATGGAAGAACACAGATTCATCAGCAGATGGCTGGATTGCATTACATAGTGATCAGCATGAAATTCTTAGTGTGTCCTTGACCTGATGTCATGATATGTCATAAGAGTCTGGAGTCAGTGTGGAAGACTACCAGGTATCAAAACCATGTCTTTATTTTTCTGCGCATTTTTTGATTGTGGACTGAAATGTGAAATGCACTGCTTTTGAAAAACAAAACACGTAAGGTTTATGATAAGGATTGCTGCACATTAGGACATTTAAAAAGCAGGTTATTGACCCTCAATTTAAGTGCTGTTCACGTTGATGCTTGTTGATGCTCAGTGAGGGCACTTTACTACAGAGGACCTGGAGTGGCAGGGGGTAGTTTAATGGAGACTTGGGTGGTAAGAAGTAGCTGATTAGACTCTGGAATGCTGACTGGTTGTTGATGATAAACATCTTCTGGCTACCAATAACTATATGATAGGCTCCCAGATAGCTGAAGAAATTGAGGCTGAGAATGTTTGGTCAGAAGGCATCAAACTTCCAAATACGAAGAGCTATCCTTTGCTCTGCAGCTAAAAAAACACCTCGAGTCTCAAAGCCAGTTTATTTCCCCTCATTAGTCATCGAACCACAGTGCTGTACAGTACAGAAACAGATCCTGTGGTCCATCCCAACCATGCCAACCAGATATCCCAAATATATCTAGTCCCATTTACCAGCATTTAGCCCATAATCCTCCAAACCCTTCCTATTCATATCTATCCAGGTGGCCTTTAAATGTTGTAATTGTACCGGCTGCAACATGACATCCCAATGGCTACACTCATGCACTGACCAACATCTTCAACAAGCTGTCTCCTGCAGCTTCACTTTCAAGGAACTATGCACCTGCACCCCTAGTGCCTTTGTTTGGCAACACTTCCTACGGCCCTAACTGTATAAGTCCTGCCCTGATTTGCCTTACCTCACATTTATCTAAATTAAACTTCATCTGCCAATCTTTGGCCCATTGCCCCATCTGATTAGGGACTTGTACTCTGAGATCACCTTCTTCACTGTCCACTGTACCTCCAATTTTGGTATCAACTGCAAACTCACTAGCCATACTTTCTGTGTTCACATCCAAATCATTTATATAAATGCTGAGAAGCAGTGGACCCAACACTGAGCCTTGTGGCACTGCTGGTCACAGGTTTCCAGTCCGAAAATCAACCCTCCATCACCATCTCCTGTGTCCTGCCTTCAAGCCAATTTTGTTTTATCTTTTATTAATTTATGGGATGAGGTTGTCGCTGGCTTGACCAGCATTTATTGCCCATCCCTAATTGCCCAGAGGACAGTTAAGAATCAAACACTTTGCAGTGGGTTGAGAGCTACATGTAGGCCAGACCAGGTGAGGATGGAAGTTTCTTCCCTAAAGGACATTAGTGAACCAGATGGGTATTTCTGATAATTAACAATGGATTCATGATCATAAGACTCTTAAATCCAGGTTGCTGTTGAATTCAAATTCCATTAGTTTCTCTGGCAGAATTCGAAACCAGGTCTCCAGAGCATTAGCTGGAGTTTCTGGATTAATAGTCCAACAATTACACCACTAGACCATCGGCTGCCCAATTTTATACCCGATTGCCTACCTCTCCCTGTATTCTATGTGATCCAACATTTCTAACAAGTCTACCATGCAGAACCTTGTTGAAAGTCTTACTGAAGTCCATATAGACTAGGTCTACCTGCTGTGCTGTCATCAATCTTCTTTGTCACTTATTCAAAAAAGTCGATCAAATTAGTAAGGCATGATTTCCCATGCACAAAGCCATATTAACAATCCCTGATCAGCCCTTGCCTTTCCAAATGCTTGGAAATCCTATCCCTCACAATCCCCCCCAACAGCTTAACCGCCACTGACATCAGGTTTTCTGGTCTAAATTTCTCTGGCTATTCCTTACCACCTTTCTTAAATAATGACACCACCCTAGCCACCCTCTAGTCTTCCAGCATCTCACCTGTGGTTGTCAATTATATATATGTCTCATCAAGGGGCCTAGCAGTCACTTTCCTGGCTTCCTACAAAGTTCTGGGATATACTTGATCAGTTCCTGGGGATTTATCCACATTTTTGCATTTTCAGATTTTTGTTAAATAATCTTCAGTTTTATTGTCAAATACTGTCTATCGCACACTGTGCCTGTGTTTCCACGAATGAGCATTACATTCAATAACAACAGAAACATTATCAAGCCAGTACCATTAGGAACCAAACTAGATGGACTATCTAGCATTGAACTAGACATTACAACAGCAAGCTTAATCCTGTCAACCCTGCAAAGACCCCCTTTCTAACATTGGGAGACTAGTGACAAAATTAGGAGAGCTGTCCCACAGTGTAATCAAGCGACAGCTTGACATAGTAATACTCATGGAATCATATCTTACAGGCAATGCCCCAGAACATTGCCATGTCTGAGATGTCCTGTTTTAAGCCAGCTAGCACCTCCCCTTCTCTAACATGGACAACATATCACTATTTATTTCCCAAAGCTCTCTAGTTTCCATTCCTTTGCTGTCAAACAGTGGTTCTTAAGAATAGATCACAGACTTTACAGTGTGAGCCAGTCACTTTGTGCCTCCTGAATATTAATAACAGTTCCTGAGGTCTGAACTTAAAGGAACAGTAGGTCCTAGCAAGGTAGAAGGATGGTCACTTGTGCACATTCAAACGCCTTTCAAACCAACCTGCCAGTTGCCATCCACTTTAACTCCCCCAGTAACACGTCCATCCTTGGCCTCCTGCACTGTCAGAGGGAGGCCAAAAATAAATTGGAGGAACAGCACGTAAATTTTGCCTTGGGAGCTTACAGCCCCATGGCCTGAGTATTGACTTCACCAGCTTCAAAATCCCTCCTTCCCCAACCTGTCTATCTTCTAACCGTTCCACCCTTCCCACTGGCCAACCACAATAACCCCCTTACCTGCATCCACCAGCATAACATTTTGAAGGTTTAGCATTGATTATCTGTAGCTAAATTCAATCTTCATAATGGGGGTAATTGTTAAATACAGGAGCACACTCCATGCATTCTGTCAGCCTGAAAGTAAAAAATGAGACAAATTGGGGAATTTTGCATATTTGTTTTTATAAAATCTTTAACTACTGTGTTGAATCCAGAAATAACAGGACTTCATTTCCAGTGGGCTACCCAGAGTGAGACATAACACAGGAGAACGGCCTTCTGACTGCTTACCTCGGTGCTGCCACCTCTGCTGGGCCTGTCTTCTAGTCAGATATGACATCCCAGGGATGACGACGTTCTGGGACATTGCCTGTAAGATATGATTCCATGAGCATTACTATGTCAAGCTATTGCTTGATTACACTGTGAGACAGCTCTCCTAATTTTGGCACTGGCCTCCAAATATTGGAAAGGAGGTCTTTGCTGGGTTGACAGGACTGCGTTTGCTGTTGCTACTTCTCGGTCAATGTTAGATGGTCCGCCCAGTTTCAGTCTTAATGGTAGTGGCTTGATAATGTTTTTATTGTTGTTGAATTGGTGTTCATTCATGGAAACGTAGGCACACTAGGCTACAGATTTTCTTTGACAATAAAACTGAGGATTATTCAACAAAAATTAAAAATGCTAAGCTATGTAGAAAACTCACTAAAACAATGCCTCATTTATTCTCCATCCATTCTCCAAACACCTTCACTTTACAATGATTCTAATGCAAAGAAATTACCCTTGTGTATAAAATCTTTAGGTTCTCTTTAATTGCTTCTCCTTAGTTCTATCTTGTGAACTGCAAAGCTTTCTGGCATGAATACACACAAAGCTGAAAGCTTTGACTTCCCCAGTCTTCTAATAATCTGCTGATTTCTAGCCAAGTACACCTGTACTTGCTGTTTCACAGATTAAATCTGAACTGCCTGATACTCCTTTCTACAGAACGGTCTCACCACCCCCTCGTCCATACTGGATCTTGACTTCATGATCCATAGATCGCAATCAGTAAGAATAAACGACAACGTCCTTCACAATAATCCTCAACACTGATACACCGCAAGGCCGAGTAGTCAGCTCCCTATTATGTTCCTCATGCGCTCACAACTCTGTCGTCAAATTTCGTCCCAGTTTGCTGACACCATCACGATTGCAGATCAGATCTGAAACAGTGACGAGACAGAATACAGGAAAGAGATAGAGTGCTTGGTGGCATGGTGTAAAGGTAACAATCTCTTCATCAACGTCAGAAAGATGAAAGAGATGGTCGTTGACTTCAGGAAGTGGGATGGAGGACATGCTCCTGGCAGCATCAAGGGTACTGAAGTGGAGATAGTCAAGAATGTCAAGTTCCTGGGAGTGATAATCACCAAAAATCTCTTCTAGTCCACCTACGTCGATGTGACATTCAAGAAAGCACAACAATGTCTCTACGTCCTCAGGAGGCTAAGGAAATTCAGCATGTCTACAAAGACTCTTACCAATTTTTATAGATGCACCACAGAAAGTATTATATCTGGATGCATCACAGCTTAGTCTGGCAATTGCTGTTCCCAGTACTATAAGAAACTACAGAGAATCATGAACACAGCTCAGTCTGTCACGTAAACCAGCTTCCCGTCATTAACTCCATCTACACTTCCCGCTACCTCAAGAAAGCAACCAACAAAATCAAAGACCCCTCTCAGCCCAGTAATATTCTCTATCACCCTCTTCCATTGGGCAGAAGATCTCAGAGTTTTGATACACATATGAACAGATTCAAAAACAGCTTCTTCCCCGTTGTTATCAGTCTTTAGAACAGACATCTCAAATGTTAATGTTGACCTTTCTCTCTCTACAATTGTAACATTGTATTCTGCATTCTGTTCTGCTACTCTGATGTGTTTTGTATGCTATGATCTGTCTGTGTAGCATGCAAAGCCTTTCACTGTATCTCAGTACCTGTGACAACAATAAATAAAATTCAAGTTCAAATCAAACTCAAACTCAAACTCAATCAAACTTAAACTCAAACTGTAGTTGCTTCTCACCTCAGTCAGGTATCTTCTTGTATGGTAGACCTCACTGTATCACAATCTTTCATTAACGCTACATGGAATTTCTAATCAACTAATCTCTACAAAATTATGATCTGCCCTAGAAAGGACTCTAACCCTGTTTTTGTGAGCAAAAACCAAACAAAATTACTCAACACCCATATGCCACTAGTTTGAAATCCAAACTCAAAAATGAATATCTATAATATATATAATAGTTTGCCTGTAATAGGCAAGGTAAATTATAAAGCCAAAGATAAAGAAGAACGGAATTTCTGATACCTGTGCAGGAGAAGTTTTGATCATAAATTTAAAATTGCGGGCAGAAAATCTCGAGGCGAGTTGAAGATTTCTATTTCACTCGAACTGTTAGCAGGATCTGGAAACACTGAAATGTGCCATTCTGACACTTATATCACTATCTATCATTTTCCAAGTTTTGTATCATGTGTAAACTTTGTAATGCTGCTGTCTACACCCAAGGTCAGGGTGCAAATGAGAATATGCAAAAATGTAATGGAGCCAACATCAACCTTTGGGGATTTCCCCTTCAAACCACTTTCTAGTCTGAAAAATATCCACGCACTCTAACGCTTGCTGTCAATGAACAAATCCTGCATCTGTGCTACCACTTCACTCTTAGGTTCATGGGCTTTCATCTTCCTGATTACTTTTCTGCTGATTGCCTTCCAAACATTCATAATTGTAACCATTACATGATCTTAATTCAATTTTAGTCATTCAGAAACGATCTTCCCCTAACAAACCCATACTGTCTGTTTTTAATTAACTCGTGGCTTTCTAAATGGAAGTTTATTTGGTTACTGATCGTCAATATAAATCACGAGGGATGGGCAATAAATACTGGCCAACTAACAACCACATCCCTTGAATGATTTTTTTTTAAATGCCTGTTATTAACAGTACATTATTGATTTAAAGAAACTTGCAGTGCCCCATTCAGATGATTTTGCTGACTCTTTGAAAGGGTAGTTGTGTTTAGCCCCATATTTTGATTTTACCTATAATCCTGTAACTTCCTGTTCTGCAAACAACTGCCTGACCCCCCATTTAATGTTATTTATGAAGTCAACTTCTACTCCCGTTTCAGTGTTCCACATCCTGCTAACAGTCCGAGTGAGATAGAAATCTTTGTCTTGCCTTGAGATTTCATGCCCTCAATTTTGAATCAAAGACTCCTGGTTATTGACCCAGAGTGAATAACATTTCTGTCAGTGCGCAATCAAAACCATTGTTTTGAAAACCTCTCCTTATCTTTGAAGAGTCTGTTAGAGCACTTCTTCACCTTCCCTGTTTCAAAGAGAACAGTGTTAAGTTTTCAAACATCTCTCATCAGTGAAGTCCATCATCCCTAATAAAAGTGATAAAATGCCTCTGATTACCTTTCCTGAAATGTTGTGACCAGAATTGTCAACATTGCTGATTCCTTCCCAGTGATTTATCAAGTTTAAATTTGATCCTTTGTATTCCTCAATTCGCATATCACAGTAGTTTTGTTATTGTAATGAATTTGTAAACTTGTCCTGCTAATTTTAAGGATTTAAGCATGTAGACAAGAAATTATCTCTGTTCATCCAGGCTTTTCAAATTTATGCCATTTATACTCACCTGATTTTGCATTTCAGTCCTCACAAAGTGCATCAAAGCATTGAACACTGACTGAGATAATGGGAACTGCAGATGCTGGAGAATCCAAGATAATAAAATGTGAGGCTGGATGAACACAGCAGGCCAAGCAGCATCTCAGGAGCACAAAAGCTGACGTTTCGGGCCTAGACCCTTCATCAGAGAGATGATGAAGGGTCTAGGCCCGAAACGTCAGCTTTTGTGCTCCTGAGATGCTGCTTGGCCTTCTGTGTTCATCCAGCCTCACATTTTATTATATTGAACACTGACTGCCATGTTTGTTCCCATGCCGTCAATCTGTCTGTGTCATTCTGAGACTTATACCTATTTTTGTTGCTATCTGCCATTTTCCAAGTTTTGTATCATGTGCAACCTTTATAATGCTGCTGTCTACACCCAAGGAGAGAGTGCTAATGAGAATATGCAAATATATAATGGACCAAAATCAATCTTTGGGGAGCACCTCTGCAAACCACCTTCTAGGTTGAAAAATATCCATCCACTTAGGCTTGCTGTCCCTGAACAAATCCTGCATCTGTCCTTACACTTTCCTCTAAAGGCCATGGGCTTCCATCTTCCTAATTACTTTTCTGTTGAACGCCTTCTAAACGCTTGTGGATATATCCACTGCATGATCCTAAATTCAGTCTTAGTTATTCAGAAACAATTTTCCCCTTAACAAATTCATACTGACTGTCTTTGATTGACCCATGATTTTCCAAAGTTTATCTGGTTCCTGATGATTGATTTCCGTAACACTGATATCAGGTTAACTGGCCTTTAGTTTTCTGTTTCTCTATCTCCCCTTTCCTGAACAGTAGCACACCATTAGCTGCCCTGCAGTCCTCCTATTGCCTGCGACTCTATCTAAAGATAATTGAAAGACTGTGACCAAATGTTCTGCTATTTTAAATCTTTGTTTCTTTCCACAAGTTAGGATGCATTGGATCCGAACCAAAAAATTAACTACCATTCAGCAGTGCTGACAATTTTAGTTCATTATCACTGCCTATTACAATCCTGTCCATTAACTTGCCTCCACTCTTTTTATGTAACCTTCACATCATTTGTTTCCATTGTCCAGATTGATGCAAAGAACACTTTTAATACTTTATCCTATTCTCTGCCTCCAAAGATACTCAAAATTTTCCTGGCAGCAACAAATGCATGTAATTATGAAATGTTCTTGGGTTCAGCTTAATTTTGGCCACTAATATTTTTTCACAACCTCAAGTTAACTTCAGGATTAACTTTTTACGCTCTGTCCAGGACATTGTGCAGTTTTTCTGCTTATTAACTAAATCAGGCTTGCAACATTCATGAGAAATCTCTTTCTTCTTAATATTAACTTCTGCTTCCTCTGCCCTTCTGGGCTTATTGGCTTTGGATATTTTTCATCCAAAGTCATACGCTTGGTTTGCACTCCCTTGAATGCTCTATATTGGTCTGTTACTGCCTTAATTTGCAATCTCAGTTTCCAATGTGCCTGTGCTGAGCCCCTTCTCAAATTGTTGCAATTAGCTGAGCCTCAGTTGTGCATTTTTACCTTTGATTGTTTTCTGATTCTTCCCCCAGTTAGATCTAAGCATATTATAGTCACTGTTGACTAATTGTCTTTTACTATTATAATCTACTTGTCCTGTTTACCTGTTTCCATTCCCCTGAAAACAGACCTGCTACCCTTTTTCCAGGACTGGAGATACATTGGACAGAGGTGTTGAGGGGATGTCAGTCTAGGGACTGAGAAAGGAAATGAACCCCTAAAAAGAGTCATTGAATTAGAAACCCACATAACCTTGTGTACCCTTTGGAATGCTGTTCAGACAAGTAATTAAAATGGTTGGCTTCCAGTTAAACTCAAAAATTCACCTAGAATTCTGGCTTTAGCAGGGGTGTTGCTTCCTGAATTGTGTGGAACTTTTCGAGGATCATTGAGATGACAGTGGGGAGTACTGGCTCTGTTAAGCTAAGAGGTCATGAAGTCTTCAAAGAATATTAGTGCACAGCTGGATCCCTGCCCATGTGAGAGTCACATGCTTAATTCTGAGATTCTGCTTTCAATGTTAAACAGATGATTTCTAACTTCTCTGTGTTTGGGCTTGAGTCGTTTGGACTTGCAATTCCCTGCTGCAAGCCATTTACACAACTCTACATCGGACCTTTCAATGAGGGAGATGGGGAATAGCAAAACCAACGTCAGGTGCTTTCTGCTCAGACACAAAAGCTGGAACTGCAGATGCAGCCCAGTGGAGGCGAGACAACCAGTAGAGGCCCTGCAGGCAGAGAATTAGTTCTCTGGGCATGTGTAAGCACCAGTACCCCAGAAGGCGTTCAAAGGATCTTGCTCCTTGACATCTGTAGCCTTGTGGAACAAAGCAACCTGTCCATCCCAGTGGAGCAGGTCAGCAGGCATTGTCAGTGGCTGTCAAGATAGCTATCGCTTCAGCTGAACAGCCACAGCAAAGCTCACTATAATTACAGATGATTTCCCAACCTAGTAACGGCCCTACTGCCGCATATGGTTTGTTATGAGACAGGCAAAGTTTAAAGGAGACACGTGAGGCATGTGCTTTATGTCGAGGGAGGTAGGTGGTAGGCCTGGAAGTCACAAGGAGAGCAGATACAATCACAATGTCAGACAGACACAGGAACAGGCAGGGAATAGAGGGACACAGACTATGCGCTGGCAGATGGGATATTAATTTAGAATGGCGTCATGCTCAGCACAGACATGACGGGGGTGAAGGCCCTGTCCCATGTTCTATATTGTGTGTTAAGATTCCAGCCATTGAACACAAGAGTTCTCCTGCACATATATTAGAAATTCGTTTCTTCTTTATCCTTAGCATTATGGTTTACCTTGCCTATTGCAGGCCAACTACATGGTTTCCCTATGCTGGTTTTGTCGACGCCTCTGCTGACAAACTCCCTCTTCAATCACCTTGCTGCTGCTTGGCTTTCCATGAAGAAAATTACTCCCATTGGTAGAACAACGTTCCCTCTCTTCTTCAAATTAAGCAAAACAGATCCCATCTGAGAAATATCTAACAAATGCTATTTAAAACTATAACATCACTGGTAATCAGTACTGATTCAGACAATCCCATGCTGCTTGCCCTACTGTGTTCACCCGCTCCACCCTTTGTCGTCTCGGATTCTCCAGTGTCTGCAGTTCCCATGATCTCTAATCGCATTTTCCTTTCTATGTCAATCCTTAATATTGAATAACCAAAGGTATTAGGCTTCTTTGAACCAAGACCTTGTTTTGTTTTATTCACTCATTGGATGTGGGAATCGCTGGCTAGGCCAGAATTTGTGGCTCATCCAGAGGCCAATTAAGAATCAACTAAATTATTCTGAGGCTGGAGCCAAACTGGGTAAGGGTGACAGAGATAATGGGAACTGCAGATGCTGGAGATTCCAAGATAATAAAATGTGAGGCTGGATGAACACAGCAGGCCAAGCAGCATCTCAGGAGCACAAAAGCTGACGTTTCGGGCCTAGACCCTTCATCAGAGAGGGGGATGGGGGGAGGGAACTGGAATAAATAGGGAGAGAGGGGGAGGCGGACCGAAGATGGAGAGTAAAGAAGATAGGTGGAGAGGGTGTAGGTGGGGAGGTAGGGAGGGGATAGGTCAGTCCAGGGAAGACGGACAGGTCAAGGAGGTGGGATGAGGTTAGTAGGTAGCTGGGGGTGCGGCTTGGGGTGGGAGGAAGGGATGGGTGAGAGGAAGAACCGGTTAGGGAGGCAGAGACAGGTTGGACTGGTTTTGGGATGCAGTGGGTGGGGGGGAAGAGCTGGGCTGGTTGTGTGGTGCAGTGGGGGGAGGGGATGAACTGGGCTGGTTTAGGGATGCAGTGGGGGAAGGGGAGATTTTGAAACTGGTGAAGTCCACATTGATACCATATGGTTGCAGGGTTCCCAGGCGGAATATGAGTTGCTGTTCCTGCAACCTTCGGGTGGCATCATTGTGGCAGTGCAGGAGGCCCATGATGGACATGTCATCAAGAGAATGGGAGGGGGAGTGGAAATGGTTTGCGACTGGGAGGTGCAGTTGTTTGTTACGAACTGAGCGGAGGTGTTCTGCAAAGCGGTCCCCAAGCCTCCGCTTGGTTTCCCCAATGTAGAGGAAGCCGCACCGGGTACAGTGGATGCAGTATACCACATTGGCAGATGTGCAGGTGAACCTCTGCTTAATGTGGAATGTCATCTTGGGGCCTGGGATGGGGGTGAGGGAGGAGGTGTGGGGACAAGTGTAGCATTTCCTGCGGTTGCAGGGGAAGGTGCCGGGTATGGTGGGGTTGGAGGGCAGTGTGGAGCGAACAAGGGAGTCACGGAGAGAGTGGTCTCTCCGGAAAGCAGACAGGGGAGGGGATGGAAAAATGTCTTGGGTGGTGGGGTCGGATTGTAAATGGCGGAAGTGTCGGAGGATAATGCGTTGTATCCGGAGGTTGGTAGGGTGGTGTGTGAGAACGAGGGGGATCCTCTTGGGGCGGTTGTGGCGGGGGCGGGGTGTGAGGGATGTGTCGCGGGAGATGCGGGAGACGCGGTCAAGGGCGTTCTCAATCACCGTGGGGGGAAAGTTGCGGTCGGACATAGAGCAGTTTTTCCGCCGTCTTCGCCTACATGCCTACTTCTTCAACCGGGAACCCAACCCTCCTTCCACTGACCCCTTCACCCGCTTCCAACACAAGTCCTCCTCCTGGACACCACCTCCAGGCCTCCTACCCTCCCTCGACCTCTTCATCTCCAACTGCCGTCGAGACATCAACCGCCTCAACCTCTCCACCCCTCTCACCCACTCCAACCTCTCCCCCGCAGAACGGGCAGCCCTCCGCTCCCTCCGCTCCAACCCCAACCTCACCATCAAACCCGCAGACAAGGGTGGCGCAGTGGTAGTATGGCGTACTGACCTCTACATCGCCGAGGCCAACTCTCCGACACCACCTCCTACCGCCTCCTCGATCATGACCCCACACCCGAGCACCAAACCATCATCTCCAACACCATTCATGACCTCATCACCTCAGGGGACCTCCCACCCACAGCCTCCAACCTCATTGTTCCCCAACCCCGCACGGCCCGTTTCTATCTCCTTCCCAAAATCCACAAACCTGCCTGCCCCGGTCGACCCATCGTCTCAGCCTGCTCCTGCCCCACCGAACTCATCTCCACCTATCTGGACTCCATTTTCTCCCCTTTGGTCCAGGAACTCCCCACCTATGTCCGTGACACCACCCACGCCCTCCACCTCCTCCAGGACTTCCAATTCCCTGGCCCCCAACACCTCATATTCACCATGGACGTCCAGTCCCTGTACACCTGCATTCCGCATGGAGATGGCCTCAAGGCCCTCCGCTTCTTCCTGTCCCGCAGGCCCGACCAGGCACCCTTCACCGACACTCTCATCCGCCTAGCGGAACTCGTCCTCACACTCAACAACTTCTCTTTTGACTCCTCCCACTTCCTACAGACTAAGGGGGTGGCCATGGGCACCCGCATGGGCCCCAGCTATGCCTGCCTCTTTGTAGGTTACGTGGAACAGTCCATCTTCCGCACCTACACAGGCCCCAAACCCCACCTCTTCCTCCGGTACATTGATGACTGTATCGGCGCCGCCTCTTGCTCCCCAGAGGAGCTCGAACAGTTCATCCACTTCACCAACACCTTCCACCCCAACCTTCAGTTCACCTGGGCCATCTCCAGCACATCCCTCACCTTCCTGGACCTCTCGGTCTCCATCTCAGGCAACCAGCTTGTAACTGATGTCCATTTCAAGCCCACCGACTCCCACAGCTACCTAGAATACACCTCCTCCCACCCACCCTCCTGCAAAAATTCCATCCCCTATTCCCAATTCCTCCGCCTCCGCCGCATCTGCTCCCACGATAAGACATTCCACTCCCGCACATCCCAGATGTCCAACTTCTTTAAGGACCGCAACTTTCCCCCCACGGTGATTGAGAACGCCCTTGACCGCGTCTCCCGCATCTCCCGCGACACATCCCTCACACCCCGCCCCCGCCACAACCGCCCCAAGAGGATCCCCCTCGTTCTCACACACCACCCTACCAACCTCCGGATACAACGCATTATCCTCCGACACTTCCGCCATTTACAATCCGACCCCACCACCCAAGACATTTTTCCATCCCCTCCCCTGTCTGCTTTCCGGAGAGACCACTCTCTCCGTGACTCCCTTGTTCGCTCCACACTGCCCTCCAACCCCACCATACCCGGCACCTTCCCCTGCAACCGCAGGAAATGCTACACTTGTCCCCACACCTCCTCCCTCACCCCCATCCCAGGCCCCAAGATGACATTCCACATTAAGCAGAGGTTCACCTGCACATCTGCCAATGTGGTATACTGCATCCACTGTACCCGGTGCGGCTTCCTCTACATTGGGGAAACCAAGCGGAGGCTTGGGGACCGCTTTGCAGAACACGTCCGCTCAGTTCGTAACAAACAACTGCACCTCCCAGTCGCAAACCATTTCCACTCCCCCTCCCATTCTCTTGATGACATGTCCATCATGGGCCTCCTGCACTGCCACAATGATGCCACCCGAAGGTTGCAGGAACAGCAACTCATATTCCGCCTGGGAACCCTGCAGCCATATGGTATCAATGTGGACTTCACCAGTTTCAAAATCTCCCCTTCCCCCACTGCATCCCTAAACCAGCCCAGTTCATCCCCTCCCCCCACTGCACCACACAACCAGCCCAGCTCTTCCCCCCCACCCACTGCATCCCAAAACCAGTCCAACCTGTCTCTGCCTCCCTAACCGGTTCTTCCTCTCACCCATCCCTTCCTCCCACCCCAAGCCGCACCCCCAGCTACCTATTAACCTCATCCCACCTCCTTGGCCTGTCCGCCTTCCCTGGACTGACCTATCCCCTCCCTACCTCCCCACCTACACCCTCTCCACCTATCTTCTTTACTCTCCATCTTCGGTCCGCCTCCCCCTCTCTCCCTATTTATTCCAGTTCCCTCCCCCCATCCCCCTCTCTGATGAAGGGTCTAGGCCCGAAACGTCAGCTTTTATGCTCCTGAGATGCTGCTTGGCCTGCTGTGTTCATCCAGCCTCACATTTTATTATCTGGGTAAGGGTGACAGTTTGTTGCATAAAGCACATTTCTGTGCAATGTCATGATCACCAAGGATTGTGGCATTGTGGTATTTTTCCCTGAACTACTGATCCAGAGACCAGGTTAAGACTCCAGGATATGGTTTTAGATCTAATCATGGTAGTTTGTGGAAATTAAATTCAATAATTTCTGACATTGAATGCCAGGTGTCTTTCACTTCCACCCACACAAGTAAATTTGTTATGACCAGACTCCTGCATAACTTTGCTTGACTTTATCTCTGTAACTTTTTTCACCCGCTTAACTCTCTGAGGTTATTGGAAATCCTGTAATTCTGCATTCTGGTGTATTCCCAATTTTAACTACACCGCCGTTGGAGGTTTTGTCTTAGGTAGCTTAGGTCCCAAACTCCAAAATTCTCTCTGTACCCGTCTCTGCCTCTCAACCTTGTCTTCCAACTTTAAGATACTGCTTCAAATCCATCTCTTTGACCAAATTGTAAATTGTCAGACATGATGTCTTTTTATCTAACTTAGCGTCTTACTTTGTTGAATAATGGACCTGTGAATTGGAATGAGAATTAGGCTTTCTCCTTGGATAAGCATACGGATAATGATGGGATAGTGTAGGGGGAGGGGCTTAGATTAGTTCACAGGTCTGCGCGAGGGCCAAAGGGCTTGTTCTGCGCTATATTGTTCTATGTTCTTTGTTCTATGTTCTATGTTTATCACATGTACTCAAGTGCAAAAGTACAGAAGTACACTGTAAAGTATACAATGTCACCAAACACAGCACCATCTTAGATACAAAGCACCTAGTTCCAAATCTTAGCTACTAAAACAGAGTAATAAAGGAAAAAGCTAAAAGTTCCACTTTTAAAGCTCTTCATGGTGTAAATAAAGAAATAAGCCTTGGCATAGCTTGTTATGTTAAAGGCATTGTGTAAATATAAGTTACCAAAGTTGTATTCAACTGCAGTGTTCTCAATATATTCTTTAAATATTGAAAAGTATGAAAAGAATTTCACAAATCTTTCCAGACACCCTCCCTAAACAAATGCTTTTGTGAGTCTGTAGCACAATCCTTAAATACACTATATTAAATCTGTCTTTGTTACTGCTGCGTCCTTCAGGAATGTTTCTATTTCCTGCCCTTGTTTTTTTTTGCCTCTGTTATCAAGTTGACTGCAGTCTGGGGAGAAAACCTAAATTGAGCTTAAATGTGTTTAACTACACTTTTGATGGCTCAAGGACTGAGACAGGTGTTGTGGAATGAGGATAATGGTGTAACTTTGATGTTACTTGACATTGGACTGAAGATGTGACCTAAAAATATTGTCTTAATGAAGATAAGAAAGCAGTGATCTTATTTACAATAAATTGCCTCGCAGTGCAAAGGATTTGTCCTGTACGTGGGGACAAGGTAACCTTAAGCATTATTGTCACCATTATTGTGAGGTGAAGGACTCCTGTGTAAAGAAAAATCAGGAACATGCAGCAGACCAGTGTTTCCCGTATCGAGAAAGTAATTTTCATCTGTGTTGTACGATTGTGCAAGGGGGAACATATGTTTTCAGACAGAAGTTTGCCTTTTTTTAAAATGTGTGGTATGTACATTTTGAAACGAGTTTGAATATTAAAACTGATTTGATGCATTTAAATTGCTGCGCCCTCACCTTTGATTCATTTTTTCAAATGTGAATCACCTTTCCCCATCATTCTTTTGCTCGAAATAGACCACTATAGCTTTGACTGTGAAGTTCACTTAATCTTTGCCAGTTTGCTGATGTGTTTCTCTCCATATTTCCTTTGTTGTCATTGTCCACATCATTTTAATGACAGTGGGGGACAATGTCCTAGTGATATTATCACTGGACTATAAATCCGGAGACCCAGATAATGTCCTCCGGATCGGGGTTTGAATCCCATCACTGGAGATGATGGAATTTGAATTCAATAGATATCTGGAATGAAGAGTTTAATGACAACCATGAATCCGTTGCCAATTGTCTGGAAAAACCCATCTGGTTCACTAATGTCCTTGAGGGAAGGAAACTGCCATCCTTAACTGGTCTAGCCTACATGTGACTCCAGACCCCCAGCAATGTGTTTGATTCTTAATTGTCCACTGGGAAATTAAGGATGGGGAATAAATGCTACTTAGTCAGCAACACCCTCATCCCATGAATGAATAAAAAAAATGAAGAATTCAGTTACTCCCTGCTGGCTCATGCCTCCGTCTACATTTCACTTCATTTGGTAAATGCTAATGACAGTGAAACAGTTGAACATGAGTAACGCAATGAACTCATGATAGCGATTTGTAGTATGGGCCGAGTTTCTTTTCTTATTGCACTTTGCCATAAAGGAAACATTTGATGGGGATCAGGCCTAGACCTAATGGGGCAAATGGCCTTGTTTTGTACCATAAGGAATCTAAGACATGACCAGAGTCAACAGAGAATATCTCACAAGGTGGTCTGCAAATCCATCAAATATAATGACACATTTCTCTTCACTGTAATTTATATGGACATAAAATAGTGTGGGTTCTATTTCCAGCATTAAATGCTTCCTTCCTAATTTTTATACGTGGCCAGTTGAAACATGATGCTTGATCACAAAAAGAGGATAATCTGCGCTTCTTTATTGCTGTTGGTACAGGTTATCATCCAGTGTCTCAAACAGCTGCCATTTTAGTGATTGTCGGTGCACACACAGTATATGAAACATATCATTGGTGCGTCGAATTCTTTTTTGACGTCCCCCACATGGCACTTCCAGCAGAGGCAGTGATTCATGATCAAGTTTGGAATTTCCAGGAAGATAGCCATTGAAGCTACTAGCAGAGCCCCCACTACTTTGCAGGCTGGGTTCAGTTAATTCAGCGTAGAAGTAGTAACCAGGAAGTGTTCAGAAGCAATATTTCCTCTCCCAGTTAACTGAACTAAAGAGGAAGCACAAGATAACCAAGTGTGGAGCTGGATGAACACAGGAGGCTAAGCAGCATCTCAGGAGCACAAAAGCTGACGTTTCGGGCCTAGACTCTGATGAACAGTCTAGGCCCGAAACGTCAGCTTTTGTGCCCCTGAGATGCTGCTTGGCCTGCTGTGTTCATCCAGCTCCACACTTTGTTATCTTGGATTCTCCAGCATCTGCAGTTCCCATTATCACTAAAGAGGAAGCACCTTCTCTCATGTGCATTTTAAGTGATTCGTATTCTCAATCTTGCTCCATAACTAAAACCTTCATCCCAGGCAACATCCCTGGTCAATCTCCTCTACAAGCCCTTCTGTGCAGTCATATCCTTCCTACAGTGTGGTGACCAGAACTACTTACTAAGCTATCAGGTAAGCAGTTGTATCCAGCTGTGGCCTAACCAAAGTTTTTACAGCTCGATATGACCTCTCTGCTCTTATAACCTAAGCTTCGACAATAACGGCAAATGTCCCATACGCCTTCTTAACTGCTCCATTAACCTGCCCTACTGTTTTATGGATCTGTGGACAAACATACCATGATCCCTCTGTTCCTGTGAGCTTCCTGTTGTCCTACCATTTAGATGTATATTTATGATGCCCGGGCATCAAGGGCTGTGGGTCAAGTGCTGGAAGATAGGATTAGAATATTTAGTTGGTTGTCTTTGACTAGCACAGACTCTGATGGGCTAAAGGGTCTTTATTCTGTACTGTGCTTCACTGTGACCATCTCTGACTCAACCTTACAAAAGAAACTTGTGTCACAAGGTGAATACCTTCAAGAATAAATGAAGGACTGACTGCAGAGGTGAACATTAGTGTACATATCTCTGATAGAATAATATATGACAGAAAAATCTGTGTACAAATAGCTTGCAGGAAATAGAGAGAAGGCACAAAACAAATAATCAAGAAACTATTTAAAGGATAATCTGCATTGGACTTTACCATCACAACATTTTGTTTCGAAAGATGAATTATTATATTTCCATGAAGTAAAATAATGGCTCAGGATGGCTTGATTCCAAACATTTGTGTCATTTAAAAAAAGTATACCTGACAGATCAGTGCACAGAATCAACTTGTGTTTTGCTTTCAGACCACACAGGATATCATATTGTCATGTTGGCAAACCCTTTCAGAGTGTGCCAGTGTCAGCCATTGCTTAGCATTGGCAGTTCAGGTCACTGGAAGGGAAAATATTTGTCTAAGCTTACTGCTTTCATCATTATCATCTACATTATCCGACCCCACAACTCCACTTCAAATTGATGGCATAGAATAATGTTATCAATTTTAACACCCATATATGAACAGACCTTTGAGAACATCTGATTCATCTCAGAGCAGGAGCGAGGAGACCCAATCAATTTTAACAACAGGCCTGTCATTAGTATAGCACTATGCAATTTCCCTGTCAAAACAACTTCTGCAGCTGCTCTTGGTATCCATCATTCTTGACTTTGCAAATTGAACCTCTGTGACAATTAAGTTTCAAAGCCATTGGTTTCCACAATGTGTGTATATGAGTTTTCTTTCACATACATTTTCACCAGCCAGTATTTCCAGCAATATCCTGATATGCCTCGAATGTATTGGGAAAATAAGAATGAACTTAGTTTGAGTGTTTTTAAGGTGTAAATAGCCTAACAATTTGCAGTGAATAAGAGATATGCTGTGGGTTATGAACTGGCACAAACTGCTGGGTGAAAATGAGGATAACAAAGTGTGGAGCTGGATGAACACAGCAGGCCAAGCAGCATCTCAGGAGCACAAAAGCTGACGTTTCGGGCCTAGACCCTTCATCAGAAAGGGGGAGGGGGAGAGGGAACTGGAATAAATAGGGAGATAGGGGGAGGTGGACCGAAGACGGAGAGAAAAGAAGATAGGTGGAGAGGCAAGAGAGTTGCAGTGGGAGAGAGATTGGGTTTGGCGTCACTCGCCCCCAATGAAACTCCATAAATGTATATATTTGCAGCAGAAATATGAATTTAACTTCAGAACATTAGGTTAATACTTAACATTGTAAGACGCCATTTCATGGTGAGATTTATGTGCTCACAAAGGTCTTGGCATGATGATAAGCAGTTGTATTAATGCAAATTCTTTCTTTGTCCCAAATTGGATTTCGTTACCATATAATAACGAATTATTAACTTGATGAATTGAACAGATAAGCCTCCACCATTCTGAAAAGATATGACATGCTTTTTTGAATTAGATTCGTTTTAATTCCAGTGATGACATCACTCAATTCCACAGCTGAAGTAAATGTGATAGATCTGGCACACCATTTTAATTGCTTGTAATTTGAAGGAATTTTCGATGGACAAGACCTTGTCTCTGTCAAACCTACCCAACCAGTCTACCAGAATATTCCTGTTCCAAATCCACCATTTTGTCTGCTGCAGCACTTAGTTTTGATTTTTTAAAGCTTTCCCCTAATGGGGCGGCACAGTGGCTCAGTGGGTAGTACTGCTGTCTCACAGCACCACGGTCCCATGTTTGATTCTACCCTCAGGCAACTGCCTGCATGGAGTTTGCACATTCTCCCTGTGTCTGCATAGGTTTCCTCCCACAGTCCAAATATGTGCAGGTCAGATGTACTGGCCATAGGAAATGCAGGGTTACAGGGATAAGGTAAGGTTTTGGGTAGAATGCTGTTTGAAGGGTAGGTGGGATTTGATGGGCCAAACGGCCTGCTTCCACACATCAGAGATTATATGATTTCGGTATGGGAAGAGAACTGTGAGAGGTGGAAAGGAAACATGTTTGACGTCTTTACAGATCTATCCAAAATAGTGCAGAGGTTACCAGAGATCACTGATATCAGTATGACAAGCAAAGGGCATGAAAAGAAAATGTGTTTTGACATTTCACCTCAAATTCAATGATTAAGCAAAGAGGAGGAGACAGAGTAACCTTATTTGCCATTTTTGGTCAAAGTGCTAATAAATTAAATGCTCAATATATTCTGTTCCGAAAATAGACTGGAAATATGATCAAGCGACATCTTCTTAAAATATTTGGGTTGGTGTGATATTTGTTGTGATGGATGTTATTTTCTAGAAATATCATTCAGTCATGGCACTTTATAGAGTGGCATCACCATGATTTCTTTTTTGAAGAATCTTTTTTCAAATTACAACTCTATTTATATGACCAGGCCCTTTCTTTCATCATATTAAATGGCTCACATTCGCAGCAATTAAAGGATAAGAGAGTGAGGAGAAAATGAAAGGATTTTTGTCCCCTTTAACTGGATGCAGTGCAGTTGTTAATGATGTATTTTCAATGGAATTGAACACATTGTGCTGCTGGCAGCTACAAGTTGGATGGTATAATGGAGTAATTTGACACTGTATATGGCAGTTTCTGTGACATTTTGTTGAGTAATCGGCTAATTAAGAAGTAGTTGTAGCTTCTTCTCTGGCAACTCAATGACAAACTAGCCAAAGACATTCCCTTTCGAATGATATTGTAGACAATTGCATCTCCTGACCACTGGAAACAAACTTTATAATTGCCAAAGAACATAAACAGAACAGATGAAAGCTGAAATTGTATCAGAGATAATAGGAACTGCAGATGCTGGAAAATCTGAGATAACAAAGTGTGGTGCTGGATGACCACAGCAGGCCAAGTAGCATCTTAGGAGCACAAAAGCTGACGTTTCAGGCCCAGACCCTTCATCAGAAAAGGATCTGATGAAGGGTCGTTGCTCAAAACGTCAGCTTTTGTGCTCCTAAGATGCTACTTGGCCTGCTGTGGTCATCCAGCTCCACACTTTGTTATCCCCAACTTTAACTCACTTCATTTAACTTCACACCACCTTACTTTAACTTAATTCACATTTAACTCTAATTTCAACTCTGTAATTTTGGCTTTAAACAAATTACTGTTCCTATTCAGTAAAGCGGCCAACTTTGCTCTCAGTGTAAATCTTGCCTCATTTTGCTTTATTTCTCTGAAGATAACTTCAGGGCTGTACTTTTCAAATGTTGGCCTCACTCCTGCAAAATCATTTCTGTTGTTAACTTTTATTCCAAAGTGCGCTCATTTTCCAGAATCTTCATTGGGTCTCAGCCGATGAACTGATCAAACTTGAGCACAACGTTCAATCCCAGCCAATGGAGTTTGCTGGTGAACAACTTGCAAGTGATTATACCGAGTCATGTACAACCACATTCCATGCTCCATATAGGGTAACAGTGGGGCCAATATGTCTAGCAGATTACCATAAAGCCTCCCCATATTTGAGCAACACAGGAAACTGCAGGTCACAGCTTACAGGATAGGTCCTGGCTTTAGCTTTAACTGTGTCCGAGTTTAAAGTAGCTTGATCAAAATTCCAAGAGTTTGGAAAACAAGAAGAAAAGGGTGTCAGGTAGACACAACAGATTTCATATTCAGTTATGCAAGTACACTTTATCAATACGAAAAGCAGACATTATTGCATGTTTTCAGTCATGTAGGGTGATAGTTGTTCCACATCTCTAGACCAAGCTAGATTCCTTTTTCGGATCTCTATCCAGTGATACCTGCTGAAGAACACTCATAGAGTCACAGAGTCATAGGTTGGTCCAGCTCGCCCATGCCGACCAGATATTCTAAATTAATCTAGTCCCATTTGCCAGCATTTGGACCATATCCCTCTAAACCCGTTCTATTCATATATCCAACCCAGAAGCCTTTCAAATGTTGTAATTGTAACCAGCCTCCACCATCTCCTCTGGCAGCTTATTCCATACACGCACCACCCTCTGCGTGAAACATTTGCCCCTTAGGTCCCTTATAAACCTTTTCCCTCTCACCTTAAAACAGTGCCATCTAGTTTTGGGCTCCCCTATCCAGGGGGAAAAAAAACCTTGGTTATTTCCCCTATTCATGCCCCTCACAACTTAATAAACTTCTGTAAGGTCGCCCCTCAGTCTCTGATACTCCAGGGAAAAAAGCCCTCGCCTATTCAGCCTCTCCCTGCGGCTCAAACTCTCCAAACCCTGTGTGGACATCACATGAGAATATGATGTAACATAGCTGTGGTGTCCCACCATCATGGAATAGACAGGAGATGGTCATTGCCTGAACTGAGGATTGAAGAGGAACTGGGGAAGTAAAACTTACTAGAAACTGCATCCACTCACATAAGTTTCACCAAATGGGCACGTTGGCCTTTATTATTGGGATTAAAAGGACAGGAAAGAAAGAAATATTCTTACACTTGGATAGGGTTTCGGTGAGATTATAGCTGGAATATTATATGCAGTTTTAGCCTTCACATTTAAAAAAACACATACTTGCATTGGAGCCAGTATAGCTAAAGTTTACTAATTTTGGTCTTTGCAATGGGAGAATTGTCCTGTGATCAAAGGTTGTACAGTCTGCATCTTATGTGGTCTAGAATTTAGATGAATAAGTGGTCATCTTATGGAAACATGTAAGATTGTAAAGGGCCTTGATAGGGTCACATTGTATGTCACTCAAATGTTAATTCTGGTTTTCTCTCCACAGAAGCTGCCAGACCTGCTAAGTTTCTCCAGAATTCCCTGTGTTTGTTGTTGATAGGGTAGATGCTGAGAGATTATTTCTCCCCCTCAGGGAATCTAAAACACAGGAGCACAAGTACAGGACTTAGAGACGAAGTGAAGTTATTTCACTCAACCTTCATCAATCTTGGAATCCTCTGCCCCTCAAACGGTTGGGGATACTGCAACATTGTATACGATTAAGGCTGAGGCAGACAGAATTGTAGGTGGTGGTGTTCTTATAGGGCTGCAGCCCTTGTCCTTCCAGACGGTAGAGATTGCACATTTCAAAGGTGCTGTCAGAGGAGCCTTGATGAGATACTTTCTGTACTTTCTGTTAGCTTCAAGGGATCCATGTTTAAAAAAAAAGTTGATAATAGTAAATGATAGTCTGCTGACTATGAACTTAGCTGCTAACATTGAGTAAGTGGGAAACAAGGCAATATGAATCATGAACATTGAAATAAAAACCAAAAGAACTAGAGATGCTGGAAATCAGAAACGAAAACAGAAATTGCTGGAAAGGCTCAGCAGATCTGGCAGCATCTGTAGAGAGAAATCAGAGTTAACATTTTGGGTTTACTGACCCCGCCCCCTCAGAACATGTCAGTCACTGAACCTGAAATGTCAACTGTGAGCATGGAAGTGCTTGTTTACTGGCCTCCAATCTTGGTTCAGGAAACGCCCTCTTACTATGGTCTTTTGATTGTCCTCTGCAGCTAACATTGTGTTACCTATGTCGGAAGTCACATGACTTCACCCCATATAGGAGCAGCACTCTAAAAGCTTATGATTTCAAGTAAAACCATTGGATTACAACCTGGTGACACGTGACTTCTGACCTTGTCCACCCCAGGCCAACACCGGCACCCTCACATCGTTGTTATCTATCTGATACATTCTATAAGCAGCCAGTTTGGGTTCAAATGTGGGCAGTTTTGAGATATGGAATGCACTCATTGGAACAGTTTATAGCAAGCCCTTCTGAAGAAGGGATAGACTTGAAGCAAATCTTCAACGAGCTTAAGATTTCTGAAAAGGTTCCTTCACCTGAGAGGCAGTTACCTCAGTCATGATCATTTTGGCTGTTAATAATTGATTACCTATTGACACACATTGCTACAGTTGACATGTGAAAAAATGCATTCAGCAATGGAACATATGGAATAAAGCAGGAAAAGGGGGAATATGGGAGGCAACTGAGCATGAAATAAAGCATGTTCACTCATTCAGGCATAGTATATTGAATCAATAAGAAAAAGGTTGCTCAACTTGAGTTCTTACTATTTATTATGACACCTGCTAGACTTGGACACCATATGTTAATTAGGCAATCAGGTATTTCCTCAAATATTAGTCGCGCTAACTGCAAACATGTAGAAGCATTTTTGCATCACCTACTTTACAAACTGCTTCCAGTAAGGAAGAATTCCTGTCTTCCAACAATCCGAAAGGATGATCTACCCACAACTGAGTGTCTTTTCCAAATGGCTATTTCAGAGGGTATTTAAGAAGCAATCACATTGATGTGGATCTGGGATCATGTGTAGGCCAATGTGGTTAAGAAGGGCAGATTTCCTTTCCGGAAGAGATTATTTTTCAACTGTCCAGTGGCCACATGATCATTATCATTTCTTTCAGATTCATTTAACTCATTACATTTCAGTTCCCGAACAGCCATGAAGGTTGGCAAGGTGGCTCAATGTTTAGCACTGCTGTCTCACAACAACGGGGCCCCAGGTTTGAGTCCAGCCTTCAGTGACTGCTTGGAGTTGGAACATAGAACATAGAACATTACAGCACAGTACAGGCCCTTCGGCCCTCGATGTTGTGCCGACCTGTCATACCGATCTCAAGCCCAGCTAACCTACACTATCCCATGTACGTCCATATGCTTGCCCAATGACGACTTAAATGTACCTAAAGTTGGCGAATCTACTACTGTTGCAGGCAAAGTGTTCCATTCCCTTACTACTCTCTGAGTAAAGAAACTACCTCTGACATCTGTCCTATATCTTTCACCCCTCAATTTAAAGCTATGCCCCCTCGTGCTTGCCGTCACCATCCTAGGAAAAAGGCTCTCCCTATCCACCCTATCTAACCCTCTGATTATTTTGTATGTTTCAATTAAGTCACCTCTCAATCTTCTTCTCTCTAATGAAAACAGCCTCAAGTCCCTTAGCGTTTCCTCGTAAGACCTTCCCTCCATACCAGGCAACACCCTAGTAAATCTCCTCTGCACCCTTTCCAAAGCTTCCACATCCTTCTTATAATGCGGTGACCAGAACTGTACACAATACTCCAAGTGCGGCCGCACCAGAGTTTTGTACAGCTTCACCATAACCTCTTGGTTCTGGAACTCAATCCCTCTATTAACAAAAGCAAAAACATTGTATGCCTTCTTAACAGCCCTGTCAACCTGGGTGGCAACTTTCAAGGATCTGTGTACATGGACACCGAGATCTCTCTGTTCATCTACACTACTAAGAATCTTACCATTAGCCCTGTACTTTGCCTTCCGGTTACTCCTACCAAAGTGCATCACCTCACACTTGTCTGCATTCAACTCCATTTGCCACCTCTCAGCCCAGCTCTGCAGCTTATCTATGTCTCTCTGCAACCTACAGCATCCTTCGTCACTATCCACAACTCCACCGACCTTAGTGTCGTCTGCAAATTTACTAACCCCTCCTTCTACGCCCTCATCCAGGTCATTTATAAAAATGACAAACAGCAGTGGACCCAACACCGACCCTTGCGGTACACCACTCGTAACTGGTCTCCAGGATGAACATTTCCCATCAACTACCACCCTCTGTCTTCTTTCAGGCAGCCAATTTCTGATCCAAACTGCTATATCTCGCACAATTCCATTCCTCCGCATTTTGCACAATAGCCTATTGTGGGAACCTTATCGAACGCCTTGCTGAAATCCATATACACCACATCAACCGGTTGACTCTCATCTACCTGTTTGGTCACCTTCTCAAAGAACTCAATAAAGTTTGTGAGGCATGACCTTCCCTTCACAAAACCATGATGGCTATCCCTAATCAATTTATTATTTTCTAGATAATTATAAATCCTATCCCTTATAACCTTTTCCAACACTTTACCAACAACTGAGGTAAGGCTCACTGGTCTATAATTACCAGGGTTGTCTCTACTCCCCTTCTTGAACAGGGGAATCACATTTGCTATCCTCCAGTCATCTCGCACTATTCCTGTAGACAATGTCGAGTTAAAGATCAATGCCAAAGGCTCGGCAATCTCCTCCCTGGCTTCCCAGAGGATCCAAGGATAAATCCCATCCGGCCCAGGGGACTTATCTATCTTCACCTTCTGAAGGATTTCTAATACCTCTTCCTTGTGAACCTCAATCCCACCTAGTCTAGTAGCCTGTGTCTCAGTATTCTCCTCGACAACATTGTCATTTTCTAGAGTGAATACTGTTGAAAAATATTCATTTAGCGCTTCCCCTATCTCATCTGACTCCACACACAACTTACCACAACTTACCACTACTATCCTTGATTGGGCCTAATCTTACTTTCGTCATTCTTTTATTCCTTAAATACCTATAGAAAGCCTTAGGGTTTACCCTGATCCTATCCACCAACAACTTCTCATGTCTCTTCCTGGCTCTTCTGAGCTCTCTCTTTAGGTCTTTCCTGGCTTCCTCGTAGCTTTCAAGTGCCCTCACTGAACCTTCACATCTCATCCTAACATAAGCTGCCTTCTTCCTCTTGCCCAGAGATTCTACCTCCTTCGTAAACCATGGCTTCTGCACTCTACAGCTTCCTCCCTGCCTGACAGGTACATATTTATCTAGGACACATAGGAGCTTTTCCTTGAATAAGCTCCACATTTCTAATGTGCCCATCCCCTGCAGTTTCCTTCCCCATTCTATGCTCCCTAAATCTTGCCTAATCTCATCGTAATTGCCTTTCCCCCAGCTATAACTCTTGCCCAGTGGTGTACACCTATCTCTTTCCATCACTAAAGTAAACATAACAGAATTGTGATCGCTATCACCAAAGTGCTCACCTACTTCCAAATCTAACACCTGGCCAGGCTCATTACCCAGTACCAAATCTAATGTGGCTTCGCCCCTTGTTGGCCTATATACATACTGTGTCAGGAAGCCCTCCTGCGCACTCTGAACAAAAACTGACCCATCTATAGTACTCGAACTGTCGTGTTCCCAGTGAATATCTGGAAAGTTGAAGTCCCCCATGACAACTACCCTGTCTCTCTCACTCCTATCGAGAATCATCTTTGCTATCCTTTCCTCTACACCTCTGGAGCTATTCGGAGGCCTATAGAAAACTCCCAACAGGGTGATCTCTCCTTTCCTGTTTCTAACCTCAGCCCATACTTCCTCAGTTGACGAGTCCCCAAACATCCTTTCTGCAACTGTAATACTGTCCTTGACCAACAATGCCACACCTCCGTCCCTTTTACCATCTTCTCTGTTCTTCCTGAAACATCTAAATCCCGGAACATGCAACAACCATTCCTGTCCCTGCTCTATCCCTGTCTCCAAAATGGCCACAACATCGAAGTCCCAGGTACTAACCCATGCTGCAAGTTCACCCACCTTATTCCAGACGCTCCTGGCATTGAACAGGACACACTTCAATCCAACTTCTTGCTTGCATTTTCCCTGTATCTGCAAGGATTTCCTCCAGGTACACTGGTTTCCTCCCAATGTCGAAAGATGTGCAGGTGAGGTGGATTGGCTGTAGTGTACAGGGAATGTAGGTAGGATGGATGGTAAATGCAGGGTTACAGTAGTAGGCAGTGGTGGGCCTAGGGACATTGCTCTTCGGAGTGTTGGTGTGGACCCTATGAAAGGGTTGAACGGCCTCTTTCCACACTGCAGGAATCCTTTGACCCTGTATTCCCTGAAGACTGGTTCAGTTTTCCAGCTGACTAACGCAGTGTACCACTGTCGCTATCTAAAATCTGATATCAGCCTTCACAAAACTCATTCAACCGTGGCAAGCTAATCAGCCGTCATGAGTCAATTTCCAAATTTTCTTCTGGATTTAAAACATTCGGTGTGAATTGACAGCCTGTGACAGAAACTGGCCCATTTTTCTTCCTGCTGATGGAAGTGAAAAATGAAGATTGTCTGATTTCCATGGCTTGCAGCTGATTTATAATGACAGATTTTATGGGCCATCAGTAAGTTGAAAATATATCTCATGGTAGTGAGATAACAAGGTGTGGAGCTGGATGAACACAGCAGGCCAAGCAGCATCAGAGGGGCAGGAAGGCTGATGTTTCAGGCCTAGACCCTTCGACAGAAATGGGGGAGGGGAAGAGGGATCTGAAATAAATAGGGACAGAGGGGGAGGCGGATAGAAGATGGATAGAGGAGAAGATAGATGGAGAGCAGACAGACTGGTCAAAGACGTGGGGATGGAGCCAGTGAAGGTGAGTGTAGGTAGGGAGGTAGGGAGGAGATAGGTTAGTCCAGGGAGGATGGATAGGTCAAGGGGGTGGGATGAGGTTGGTAGGTGGGAGATGGGGGAGGGGTTGAGGTGGGGGGAGGGGATAGGTGGGAGGAAGGATAGGTTAGGGAGACAGGGATGAGCTGGGCTGGTTTTGGGATGCATTAGAGGGAGGGACGATTTTGAAGCTTGTGAAGTCCACATTGATACCATTGGGCTGCAGGGCTCCCAAGTGGAATATGTGTTGCTGTTCCTGCAACTTCGGGTAGCGTCGTTGTGGCACTGCAGGAGGCCCAAGATGGACATGTTTCTGCGGAACAGGAGGGAGAGTTGAAATGGTTCACGACTGGGAGGTACAGTTGTTTCATGCAAACCAAACATTGGTGTTTTGCAAAGTAGTCCCCAAGCCTCCACTTGGTTTCCCTGATGTAGAGGAGGCCACTGGCATTAAGAGTCTCATGACAACCATGAATCCATTGTCGATTGTTAGGGGAAAAGCCCATCTGGTTCACTGATGTCCTTCAGGGAAGGAAACTGCCATCCTTGTCTGGCCTGGCCTACATGAGACTCCAGACCCACAGCAATGTGGTTGATTCCCAACTGCTCTCTGGGCAATAAATGCTGCCTAGCCAGTGACATTGTCATCCCATGATCTAGGGTCCACACCTCTGATGTAGAAAATCCAAGACATTGACTATCCTTTGGGGGAAGAAGTTCCTATACATCTCATTTTAAGATCAGTGAACCCCCCTCCTTCTGTAGCTGCGGCTTGTAGTTTGAGATCCCCCAACATGTGTTGTGTCAAGTCCCCTGAGAATCTTGCATGTTTCAATAAGATCAGCTGCCATTCTTCCACACTCTGATAGATAAAAGCCAAACCTGTTTCTGATAGTCTCATGTTTTACACAATTTGAAAGTTCCACTATTGCCAACCTACCTTCATGTGTAAAGACTATGAGCCATGGAATTTGCACCCTAACACTCTGTAGCCCAGATTTTTGCTGTGGCAACTGGACACTTGATTCTAGGCATCTCCCAAATTGACAGATGTGCTTCCATGCAAACGAAGCCCACACTCACGATATTTGCTGCAGTATTTTAAAGATGGCCATAGATCTAGCAACAGCAGAGGCAGACTTGTTGAAAGGCCTGCCGTATTTCTCTGGGGCCTCAGTGCGTTTTATAAAAGGTTACAGGGCTTTGAATTTTCACCCCTCAAACATGCACCCACCTTCCCATGCCCATGCCATTTCATATCCCCACGCCCTTCATAGCCCCATGCCAGCCCATGTTATCTCGCAGTCCCTTCCACCTCAAAAAACCCCTCATGCCCCAAGGCCACCAGTTCATACCTATGCCACCTTATATCCCCATGTCAAGCCCATGCCTCAAATCCTATGTCACCTCCATAGTCTCTTGTCGATTACCCAACATAGACATGTATCAGGAGCCAAGAGGAAGTGAAAATATTAAACTTCTCATATGCCAAGGGTAATGAAGACATTGTCAATACCTCTCTGATAATTAAAATTGAAACACTCAGAGAAGCTTGTCTCACCTCGTAATCTATTAAAGAAGTGATTAAATGAAAGAAATCCCTGATACCCACTTCATAATCAACAAGCTCAATTTAATTTGTCTAACTCTAACAGTTAATAAATTAACAGAACTATTAACAAACCGAACAGATCCCCCTTAACTACTAACTATTCCCATAAACAATAAAATTCTAATGGTATGCTGCTCTCTTGGATACAAGTCCCACTTACATAAAGCAAATCAATTAAAAAAAAATTAAAGCTTAATCTCTCAAAGTTACAGCCAGGATAAATCTTCCAGAGTGTTGTTTGTGTTCTCCACTATCATCCAGTCAGGAATGCCATCCTCCATAGAATTCTTGTTTCAGGAATATTAGCCAAGACTGCAGTAGTACCTTTATTTACATGGAGCTTACTCTGAGATGTTAGAGATTTCTTGGGAGCTGGTGATTTTCTCTTTTTTAAGAGCTGATGGCTGTACTTCGTAGGGGCATTATCAAACAAATCTTAATTCTAGGCTTACGAGGGGTCACTCGAGCAGTTGACCAAATTCCTCATCAAAGAGTTAGGGTGTTGTTCAAAACCTAACAGAGAAACCTACATTAGGAGAGACAGATTTCCCCCAGTGTTTGTTTTGCCTTTTAAAATGCAATGTTATGTTATGTTCCATTGTCGTCTCAGATTCCTTTGTGCTGTTTAGCTGCCTTCTTTCCACATGTTGAGAATTCCTATATTCCAGATTCTAATCCTCCCATCCCCTTTCTAGTTTTGTCACATTTTGAGCTATCTGGTGCTCTCGGTTAATGGTTAGCATCAGTCAACTGTCTTATGGATTCCTACCCATAGCAGCCATGTTAGCACATCCCAGCTCAAACTGTCTGGGCAAGACTTAGAGGGTGCAAGAGTTATGACAATTCTGTCACTTTAAGGGGTTATTTTGACCTTTTTTTGAAGATAGGTTGTAAAGCAGAGATACCGAGCTGTCAAGAAGAAAGTAAACAATTTGTGAAGCTTTGGGAAGTTGGAACAGTAGAAACATTCTTGGTGTGACCACCTCTCACAGAACAGGCTTTCCAATTATTTTTAGTTTTTCAGTTTAGTTTTAAACAGAAGCTTTTGGAGATTTATAAAAAGAGTTGGAAGCTTCAGTGAATGCCTCCTGGCTACTACTGATTCTGAATTTTCTTTTGATTTTCTTTTTCCCTCCTGGATTGGAAACTGCATGTGAGAGTCTGTGTATGAATTTACCTTTGTTCCAAGGGTGTGTTAATGGAATGTTACTATATTAGAACAGTTCATTAGTAATAGGTATTGTATCTGTTATTCATTTAAGTTTTCCAACAGCTAAATAATTCTCCTAATAATGCTTTCCTTTGTTTATATTCTAAGTGTAGTGTTTAAATGAATTGTGTTTTGCTTAACATTGAGTAGTTTGACCAGTTGCATTGCGTCTAGAACATGGTGCTTGACGTCTACCTTTAAGATAAGAAAAGGTTAGGGTCTAGGTTACCTTCCTAAAATATATTGAGGGGTCCATAACAGGGTGCAGGTTGAGAGACTGGCATTGTAGCTGGGTGATGTGAGGTAGAGAAGGGAGAAGTGATGAAGGGTTGCAGAGCGCCATAAAAACCACTAGAAGGTTATGTGGGGTTCTGGCAGGTCCATCTCCTTCCTGGCATTGTTGGCGTTTTACTGAGGCATGGTAAGCAGCAGACCACCGTCTGCACAGTAGCCAAGGGAAGCCTTAAAATGGTCAATTGATGGCCACCATCACTTGTTACTTCACTAGTGGAGGACGAGCACTGCACCATGCCGGGAGACTGGCAGTGCGCAATCTGTGGCCTCGGAATGACGTATCTCTAATTGCTGGGTACCCTTTTGGGCTGACCTCTGTGACGAGAGTTGTCCAATGCCCTCATTTGAAAGAAATGCCTCTTTCGTCCTCAACACCGAATCCTCACCTCCTAGCGAGAGCCTGCCTAAGCAGCTCCAGAATGGCACACGAACTCACAATAATTCCCAGGCCGCCTCCTCCTGGCTGGTCCAAGGCCATGTCTGATAGCACTGCTGTGATTGGTGAGCAGCCAGCCCTTCAATTGGCATACACCTCTGTGGGGTTGGGATATAATGGGGCAGAAGACCTGATGGAAGTGTGAGGAGCATAAAATGCAGTCATGACCTCAGTGATTAGTCTGAGGTGACATTGCGCCCGCCCACCTTCCCAGCTGGTGAACAGGGGAACAACCATCATATCAAGTCCCGGCCTTTGTGTGCTGACAATGTATGAATTATTCCATTATTCCGTTATCCTCATTCCAAGCCAATTGGTGAAGTATGAGAAAAGACACAAGTACTTTCATTGTTGATTGGTTTGTACACAGATTGAGGCATTATTTATATCTGCTCCTTTCCACTTTCCTAGGAACCTATCTTTGTACACTTCCAATGCAAATAAATAATTAACTTCAATGGGGCTTTAACCTATTGCATCGTTTGGAAACAGGGAGCCAATGTCTCCTCTTGGCCTCTGAAAGCTCAGGGAACCTGGAAGCCTGTGAACCTACTTAACGTATGGTTGCATTCAATCCCCTCCAGCTCAAATCCCTGATGGGAGAACACCTTCAACTGGGACTGCCCTCCATCTCGAGGTGATTGGATGGTTAATGGCAGATAATGTCTGCATGGTGCGCAAGTGTGAGGAATTGAGATAGCCGGTACAGGAAACTTGACCAGGTCAAACAAGTAAATGTCTCTGAGGGAATTCCCACAAGATCATTCCGTTTGTGGGACTGATGTTCCTGAGGGAGGTACTGGGACTGGGTGCCAATGCCCATGTTGGGGTGTGGTCAAATGAGTCACACCTGAACTATCTTAGAACTGTGGCTGCCACAAGGGCGGCAGCATAGATTTGAAGTTTCAGAATGGCATTGACTGTGAGCATTGGACAAATGCCCAATACACAGCTTCTATTGGGAACATCCAGCCCACTCCAGCACCAACCAGCATGCCCTAGAAGCACTCCCACTGTCCAAGGTCCTTTTGGATGAGACATTGAAACCAAGTCCCATCCGTCCTTGTGGAGGAAACTTAAAAGGTCCCGGGACATAATTCCAAAGCCAGAACAGGGGAGTTCACTTCAATGTTCTGACCTTTCCTTCGACAATGTGACCAAAACAGTTAATTGTGTCAATACTGCGTTGCTGCTTCTTGTGTGCATCTTGGCCACTGTGTTTCAGACTTCACAGCTTGTGCCGACAGTTTAGAAGTAATCAACCGAGGCTGCATTTATCATCAACATCACCATAGCAACTACACATGTGCAGACGCATATGAGCAGTAGAGGTCCTGTCGCAGGTGACAAACAACATCATCGTGGGTTCCAGCAGCCATCTTTGCCATTGGAAACATGTACTTCCTTTAATTGGTGCCTGTGGCAAATTCCGATGGTATAAGATGCTGCGTCATTGCAAGTCTTCATTTTAGTTCATTTCGATGAAGCCCGATATCTGAGTTTAGGAGCAGCCAAGGACACAATCAGTTGGCTCACACTATAACCACATGGCAGGACCCGAAAGTGAGCACTGCCTGAATTCCAACAGTCTTCCCCTGGCTTTATCTGATTTCTAATGTTCTATATACGGACCTGCCACAGTGAGATGAATGACACCGTATTTATCCTGTGTGCCCAAGAAATGAACTGTGCCACATTTACTGTCTGTTGTTATTAGATCATTTATTCCATATTTACAGTTCACTTCTCTGAAAAATGAAGTATCCATCTTCATAACTTTCGCAGTTAGATAACAAATTATTCTATTTTTACTGTCTGTCAAAAGATAACTCATGACTCTATGTTCACGGCCCACCACAGTCCAACAAGAGACAATTCCCATTTTGCAGCATGTATCGAGAGTTAATTTTCAACAGGCTGAATGGGCTCATTCTCTTTCTGTATCTTTACAGTCTTATAACAAATGCTGGAGAAACTCAGCAGGTCAGGCAGCATCTGTGGAGAGAGAAACAGTTAATGTTTTAGGCTGAAGGACTTTGGTCAGAACGGAGAATGTAAGGTTTTGAGCAATGAAGCAGGTTTCAGGTGGGTAAAGCAGCAGAGAAAAGTGCAGGACTGGCGAGGAAAATAAACAAAAGGAAAATTCAGTGATTGGATGGAAGAGACGAGAGTAAGGCGTGGATTTCTGGCTCCTACTGGTAACAGGGACAGAGACATCAAGCGCAGAGTGTCATGGCTCTGCTGCGTCCCTGCTGACAATTTTCCTTGATGGGGCTGGGGGCAAGAACCAGCCAGGGGCTGACCTTTGACCAGTTGAGTCAGGCTGATGACGATTTCCCATTTAGTCCGCAGCCTCCTGGAGGTGGCAAGGCACAGTTTAGCCCCCTGCAAGGTGTCCCTGTGGCAGGTTTGGAGGCCTTCAATACCTGCCTAGGCACTCTACCAGCCACATGTGGGAGGGGTTCACCCACTTCACCCCTCCCCCGCCCTCAATCAGCACCATCCCTTCAGAGGCTGCCATCTTTATATTTGAATTTGACAATGTTGGAGAACCGGCACCTCCAATGTGTAGCATCCTCTCATTCACTTACCTGCCATTTTTTTCGAGCCAGAAGGCTTCAAATTGGCTGGATAGCGACAAGGCCCTCTTTACTATCCTAAGCCTGCCTTCTGGCCATTAATTAGCATATCAAGGAAAAGCACATTTCACTGTACATTGTGGATCTTTGCCAGATTTAGCTGAATCAGTTTGAGCTCGCATCCGGAGGGGTTACAGAGGAATTGCATTCCCCCATCATTTTGCCAAAAAAACAAGCCAGATAAGGACACCAAATTAAGGGAGGATGAAGCAGCACAACTCGATGGGCATGGACTGGAAGCAGCTTCAAGTACCATCAGCTGCATGCAAAACAAAGGGCAGAATACATCAGTAATGTCTACAACAGTGCGCTATGAAAATGATCTCCACATTTGGGAGCTGAGCATTGCTGTCAAACTCCTACACATTACTGAGGGATAATAGCCCCACAGCAAATCATGTTAATAAGTTAACAGCAGCTGGCATAAGTATAAACTATATGTGTGTATGTATGTGCACTTGCAGTCTGATGCTGTATTCATGTTTGATAGCTGCTATAAACACGAACCAACAAGCTATTAATTATCACTGTCCATTTCTCTTACAAAGAGTAGGCTTTTGTAAATTCTGGACCATATGCAGCTACTGGGGACTATTACAAAACTGGGCTTGATGTGTTGGGATTTTAGCACCAATCTCTGCATTAGACCTCCCTGTCCTGTAGGCATCTGGGCCAGAATGTTATGAGCGCTCAATTCTAGGCCATTGCTCCAGTACATTACTGAGGGAGGACTGTGCTGTCAGATGTTTTTCAAAGGAGCCAGTTAATTGAGGCTTCTCCTGTCCCCTCAGTTGGGCATCATAAATTCCATTCCATTATTTAAAAGAAACATTATCCCCCGTGGCCTGACTGATGCATATCCCTTGACCAAAATCACTAAAATGAGATCAGTTGGCCACTATCACTTTGCTTTCTGCTAGAACTTCTCATGTGCAAATCTGCTGCTTCATTTCCTAGACAACAACAACATTTGAAAGGAAGTAATTAATTGACTGTGAAGGGCTTTGGGACATCCTCAGGTTGCAAAAGGTGCTATAGAAATGAAAGCCATTCTTTCAGAGATAATGGGAACTGCAGATGCTGGAGAATTCCAAGATAATAAAATGTGAGGCTGGATGAACACAGCAGGCCAAGCAGCATCTCAGGAGCACAAAAGCTGACGTTCTTTCAGTTTTGTAAAGTAGGTTTTTGTGATTCTGTCCAGATTACAATTGACATTTGGGATCAGTTGCCTATTATAAGAAGCATACCACTTCCATATTAGAAATCAGTTTGATGATATCCATCAAGGACGGCTAATCATCGATGCCAGTTTTCTGTCCAGGTGAAAGATAAAAATCTATATCAATATCTTTGCAAAAGCCTCATAAAAAAAGGGACCTTGATTATTGCACCAATCTTAATTAGACTTGCCTTTTTTGCTTTAAAAACTGGTACAAATATAAGTGGTAATTTCTCTTCAATGCAGTTTTAATTAGGTTTCATTTTAATTGCATTTTAGTTTAATTAAATGGGCTTGGATGAAGAAACCCCTTTGGCAAGTTTTGGCGTCCTCCTACCAGGTGATAAGAGGAATAATATGTGCAGCATAGGTTAAACAATCAGATGT
Organism: Stegostoma tigrinum; assembly: GCF_030684315.1. Lineage (NCBI taxonomy): Eukaryota > Metazoa > Chordata > Chondrichthyes > Orectolobiformes > Stegostomatidae > Stegostoma > Stegostoma tigrinum. The sequence continues at coordinate 96,340,913 of NC_081359.1, forward strand.
ACAATATGCCTGTCAGCTATGTGTATTCATAATATGCTAGTTAGTCTCTAGGACTCCAGATCCGACCTAAGAAAGCAACCCCTCGTTACTACCTGTGTCTCACTGTATTCAAAAACCTGTCAATTAAAGGAGATTGCTGATTGCCAGGGGAAATGAAACCTTATTGACATCCAACAGGGAAAAGATCGATCCAATTGTTGGAGCTTCGTGGATGCCATGACTGAAACTGAGAGAGTCTTTGGAAGGAGAAAAGGAAGTGATATTTCAAATTGCTAAAATTTCAGAATGCATGTTCATTTCAGCATCTCTCTCTCTACAGTGAATCAGGATCATGAGTGCAAACAACAACAAATCTCTTCAATTGGTCAGAGGGTAGAATCTTCATTGAGACAGGGAGGTACAGCATTAGGTGCTAATGTCTGTTATCTGAGCACCGCAGAATCTCTTGAACTGCCAAGCTACCAAGCAGGCATGCTTTCGATAGGTGCACTGGGATGCCACATTTGTAAAGGGGATTGCACATATGCCTGAAAGGATGGCAGTCAGCTACCAATTTGGCACCATGTTCCAGCTTGTGCCCTTTCTCAGTTGTGCAAGTCTGTCGACTGGCACAGAGGACTTCCTACCAGTGCTACTTAAAAGGATCATCAACTACTTGTAGGTTGGCTGCTGATTTTTTTTTCTGGCTGTGGCTGCAATTCTACATGATTTGGCTGCTTTTTTGTGTGTATTTGCAGTTTCAGCAGTCCTTAGAGAAAGCTCTGGTTGGATCAGAAGGACATTTTTAGTGAGTTAAATGTTTGTGAGCATACAAGATGCTTCAAAAACCAATGCTTTCCTAGTGGTCAGAGATAATGGGAACTTCAGATGCTGGAGAATCTGAGATAACAAAGTGTGGAGCTGATTGAACACAGCAGGCCAAGCAGCATCTTAGGAGCACAAAAGCTGATGTTTCGGGCCTAGACCCTTCATCAGAGGGTCTAGACCCGAAACGTCAGCTTTTGCGCTCCTAAGATGCTGCTTGGCCTGCTGTGTTCATCCAGCTCCACACTTTGTTATCTCGCTTTCCTAGTGGTGTTGAGCTTGGTCAGAAGAATGAACAGAGGCTAATCAGAGCAGGGTGAGCTGCTAGAAGAAGGAGGAGGAAGAAGCAGTGCACTTTTCCAAACTGTGCAGCGCTGCCCCCTGTATAGGGCAAAGAGTGTAGACAAACCTCTCCCGAATCACAGCAATTTCAGTTGCCTCCTCCTCTATGGCTCCTTCTCCTCTAGAAAGAAGGAGATGCATCAGTGAAAGTTTTATGATATGTTTCAATGATCATGATGGATGAGTTGTTAGTTTGTATAAGTAGTCAGATGTGTCTGTGAGACAACATAGTATGGAGCTGGAGGAACATACCTGGCCAGGCAGCATCAGAGGAACAGGAAATTTGACATTTCGGGTTGGGACTCTTCTTCAGAAAAGGTGTGGATGTGATACTGGACTCTGTGCTTTATATTTGAGTGTATGATAAGCTATGTATAATGCAATAATGATTCCTGATTGATGTTGCTCATAGGTAGATTGAGTTGGATGGGGTGGGTTTTGTAGTGTTGGCGAGTGAAATGTATGTGTTTAATTGAGCAGTGGATCAAGTTAGATATGGCACTACTGACCTGGGCAAGCCCTGAAAGATCATCAAATTTCTTCCTGCACTGCAGCAGATTCTTAGAGCCACATTCAAGCAGTGACAGCTGCCGCTGTCACCTGCCACTATCACTTACCGCTGTTTTCTGAGCAAGTGCCTGGAGAGCTTTGTTCACCATTAAGGATATAAGACATCTTTGTTTCTGTCGCTTCCATAAAAACACCTTGTCCTGCATCCAAAAACCTTGGCGCATACACTTTCCCGTGGTCAACCATTTATGAATCTTCCATGGCACGGGATCCGAATTACAGAATTGTTACATTGCAGAGATAATGTTTCGAGTCCAGATCGACTGTTCTTCAGAGCTAAAGGTCTCAGAGCGGCTCTTATTATGGACGTCTTCTCTAATACCACTTTGAAACATTATGAGGCGACTTTGTCTGGTTAAATCTGACCTATATGTAATCCCTGTCCTGCAACACTGTGGGACTGGTTGTGAACTGCCCTCAGAAGTAAAGCACCACAGTACAACCATTCCAGAAAAAGAGTCATAAAAGCATCTGGGAAAATAAAGCTCACATTCTGAAAATGCATTTCTAACATCGGCTTGGAATCCTAGTCACCATCGCCTTTTACATTGCAGTGAATCACACTCACGTCAACAGTCTCTCACACATTTCCCATGGAATATACATCCTGTACTGTACCTTTTACTGGTTACCTTGCAATGTAGATTTGGCAGTGCCATGGACCGCATATGTAGTTAAAAAATCCACTTTTCAGGACATCCTGAAGCATTTTACAGCCAATGAAGTATTTTATCAAGTGTCATCTTTGTTGTAATGTAAGAAGTGCAAAAGTCAACCTGTAAGTTCCACGAACAGCAATGTGATGACATGCAGATAATTTGTTTCTTTGTGTGTCATTGAGTGAGTGATAAGCATTGGCCAAGACACAAGCAACAATTCTCCTGTGCTCTTCTGCAAGACAGTACTGTAAGATCTTTGCATGCACTCAAGCAGGCAGAAAGGGCCTTAATTTAGCATCTCATCTGAAAGGCAGCATCACCAAAGGTACTCTCCCAACCCAACTCTGCTCTGGAGTGCCAGCCTAGCTTTGGTGTAATCACAGGGCTTTGAACCGAGAACCTTGTGGTTCATTGGTGACTGTGCAAAATGACTGCAGTGCAGAAAATCGGCCCAACGGTTAAATTGATATAAAATGGATGGATTAGGCATATATTTGAATGTTAATTTCTGCAGAACATCAGAGCAGATAGGCAATTAACTTTCACTGGTGACAAAGTCATTTGTCTATGGAGTCACAAAAGAGCAGGCAATGTGCACTGACCCCGGTGATGCCTGCCTCCTTCTGACTGGGTGTAAGGAAAAGACCAACAGTCCTGCCTAAAATGTGAACCCTTTGCAGACAGACTCATTTGTTTCCATTTAGATTTATGTTGCTTGCTCTGAATAATTGAAAGGAAGGTCAGAGGAATTTTATTTCTAATGCATTGCAGCACTGCCTTGTTTACTGGAGGCAGCCACTGTGGAAATGCCACCGAATAAATATTAATGAGATTATTATTGGCCATGCCTAGGATACTTTTACATTAGCACGTTACTCCTATATTTTAATAAATGGGATATCATGGAGGACTTTGCAGAGTGCAAACTGAATTTTTCCCCAGATACTTCTGTTCCATTTTAAAGTGGACATTAACAGGAACCACAGGGTGGATTAGTGGCTAGCACTGCTGCCTTACAGCACCAAGGACCTGCATTTGATCCCGGCCTTGGATGACTGTCCTTGTAGAGTTTACACATTCTCACTGCATCTGTGTGTGGCTTTCCTCACACAGTTCAACGATTTACGGGTTATGTGGATTGGCCATGAGGAAATATGGGGTTACAAGGATAGGTAAAGAGTTGTCTGGGTGGGATGTTCTTCAGCAGGTCAGTGTGGACTCAATGGGCTGAATGGCCTACTTCCACATTGTAGGGGTTCTATGAAGTGCAATCCAGTTCACCGACTTCAAGTGGACATTGAAGGTTCTCTTGTTGTACTCAACAAAGAGCAAGGTATTTTTATAGGGCCTCATCAACACTTAATGAACACCTCAAAAATTAATTAGTGGTCATTCATCTTAAAGTTGTCTTTAGTTTCCTTGTGAAGGTAGTAGTGGATCGTCTTCTTTACAACTGTGCAATACATCGAAGTACCTTACTAGACTGCTTCAGGGCAACTTTGGTGTGGGACTACTGTCACAGACAGTCAGGATTTTTTTTACAGCAGTCCAATCCTCCATGGTCACTTCTAGGGGATACCAGATTAGGTAAATTGAATTCCATTTCTGACACATTAAATTAGACCCAATATACCATCCATTACAAAACACAGCTGGAACCGGCACCTGCCAGAAGCAGCAAAAACCAGACATATAGTTTCTAGCCACCACAAGACTACAGCATTTCATATGAGGCTCCACAGGACTAAGGATGTCGCCCAGTAAGTGGACATAATGACTACTATCAAACCTCTCAGCTGGATATGCACCTAATTAGATCTCTTGTTATTGAATTGGACAAACTAAATCACTCATGAAAACAATGATTAGGACAAGGGTTTATTTCCATATGAATACCCTTGGCTCAGATTTCTGTGTTTAGAGTGGCCAAGGAAATGGTGATACACAGAAAAAAAGACCCACCGATTCTTCCAGCCAACTGGCTCACACCACATGGTGCTTTAACTCCTATGTTCTGTCCCTTCCCCACAAAGTCTAAGCTGTAACTTCTATTCGTTGTTCGTAGACTTTTTTCTACATTGTACTGGTACATTCCACGTGATTGGAAGGGCACACACCCATGCAACTTAATGGGAAACAGTGCTCTCCACCCTTCTCAGAAGTCAAGCTATGTCCCAAATGATGCAAAAAACCCAGAAAGAAAATTAGGACCACAAGAGGAAAAATGTTAGTAAGTGTCTTCCCTATTGCCTTAGGCAATTGAAACGGCATTTTCAAGTCTTGTTGTTTTATGTTACAAAATCTACATTATGATTGTGAACAAACTGCTGAGCATTTGAGAATAAAAGCTGTTCTGTGATTTCTTCCAGATGGATACCCAAAGGAAGAGATGGTCTACAAATGGAGGAAGAATTCAGTGAAAACAGGCAATCAGAAGTCCTGGCGGCTCTACCAATTTGATTTCTTGGGCTTGAGAAACACAACGAAAATCATTGAAACAACTGCAGGTATTGGATTGACGTTCTTGTTAGTTTTCAAAGCTTGATGTCTAAGTGCCTTATTCTCCACAAGCAATGACACTCAGACTTCCACCGATATTGTTAAAAAGTTAACAATATCGCTTGCAGTTGAGTGTTAAGGGTAAGAAGTGTGATTTACGTGCACTGTCAATCAATTGAGACACACATTGAAGGAAGCAACATCATGACATTATGCAGTGAGCAGATAATGAAACTGGATTGCGTTGTCTGAGGACAGTTTTCCTTGCTGAAAATGGAGTCAATTTGACCAGTCACTCAGTCCAGGGTTGATTGGATTGGTTATTTTAATTAGTCATTGGACTGAGCAGGTTGACAGAAAAGTGGCAATTGTAATTTATTCAGGAAACATGTGACATAATTCATGTGAGGAGGGCAAAGGCAATGCAAATGGTGATGAATGATAGGATGCTGAGAAGGATAGTAAAAGTTAAGAACATTCAGATCAGTGACTACAGTTCATAAAATAACTGCTATGGCTATGAAGCACTTGTAAGTGTAGAAATTTGCAGGAAGTTTGGTAAAACTGAATTTTCTGTTTCACCATTTCTTTTGAAAAATTCCCATTCACTAAAGATAATTCAGTGAAAACCCATGAAGCTAACATATTCAATCTCAAAGACTCCGGTTTTGTTTCGAGCTCTCAGAATTTACTATTCCTTTTTCTTGTCAAGCATAGTACCAATCTCAGCAATGATTGCCTGCTGCTGCTCGCCTATTCTGTCACTCTCAGTCAGTCATTACTTGATGTGACTTGATATTTTATGCAGCTGTCTACGAAATGTTTCCTTCTGTGTGGCAGGTCCCAGAAATTGTGTTACACTCATTTTTACAGCCTTCCTCATCAATGACAATTCTGCTGTTCTTCACACCTTCCGTCTCCTACATCTTCTGATTCCATCAACTACTATGACTAAGACTGTGCTAGCTCCTGGGCCTCCGCAGTCAATCCTTCAATTCTCATCCTCAGTCCACCCTCTGGTTCACTCGAGTCGGGCTGGTGCCTCTTCATCATTGAGCCTAGTTGAATTGACAGAACTCTTGTTTGGCAGTGGGCACATAACATGTACTTGGAGCAAAAAAGAAAGCACATACAGCCCACAGACTGGAGCATGAACCCCAGTCATTCTTTCAACCAAATGTAACTTCATCACCTGAACTGCCCACCAACACTGCGTGTAGATGGTTGGTCCAACATTCTGTCGATCTTAGAGGGAGCAAGTGGATGATCTATGAAACAAGATGCTGAGCTTTTCCAGCAACTTTGTTTTTGTTCCTTAAAATCTGGAGGTTCTTCCTTAATCTTCACACCTCTCCTTGTCCTTCTCTCCTCCGTTAAATCTTGCTCTTTGATCAAGCTTGTTATAATATGTGGCTCTCTATCAAAAATGATTGGTAAGTTCTCTTGTGAAAAGTGTTGAAATGTACCTCACCAAAAGTGCTATGTAAATGTACATTGTTGCAGAATAATTTAGGATGGTTTGGTCACTGTGTGTTTCTTATTTAACATAGATAAATATCTTTTTGTCACCGTCTGAATGCAGAATGAATATCTGCCAATTGGAGAATAACACTGTGATAAATAGAATCACTGTGACTTTGATTAAACTGATGTAACCTTTCTTTCAAATTGTTCTTGCAGTGACCTGCCTTCTTCCTTGAAGGGAATTCAGATCCAGTCAATCTGTCAGAGTTCTGCAGATAGCATTACCTGGCACCTAGCATTGTTTTTTTTAATGCAAAGAAACTTTTGCAAGGGCAGTGATATGTCACAGGAGACATTTGCAAAATGTAACCTGGAAGGCATATCATGAGCAGAATTCCCTGGCTGTGTTGTAGCGTGGAAATTGCTAAAGTTTTTTCCTGTGCTACTGCTGTAGCCTGCCAAAATAGATAGACCCAAAGTGATTTGAACTGGCTTATGTCATGTTAGCAGGGTTCGTTGGGTATTGCAGAATACACTATGTGAGATCTCTTTTCTTGAGAAAGTGGTGTAGAATAACTTAACCTTAAGCCTATCCTAGAGGACAATTTGAGAAAACATGTAATAATTTAATTATATGCATTGCAGTTTTAGTAATAGCTCACAGTATTTTAGAGCATTTAATTTTCAAATGAGATATTAAGCTGAAGCAAAATTTGGCCTGTCAATCAGATTTTAAAGATCACAAGGAAATATTTTGAAGAACAGATAAGGAGTTAACCATGAACATCAGAAAAACGTTATCTTGTCATTATTATCTTGCTGTGTTTACTGATAACTATGGAAGTTCCTACAGAATAAAGGGTGGAAATTTCAATGACACCATTTGTCAATTCATTTTCTCTCCTCAGGATACAGGACCAACTTTTAGGATCATTAGTACCCTGGGGTTGGGCACTCCAGTCTGTGCCAACAAGTCACATCCCAGTGAGGGTGATGCATTTAGGAGGGTGCTTTTTTTTCTTTTTTTGTCAGTCCATTGCTGGGTGGTCCTCAAGTCAAAAATTGATGGATTGCAAAATGAAATCTGTGACTACCAGAGATTCAGCCAAGGACAGTCCCTAAACCAGCTTTCTACAAACGAAAACTCAAGCCGCTGACAACGGGATTAAAGTTTGTAATTAATTTGTCAGGTCTTTACTTCCTGGTAAACTTCTTGGTACCTGCCAACGTTTGCATCTGCCTCTCATGAAGACACACCAAGAGGCCAGCTCACCAGAGTAAATGTCCCCTTTCCCAGTTGTGTGTGCAAAACAGCAAAACATGCTTGATAATGAAATGTGAGGCTGGATGAACACAGCAGGCCCAGCAGCATCTCAGGAGCACAAAAGCTGACGTTTCGGGCCTAGACCCTTCATCAGAGAGGGGGATGGGGTGAGGGTTCTGGAATAAATAGGGAGAGAGGGGGAGGCGGGCCGAAGATGGAGAGAAAAGAAGATAGGTGGAGAGGAGAGTATAGGTGGGGAGGTAGGGAGGGGATAGTTCAGTCCAGGGAAGACGGACAGGTCAAGGAGGTGGGATGAGGTTAGTAGGTAGGAGATGGAGGTGAGGCTTGGGGTGGGAGGAAGGGATGGGTGAGAGGAAGAACAGTTTAGGGAGGCAGAGACAGGCTGGGCTGGTTTTGGAATGCAGTGGGTGGAGGGGAAGAGCTGGGCTGGTTGTGTGGTGCAGTGAGGAGAGGGGATGAACTGGGCTGGTTTTGGGATGCGGTAGGGGAAGTGGAGATTTTGAAGCTGGTGAACATGCTTTCTGTTTCTCAACTACATGACATGCAGCAAGTAAGGAACTGTACTTGCTGGGCTTTGGAATCAGTAACTGCTACTTTCAAAACTGAGGGATCTGAAGAGAGTGCATAAGGAGAGACTGCTCCTAGCCATAAAAGGATCAGAAACCACAGGGTGCAGTTTTGAAGTGTTTTGCAAAAGAGGCAAATGTGATGTGACAAAAAGCTTCTTTACATAGACAGTGGTGCCTGAAAGTGTGGTGAAGGTGGGCTCAGTTGAAGGTGTTCAAGACAGCGTTCAGTGATTATTTAAATTGAAACATTGCACATGGTTACAGGGATAGAGATTGGCAGAGTTAAAATGTTCAGCGCCTCTGCAGCTACCATGGACCAAATTGCGTCTTTCTACATTGTATCAATTCATTGAGTCTGTTTTATCTTAATCGATGTGATTTGAGTTGATTTATTGTATTCACATGTATCTAAGTACAGTGAAAAGTTTAGGTCTGCATGCAGTACGGGCAGATCATAACATTCAAAGACACAAAGGTCAGAGGATGATTGAACAGAGCAAGGAATACAAATTGTTTTGAAAGGTCCATTTAGAAGTCTAATAACAGCAGGGAAGAAGCTGCTCTTGAACCTGTCGCTATGTGCGTTTAAGCTTTTGTATCTTCTACCTGAATGAAGAGATTCGAATCAGCATGGGAGTGATCTTTGATGATGTTGGCTGCCTTTCCATGGCAACAACAAGTATACATGGAGTCACTGGATAGAAGGTTGGCTTGCATGATGGTCATTACTTGCTTTGGAAGTGTTTGTCGGTGCCACGCTATGATTGAGATTGGTTGGTAGCTAATGTATGTTGCTTAGGATGTGGAGAGGGAGGCTTGAATATAAGTAGCTGGTTTGAGGAGACTGGCCAAGCTAGAATTTTGCCTCAGGAAGGGAGCCAAGCTGACCAGAGAAGGTAGAAGAGCCGGAATATTTAGCTGCAGGCGTCCACTCCGAAAATATGTGCGATGCTCCTGGCTCACTGGGATTGAACATTTGTCTTGGTTTCCTTTAAACATGACTGAGTGACCTTCAACTTCTCAAGACAACAGACTTACTGTCCACCTCTACCAAAAATCACACCATGTTTCTTGAGCATATCTATGTAAGGAACTGAGAACCATGTGAGAAATGCTAACTGCCGGGAAGCAAGAGTGAAGCTTGTTATCCCAGTAGCCCATTCCGCTGCTCACCATGTTGTATGAGCTCTCTGTACCATTGCTCATGACAGAGTATTTTACTGCCACCATGCTTTTTCCTGTCAAGGATCGTAAGGACCCACTCAGTCTGGTGTGGTAGAAGAAAACCGCTCAGTGGTCTAATGAGTAGCAGTTGTTGTCCTGAGATAGACCCAGAAGCTTATTCCATTGAGGCCCAAGCCATTCTTCCACCAAGCCCAAATGACATCATCATATTGGGCAGTGCCTAAGGCACTCCACCATATTAAACCTTTCAAATCCATTGACCCTAAAACAGGACTGGTCAACTCCACACCAGTCACAGAACTTAGAGTCATAATGAAAGGTTCCCAGAAGTTCATCTGGATCTGTTGGGATTACATTAGGTGGGATTGTAGGCAACAACTAGGTCTTTGTCCTGATCCTCTAGATAAAGCTTTCAGAGTGAGGAGGGATGGTTGAAGAACTATTCATGTCCATGCCCTAACTCACCTCTGAAAGCCCACTCCTCGACCAAACCCACACCCCATGTTTGTACTCGCAGATGACTTATCCATGAAAGTAGACCTGATCAACCCTACTTTTTCTTCAAATTCTAATGGTTCTCTCTTGTCCAGATTCTGGGCCAAGAATGAGCCGACTTTCAGAGGTGAAAAATAGCAAAGACGAGATGCAAAGTGTAGTGTACACTTGAAACGTGCTCTGTGGGAGAACCATCAAGTGTCCCTCATCCTGTATTCCTGAAACCTCCCTGTCTGATATGGAAAATACTAAGTGTGCAGCATTACTTGCTTTAATATTCAAGCAGATGCCAAACTTCTACTCTTGATTTGCCTCAAGGTCCAGAGGCCAAGGTCACCAGCTCCATATCCCACAGAATGACCTTTTGCATTCCTCGTTCTAACATTTCCATCATTAGTAACTTTACATTCAGCAACTTGGGCTCTAAGCTTTGCAATTTCCTCCCTAAATCTGTTTCTCTCTATCCTCCTTTAAGATGCTCCCTAAACATACCCCTTTTAACATATCTCTATCCACTCTTCTAGTATCCTCATGTTGCTGGGTGTCCAATTTTGCCAGTTACTGCTTTGATGAAACATCTTGAGGTATGTTCCTCCATTAACCACACTACATAAATGGGAAAGGAGTCTGGAACAAAAGAACAAAGAAAATTACAGGAACTAAAGCAAAGTTGTTGGAAAAGCTTAGCAGGCTTGGCAGCATCTGCGGAGGAGAAAACAGAATTAATGTTTCGGGTCCGGTGACCTTTCCTCAGAACTGATGGTGGCTGGGAAAACGTCAGTTTTTATTATATATGTGGTGTATGCAAGGTTAGAATGACCCTTTCTCATGCATTGATCTATTACTGTTAAGTGCAACTGCTTGGCGTAATTCTACAGCTAACAGTCATCCTGTTGGCAGCTGTAATCCCGCTGAGTATATGCAGTAAGAAGGGACTGAATCTAATACTGTAGCATTGTGCCCAGTTCCACCTTGTCAACTGTATTTACATTCCTACAATTCAGAGTTGTGCAGGTTAGGTGAATTCGTCATGCTAAATTAGCCATTGTGTCCAGGGATGTGCAGGCTATTTGTATTAGCCTTGGGAAATGCAGGGATTGGGTGGAAAGATCTTTGGAGGATCAGTGCGGAATTGATGGGCCGAATGGCCTGCTTCCATACTGTGGTGATTCTGTAATTTCTGGGCTTTTTGTTTTAACAGTCCAGACCTGACTGTTTGTTCACAGCCCGTGTCACAAAATAGACCAGCAGCCCTACTGGTTACTCAAATAAAGCCACATTTCTATAACAGTAAGAAATGAAGAATTAAATATAAAATGCATAGTAATGGAAGGAAACATCAAGAAAAACATTCTACAGGTGCAATCAAAATTGTAAAACAAATGTCAAAGACACAAAGGACATTTTTATGGAAAGTAAATAAATAAAATTCAAAGAGGATAACAGAGTTTGTAATGTGATAATAAGGTGTGGAGCTGGATTAACACAGCAGGCCAAGCAGCATCAGAGTAGCAGGAAAGCTGACATTTCAGGTCTGGACCCTTCTTCAGAAAAAAATTTCTTTTATTTATCTGAAGAAACGTGCAGACCTGAAATATCCACTTTTCCTGCTCCTTTGATGCTGCCTGGCCTGCTGTGTACATCGAGCTCCATACCTTGTTATCTTAGACTACAGCATCGGCAGTTCCTACTATCTCAGAGTTTTGTAATGTGCTGTGGGTACAGACAGCTCTATGACACCAATAGTATGTTTTCAATTCGCACACCTTCTGAGTTTACCACGAAGGTCCAGCCTTCTCAACGTCTCCCTTCACCAGGGGTGTAGTGACCCTCAGGTTAAAGTCACCACCAATCTTCTATCTCTTGGTCTCTCTCATGACACAGCGATCTATCATGAATTTTACCTTTTACCAGCATCATGATAGCTCAAGACAATATGGTCTCTGGTTTGACAGGATGTTGATTAACTTCTCTGATGCAGTTTTGATTCATGACAGTTCTTTGGATTAATTGTAGCTTGATAAGGCTCTGTTGTTTTCTAGACGAGGGAAAGCTGTTGACCAGGATTCTCTCAGAGATAATGGGAACTGCAGCTGCTGGAGAATCCGAGATAACAAAGTGTGGGGCTGGATGAACATAGCAGGCCAAGCAGCATCTTAGGAGCACAAAAGCTGACGTTTTGGGCCTAGACCCTTCATCAGAAAAGACCCTTCTGATGAAGGGTCTAGGCCGGAAACATCAGCTTTTGTGCTCCTAAGATGCTGCTTGGCCTGCTGTGTTCATCCAGCTCCACAATTTTAGCAGGATTCTCTGATTGTTCAGACAATGTTACGGGATCTTTTATCACCCACCAGAACAGGCAGATGGGGCTCAGCTTAGTGTCTCATCCAAAAAGCACCAGCTCCGAAGTAACAGCATTCCCTCAGTGCAACATTGAAATGTCAGCTTTGATTATGTACTCCAGACTTGTGGTGAGACTGGAACCCACGACCTTTGGAGTCAGAGATGTGATAAGGCACTTTGAAAGCAAGCTAAGTATTTAACAACAGATCTGTTTCAGAGACTCTGGGACCATCGTTATGGTTGGTGTAAAAACACGGAACTGGTAAACAGGAACATGGATCCAAGTGAACAACAATTAGTTTAATAAGACGGTTTTGACTATCAGCTCCTAGTTATGCCCAGAAAGTGCCATTCAACCAGCAACCAACTTCCCTTTAATAATGGGCCATTTGGGATATTGAAAGGTTCAACACAGGATAAGGGATAGCAATGACATGTGCACAGATTTTGACCGCAAGTTATCAAATTTATTCAAATAAAACAAAATAAGGATTCTTCAAAATACTGCAGATGCTAGAAATCTGAAACTAAAACAGAAAATGCAAGAAATTCTGCAGGTTTGACAGCCTCAACTGTAGTGTTCATCCAGCTCCACATTTTGTTATCTATAGCTGAATTTTACAGTTTTGTTTGGCTCAGAGTGAATTCATTGAGGGATTATCGCCACAAGGCCCAGTGCAATTTCTCCCCATATCATACCAAACACACCGTTTTAATGACCTATCCCATCCCTATGGTGTCCTTCACGTCCAATACAGGCCCCATTTTACCGTATGCATTCCCAGAACAATTTTCCACTCGCAGGATATTTGCTGAAAGACCAACATCCCTGGGACCAACTTCAACAGGCAACTGTGGAGGTAGATGGACACTGGCCCTCCAAAGCTGCCCTGCTGTGCCAAGAGCAGAGTCATTGAAAGAAAAGATGGCACCGCGATTTTCCAACAGGGATCTGGTAGGCCTGGTCAAGGTGTGTTGTCCAGAGGACAGGAATCTGCTTCTTCGAAGACTGACAGTGGAGGCAATGCAACTAGACACTGGCGGCTTGGTCTAAGATTGCCACCAGGTCAGTGCAGTGTTAACGGTGCAGACAAATGGCCAGCAGTGCCAAAATATCAGTGACCTTCTCCACTGTGCCAGGGTAAGTGCCACACACTTTCCCCTGCTTCCTCACACTCACTTACCATTGCACTCACTTCCCACCTAGGCTGATGCTGCAGCACTCTCTCACTATTACTTGCAACATTTCTCTTTACCTGTTCTCCCCCACACCCAACCTCCCAAACCGTGAACCCTCTTGTGCTGTTTCCTCACTGCCTCTGAATCCCTCAGAACCTTTCCACCTCCTGCATCGGTACTAAGGACTGTGTCATCCACTTTCAACTCGAGCAGTCGCTCCTTTTCTCTCATTCCAGGAGAAGAAAGCCCACAATAGGGCAGAAAGGAGCTGGAAAGGAGGAGGAGAGGTCCCTAACATTCAACAATTCAGGACAGAATCCTACCATCACAGGATAAAGCTGGGTGCACTCCTGTGGGACTACTTGGACATCCGCATCCCACTAACTAAACCTGAGCCATTCTGCATCCCACTCCAGTCCTCACAGTAACCTTGCTGTCAGTCTTATTCACTGCACACCACTTCTAAACACTGGCCATGATGCTTTCTGTCTGTTGTGTTGGATAGGTACTGGTGGGATGTCCATTGTCTCTACGAGCAATGATCAGCATTGCCAGAAACCCCATCCTTGACCTCTGATGGAGACAACATTGAAGTCTTGAAGGAAGCATTTGCACAGCTATCTCCTGCACCCACCTGACCAGCCCAGATACTGGGACCTTGGTGGGAACATTAGCATGAGAGAGTATGCATACGCAATCCAGTGAGCACCTCACTGTGACAGCTCTGCTACTGGTGATGGTGGAAGAAATGCCCCAAACCCCCAACATTTGAAGGGCTGCCAGAGGCCAAGCAACTGCTCGGCCCTGAACAAGAGAAGACCCTGGAGTGTTGGAAATCAGGGACTTGGTTCTGAGCAACTTGGAGGCTCTTTCCAACCAGCAGCAAGCTGGAGGTGGCAGCCAACCACTCTCCACAATGGCATTGTGGGTCAACCTACAGTGCATGGACTGTAGCGTTCAAGAAGTCAGTTCACCACTACGTTCTCAAGAGCAACTAGGGGTAGGCAATAAATGCTGCCCAGCAACTGACACCCATTTCCCACAGGTGAACAAAAGAAATGGATTGAGTTGGGCCATTAATAAGGCACTTAACAAGCTATTATTCTTCTTAAATAACAAATTGCCAGTGCCTAGTGAGGAACATATCTCACCACTCAGCAAAAGCATGGGAGTTGCAACTAAATGCTCCCAATGTTGAGATGACTAATTCTCCCACAAATCCCACCGTAGCCCACATCATTTAAATGCAAAAAGATTCCATCAGAGTTAACCTTTTGAGACCAGTATGAACCCAATTCGAAGAAGAGTCACGTCAGACACAAAATGTTATCTGTTTCTCTCTCCAAAGATACTGCCAGTCTGACCAAATTCATTCATCTTGGTTTTACAGCTTGACAAAGTTACAATTGAGCTTCTAATCCCTGGTCTTTTAGCGACTACGTTATTTGATATTCCCTTAACTTGCACTCAGCAAGGATTACTGCACATTGCTTTTGTCCAGTGTGAACAACTCATACAAGGCCTGCAGTTTGTCTGTTAGTCAGGTGGAACTAGGGCAGAAACAAATTCCAATATTTGGCAACTAGTTTTATTTCTATAGCCACAACTGCTCATAGATCGTATACATCAAAGTCTATAATTTAATGTCTCCAGGTGACAATCCTTAAAGGAGTGCTGAGGTTTGTTTTAGTTGCTTGAGCAAAACAATTCTGTGAATGCCGGTGGAAAATTAAACAAACAGCAGGAGAAAGACATTCTACAAATATCCCAAGCCTCACTAATGTGGGAGCTCAGCACATCAGTGCAAAAGGAAAAGCTGGAACATTTGCAACAATCTTCAATCAGAAGTACGGAGTGAAAGATCCATCTCAGGTTTCTTAATGGCCCCCAGTATGGCAGATGTCAGTCTTCATCCAATTCAATTCATCTCACTCAATATCAAGAAACGGCTGAAGGCACTGAATACTGCAAATGTTATGTGCCCGGATGACATTCTGGCATTAGAACTGAAAACCTGTGCTCCAGAACTTGCTTCTCCTCAAAACAAGCTGTTTCAGTACAGCTAAAATTCTGGAATATAACTGGAAAATTGCAAAAGTACCAGTTAAGCACCATCCCAAAAAAAACCAGGATATAACTACCATTTATCTCCCCAGTTCCTGTTAGGAATGGGATGGAATAATGCCCGGATGAGTGCAGCTCCAATGCCCAAAAAGCTTGATACCATCCAGTATAAAGCAATCCAGCATCTTCAACATTCACACTGTTTATAACCAATATACAATTAATGCAGTGTATACCATCTGCAAGAAGAATGACTTCCACTTACCAGGACTCATTTAACAGCATTTTCCAAATGCATAACCTCTACCACCTAGAAGTACAGAGGGTAGCAGATGCATGGAACTGCCACTACCTGTAAGTCACCCTCCAAGCCAGAAATTAGCCTGACCTGGAATTATTTCATTGTTTGTTCACTGCCACTGGGCCAAAGTCCTGGAATGCCCATCTTGTCATCAGTGAATATCACTACACCCCAAAGACTTCAGTGTTTTGAGAATACAGCTCACTGCAAAGCTGTTACAGGCAACAAGGGATAGGCAATAAATGTTGACTTGGCCAACAACAGTCACATCCCATGACCAAGTGGAAACAGTTTGGAATAGGTCTTCTCCTTGCTTGGAAGTTTTGAAGCTGAATTGGAAGATGGATTGAAGGACAAAGATTTATAACAGGAACAGAGCTCCAGAACCCAGTATTACCCATTTGACTGCTTAGTTTGATTCAGGTGCATCTACCTGAGAATTTACAGATTGGTTTGGCAATGACAAGGAGGTCGTCTTTGTTTGTTACATTAAACCTGTAACATTTACACCCAATGAGCATGTCTTACCATCAAAATGTTTGTCACCCCGGCATCGAGCTGTGACGAGGTATAGCTCCAAGATCAGTTAACACAAGATACAGGGAGACAGCAGCAAGGTCACTGAATCTTCTTCCACTTTCATCAACACCAGCAATGATTTCCTAAAGGAACAGGAAATGGAAGATGAGCAATTGGTAGAGATCTAGGGGATTACAAATGGTACATATATCCAAGTGCCAGGATATGATAATGAGCAGTTAATAATCCCTAGAAATTCAGTGTCATCAATTTCCAAGCAGAGGAGGATTAGCCCACAAAATCATTTGGATTAAACTTGCTTACCAGACAGTAGTCATAATTCTGTATTTTAATGGATGGTTTGTTTCTGGGATAGAGTGAAGCTAAACGCTGACAGTGTATGTGGAGAGATTTTTAGACAGAAGTTGAATGCAAATTACTTAATCTATGCATTTCCCATGGGGATAAGAAACAGGTAAATGGTGGATAGCTACATAGCCCCTAAGCTCTGCGTTCAGTCTCTTCACCTCTCGGCCTCTCTACCAAAGGCCCCTTCCTGAGTTGGCTCCTTACCCCTTTGACTAAACATTTAGGCATCTCATCTTAGATCTCCTGATGTCACTTCCTGTCATATTTTGCTCTTTAGTCGAGTAATTTTGAACATTTTATTACTTTAAAATGCAATACATTAATTATAATGCTGTTATTTTTGATGGTGGTGATTATCCATTTCATCCTCCTCGGACTGACTGTTTAAATCTATGAAGGTTCAATGCTTCGGTCCACATCTTCAGGAGTGATGTCAAATATTCTTTTCATTTCCCTGGGAACTACACCAGAGTTTTTTGTCTGGAATATGAAGGTAGGAGAGGGACCTATATTAGATGACTAACCAACTGGCTTGACCAACACGTGTTCATGTTGCAATGCTTTACTATATTCAGCGGGCTGAGGGACTACATGATTGAAGGCACCAACAGCCAGAGTCAGAGAAATGCTGGGATTAGAACAGTGGAAGTGGTGGGGCTACATTTTTTGGCAGATGCAGGGGTCCCACTGCCGAAGCAAAAATGATAATGGGTGGGAGAGAAGCCGTGGTTATGGAGTTCAACCCCATATTTTCCACAACTGTTTTTCACCAGCTGCAGCTGGTTGCTGCCAGAGCTGCTGTTCTATCAAAGAGCACCCAGAATAGTGGACACTCCGTATTAAAGCTCTGCAAGGTCACTGGAGTTTACTGCAGGTCTCTCCATGGGCAGATTGCCCCTGCAAGTACTGGCCAGTTCCACCTCAGATGGGACGAGGGTGTTAAATGGTCAGTTAAGTAGCTCCATTGGGACTTAGGTGGGCAACATGCCCGGCATCTTTCCCACCTCTGGCACAATGCACTGTGGCAGGAAGGTGACCTTTTGCTGTGTCCACCACCTCATCCCTCCAGCTTTCCCACCTGCGAGCCAGTTCTCAATGTGATATCGAGAAGACCACACTCACTGTGTCTCACAGTTTCAAAACTGGGAACTTCTTTGCTCTTTGTTCTTTATTCAGGGAGGCAAAGGCCTAGTAGTATTATTGCTGGATTGTTAATCCAGAGACCTTTATTCAGAGACGGCAGATGGTGGAATTTGAATTCAATCAATATCGTTAATTAAGAATCTAATGATGACCATGAACCCATTGTTGATTGTCAGGAAAATCCATCTGGTTCACCAGTGCCCTTGAGGGAAGAAAACTGCCATCCTTACCCGGTCAGGCCTACATGTGACTCCAGCCCCACAGCAATGTGATTGAGTCTTAACTGCCCTCTGAGCAATTAGGGATGGGCACATAATGCTGCCTCACCAGTGACACTCTCACCCAGTGAATGAATAAAAATAAAATTCATTCACAGGATGAGGGTTTCACGGGTAAGGCAGCATTTATTGCCCATCCCTAATTTCCCAGAGGGCAGTTAAGAGTCAACTACATTGCTCTGGGTCTGGAGTCACATGTAGGCCTGACCGGGTGAGGGTGGCAGATTTCCTTGAATGACATTAACATACCAGATTTTATTTCTGACAATCGGCAATGGATTCACAGTCATTGTTAGAATTTTAATTCCAGATATTTATTGGATTCAAATGCCACCATCTGCTGTTACAGGATTTGAACATGTGTCCCCAGAAAATTATCTGGGCTTCTAGATTAACAGTCCACTGATAATACCACTAGACCATTGCCTCCCATAAGAGGTCATGTCCAAGTTAAAAATTGTCATTGAACGTAAACCACATAAGCGATTACAAGGTGTAGAGCTGGATGAACGCAGCAGGCCATGCAGCATCAGAGGAGCAGGAAGGCTGACATTTCGGGCCTAGACCCTTCTTCACATAAGTGATTATATGTTTATGTGTGCAACTGTATATTCAACCAGGTCAACATCAATCTTACCCGTCCTCATCCTGCCTTCCATTGATTTTTTTTAACAAACTGTCCAATTGCAGCTTAATAGAATTAATGGACTTTGTTTCAGTAATGGTTTAAGGAGAGAGCTCCACATTCAAACCGTTGTGTCCTTGTGGTCAGGACCCACTTCATGTCACTGAGAGACGAGGGAACGTTTCAGACAATGGAGGCAAGTAAGTCAGAGACAAGCCAGAAGGCCAACGCAGAGCATATGACAACTGAGGTATGAAGGAAGGCCCAAGAAACTTGGGCTTTTCCACTTTACATGTGTGTGGGAAGTAAAAATTATCTGGAAATCGTGTTGAACCACAAGACGAAGGAAGATAAAGGAACATGGATTCAAACGAGTAAAAAGCAGCTTTATGTGTGATTATTGATACATTTCGTTCATGCAACACGATCAATAGGTAGAATATACTTCCAAATAGAGTAATGGAGACAAAAAACCCTGGTGGCATTTAAGAAAGGATCAGATGTCAGATAGAACAACTTGCATAGTCTTCTGTAGAGACAAGCTTAATTGAACTTGAGTGACCTCCCTGTGCACATTTATCTTTTGATCTTGATTTGCAGAATGAACTGCAAGGACAGGCACATTTTGTTTCCGCTCAGGAGAGGAGTTTGGTGCAATAGAAGATCATTTCCAACAGTGATTTGACTGACTGATCTGAAGATTAGAATCTCTATTCTAATCAGAGCTCCGCTTTTTAACCTCAGGAAGCTCATTCAGTTATAATGGGATACACCAATATTAGACAACTAAGCAATGATTAGAATCAAGCCTCTGACCTTTTCAGTCTAATAGCAGACTCTCACTGAAAGTAAGAAGTGTTGTAAAGCATTCACTTGAAGTGCGAAACAGCATTTGATGTAGAGTCATGAGTTGAGATTTAATGGAGATGAGATATGTCAATGTCAGAATTTTGACATGATCCGCACAAACATTTGATTAGATTAGATTCCCTCCAGTGTGGGAACAGGCCCTTCGGCCCAACAATTGTATAATTTATATAAATATATTAAGCTTGCATAAATATATAAATTTCTCAGGAGGTCCTCAACATTTGCTTGGATTGAATCCAAATAATGGATTCAATCACGTATTCACTTAGTATTTGTAGCTGTCACAACCAAGCAAGCTCTCTTTCCCCTCAATAAAGGCATGTTGACACCATATAAAGGATTACAATATAACACGGGTTCACAGAGTTGGGGTCATTACATTTGGCATGAATAGGAATCAGTAAGCAGGAAAAGGAAGAAAGTAGTACCAAGCAGGCATCTTCAGGTTGGTGGCTATTATAAAGGCGGGTGCCTCAAGGAGCAGCCCTGGGACCTCAGCTGTTTGCAATCTTTATTAATAACAAACAGTGAAGGGACTGAGAGTGACATATTCAAGTGTTCTGAGGCAGTAAACTATGGTGAAGACACAAAGCTGCTGCAGTAGGATGTTACAAAGCACAGCTCTATGAATGCTAGAGAACTGAAATAAAAACAGAAAATGCTGGAGCAGTTGTAGACATTTGCAGAAAGTAAAAAGCGAGTGAAAGGTTTGAGTCCGATATGACTCTTCTGCAGGTTGAAGAAGTTTGTGAAGTGGTGGTGCAAGCTCGAGGGGCCACATGGCCCCGTCATGCTTCTATCATTTTTGTCCTTGTGTTTGAATGTTCTCAGTAGTTCAGTATAATCAAGGCTGAGATTAATAGATGTGAGTGAAAGAGAATAAATGAGTGTGGGAATTTGGCAGGAGAGTGAAATGGAGACCAAAAATCAGCATATTCTTCTTGAATGACAAAGTGGGCTCGACAGAACTTGAGGTCTAATCTTTCTATTTCCGAAAGGTGATGCATTTTCTGTTTATCCAGGTAGCACATTGGCTGTTGTTGAAGAGCCCTTGGTGTTAACAGTAAGTATGTCCCCCAGTTACCAACATGCCAGGTTATCAAAACTAGAGCATTGTTGAAGCAGGCTGACACAGCGATTGGATTAATAAAAATAGTTGAATCAATTTCCAACCTCCATCACTTGGTTGTCTTAGTTTAGATGCAAAGAGACTTGAAAGAATGACAACTTCCTTCACCTGGCCAAAAGGAGGATTTCTTTCCATTCTGTGATGTCTGTGGAAGTTCATGTTTATGTTCACAGCCTCAGGGTTTTATCTACAACAAATAAACTGCAGCAGTGCAAGAAGGCAGGTGACCATCACCTTCTCGATGATCAATAACTGGTGGCCTAGGTAGCAACACCTGCGTCTCAAGGGTGAAATTTTAAAAAAAAATCTTTATTGATTAACGCAGACTGAAAGGCCTGAATCATTAGAATATATCCAGTGAGGAAGCTGGCCATTAAGCCCAGTGAGTCCACACCAGCCCTCTGAGAAGCATCCCATTCAGACCCACCACCCCTGTCCTGTAACCCTGCATTTCCCATTGCTAATCTACTGAACCTGCCTATCACTGGACATTATGGGGAAATTTAACATGGCCAGTCCACCAAGCCAGCACATCTTTGGACTGTAGGAGGAAACCCATGCAGACATGGGGAGAATGTGCAAACTTCACACAGACAGACCTACCCCATGGTGGGTTGGCAATGCCAACCACTGAACCACCATGCCACTGTGCCTAGCCTCCTTTCATGTTGTAAGTGTAAGTGAGCCTATAGAGTTACCTTACAGTCACACATAGGTATCTATGATGATATACATAGAAGTAAAAAGACCCTTTATGGTGCAGTGATAATGTCCCTACCTCTTGGCTAGGTGGCCTGGATTCTGGTCCTACCACCTCTGGAGTTATGTAATAACATCTGAGCTGAGTGATTTGAACAACTTCCAACACATTTTAGTAACAACACTCCAAACTCATGCTTTTTCTGTGTTATTCCATTATGGAAAATTAAAGAGGATTTTGGAAATGAAAGCAACAAGCTGGGATTGTTTCTTTCTTCCAAGACATAGCAGCCCAATGGAGCTTCCACTTATTAATTACCGATCCATTTTCTTATGCTTTATTTCAATCTCTATTCATTTATAGCATTTTATAATTATTGTGTGCACAAAATAGCCAACCACACTTCCTTGTGGCAGTGGAAAGTTTAAACAGAGGCTAAAAAGGTAATCCCCAAATTAATAGATATTGTGAGTGTTTGAAAACCTACTAACATTGATCCAGTATTGAACAATGCAAAGGAAGTAACACTTTAGATGTATGGTTAACATTAGAGAAACTGATTTGTTGTGACAAGCAATTTATTTTCACACTGATCTGCTCAGTAGTAATGCTTTCTCATGCCCTTTGGGAGCTTTCAGTGCACAGCCTCAGAATAAAGACAGCTAAGCATTTGTTGTCATAGACTAGATTGACATTCCAAGAAGATTGCTCCTACTCTCTTGAAATCCTTTGGCCTGAAGAAACACTCATCCCATTTCATCAACCTTGCCTCATTAATTACCTACCATACCCCTATGGCATTTCTCAGACCCAATTTCCGTCACACTGTACCATTCCAGGCACACTCACCACTCAGTGGATATGTGTCAAAACATTGGCATTCCCTGTGGCTGTCATCTTTAAAAGAGCAGCAATGTGGAAAGAAGGTTAATGACTTTCTACACTCTGCCAGCGTAGAGTACCAGAAGTTTCCATCCAATATCTCCACACTCACTCTATCTCTGCTACTGCACACAGCTCCCACCAAGGCGAATGCTCTGCCACTTATTGCTTGAGTCACCTTCTCTCACTCACCACTTTCAAAAACCACTAACCCTGCATGGCCTCCACACTGCTTCCCCCTCAGTCCTTTAGTGCCTCTCACCAACTTACCCTCATCTGCACCAGCACTGACAGCTGTGCCAGCCAATGTAATCTCACTCATTTCCCCAAATTCTCTCATTGCAGGAGAATATAGCCAGTGGCAGGGTAGAGGCACCCTGTGCATGTGAGGGAACAGGGGTTGTGCCTGATATCTGTTTCTTCACCCCTATGAGACTGGAATCTTGGTCTTTCCATGAAAAGACCACGACCCATCCTGTGGTAATTTATGTCCCACCAAACAAGTAAGAAACACCCTCCATTCGACTGCATCTCTCACGTTAATGCTGATGTCAGTCACAATCATTGCATAGCAATTCTAACCCAGTGAGTGCAGTCCTTTCACTCTCTTTGGTCTTAAAGGTTCTTTCCAACCTCCCCACCCTGCTCCCTCAGAAACACCTTCTCGAACTTCTAAGAATGTGGGTTCTGAGGTTTCAGAGGAAGTGCCAGCAAGGCTGGCTTCCACAAACCTCACTACCCCAGATACCGAGCTTCGGGAGGCAGCGTAGGAGCACAGTCTGGTGAGTACCTCACAGTTACAGCTCCTCTGCTGGTGGAGGAGGAAACACCCCAGGCCACAGAGGAGGTAGCCACTCAGTCCCAGGCAGGAGAGGACCTAGTTGTATTGATAATCAGAGACTTCATTCACAGGGACGAGCATCGGCAGCAGGTGGGCGTGTATCACACAATGGCCTAGAAACTGCAGAAGAGTCGAGTGAGCACCTTTCTGCCTCTGTGGGCAGGTCAGCAACTGCCATGGAAAGCCAGGCACAGCATTCTCGGGGGGGTCTGGAGAAGGGGCAAACCCCTGCACTTCGTTGCCCCAGAATTTGGCCTGAAGGAACAAAGGCATGTCATGTGAAAGATGTAAACCTTGCCCCCAGACCAGATGCCCGTCCTCGCAAGGAGGCAGGGTGGCACTAGGGGGACCCCCAGCAACAGATAGTAGTACACACACAGACACACACACACACACGCACGTGCGCGGTCTCCCCATCAAGCCTTCAGGGCCAACAGTTTGAATGGCTAAGCATGCTCCCAGCTGCAGAAGCAGGGACTACACTAAGGCGCAGCGTGAGGGAAACAAGTAAACCTGTTTTGGACATTTTGGTGGCACTGGTGAAAATGTCTTGTTTATCATTGTGTCCCATGATCAGGGATGAAGACGCCTGTACATTACCTGGGCCTGTGACCAATGTTCTTTCACTTTAAAGGCCGTCTGATCAGTGTTTGCTACAACTCCCTCCCGCACAGGTCAAGCATTTACCCTGTCCATACTGACTGTGCTTGCAGCCATATTGCTTAATGTCGGGATGAGGTTGATGTAGCGCATTGCAGATGAAGTGAGGTGTGTTTCACAGCATGGTATCTTGCCTTGAATGTGTGACTGTGCTTATTAGCAGGGCAAGGTAAAATAAGGCAAGGATGCGATGAGCTGAAAGGTAGGTGCTCAATAACCATGCAAGCGTTCCAGAGATGCTGCTCAGCCCAGTCTGGGAGCTGGATGTCCCGCCTCTGCGGGTAAAGTGACCGGCCGCAGCCACTCTGTTAGTTACTAGTGTGCCCTGCAATGCAAGCCTGTGGTGCCAGTGTACACTGCCAATGTTGTGGAGAAGTGCCAGAATAGTCATGATGAATTGACAGATGCTAGATGATGATGTATGTGGATGAGGGGTGCATGTGCCTGGTGCCTGGTTGTTCGTGTCATGGGCTGTTGTACAATTGAGGGTAACATGGATACCATCTGGAGCAAGCTGCAAGCTGATCTCACCAGGTACCCACTATTGTCTCCTCGCTGAGTTTTCCCAACATTGCTCTTGTTTAGCTAGCTTGGAAGACCAAGGGCTGAATGGTAATGAAGTCAGCTGTGTCAGAAATGAGGCATTTAATGAGCCTCGATCCCCAACCATTGGCAACTCTTCACGGCCGAGTGAGAATCTCACTGTGCCACGTGTGAAAGGCATGAAAGATGGAGTTGGAAGATGTTGATGTTGAGATGGACCTCGCCAGAATTCTTGTCCAATTCTACGAAACATCTCAGTATTGTCCAAATAGCTCCGATCCCTCAGATTTTCATATTCAAATCCCTCCATTTCTTCCTCCTCCTCTTTGTATCTCTGTAATCTCCCCCCAAGCCTCCTAGATTGTCACATGTGAGACAAGCTGTATGTTGCATATTTGAGATAACACGGTGTGAAGCTGGATGAACACAGCGGGCCAAGCAGCATCAGAGGAGCAGGAACATTGACGTTTCAGCTCCAGACCCATGCTGTTGGTTTTAATTGGTCCATTCTTAATGTCTGTGCTTTCAGTTCCCTTGACCCAAAGTTCAGGAATCCCATCTTAACTTCTCAACATCATTCTCCTCCTTTAGAAGGACTTAAACCTAACTCTTTGACCTGGCTTTTGAGACATGAATTAATAACTCCCTTTGTGCCTATTTGATCACACTTCTAATTACATTTCAATGCAATATTGTTGCAGCATTAGGCTGCATACCAATCACAAGATAAATCTAATACAGTGTAATATCCAAAATGCAGTTGACTTGTGATAAGCATTATGAAAACCATAAGTGATTTCTCTTCCCAGGAAAAATAGAATACAGTCAGTTGTACTTCCACAACACAGCATTTGATCCCCAGGTGCATCTTGAAGATGCTTAAATCGACAAGCAGCGGACTTAATATCACCAAAGCCAGCCGGGAAATCAAACGACAAATCATCGAAAGATATTCACCAGAAATAATGTGCTACCAGTCCCTGGAGAAAGAGCCCACCAGAGGTGAGATTTCAGGAAGCTTTATCAAGACAAATGTCACACAGCAGATGTTGAAACTAAGCAACAGATCATCAGAGCTGGATCGGTGTCAAGATTAAAGTTCAGCAAGTAACAGCAAAATCACAAACCATTCTGACCGTTTGTGTTGCCATCCTTCAGAAGAGGTGTTCCATCAAGGACATTCACGCTCATTTGGGTGAAGCTACAACTCGCACAGCACGTTACACAGAAAGCAGATAGATCTGATGTTAGACCCCTAAGTCAATAGATTGTGATTTGCGGCCCAAATCTAGAGATACAATCCAGACTGACACTCCAGTGGAGGACTGGGAGGTGCTGCATTGTCGGACTCACTGTCCTTTAGGTGCAATTCTAAAATGAAGCCCTGTCTGCTTGCTTGGATGAATGTATGCAGAAGTTTCCACTAAATCAGAGAAGAGCAGGAGACCCCTCCCTAGGGACATTGACCAAAAGCTATTACTCAACCAAAATCATCAAAATAGTTTGTAGGAGCATGCTGTACTCAAAATGGTCACTGCATTGGGTCACATTCCACCAGTAATTACTTACTTCACAGGTTTTAATAAGACCATAATAAATAAGAGCAGGAGCAGGCAATTTGGGCACATGAGCCTGCTTTGTGATTCAGTAAGATCATGGCTGATTCAATATCCCTCAGGTCAACTTTCCTATCCTTTCCCCATAGCGCTTCATTCTCCAACTGAACAAGAATCTAACTATATCAGCCTTATACCCAAGGACTCTGCCCCACAACTCTCCGTGGCAAGGAATTCCAAAGACACTCAACCCACTGAGAGAAGAAATTTCTTCTCATCTCAGTCTAAATGCGTGGAAAGTTCTTTACACAGAGGGTGGTGGGTGCCTGGAATGCGTTGCCAGTGGAGGTGGTAGACGCAGACTCATTAGCGTCTTTTAAGATATATTTGGACAGGTACATGGATGGGCAGGGAGCAAATGGACGCAGACCGTTAGAAAATAGATGACAGGTTTAGACAGAGGATCTTGATCGGCGCAGGCTTGGAGGGCTGAAGGGCCTGTTCCTGTGCTGTAATTTTCTTTGTTCTTTGTTCTTTAAATTCCCTTTAATTCTGGGACTATGCCCTCTGTTCTTGACTCTCCCATGAGAGGAAACAGCCTCTCAACATTTACCATGTTAAGCCCCTTAAGAAACCTATAGGTTTCAATGGTATCACATGTCCCTCTTCTAAATTCTAATGTGTAGAGCCCCAACCTGTTTAACCTTTGCACAATCCCTCCATACCAGGGATCATTCCATGAACCTTCTCTGAACTGCCCCCAATAAAATGACACCATTTCTTAAATAAGCGTCCAAAACTGCCCTCAGTATTCCGGATGAGATCTCACCAGCACCTTGTAGAGGCAGTACGTTCACCCTAATCTTACACTCCAACCCCTTGAAATAAGAGCCAACATTCTATTAGAGAAGTAGCAGGAACTGCAGATGCTAAAGTCAGATGCTGACAAGGTGAGGAGCTGGAGGAACACAGCAGGCCAGGCAGCATCAGAAGAACAGGAAAGCTGACGTTTCGGAACTGGGCCCTTCTTCAGAAATGGGGAAGGGGAGGGGACTCCGAAATAAATAGAGATGGGGGGAGATTCACAGAGGTCGTTCTGGAAGGAGGAGGATAATTTCTGCAAGATAGGCATCGCCTCCTTTTATTATCTGGTAATAATTAGCACCACCACTAACTTGCAACCCTATCTTCTCCTTTAACATTTTTTAAAAAAAATTCATGCAACTGAACCCATGCCCCCAATATTTAGTGTAAAGTCCCAGGAAGAGCCCCTGGGAAGTTGTGATCATGATGTGATAGAATTTAATATTCATTTTGATTGGCTGTGAAGCTCTTTGGTTTGTCCTGGGGTTGTGAAAGACATGTTATTATTATGGTGTTTCTTTCTTCACCAGTGAAATTGTTGTCACAATGGTGGGTGCTAATAAAAGGGAAAACCCTGTTACACATTCTGAAATGAAATTATTTGGTATTAGTGAGTTAGCCATTCGGCTGCAGTAGTCATCATGAAATAATGAGATCCAGCTATAAACCTATAAAAAATCAGGAGATGTGCAGCCTGCTCAGGATCATTTTTGATGAAGGGTCTCGGCCTGAAATGTCAGCTTTTCTGCCCCTAAGATGCTCCTTGGCCTGCTGTGTTCATCCAGCTCTATATTTTGTTATCTCGGATTATCTAACATCTGCAGTTCCTATTATCACAGGAAGAAATCATATTGCATGTTGTGCTGTAAATAATAACATTCA
Source organism: Stegostoma tigrinum (assembly GCF_030684315.1). NCBI lineage: Eukaryota > Metazoa > Chordata > Chondrichthyes > Orectolobiformes > Stegostomatidae > Stegostoma > Stegostoma tigrinum. Next base: position 96,368,533 of record NC_081359.1, read on the forward strand.
TTTAGGCAGCAGAAAAGCATATCATCAAATATGGACCAGTTCAAGTTAGTGCTGATTCTAGTTTTCTTTTGTTTAAATCAACCTAATCAGATATGTTATAATACATCTATGGAGTAGATGGAATTTGAACCTAGACATTGCTGACCCAAAGGCAGGAATGTTAACATTTTGTCATAAGAGGCCTTAGTGCTCAGTTTAGGGGCTGGATTTTATATACGTATGTATATATCCGTTCATCCCTCCCTCCCTCCATCCATCCATCCATCCATATATATCATGGTGGCTCACTGGTCAGCACGGCTGCCTCATAGCACCAGTGACACAAGCTCAATTCCAGCTCCTGGCACCTGTCTGTGTGGATTTCCTCTGGATGCTCTGGTTTCCTCCCATGGTCTGAAGATCTAACGAAGTTCTGAGGAAGGGTCACCAGACCCAAAACATTAACTCTGTTTTCTCCTTTGCAGATGCTGCCAGACCTGCTGAGCTTTTCCAGCAACTTTGTTTTTGTTCCCGATTTACAGCATCCGCAGTTCTTTTGGTTTCCATAGTGTGTAGGTTCGGTGAATTAGCCATGGGAAATGCATGGTTTCAGGGATAGTGTTGGGGGTGGAGGGTAAGTCTGGATGAGGTGCTCTTCAGAGAGACTCAGTGTGGATGTGTTGGGCTGAATGGTCTGTTTCCATGCTGTAGGGGTTCTGTTCTGTTTGTCAGAGATGGCTTTATACACCTTTGAACTTTTTCTCCGCACTACCAAGTCACCAGGGTTACTTTTTAAAATCTCTTTCTCCACTACCAAATCACCCTTGTTTTTGAATGAAAGATTTACATGCACAACAAGCACAAGTCAAGAAGGGTTGGGAGTGAGGGAGAGGACTAAATTAAAACGGGGGCTAGACTCTAAGCATCTACCGGTGCTATGAATCACCAGGTAGCCTGTTAACCTGGATAAATGGCCATGATACCCTGAAAATGCTAGATCTTAGATAACAAAGTGTGGAGCTGGATGAACACAGCAGGCCAAGCAGCTTTTGTGCTCCTGAGATGCTGCTTGGCCTGCTGTGTTCATCCAGCCCCACACTTTAGAACATAGAACATAGAACAGTACAGCACAGAACAGGCCCTTCAGCCCACAATGTTGTGCCGACCATTGATCCTCATGGATGCACCCTCAAATTTCTGTGACCATATGCATGTCCAGCAGTCTCTTAAATGACCCCAATGACCTTGCTTCCACAACTGCTGCTGGCAACGCATTCCATGCTCTCACAACTCTCTGCGTAAAGAACCTGCCTCTGACATCCCCTCTATACTTTCCACCAACCAGCTTAAAACTATGACCCCTCGTGCTAGCCATTTCTGCCCTGGGAAATAGTCTCTGGCTATCGACTCTATCTATGCCTCTCATTATCTTGTATACCTCAATTAGGTCCCCTCTCCTCCTCCTTTTCTCCAATGAAAAGAGACCGAGCTCAGTCAACCTCTCTTCATAAGATAAGCCCTCCAGTCCAGGCAGCATCCTGGTAAACCTCCTCTGAACCCTCTCCAAAGCATCCACATCTTTCCTATAATAGGGCGCCCAGAACTGGACGCAGTATTCCAAGTGCGGTCTAACCAAAGTTTTATAGAGCTGCAACAAGATCTCACGACTCTTAAACTCAATCCCCCTGTTAATGAAAGCCAAAACACCATATGCTTTCTTAACAACCCTGTCCACTTGGGTGGCCATTTTAAGGGATCTATGTATCTGCACACCAAGATCCCTCTGTTCCTCCACGCTGCCAACCAAAGGAAACCAAAAGAACTGCGGATGCTGTTATCTCGGATTCTCCAGCATCTGCAGTTCCCATTATCTTTGATCACAAAGTGCTAGATCTTGTCTGTTCTTGGAAGCTAAGAGACTCAGGCTTGGTTTGTACATGAACAGAAGACTGCTTGTGAGTGCTAAGAAAAGGAGTAGGACATTCATCCCCTTGATGCTGTTCCACCAATCAATTAGAGCGCAGCTCATCAGTATGTTAACTCCACTGATCTGCCTTAACTCCATATCCCTTACCCAACAAAAAATTGTTTTAAGGTAGATAAGAGGAGCTTTTGTAGCAGCCCTACTGCTGAGCCAGGAGGTGTGGTTTCAAATCCCACCTGCTCCAGAGATGTCCAATAATATTTCTTAATCAGCAAATACCACAATCTGGATAAGGACTCTTTAAGGCCAGTTGAAGAAGGCAGCATGGGACATTTCAGATAATAGCCAGATCCGCAGAGCTGACAGGACCCAGGTAGCCTGCGTGCAGGAGTGGCTCATGGCCACACTGTGGAGGGAGTCCATCGCCATCTTCACCTACAAATCCATTGCTACTAAGCCCACTTGAAAAAATTTGGAAGGATGGCACCTCCATTTTGAAGCACATGCTCCCTCACTTACCTACGGTCACACCCTATTGCACTTGCTTACAGTCTGGAAGGCTTTTGAGCGTTCCTTTCAGTTTTGAGAGTCTCTAACTGGATGGCTAGCTTGTCCACCGGCCATTATTTATCAAATCTGAGAACAAACAATCTTTTTCTGGCCAAGTGCAGTTTTGTTTTGAACCTTTTGCACCTGATGGCGTGGTTCAGAAGCCCACAGGGAAAAGTCCTGTCACAGTGATATTACTCTCAAATGGAGTTATCAGCCTATTATTACTAGCCTGATATCTGATTGACACTGCACCACATACTGATCCCAATATCTAATATGGAACAGCACATCCTCCAGTACTGTGGCTAAATTAGCCAAGCAAGCTGCTGCTTTTGATGAATGGAAGACTGTTTGTTTACTTGGCCTACCTGCAGTCCAACATCAAGATTACAGTAAACAACATCAATGAAACAGCATCGGTGGTTGCTGTTTATATGAATTCGCACTCATCTACAATTATATAAGGAAGCCAGTGGGCAGGCAGGTCAAACTGGTCACAACTGTGTTATTCCCCTGGTCCAATGTTAATGGAAGCTATCATTTCCTTTCTGGAAGAAAATTAAAATCACATTAAAAGACCTGATTTACAGTGATTTATTTAGGCGTGCAGAAAATCCTTGGTGTCTAATGTTTACTAATTGCCCTCAAGCCTAACAGTCCCAATGACATAAATCTTTCTGTCGATATGTAAGCAAAAAAACAATTAAGCATCAATAGACATGACAGAGCAACTCATTATTTCTGGAGTCCTGGCCAATATTTATTCCTCAATCAAAATCGCTAAAGCAGATTATTTGATTGTTATCTCATTGCAATTGGTAGGGGCTTCCTGTGAGTTTCTTGTATTGTGTTATTTCATAGCTTGTACTTGGGTTCAGGACAGATGGGTAAAGGAGTAAACAAAACCAACAACTGTCATCAGGCTGAGACTTCAAAGTAACACAATTTATTATGCAGTGAAACTGAGAGTAACAGGCAACACCCAGATGAAATGTTGGTCCTTATTTAATGGAGGATAAAGGGGGGAGGTTTTGCTAACACTGTGCAAAACTAAGCAAGGCACTGGTGAGACCACAGCTAGAAAACTGTAAACAGTTATGGGCTGCTTATGTAAGGAAAGATAAGCCAACAGTGGAGGCAATCTACAGAAGGTTCACTAGATCCCAGGTATAGAAAGGTTGTCTTATGAGTAAAGGTTGAGTGGATTGGGCCTGTACTCATTGGAATATAGGAGAATTAGAGGTGACCTTATCAAAGCTTAAAAGATTCTCAGGGACTTGCCAGGGTAGATGTGCAAAGGCAATCTCCTCTTGTGGGAGTATCTAGCATAGTCTCAGAGTAAGGAGTCGCACCTTTAGAACAAAGATCAGGAGGAATTTCTCGTCTCAGAGACTTGTAAATTCTTAAAAGAGAGAAGGTAGGGAACAGGGAAAGGACGTGAGAGAAAGCTTCAGTGCTTACAGTGAACAAAGAAATGGTTGTCTTCCAATGGCCAAGAAAGAGATAAGGGCAGGGTTAAATTGTATGTGAGTCAATGCACAGAGCATAGTGAATAAAATTGGGGAACTTGAAGCAGAAATGCTTGAGGGCAAATAGGGTTGTGGTAATTGTTGATTTTAATGGCCTCACCTTACTGGGAAGAAGGTAAAGTGTGGGACATGGAAGGGGAGAATTTCCTGCATTGTGTTAAGGAGAACAGTATATTTCCAGTCTTACCAAGCAGGATGTTGTACTGGATATGGTCCTAAGAAATGAGGCAGCCCAAGTGGAGAGTGTCAGAGTGGGTGAGCATTTGGGGAACAGTGATCTTAAGACAATAAGGTCCAATATTAAGTAGGAAAAGGATACAAAGGATTAAGATCCCAAACTGAAAAATGGGCAGATTTTAGGTGTTTTAAAGTTGAACTGGAGCAGGTTGATTGGAATGCATTTACTGGATAAAACATTGGATGAAAACTTGGTGCCTTTCAAAAGAGAGGTAAATAGGGTCCAAGCTACGCACATAGCAATGAGAAATAAATATGGGGTATCCAAAGCTGTAGTATCCTGAAAGACTGAGGATATCGATGAGAAAATAAGGAAGATAAAGAAGGCATATGATGCATTGCAGAAGGATAATAGCAATAGAAATTGGGAAGAGAATTTCAAATGCAGGAGTGAGGCTGAGGCCAGAGTAAGAAGTTAAGAGGAACCTTGTGGGAAAGATGCCCAGACTGCACTAAACCAAATATTAAACAAATCTTCAAATACATTAACAGTAAATGATTAGTGAAAGATAGAGAGGTAACCATAAGAAGCAGAGTAAGCTGCTCACTGAAGCAAAGGATATAGCAAAGGTACTAAATGAGTATTTTGCTTCTGTCTTTACCAAGTTAGAAAATGCTGACAGTTGGCCATTAAAATATAGGTGTTGAGCACTGAGCCCTCAAAATCTTCCCTTTCCCAATCTGAAATCTTAATCCTTGACTGATAGTAATAGATAAAGAAGAAGTGCTACAATTGCTGCCAGCACTCCAGGTAGAGAAGTTACCAGACCCAGATGTGATGCATCCTGGATTGCTGAGAGAGGTAAAGGAGAAAATTGCAGTGCCATTGACAGAAATTTTAAAGGCCTCTCTGAACACAGGGTGAGTACCAGAGCACAGCAGGCTTGCAAATGTGACGATATTATTTAAGAAAGGAACAAAGGATAACATAGGAAACAACAGGCCTGTCAGTTTGACATCAATAGTCGGAATACTGATGGAGGCCATAAACTCAGAGAAAAACATACATTATTACGAGACAACCAATATTGCTTTGTCAAAGGCAGATTGTGTCTGACAAATTTAATTGGCTCCTTTGATGAGGTTGCATAGGCATTAGATGAGGGTAGTGTGTGGATGTTGTATATTTGGACTTTCACAAAGCATTTGATATGGTGCCATGTGGCAGGTCGGTTAGCAAATTAGAAATGTTTGAGTTGGGTGAGTCCTTGGCAGCATGGGTTAGAAGTTGGTTCAAAAATTGGAAACAGAGGGTAGGTATAGTTGAGCATTTCTCAGATTGGAGATGTGTTGAAAGTGGTAGCTCTTCAGGGATTGGTGTTGGAACCTTGCTTTTTCTGATTTATGTAAATGACTTTGAAGATGGATGTTGAGATGATACTAAACTAGATAGAATATTGAATTGTGAGAATGATGCTGAGTGACTTCAGAGGGACATGGACAAGTTGACCAAATGAGCAGACACCCAGCAGATGAGTTTCAATGCAGAGAAATGTATGGGACTGCATTTTGGTAGATGAACCACAGAGAGACAATAAAGGCTCAATGATACGGCTTTGAGGGGAGTGCAAGAGCAGAGGGACTTTGGGGCTCACAGGCATAATTCTCTGTGTGGATTCCATACGAAGTTTCAAAAGAAAGCTGGATATATATTTGAAAGTGATAAACTTAGAGGGCATTGGAGATAGGGCTGGAGAATGGAACTTGCTGGGTAGCTCTTTCAGGAGCCAGTACAGACATGATGGTCAAATAGCCTTCTTCTGTCCTGCAAAATTAAATGATTTCAACACTCCATTTGTCTTCTTCACTGCCTGTTCTCTCTCAATGCTTGCTTTCAGCAACTGGTGTTCAGGGATCCATATCTCATTGCACCTCCCACTCTCCCAATCGATCATCATTTAGACAAGAATGTGCCTTCTGGTTTTTGCTACCAAAATGGATAGACTCTGAATTCAAAATGACTTTGTTTAATTTAATTTTCACCATCTGCCATGGTCAGGATTCAAACTTAGATTCCCAGAACATTACCTAGGCTTTCTGAATTAATAATCCAGCAATAATACCACTAGGCCATTGCCTCCTTAAGTCACTGAGAACCCAAGAGAGGATTCTGTAAAACTATATTTGTGTGACAAGAGACAATCTTCCTGACTGCGATCCAATTGGGATTTTTCCATTTGTTATGTTCAAGATCCAAGACTTTTGGATGGCATATAATCGCATTTATTCAAATAATGTGATATTCACTCATCATTTGCTGTCAGCACATTACTTGCCTTTTTTTTAATTTGCTGTTGCATCTACGAACATCAGTTCCTGCAAAAACGCCTCCTAAAACATTATTTTCAAAGTACTGCCTAGCTACTCTGATTGAAATCCATTTCAAATTATTGACAAATTGGTTAGCTATACCTTAAGCTCCTGCAAAATTCCCCTTGCTAAGAGAAGAGGGTAGTGTGATAAAGAGATTATGAAGTCAATTCATTTGGCACACAGCAATCACAGCAGAACAGTGAAGGAAAACAGTACAGAATATATATCCAGCTTCCCCAGTGTTTTCTCAAGTTCAATGTAGCAATCACCCCTGTTTCCGCAGCAAATACTTAAAATGGCACATATGCCCAGGAGATAGCAAGGTGTAGAGCTGGATGAACACAGCAGGTCAAGAAGCATCAGAGGAGCAAGAAGGCTGACGTTTCGGGCCTATTCCCTTCTGGGTCTAGGCCCGGAACGTCAGCCTTCCTGCTCCTCTGATGCTGCTTGGTCTGCTGTGTTCATCCAGCTCTACACCTTGTTATTTCAGATTCTCCAGCATCTGCAGTTCCTGCTACGTCTGAAACATATGCCCAGGAGCATCTTGCGAAGCAAACACGAAGTTCAAATGACATGAGTTATTCAAGTAGTTTTGTTTTCAAAGTTTGTGGACTCACCGAGCTTTTCACGGCGAGGTTTAAACCATGTCATTTGCCACTAGTCTGAGGGGCATCTGTTAGTCCTTATGTTGTGAAAGGCTTGTATGTGTTTCAATATGTTTTGACCCATGCTCAGTGAATGATAATGCCAGCTGATGAATATTCAAGATATGCAGTTGGCAGAATGGACCATCTCTTTTGTTGTACGTAGGAAATAATAAGAATCCTACATGTCAACCTGAAGTTTCACTCAGCTGATCCGTAGGGAGCTGCTAGATCAGAGGTCAAAGTGTGCATGTGGCATCACTCGGTTTCCCAGCCAGTGATTAACAGGCTCGGCATCAGTCCAGCAGGGAGTTTGTCAGCAGAACATTCCGGATCATAAACACTTACTGCATAAATACGAATCTACTCCTCAGACATCTGGCTTATTTTTTTGCCAGTTATATAAACTTCTGTCCTCTAGAACCTGGGCTTTCTGCTACTGGGAACACTTCTTCCTTATCTTCCATCAAGACTGTCTTTGAGCTAAAACAATTCTAAATGAATCTTTCCTTCTTCTTCTCCGCTGAAGGACATCATCCTTTTTCTGAAGCTTCGCCTTGAAACAAAAACCCTCATCCCTGGTGTTATGAGGGAATCAGAGACTGGTTATTCTGCATTGAATGACTTGCCAGTTGATAATCCAAAAGTCTGCTACCTACGAAGTACAATTCGGGAGTGTGATGGAATGCTGTCCACTTGTCTGGATGGGAGCAACTCCAACAACATTCAAAACCATCCAGGACAAAGCTACCCACTTCGTCAGTACCCCACCTTAGATTTTCATTCCCCTCAGCATCAGTGCAGACTCATTCCAGAATGCACTGCAGCAATTTGCCACAGCTGCACCTCTCACACCTACAACCTCTACCACCTCAAAGGACAAGGAGAACAAATGCAAGGGAATACCATCACCTGCAAACCTCACTATTCTTTACTTGGAGTGAGACTGCCATTCCCATGTTTCCTCCAAGACCCACACCATGCTGACCTGGAACTATATGCTCATTCCTTCATTGACACTGGCTCCAAGCCCTAGCATCCACCTCCCTATCACCCCTGTGGGCATAGCTGTACCACGTGGAGTTCAGTGGTTCAAGAAGATGACTCACCATAACCTTCTCAGAAGCAGTCAATGCTGGACTTTCTTTGACCTGTTCATGCATTGAAACACTTTTTCTAAGTGCCGTTGTCAGTGAAGTGGACAAAGAGACGCAGAACTTGGTCTGTGGTTCAACTCAACTCTATTAACAAAATATTCCTTACCAAAAACACAGTGTGAGCATTCACAAAATCCCACAATGTTTACTTTGCATTCAACTCTATCCACGTGAGAAAGGATATTATCTGCAATGACCTGGGCATTTGAGCTGTGCCATTGGAATCTCCTTCCTCTCCACAAAGGTGGGTCTCACAGCTCAGGGCAGATCTTCTCCTGGGTGTACTTGGGTTTCCACACAATCTTAGACCATGAGTCTAGCTGTTAATCTTTGCTGCCTGTATTTACTGAGGGGCTAAGATAATAAAATGTGAGGCTGGATGAACACAGCAGGCCCAGCAGCATCTCAGGAGCACAAAAGCTGACGTTTTGGGCCTAAACATTCCCTGAGATGCTGCTGGGCCTGCTGTGTTCATCCAGCATCACATTTTATTATCTTGGATTCTCCAGCATCTGCAGTTCCCATTTTCACAGAGGGGCTGGCTTCCAGGTGTGTGTATTTTTATTTCTCCACATCCCAGACCTTCCAGAACATTTCTGGCTGTTGGTCAATGCGTTTTAATCATGCGATGGAGTCGTGCCAACAACTTTCATTATTGCCATGCCAGGAGGTGTAAAATGCTTATATTCAGGCAGTCAGAGTACCAGAAAGTCTGATCGACACTTCTCCAATACACAACCCTCAGGCTGATTGTAACTGGTTCTCTTTGAACCCTTGTAGCCACCTAGATATTAGTTTGCACCGTTCTTTGTGGACAATAGCTACTGTCTGCTACAGGGGGTCTGCTATAATGCAATAGTTGCATCCCAGTGCAACATCGTATTATGGAAAATTGCGCTATACAAATAACAGGGCCTATGGGAAAAGTGGGAATAGGGGCAAACAACCAAAGAGTATCACTGAAAATTCTTTCAGAGATAGTAGGAACTGCAGATGCTGGAGAATCTGAGATAACAAGGTATAGAGCTGGATGAACACAGCAGGGCAAGCAGCATCAGAGGAGCAGGAAGGCTGCAGCCAAATGGTATCAATATAGACTTCACAAGCTTCAATATCTCCCCTCCCGCTCAAAACCTGCCAAGCTCGACCCGCGTCCCGAACCTGTCCTTCCTCCCACCTATTCGCTCCTCCTACCTCAAGCCCCACCCCATCTCCTACCTACTAAACGCATCCCGCCCCCTTGACCTGTCTGTCCTCCCTGGACTGACCTATCTCCTCCCTAACTCCCCACCTACACTCACCTTTACTGGCTGCATCCCACCTCTTTGATCTGTCCGTCTCCTCTCCACCTATCTTCTCCTCTATCCATCTTCTATCCGCCTCCCCCTCTCTCCCTATTTATTTCAGAACACCCTTCCCCATCTCTGAAGAAAGATCTAGACCCGAAACGTCAGCCTTCCTGCTCCTCTGATGCCGTTTAGCCAGCTGTGTTCATCCAGCTCTACACCTTGTTATCACAGAAAATTCTTCCTCATCACTCTTCTGTAAGTATGGGCGCCATGCCTGTCACTTGTATGAGCTTTGGTACTTGTGTAATCAAATAAGCTCTATTCATCTGAAACATTGTCTGCATCACAACTCATTGCTGATTTAACCTGATATTCCTTCAGCACAGAGTTCTGGATAGATTTTCAGATAAAGGAAGGGGAGAAATCTTACCTTTCTTTCCGATGTAGCCCATTGATATTGAAGATAGTTGTAGAAATAAAATATACTATGAACCCAATTAACATTATAAACAAAATAGTGCTGGAAAAGAGCAGGTTATAACATACAACTTTTGGTATGAATGGTTTACATGAGCAAGTTCAAAAGTTACTACATATTAAATACGTAACAAAATCTGCGCAAAAATACTGCACAGAAAGGTGCATGTTTTAACAGCGCCCATATTATTTTAAACTAAATCACATATTTTGCGTTTAGCATGTTCAGCAGAAACTCTTCAAGCTCAGGCTTCACACATTTCCCTCGTAAGACAATTGTTCTCCGTGTGATATTGTATTTGAGGTTTATGACATACAATCCAATTACCTTTTTCAAATGAGCTCATTATGACTTCCTCTGAACATTTACACCATCTGCAAGGATCAAGGAAAAGAAAATTTCTTTGACACAGCCCGCGATGCCAATGCACACTCAATAGAATCACATTGTAGCCAACACACGTTTGTGTTTTAGAAATAACATTCTCCTATTCGTCAATCACATTATAACTGATTCGCATTGCTGGGACACGCGTTATAGCAGAACCCCCAGCATTTAATCTAATTTGGCCTGTTTTATTTCAAGTCCAATTTGTCCAGATGCGGATCGATTTAGAATGTCTAATTTTGGGCCCATGGTCACTTGACCACATCAGCAATGCATACACACAATCAATGAATAAGTTAAAATTGAGACATTTAATTGGAGTGCACACTTATCCCCAAGGAGTTCAATATTTTTTTACTTTGGGCTCATCCAAACTCTCGTGAATTATCGTTGATAACTGAAGAATATACATTGTAACTGAGAAAACATGGTATGGAGCTGGAGGAACACAGCAGGCCAGGCAGCATCAGAGGAGCAGGAAAAGTTGATGTTTCGGTTCGGGGCCCTTCATCAGAAAAGCCATTTGTGAGCAAAGGTCCCAACCCGAAATGTCAACTTTCCTGCTCCTCTGATGCTGCCCGGCCTGCTATGTTCCTCCAGCTCCACTCTGTGTTATCTCTGACTCTAGCACCTGCAGTCCTTACTATCTCTACATTATAACTGACATAGCTACATAATTTCACCATTGTTAATGTTTGTATGTTCAGCTAGCTATGCCCTAAGCTTCAAAAATACCCCCTGCTTCTTCGCCTCTTGAGCTTCACTAACTCTCTATAATACCCACCTCTGACCAAGATATTGGTCACCTGTTCTGCTATATCCTTTATATGTCTCGGTGTCCATGTAAAACACAATAATAGAAATTGCTGGTGAATCTCAACAGGTCTGACACCATTTGTGGAGATAAAACAGAGTTCGCATTTTGAGTTTAGTTCAATAACCTTTCTTCAGTGACCATATACCTTGACAGACTGCAGGGTTTTGTGCCATTTTACCTTGTGGAACATGTACATATGGGGATGATAGGTAATGCATATCGTTATACCAGGAAATAGGGCACTCATACAATGTAGAATTGTGTTCCTGTTCAGTGTCATTATAGCTATCACAAGTTGTGAAGGTTATGAAGTTGCTGCAACTTATGAGTGCCTATACTGTGCACTATTTTTTCAGCTAATGTTGTTGTTTTCAGTTCAAAGCTATTTCACCTTTCCACATATGATGATCCCAGTTACATGAGAAATTGCATAATGTTGGTTTCATTGGAGGAGAAATATCATAATTAGGGGATAGAGGATTATAATCTGTACAAAGGATACTAATCGTGGAAAGCATAAGATATGCTTTCCATTGTGCTTTTCTTTACCTACAGACATTTTTAAGCCCCTATTAAAGGTTATGTTTTGTTTTTATAAAGGACACCGCAGTGAGGCATACAAACTTCTAAAAGTAACAGCATTCAAGCACTGAGAAAACTAAATAAAACCCAACTTATCCTTTTGAGGTACATGCTCAGAGTTTCAGGAATTGCAAATATGTTTCTGTCACCTCACCCCGACCACATCATTTTTAGCTTCATGTGGAAAGGAATAGCCATCAAAAGATGTGATTTTTAAATAATGCTGATGTTCAAAGTATAGTATGGAGCTGTACCCTTAATAGGTACAATTTTATCTATTTTAGGGTTGAATGCTTGACTCCTGTTGGAGTACTGAACTCCGATCTTGCTTGAGAGCCAGTTGTTTTAAGTTTCTCCAGTTTTAATTTTCATTAAACTGGCTGTTAACCCCGTCCCCTGAATTTAGTTATCCTGTGCATCATTTGTGCGACACTGAGGAATACCTATCAAACAATGGGTCTCACCAGTGGTCTAAGACAATCTGGCAAATTCACATTGAAGCAATTGCTAGTGAGTGAGCTATCAAGTGAGACAGAATAACATTTGGTATGCAGGATTTTCAGGTCGTATCAGCTTGATGATTGACATTGCAATAAAGCTGTGGTTTGCACCGGGGTGGGGATTCTGTTTTGGGTCTCATCTCCTCCTGAGTTCATTCGAATTGCGAGCTACCTCTTCAAACATGGAACATAATTTAGTCATATCTCTTATCAGTAGTGAGGCGCAATTCAATTACCCACAGTCTTCAAGCATCAACCAGAGATTCCTCTGCAGTGTGGTAGGGGATTGAGATCCCATTGTAACTTTAAATGCTTGTTTTGTAATAGATCCTAAGGGCATAACTGTAACCTACGGCAGAGATCGATTCCGGCTTTCAATCTGCAATGTGTAAAAATGAAAATGTGTCATGAGAAATCTATTGCTGTGGCACTCGAGAGAAGCATTTTACAGTTATGGATTTTCAATTGTTTTATTGGCTGTCCAAGCAATGTAGCTGATTTAAAAGTTGATATAATATAGCAAGGCTGGTGTGTTGCAACCTAATTGCACATTAACCTCCTAGATTTCCTGTTTCCCATCATTGCATTCAGTGGGAAAGGTCGACAAATCATCAGTTCCCATCTGAGTGCGTCAGGGTGGTCAGAGACTGGTAGATAAGGCAAATTATTTGCCTGGATGTTTCGCAAATTGCCTGACACAATGCTTCAGGTGAAGATGTTTCTTTTTATACTTCTGACTCAGTGACTCAATGACTGGCCCAGCTGGGTCTCATTCCTCTGGAGCAGAGGCGGTACAGGAGAGATGTGTTACAGCCCTTGAAAATGATGACTGTGTCTAAAAGGGTTGAGAAGTGAAATTGGATGGCTGTTTCCATTCTGAAATCATCCTTTAAAAATGGTGTGCCAGACCTGATTCTGGGATTTTCTCCCCACTCCTGGCCCTGAAAACTTTCAATGGCATGTGGAAAGTGGCTGGCTTGCAAGGTTACACCCGGATGTCATGACACTCCTGGTATTATTGTAGAAGGTATCGGATCTTCTGCAATTTTCATGCTGTCTGACTGACTTCAGGCAGTACAGAGATGTTGCAAACTACAGATGGTGTGATGATGCTGTCACTTTAGAACATAGAACATAGAACATAGAACAGTACAGCACAGAACAGGCCCTTCAGCCCACAATGTTGTGCCGACCATTGATCCTTATGTCTGCACCCTCAAATTTCTGTGACCATATGCATGTCCAGCAGTCTCTTAAATGACCCCAATGACCTTGCTTCCACAACTGCTGCTGGCAACGCATTCCATGCTCTCGCAACTCTCTGTGTAAAGAACCCGCCTCTGACGTCCCCTCTATACTTTCCACCAACCAGCGTAAAACGATGACCCCTCGTGCTAGCCATTTCTGCCTTGGGAAATAGTCTCTGGCTATCAATTCTATCTATGCCTCTAAGAGGTTATTTTGACCTGGGTTTCTTTTAAAAGAGAATTTGTAAAGATGAAGGGTCTAGGCCCGAAACACCAGCTTTTGTGCTCCTAAGATGCTGCTTGGCCTGCTGTGTTCATCCGGCCCCACATTTTGTTATCTTAGCTACTGTGACCTCTTGAGTGGACCTTGGGTATTTTTTTAACAGCTTGAATGGGTGTGGCCAGCTCTCACAGATCCGGGTTTCTGGGTTTTGGGGTTTTATAGTAATATCAGAAGCTATTGGGGTCTCAAAAGAACTGGATTCTTCAGTGACTGTCTCTTGGCCACTGCACTGTTTGAATCTTCTCGTATTGTTTTTCACCCTGAACTGGAGAACTGCATATGAGAAGCTGTGTCTAAATTTTCCTTTTTGCTAAGGGGTATGTTTATGGGATGTTACTATATCGGAACAGTTAATTAGTAATCACTTCAGAGATAGTAGGAACTGCAGATGCTGGAGAATCTGAGATAATGAGGTGTAGAGCTGGAAGAACACAGCAGGCCGAGGAGCACCAGAGGAGCAGGAAGGCTGATGTTTCGGGCCTAGACCCTTCTTCAGAAATGGGGGTTCTTCAGAAATGAAGGTCTAGGCCCAAAACGTCACCCTTCCTGCTCCACTGATGCTGCTTGGTCTGCTGTGTTCATCCAGTCCTACACCTTGTTATCTCTAATCAGTAATAGTTACTGTATCTTTTCCAATCTGTTAATTTATTTTGAATTCCTCTTTCTCTGGTTGCATTTTAATGAGAGTATTTAAATAAATTGTGTTTTGCTTACCATCGAGTGGTTTGACCGGTCTCATTGCTTCTGAAACACCTTATGTTTGCCTTTAACTAAGTAAAAATTAGGATCTGGTCTACCTTCTTAAAAGTATTCTTGAGGGGGTCTGATCTGGTCCTTAACCTTGAACCATGGTTTGGAGTTGGGAACCATTTGAGAGGTAAGTTCTAAAGGAGTTGCCAACTACATCTATCCTAATGAAGTGGTATATCATCAGTATATATGGTGTTAATGCAGTGAATGATGTATATTGTTTCTTTGATGAGGTAAGTGGCAATGTATGGCTCACTTCTGACAGCTGACTAGTTGCAAAGGAAATGTACAGCTTTGTGCAAATGGAAATGTCTCCAGTTGCAGTAGAATGTTATCTATTGGATAAAGTGCTATTGTACGTTGTGTAATTGTGATTCCAGAAGTGATGGTGTCATATACATCCAGAACACTGATTGTTTTCCATCAAGTTTAGCTTACGCATCTGTTTGACTCCATTCATGCATTGACAGATGGCTGAATTTTTGTTGTTTTTGAAGTTAGGTTCAGCTGTTTCAAAGCCTTGATAGTTGGCGATCATTATGTAAATCACAGAAGGTTTGAATGTATTCATAAATGGGTTCATTGACAGAGTAAATTGAATGTATCACATTATGGCTGTTCTGTTGACTTCCAAACCCACCAATAAATTCAGGTCAGCAGGGGCTGTTTACAAAGTTGTACATTGGAATGTCAATATCAATGGTTGGTTGATTTACAAAGCCACAAATCAATTTGGCTTGCCAGGGTGTGTGGACACAGTCAAGACGTGTGAGGTTTTTCTTATTCTAGTGGATTTGTAAACAGTTAAAAGAATGACATTTCAGTGAATTTCGAGTACTGTTTACCTATTTTTCACAGATTCTTGAGATTTACATACTGTTGTGATTGTAACGAGGTCAGTCAGGTGGAGTTCATAGAATATGAGTTCCCTGTTTGGGTCTGTTAACCTGGTCCAATCAGTGAGCCCTGGCTGTCAGATGTAAATGGGTTCATTTCCCTCTGAGATCTAGCTGTGAGGAAGCTGGACCAGTGTCAAGTACAATGCACACATAAATTAAATAAAGGGTGACTTGGTGATAGGGTACCGGCCTCTGTGGAGTTATTTCACATGCACTTCCAAAATTACCCATTGGTTCTATTCAGAGTGGATACTATTTGAAGGGATTTGGGGGTTTGAAGGGTATGAAAAGGATAAGGAGGTTTGGATATGAAGGGATATGTTGGGGCCGGGAGTTATGGGGCTGGGTTGGTTATGGTTTGAAAGTGAAGAAATGTTTGGGAGCATGAGAGTGTGCGATTGGAGGTAATGGGGTTGAGGGCCAGTGGGGCCTCACACTCATTTCTAGGAGTATGTCGATAGCTCTGGGGATGAAGGTGGGCATTTTAACTTTGGTATCAGCCTGACTTTGTTTCCTTGTAGTTGGGCACTGCCTGTCAAGAGGTGAATGATGGCATTGCGAAATCTCCTGATTCCCAATTCCCTGCTCTAAGAAGGCCCAATGTTTCCATTTACAGGGGAGATGAGAAATAAGTGACATAGTCCCAAAACTCACTTCTGGAATTATTGATAAAGAAGAAACCTCTGGTTTGGAGTAATTAGAATGTGGCACTCACTACTACAGAGAATGGTCAAGCTGATAGCATAGATACATTTAAGAAGATGCTCAATGAAAACACTACAATGAAAGAGAAAGAAAGTTATTCTGATTGATTTTGAAAAAATGTATAAACATTAGTTTGGTCCATTTGGGCCTAATGGCTATTTCTATGCTGTAAGTTCTTTGTATTTGAAGAGAGGGTCCAGGAAGTAGCTAAACCACAGAGACTAGATTGGCTCCCAAGTTAAATTCACAATCTGTGATATAGTTTACTGGTCTCAGATGGGGGTCGCAGAAACAACTGCAGTAACTTGTATTTGAAAAGTAGACGCAGTGTAAACACGCATGAACAGTCAGGAGTACTGGAGTGCAAAAATTGGATATGAGGAGTGTCAGAAGCACCATGATGCTATTGAATGCTGAAGCAAGCTTAAGGGGCCGAATGGCCTATTCCTGTTCCTGTTTCTGTTTCTTATGGTATCATGGTTTAGCAGCCAGGATTGGCGAAGGGAGGGGAGACATGAAGAATGGTTTCTATTTCTGACAGTTATTCAACTTTCTCATGCTGGGTGTTGGGGGGATATGAAGAACAGCCGAGGGTAGGCACAGACTCAGTACTGATACTGCTCACAACTCAAGGGCATGTGTGAGCACATGGCATCAAGGTTCAGGCATTGACAATGGCAATCTCGATGAGGTAATGATAGGATTGTCACTCTACAATGTGGTTTATCCTCCATGGCTTGGGTTTTAATATCTCTGTAATGATGGCCTGGGAGGCAACATGCATCATGAAATGGAAGTGGAAGGTATTCTCAGCGTTGCAGCCTTTCACAGAGGGGGTAGGGGGCAACAAAAGCTCTCCTATCTATTTCACCAATATTGCATGTGGCATTGGGGAGGCACTGCTGCTACACCTGATGACTGCCCCCAATGGTCCCATAGCAAATTCTCCGGGCAGTGGAATGTGAGATCCCTGGGGTGTCCTTCTAGTGTGGTATCTCTGATGGAGTCCTAACTTGGATTTCCCAGGCTTAGCCTCTACACAATAAAGAAAAGAAATTGACCCTAACTTTGAGAGTGATGCAGTTCCCGTCGCTACTGCTGTCTGCAGCCTGTTGAGGCTACCCAAGTGGTGATGCATTGATTAGGCCTGTATTTCTAGGAGGTAGACTGTCATCAGACAGACGTCCCCACAATAGTCTTTACATTCGCCAAGTGTCCTGGTAGTGAGATAACCTACCTTGGTTCAAGTTCAGCCCTATGTTTCCTCAGATCAGCCATGATCTCATTGAATGGTACAGCATATTCAATAGGCTGAATAGCCTATTTCTTCTCCTACATCGCATGGTCTTATGGTCCTCAGTGCTCCCTTGGACTTTCAACCAGGCCTGAAAGATTTTAGCAAGTTTTGAGAAGATTAGTAGCTCAGGTTGAGGTTCTGGATGTGAGTTTGCTCACTGAGCTGGAAGGTTAGTTTTCAGACGTTTCGTCACCATTCTAGGTAACATCATCAGTGAGCCTCCGACGAAGCGCTGGTGTTAAGTCCCGCTTTCTATTTATCTGTTTAGGATTCCTTGGGTTGGTGTTGTCATTTCCTGCGTTGGTGATGTCATTTCCTGTTCTTTTTCTCAGAGGGTGGTAGACTGGCTCCAAATCAATGTGTTTGTTGATGGGGTTCCTGTTGGAATGCCATGCTTCTAGGAATTCTTGTCCGTGTCTTGTGAGACACAGACGAGAATTCCTAGAAGCATGGCATTCCAACCGGAACCCCATCAACAAACACATTGACTTGGAGCCAATCTACCACCCTCTGAGAAAAAGAACAGGAAATGACATCACCAATGCAGGAAATGACACCACCAACCCAAGGAAGCCTAAACAGATAAATAGAAAGTGGGACATAACACCAGCGCTTCGTCGGATGCTCACTGATGATGTTACCTAGAATGGTGACGAAACGTCTGAAAACTAACCTTCCAGCTCAGCAAGCAAACTCACATCCTGAAAGATTTTATTTTACAATGATCCTCATCTTTAAAGCAGCTCTCTGCTTTATTAGAAAGAGGTAGCCAATGAAATTACAACATTACCATACAAATAGAACACCTCTACTATTAATGACCTGTCATTCGCAATTCAATCACAAGTCAAAAATAGCTCACTTCTGTCTCTTTGTCTAATCTGCATGCTTTTATTGGGACTTTCAAAAGGAGTCTTTGAAGACTGCTCATTCTGAGGAAGGGTCACTGGACCCAAAACGTTAACTCTGATCTTTCTCTTCACAGATACTACCAGGCCTGCTGATCTTTTCCAGCAACTTCTGTTTTTGTTCCTGATTTACAGCATCCGCAGTTCTTTCAGTTTTAATTTAGCTTAGTGGATTCTGTCGAAATATCTAAGTAAGTAGATTTTACATTAGTTTAGGCGAGTGCTGATAGGTTGTAGACCATGAGAAATAGCAACGAGGCTAGTTACATTTGTGACAACAACAGCCATTTTAGCAGAAAATTTCATGTACCCAACACAAGTAACTATCACTGAAAAGACAGGTATTTTTCTGAAGCTTTTCATCTTGCACTCACTCATCAGGTCAATTGCAGGAATGCAAAATTTCAAACCATCACAACACTTATGCTATAAAAGGAAAGGGTGATGATTGGCATCAGGCTGACTGATTGACAGTAGCATTGGAGGGAAATTCTCCCTCCCAGAATGTCTTGAGCAATGGGGAAGAAAAGAAATTAGAACCTTGGCATCAGAGAAACATTTTCCAATTTTCCTTTTCAGGTTTAAGCGATGATTTCAGAATCTCAATATTGAGCAGTGACAAACTCATCTCCGTGGATTTGCATCTCATTATTAACCCCGACTCACCTCATTTACATGCCACTTCCCCTATCCCCTCCTTCTCTGAGAAAATTGCCAGCACGTACATTAGAGCTGGCATCTATTGGCAGCAAATCACTGATTGCTTGTCCTGGCCATTGACTATAACAATCTTCATCATAACGTCTTTGCCTTGTGGTCCCCATCCTCCATTCATGGAATTTATGTTGAGGTTGTACAGAACTTTAATGACGCCTCTTCTGGAGTAGTGTGTCCAGTTCTGGTCTCTTTGCTATAGGAAGGATATTATTAAGCGGGAGAGGGTCATAAGATATTGACCAGGATGTTGCTGGAAATGGAGGGCTTGAGTTATAAGGAGAGGCTGGATAGGCTAGGACTTCAGCACTGCAGCAAAGGAGGTTGAGGGGTGACTTTATACAGGTTTACAGGGTGTAGATACGAAGAATAGCAGGTGCCTTTCAAGACAAGGACTGCATATTTTTAAGGTGAGTGAGCAAGATTTAAAAAAAGACTTGGGGACGATTTATTTTTACACAGACAGTGGTTTGTGTGTGGAATGAACTTGCACAGGAAGTGGTGGATGTGGGTACAGTTACAACATTAAAAGACATTCAGAATAAGAAATGTTTGGAGGGATGTGGGCCAAGTGCAAGTAGTTGAGACTGGTTGGGATTATGGTTAGCATGGACTGGTTGGACTGAATGGTCTGTATCTGAGCTGGATGACTCTGTGACTCTAAATTGGCATGGGCATACCACGAGGCTCACCACGCCTGCTCTTAATCCAACTGTCACATCACTTTAGCCCTTCAAGAATTTCACTTGAAGTTCAGGGAGTCTGTGGGTTTGGTCACTTTGGGCGCTGGGTCACACATGCATCTAAATAGTGCACAACTGTGGGTGTTAGCTTGATTTCTTAGCACTCACTGAGTTCCCTGCAAACTGTGGCTGACTTTGCTGTCTTGGGAGCAGCATATAGTTCGCTGCAGATTGGAACACTGAACAGTGGTCAGCTCACCCTCCCTCTGCATGCATTTCAACCAAATTGTCATGCTTTAAAGTAAAACGGGGGCAGTCCCTATCGGGATCAATGTGGGACTGTGGCAGTCAGGGAGTGCTATCACAATCAGGCTAGGTTGTCACTAAGAGGACTTTCCCAAGTCATTCCTGGAGACCCAGTGCAACTAGTCTCAGGATTACAGGTAGGTCAGTCAGGGTGATATCAGTTTGGGTGGGATGGGGAATATGATTTTATTTCCAGCAATGGGACAAAAGGAGAGATTGAGTTTGATGGAAGGGCAGAAATTGGTGATGGAAGTGTCATTAATGATGATGCATAAGCAGGAGAGGTGGTGCATTTTTGCCAGTGAGTGACTGGGGACTACAGTACAGAAGGGAGGAGGGGTTCATAATTTAGACAGATGAAGTAGATGAGAGCCTTTGAGCAGACATGATGTATGCAGTGGTGAAGGTTGTTATCCACAAACCTTAGTGAGTGGCAGAGTAAGAGGAATGGTCATATCTAATGCATCATTCAACGTCAGGAGGTCTTATTCTCTTGGTTTTGGAAAGTAATGGCCACTATACAATGGAGTGGCCATTCCAGAGGACAGCCAGGAATCAAGCACCTTTCTGTAAGACTGAAATCACAGTCCCAAGGTGGGAATTGCTGAAAGGAGTTTTGGGAATCAGGTAGAGTCCGCATTCAGTGCTCATGCTCACTTTTAGTTGCAAATTTTCTTGATTTGTCATGGCAGGATACTTGCTCAGGCCTCTGGGTTTCTGCTTCAGGAGCATCATAACTGTGCTTTAGTTGTCTGCCCAAGGGCAGGTCTGACCCACAGTGCCATGAGAAGGGCAAGGAGGCAGGTCTCAAATTCAGCCTGTCCAGAATGGGGATCAAGCCCCATTTTGTTGGCACCAATCTGATCTGCACTCTCAGTCCAACCAATTGACTCCCTAAGGAGTCCATGTAGCTGCAGATCATGCATTATCACATGTCTGTTGTGGTCTGTGGCTAAGGATAGAGACTTTATCTTTCCTCCCAGCACATTGAGTCATAGAGCTGGTCAAGAATCTGTCACATTCATGTTGTCTGCCAATGGCCTATATTGGAAGGAGTTATGAAGTGATTCTGACCTGTTGGGCAGCGTGGTCTGCACAGTGGTACCTCATCGTGTAAGGGACCTGGGTCAGCTTTGGGTGACTGTCTGTTTGTAGTTTGCATATTCTCCCTGTGTCTGTGTAGGCTTCCTCTGGATGCTCCAGCTTCCTGCCACATTCCAAAGGTGTGCAGGTTCAGTGGATTTGTCACGGTAAATGGAGTTGGGGGGGTGGTTACAGGGGTAGGGTGAGTTGCTCTTGGAAGGGTCAGCATGGACTCGATGGGTTGAATGACCTCTTGCTGCGCTGTTGTGACTCTGTTTGGCCCTGTTATGAACCCAACTTCCTTTGCCATCAAGCCTTGGATGGGACTTGAACCCAGAGCTTCTGTTTCCTGAAATGTTGCCCAGACCAACACAAGAACTCCATTCAGAACTGTTCCACTGCACACCAAGCTGAAGAAGCAATAACCTTTTTCAATGCATTTGTCATGCTAAGGCATCTTTCTACATATAATAAGAACTAATGAAACACAAGATGTTGAAGATCACAACAAGAGAAAGATAATTTCAAAATCTGCTTTAACAAACACATAACTTCTTCCAACAGTTATTGAAACTTAAAGAGTTAATAAATCCAAATGGAATATTTGAATCTGTAATACAATACAACAAAGAGGCATTTAGTTATTTCTCCAGATTGACCAGCATTATAGTTTGACTAAAAATGCTCAAGTGCTGACAATAACCAACATTATAGCTTTGTTATTTTTGTTCTTGCTCTGGTAAATAAATTTGTAGGGCATGTCAAAATGTTACTGGTGGTACACTTTAGCTGTAAGAGATCACAAATATAGTGCAACGTGGTGGTCTAAGTTCCCCAGACAGCTTCAATGTACGGCATGATTGAGTTGTGGCATTTCTTCTGCATTAGTCTGGTATAGATTCATATATATAGACTCATATATATGGACTCATCCCAGTTTTATTCTCGAACTTCACCTGTATGACTTACCTTGATCATTTTCAATGCTCCAGACTTAAGCCAGCCAAAATATGATTTAATTTGACAACATGGCTTCATCCCCAAAGAATCCTTACAGGGTGGAAGCAGGCCATTCAGCCCCTCGGGGCCACACAATCCCGCTGAAGACCATCCTGCCCAGATCTAAACTCTCCAGCCTATTCCTGTAACCCTGCATTTCCCATGGCCGATCAACATGACCTGTTCATTCCTAGACATGTTGTCATGGTCAATCCAGCTAACCTGCCCACGTTTGGACTGTGGGAGGAAACCAGAGCACCTGGAGCAAACCTACACAGACGTGGGGAGAATGTGCAAATTGCACATAGACAGCCACCCGAGGGTGAAATCAGACCGAGGACCATGCTGTGAAACAGCAGTGCCAACCACTGAGCTACTGTGCCACCCATGCAAGAATAAGTTTTTTTTCCCGTTTATTCCAGTTCTGAGTCCAAATGGATTTATGCCCTAAATTCTAAGTACAAAAGGACCTGCAGTCACTAACTTAGTCTTTTAAAAAAACCTTGAATCCATTCTTTTATTCCTCAATGCAACTTGCACTGCACTTTCTTTACATTTACATAGCTTTTTAATACCATCAGAACCATGATTGATTGGCAGCATATCTGCAAACATCCACTCATTCCACCATTGATGCTCAGTAAGTGCACAATCCACAAGATACACGACAGCAATTCACCAAGTCTCCTGAAACAGCACCTTCCAAACACATGGCCACTACCATCTCGAAGGACAGGAGCAGCAGATACAAGGGACGCCACCGCCTGTTAGATCCCTGTCCAAGCCACGCACCATCCTGACATGGGAATATATCGCCATTCCTTCACTGTGGCTGGGGAAAAATATTGGAACGTCCCCCCAAACAACATTGTGGTCAGCAGTTCAAGAAGGTGGCTCACCAGCATCTTCTCAAGAGCATCTAGGGGCAGGCCCATTACACCACTCTGCACCACTCAAACCATTGGCTGAACAGAAATTAGTTAATCTCAATTTTGATTTCTCTTTTGTTGATTTGACCTCAACGATTGTTCTCCAAGTCAATGTTCCTGATTTCCATTATCATTCTTGGGAAGAATGGTTTCCTGAAACAAGCATTGGACTGCCCAGTGTCTTCTTTTTGCAACTGCAATGAGTGTTGTAGTATGGTTGTTATTCATTCAAAATCTGATCTGAGCTAAAGTTCTAAAGGAGTGTATACATTTTTGTTTCCGTTGCTATATCATCACTCCAGAGCTCAGAAATCTCTTCTCATTTACACAATGTTTGTAACCCCAGATAAGTTATTGTCTGCGTGGAATAGAGTATTATTACAAAACTAATAGCAATCTGGATCTGTTGGGATTTATGCTGGTAATTTTGATGGGAATGACAAAACACTGTGCCATTTGGTCTGCTGTAAGTGCATTCAGAATGTTATCTGTTAGCAATGTATGCATTTGAGAGCACAGATTTGTCTTCAAGGAGAATGTATGTAAAAGCATGAGCATGGTTGTTGCTAAGGTATGATCGAGTGGTTTAGGAAGCTTCTGTTGAAGTCAGGGCAAAAAACAATTTCAGAGAAAATACAATTTATTTAAAAGAAGTGTTTTCTTTTTCTGTGCTTTGCATTGGTTGTGAGACAACATTTAGTCCAAAGCTAATATTTACAGAGAAGGTTTCTTTTCTCATCACCATGTATGTGTTTGGCTGTTCAACGGGTACATGTTTGTGCTGTCAAATTTCAAACTGTGTGTTGAGAAGTTTTGTAGTTTCATTGAATATGCCTTGCTTTATAATAAATCAACAGATTTGTTTATTTGAGAAACTTTAAAAATGTTGCCACATTTGTATTCTGAAACAGATATATAATTGGCCATATTGGTAAGTGGTGAAAGCATTTTCTCTAACATATGTTGCTACTAGTACAGCAATAGGAGTTTGGGGAGACCACATTCTTTTTCCACTTTGATTATAACATTGTGTAACACCAAAGGAGTGAAATACATTTGTACTATGTTGTAATTAGGAACTTTGATTCTAAAGCATACGTAAATTGATTTTAACTTTCAGTTCTGAGAGGGTGTTTTAAAGAAAAAGAATGTCATTTTTTGTTAACAGAATTCAAGACAAATTTACCATCAAGCATATGGCTGAAATTAAATGATGAATCAAGAGATTACAAATTAAACTTTTATGACAAACTGAACCAGATGGAAATGGCCACTAGTAAGTAGAACAAAAACAGAAATTGCTGGAAAAGTTCAGCAGATCTGGCAGCATCTGTGGAGAAAAACAAATCAGAGTTAATGTTTTGTGCCCGGTGACCCTTCCGGAAGGGTCCAGCAACTTCTGTGTTTGTTCCTGATTGTCTGCATCTGTAATTCTTTTGGTTTTTATCCAGTAGTAATCAGAGTTCACCAGAACAGAAATCATCCTTCTTAAGGGTAGTTTGTTAGCTTGTAGAAATCTCCAGACTGAGGGAGTTTAGTTTTTAAAAGTCTTCACGTTCTGAGAGTTCACGGCTAGAAAGAAAGTTCACAGCCACTGGAACTGGGGAAAATAAAATCAGCTAAGCCATGTTAAGATAGCAGGGATACTCCACTGGGATTGAGTAACTGTAAATGATATTAGCGGGAAAAGGTTTGAATCTTTGGGGCAGTTTAAGTTAAAATGTTTCTAAATTGTCTTACATATATCATTTCTGAAAAGAAACTGCTGTGAAATAAGCGTGTGTCCTTTTGTTAATAGAACACAAGGCAGCCTCAATATGTCCCGTGAGTAATCACCGTGAGTTATCGAGGTGCCACAATAAAGCTGTTGCTCTATCAAGCCACATTCGTTTTGGGACATGACTTGCACAGTCGTGTCATCCGCTGGGATCAGAACAACCGAGGGAGTGCAGTACTGAGGATGTGCTGATCTGAGGGAGCGCTGTGTTTCAAAAAAAATTATAAAACTGAAACAGTACCTATACTCACAGCTGAGTGGAGTAGGCTAAAACGGTGTCTCATTGGCTAGCCCTGCTACCTCACAGTGCAAGGCACCTGGGTTCAATCCCAGCCTTGGGTGATTTTCTGTGTGCAGTTTGGATATTCTTTCCATATCTGCATGTGTTTCCTCTCATAGCGCAAAGATGTGCAGGTTGTGTGAATTGGCTCTGCTTAAAAATTATCCAGAGATGTGCAGGTTAGGTGGGTTGAATAATCTTTGGAGGATTGGTGCAGACTTGATGGGCTGAATGCCCTCTTTCTACACTGTAGGGATTCTATAAAAAACATCGAAAATGGTGCTTAAAGAAGAACAGAGGAGTGCAGCTCAGCGTCTTGGACCAATATTTATCACTCAAGCAGCACCAAAAGCAGATTTACAGGCCATTTATTTAACTTTCTTTATGGGAGTTTGCTGTGTGGAAATTGGCTGAATTTCCAACATTACAACTCAACAAGATATGTCAGTGACTGAAGAATTTTGGAAGCCAGATGGACTTTGATGAAGTAGCATAAATTAAAATATACTCCGTAGTATCCTGAATGTGGATATTTACAATGCGACTTATGGAGTATTGCATTTGTGTTATATAAACTGAACTAACAGAGCTCCAGCTTTCATGTATTTTTAATTTAGTTACCAAAGACCACAACAATTTCAGTGTTGTAACTAAAACTGAGAAGTAGCAATAACACACACAATTCACTCACATCTGATAATAAACAATGAAATTGCCCTAAAATAGTAATAACAATAGTTCAGAGATTGTGCCACGCTAATTGTAACAAATGAAGATGGGTCAGGAATTCAAAGGAACAGTGCAAAAAAAATATACTTTATTTCTCAGATGTTCACTTAAGCCTTTCTATATAATGGCAACCATGTTGATTGGTAGTGCAGTGATCCCAGCTAATGATAGCACAGTACAAGCCAGAACTGAGAAGGTAATTTAATCTGTCAGACCATATGTTTTTTAAAATAGTGATTAGAATTAGATTTTATTGTCACGTGTACACAAGTACAGGGATACAGGAATACGGTGAAAAGTGCGCAGAGTCATCATTCCCCATACCATCTTAGGTACAAAAACCGAAATATAAAATCTCAGGTTTAAAGTAGAAGAAAAAAAAGCGCTAAAACATCAATGTTAAAGTCCTTCTTGAGAGCTTAGGCAGGGGATTGCATCCAGAGTCTTCCAGCCCGACACTAAAGACCAACACCAGCACAAAGCAGTTGGCCAGTCTCGAGGCCCTTGACCATGCCACCAGTGCTGGTACTGTGTCGCCACTCTTCGGCGCCATCTTGTCTCTACCGATGCCAGCACCGTCAGCAAAAACAAAAGTTGCTGGAAAAGCTCGGCAGGTCCGGAAGCATCTGTTAAGAACAGAATCAAAGTTAACATTTCGTGTCCGGTGACTCTCCCCAGCTCCATGAGTCCACGCTGGGCCGATCTCAGCAACGCAGCTGCTCCTGGAGCTGTTGGGCCCCAGGCCAGGCACTAGGCCCAAACTCATCTCCCTCCGCTAATGTCAGGAACACAGTTCTGCCTCACTCCACCACTGCCACTAGGAAGAAACCTTGCCTCCAACACGCTAGACACCTCAGTGCCATTTGAGCTTGCCACAGGAGGTAAGTAAGTAGGGTTAAAGTAAGAAAAAAGAAACAGAGAAAGGATAAAAATTGAAAGCAGATGGAGCAATCGAGCTCCAGTCTCCAAGGCTCAGGAGCCTGGACACTGTACTGCAACTCCACAGCCATCTTGGAAGAGAGGCTTCATTGAAACATAATGACATAAAGCTGTAGAGTTTCCTGAGCAACAGAATGGAAAATTATTAAACAGTACACAACAGTTAAAACAAACAAACTATTTGGATACAAAGATGGTTTGGCAAAGTTTCAATCTATTTACAAATGCCTTCAATTTATAGCAGTTCAAATCCAGAGAAATCATCCAAGTGATTAAGCTTGACATGACTGATGCTCCCTAGTTTTTGCCCATTGAACTGTGAGATTTTCTTACATGAACACAAAACTGAAAGGTTTGACTCTCTCAGCTTCTAATAATTTGCCAATTTTTACCCAAGCACATTTTGCAGGTAGACTTTATAGCACAAGTTATACCTTTCTATTGAGGAAACTTATTCCTAGAACTGTCTTGAATAGGCTTATTTCTGGGAGAGGGATGGTATTTTTTTTCTAACACCAGACAGATCTCCCCAGAACAGTCATGGAAACTGCCAATCTCTTTGTTTTCTCAATCAAAATTCAATACTTAATTGCTGTAAACTGAAAATAAGCCAATGACCTTCAATGTTTCCTTCAATTGTTATAAATCACCTTGGTATAAAAAACCTTCCATTAACATTGCAGTGATGCCATGCTTTTTGCCATGTCTTGGATTAGATCAATGTTCCAGAAGGACTGTCTGACTTGAGGTTTTACATAAGAACGCTTTACAATTTTTTTTGTTCACAAAAAACATTTTCATGCTACTATTTTCAAATCTTAAATTAAATCATGCACTTTTCATCACGTCAGGCAAATATTTGTGGATGATTTATTTGTCTTAAATATTAACAGGTAATGAGGGGACCCTGTCTAAAGTTGGGGTTCTTTAAATTTTGTTCTGATTTGTTATTGCCACATGCCAGGATACCGTGTAGGCATTACTTGGATTGCTAACCAGACAAAACATATCTAACATAAGTACACCAGGGTAAATAGATCAGAATGCAGAATATATTGTTACTGCTACAGAGAAGGTGCAGAGAAAGATCAACTCTAATATATGAGAGGTCTGTTCATAAGTCTGATAGCAACAGGAAAGAAGCTGTTTGTAAATCTGCTGGTAAGCGTTTTCAAAGTTATGTATCTTCTGCCCAGCGGAAGACAGTATAACCAGTGTGAGAGGGGTCTTTGATTTATGTTAGCTGCTTTCCAGAAGCAGGAGGAAGTGTAGACAGAGTCCATGGAGAGAAGGTCAGTTTTCGTGATGGACTGGGCTGTGTTTGCAACTCTGTGTAATTTCTTGCAGTCTTAGGCAGTGCAGTTGCCATCACAAGCTGTGATGCATCAACATAAGATGCTTTCCATAGTGCACCTATAAGAATTGGTAAGAGTCATTGTGGCTGCACCATATTTCCTTAGCGTGCCGAGGGAGGAGAGAGTTGGTGAGCTTTCTTGACTGTAGTGTCAACGTGGATGAACCAGGGTAGGTCATTTACTCCCAGGACCTTGAAGCTGTCAAATATTGGTTCAGAGAGGGGCATGTGCTCCACTCCACTTCCTGAAGTTGCTGACTGGCTCCTTCATTTTGCTTATGTTGTGGGAAAGATGTTTATCTTTAAACCATGCTACTAAGTTGTCTGCCTCTTTGCTGTACTCTGTCTCATTGTTATTTGAGATCCGACCCACTATGGTGGTATCATCAGCAAATTTGTGAATGGAGTTAGAGCAGATTTGGCCACTTAGTCTTGAGTGTTTAAGGAGTATAGAAGAGGGCTGAGTACACAGCCTTACTGGGCATTGGTATGAAGATTACTGGTGGAGGAGGTGTTGTCACCTATCTTTACTGACTATAGTCTACGGGCCAGGAAGTCAAAGATCCAGTTGGGAGATGGGAGCAGAGTCCTAACTCTCGGAGTTTCGAGATGAATTTGGTTCGAATTATGATTTTGAAGGTGGAGCTAAAGTCAGTAAGTAGGAGTCTGAATAAATAATAAAGAAATCAATCAATATACAGATTGAAGCTTGATGATATAATTGGATCCTGAGTATTGTTATATTTAGAGTATTGCTGAAAAAGAAACATTTTGAGAAAGGTGTTTGGCTTGCCCTCATTGGGACGTTTGTGAGAATACCAACACAAAAGGAAGTAATATTTTGATTTGTATGAGAAGAAAGTGCTGATTGATTGGCAACTGATGTGAATGTTGATGAGTAGAAACATTACCATGCACCTCTAGATGGTGACTGGTGGTCAACTGTCAAGCATTTCTTACATTGAAACCATAGCTCTGATTTGTCAAGGCAATGCCCTGAGGGTTGAATGAGAGAATGGTGGTCAATTATTTCGTTAAAGTTGAAACAGGTGCATAGGTCAGGGCCCTATGTATTAGCGTATGTAATCTCTAGAATATACAAATGCACCATACCGTCAGGCCAATTGACAATCTTAAATCAGTTGGTAGCCAAGTGCTTAGAGTACTCAGGATTATTTAGGCAATGTGCACTGCCTGTATTCAACCTGCCCAAGTTTGCAAAACTTAAAACACTGTGTCCAAGGTTACATATAATTCCACTGTTGGGCAACATTTGTTATTGAATAAGGGGCCAACCAGTCTGCAGGCTATAACAGATCTGATTGTGTGCAGTTTTGGCCTCCTACTCTGGGGAAGGAGCTCTAGCAGTGGAAGCATGCAACGAAGGTTTACCAGACTTATTTCCGGGATGGCAGGGTGATGTGTGGAGAGATGGATCAGTTAGAACTGTATTCATTAGAGTTTACAAGAATGAGGGGATAATTTCTTGGAAACCTATAAAATTCTACCAGGACTGGACAAGGTAAATACAGAAAAGATGTTCCTGATGGAGGAGGAATCCAGAACTAGGGGCTACAGCTTAAGGATAATAAAATGTGAGGCTGGATGAACACAGCGGGCCAAGCAGCATCTCAGGAGCACAAAAGCTGACGTTTCGGGCCTAGACCCCCTCTCTGATGAAGGGTCTATGCCCGAAATGTCAGCTTTTGTGCTCCTGAGATGCTGCTGGGCCTGCTGTGTTCATCCAGCTTCACATTTTATTATCTCGGATTCTCCAGCATCTGCAGTTCCCATTATCTCTGCTACAGCTTAAGGATTTGGGTTAGGCCATTTAAGACTGGGATGAGGAGAATTTTGTTTTTAACCCAAGAGTGGGAGCCTGTGGAATTCTGTTCCATAGAAAGTGGTTAAGTCCAAAACTCTCAAGAAAGAGTTAAATATAGTTTGTAGGGCTAAAGGGATGCAAAGGTGTGGGAAGAAAGCAGGAGCAGGACACTGAGTTGGATGTTCAGCTGTGAAAAGTGGAGCATGCTGGAAGGGATGAATGGTTTACTGCTCTTGTTTCTCGTGTTTCGCTGTCGATATGAAAACCCTTTCTATCTAATGGCAACCATGCTGGCCGGTGGACACCAGGTTATAGCCCAACAGGTGATGAAGGGTCAGCACTCTGAAAGCTTGTGATTTCAAATAAACCTGTTGGACCATAATCCATACAGGTCAATCAAACCATCGAACACAACACTGAGAGTGAAAGCTGGAATCAGTAGCAAACACTTATTTGTGCAGCGCTCTGTTTCTTTAATCAATCAAGGAGAAACACTGCAACAAAACAAAATGTGCAAATTTTGAGAAAGAAGTGGTATTAAAATGTGAGAACACATGTCAAATCAGGAGCAGAAAGAGAGATTCCTGAGCTGTTGATGGTACAGTGGTAATATTACAGGTGTCATGTGACTTCTGACTTTGTCTACCCCCCCCAGCATCTCCACATCATCATATGGGAGAGGATTAACTTAATGACCTTATGGTGAAGGCACACCTGAAGAGAAGTCATATCAATATCACATTTAGAACATAGAACATAGAAGAACATAGAACAGTACAGCACAGAACAGGCCCTTCAGCCCACAATGTTGTGCCGACCATTGATCCTCATGTATGCACCCTCAAATTTCTGTGACCATATACATGTCCAGCAGTCTCTTAAATGACCCCAATGACCTTGCTTCCACAACTGCTGCTGGCAACGCATTCCATGCTCTCACAACTCTCTGCGTAAAGAACCTGCCTCTGACATCCCCTCTATACTTTCCACCAACCAGCTTAAAACTATGACCCCTCGTGCTAGCCATTTCTGCCCTGGCAAATAGTCTCTGGCTATCAACTCTATCTATGCCTCTCATTATCTTGTATACCTCAATTAGATCCCCTCTCCTCCTCCTTTTCTCCAATGAAAAGAGACCGAGCTCAGTCAACCTCTCTTCATAAGATAAACCCTCCAGTCCAGGCAGCATCCTGGTAAACCTCCTCTGAACCCTCTCCAAAGCATCCACATCTTTCCTATAATAGGGCGCCCAGAACTGGACGCATTTGGTTTGAGATAGAGAATAGTGAATGTAAAAGAGGTCCAACTCTAGTATTAGGGGCATGGGAGATGAAGAGCATTGGAACAGGAGTAGGCCATTCAACCCATTGATCCTACGGCCCTCTGTGCAATCCAACCATGGCTGATCTTCTACCTCAATGCCATGTTCCTACGTTAGCTCCACACCCCCCCAAGGTTTCTGTCTATGATTTCTGGTGTTTTACCTCATTGAATTCTCCACTTCTCACCTCAGTATGTACTCACTTCTCTCCACTTCTGACCTCAGCACATGTTCACCTCTCCCCTACTGCACTGAGCTTGTGCTCACCAGCAGTGTCACTGCTGGGACCTTCTGCGAATCACACTGCTGGTGCCAGGTTTCAGTCTCAGCTATGCACCAGCCAAGCACTGCAGGCCTGTGCTACTGGCTTCCACATTGTGTTTCAGCACAATTCCAGGTGACAAGGCTGCAAAAGGGACGTTGGTACCCACCTGGCTCTAAGGATTCTCAAGGTTGTGGTGGATCCCATGGTGGAGACGAGGGCCCTCCTCTGGCTTCAATGTCTTTAGAGGAGACCACAGCACCAGATACTGCCAGCTTTGGTCTGAAGTTGGCTGCCATGTCAGTGCCATGCCCACAATCTGGTGGAAAGCATGCGGTGCAGGAAGAAGGGTAATGACCTTCCACCTTCTGCAAGGTTAGATGCTACCATCTTATTTCTGTTTTTTAAATCCATATTTTTAATAAAAAATATCATATTTCATGATGAGATTTGAGCTCATATCCCCAGGATAATAACCTAAATTCTGGATTATTAGTCCAGATTATTACCACTGTACCATCAACAGCTCAGGAATCTCTCTTTCTGCACTTGATTTGACATGTGTTCTCACATTTTAATTCCACTTCCTCCTCCAACTTTGCACATTTTGTTGCAGCATTTCTCCCTGATTGATTAAAGAAACACAGAGCTGCACAGACGAGAGTTTGCTACTGATTCCAGCTTTCAGTCTCAGTGTTGTGTTCAATGTTTGGATTGACCCGTGTAAGATTATGTTAGCCTGTTGTCCATTTTATGTTACTATGATTTATTGCTTGAGCCTCAGTGAAACCTTGGGCCTTAAAGTAAACAGATTCTTCCAGAAAGACCAGAGAAGCCTGAACTGCACGCATACGGGTAGAAATCTGTGAGATTGTTGAGATATTTTAGAGCACGGTAAATAAACCTGTTATGAACTTGGACCTAGTATATATATAATATATATATATATTATCTGCATTTCTCTGAGGTAAATCAGATGCATAAAATATATAGCAAACTGGCAAAAACACAATACTCTGCAGTTTTCAGGTCAAAGTTTCATCACTATTGAGCCAGCAAAGGCAAACCTAAGTAGCAGTTGATGCTGCTTATTGCCTTGTCAAGCACATCCAGGGTCAGTGTTCTACAGAAATTATTCAATTCACTTTCCTGAAAAGAATCCAATTTAACCACACTTGACACTTTAGAAAGTTTCAGTGTTTCAGAGTTACTAATGCTTTCGCTACCAATAACAAGCTCCCATTTAATCCATAGCAAAGTCAGCAGGTTTTGTTTGCAATGTTGCTATAGATCCTTTCTCATTAACTTTCTTCTCTTGCCCACTTACTGAGTTATCAGCCACTTCCCTTGCCCTAGATGTTATCTGGCCACACTCCAGTAAATCCGCTTGGGAAGTTTTACTGTGCAAAAGGCAATAAGTAAACACAATTCATTGTTTTCACAACGGCATCAAAAGTGATTCTCCAGTCAATTAGAGGAAGGGCTGTGTCTTTGATATATGAATATTAGCCACACAGGCCCGTCAGTGCCTGGGCTAATATTGAGTGAGGCAGTGCTAAGTTGTTTCAGGAATTGTGGGTGTTAGCATGG
Source organism: Stegostoma tigrinum (assembly GCF_030684315.1). Taxonomy (NCBI): domain Eukaryota; kingdom Metazoa; phylum Chordata; class Chondrichthyes; order Orectolobiformes; family Stegostomatidae; genus Stegostoma; species Stegostoma tigrinum. Next base: position 96,401,801 of record NC_081359.1, read on the forward strand.
GTTGAGAATCGGGTCAGACAGGCACCACTGGTACGGGTGGTTAGCACTGTTGTCTCACAGTACCAGGGATCTGAGTTTGATGCCACCCTTGGGTGACTGTCTGTGTGCATTTTGCATGTTCTCTCTGTGTCTGTGTGGGTTTCCTTCATAGTCTAAAGATGCACAAGCTGGGTGGATTGGCCATGGCAAATGCAGGGTTACAGGGATGAGGTGGACCTGGATAGGATGCTCTTTGGTCGGTTGGTGTGAACTCGATGGGCTGGATGGGCTACTTCCACACTTGGGGATTTCTATGAAAACCATCCAAAACTAACCCATAGCCAAAATAATATGAGTTGTGGTACATGCTTGTTGAGTCTTTCAAAGCCATGTTACCCATGTCCAGTTTTTATGTCACAGGAACTGGCATGCCACGTCAGTTTCCAACATCCTGTTGCAGGTAAAGCTAACATCAGGTCCTGCCTGCTGCCAATTGGCTCTTAAGCGACCTATTAATGATCACATAAAGCCTCATCCCACCAATGCTAGTATTAACCTATTTGCCAGCGGCCCTGGCATCGTGCAGTGTGTACACAGCAGCTAAAAACCTGTGCCCATCTCTGAGTTGAGTGGGATCCCACGATCCAAGCGACTCAATGCCTGTCCAAGGGTCTTGACATAGGGATGGGTGGGTCCCGTGGACAGCCAGCTCCTTGTTGTCGTTGCCAACACACCGTTCCCCATCACCACTATCCTGTAAAATCCCCACTGCCTCACACCCCACTCCCATATTACTTATCTATGGCCTGGACCACTTCACTGGCTGGGTATTTTTCCTGCAGTAGGCAGCCCCTCTCTTGTCAAGCCCCTAAGCATGAGAGTTACCAGCGTCTGAATGGCCAGTTATTCCCGGAAGGTAAGGCTTCCTTTTCCGATTTTTTGTTTCCAGTCGATGTGCTGCTGACAACCTGGCTCTTTGGCTTGTGGTCAGGTGGGCCTTACCAAAAAGGGGCAGCGCAGATCTCTGACTGGCGTTCCAGCTGGCAGGACAAAGCTCCTGCAGCATCTATAATACCCCATCCAGCATCCAGATTACAGCCTCGCGAAAGGATAGTACAATTGGCCATCGGTCAGCTCAGTTGGCTTGATGGCTAGTTTGTGATGCCAAGTGATGTCAACAGCGAAAGTTCATTTCCTGCTTCAACTGAGGTTACCACTAAGGTCCTGCCTTCTCAATCACTCCCCACACCTGAGGCGTGGTGACCCTCATTTTAAGTCACCACCCGTCATCTCTCTCTGCCTAATGACAAAGTGAGACCGCTTTTGCTTTACAATTGTTTTCATTTTTCCAATGGCCAAGACACCATCTGCCTTCATACTTGCTTTTTATACAGTTTTAATCTGCTGTGTTTCTTGTATAAGTTCACCCAAGTCTTCCTGATTGTCAACACTAACCACTTTTTGAGAAAAGATGCTTCTATCTGAGCTTTGAACCATGTTAAACTCTTCACGTTCATCAGAGTTTCTTCTCTATCATGTGTAACATTCGACATCCCATAATGTTACTTTTTAAAATGCTCCCATCAAATGTCAGCATCACTAGCTGGTCCAGCATTTTTTTGCCCTTTCCTAATTACTGCTGAGATGGTGGTGATGAGCTGTCTTCTTGAACTGCTGCAGGCCATGTGGTGCCAGCACACCCATGGTGTGATTAGGGAAGGCGTTTCAACAGCTTAATCTAGTGACAGTGAAGGAGCAGTGACATATTTCCATGTCAGGACAGCAGGCGACTTGAAGGCTTGTATAGTTTATGGACCACAAAAAGCCAGCCAATTTACAAAGTGTGACATCTCAAAATGTGACTGCTGCTATGAGACAGGAACTGAGCGTGATGCTTTTACAGGACTTAAGCATCAAAACTCTCATTTATAAGTGGGTGGCTTATTTCAATTTTGGCAAATGTTTTATAATTCCTGCCACCCTGTGCATTGGTAAATAGCAAGCTTCCACAGACACATTCCATTCTCTTGTTTTTCAGGAGGAACTAATGGCTATATAAAAGGAGAACAGATACTTCGTATTAATTATAAAGTAAAAACACCTCATAAGTGTGCGTACTATACAAAGACATAGATATATTCAAAACAGATGGCCAAAAGGTGAAAAATTATTATGGGTCTTCTGTATATATATACCATATATTTATCTAATTATCTTTGTGCCTTGTCACAATGTAGTGTTTTAGGAGTGGCACAAAGACTGATTCGTTAGCACTGTACCAGGCACCCAGGTTCAATTCCAGTTGTTTGTATCTGAAATTTGCACATACTCACCTACCCCCACCCACCCCCCACCGCCCCCACTCTGGTTTCCTCCCACAGTCCAATGATACGCAGGTTAGGGAGATTGGTAGTGTGCATGCTAGGTGGATTAGTAATGGTAAATGCAGGGTTATGGTTGGGAGTCTGTGTGGCATGCTTTTCACAGGGATGGTGCAGTGTTGATGGGCCAAATGGCTTCTTTCGGCACTGTAGGGATTTGTTGATTTTAATACAGCTTGATTGCAAATGTCACATTTATAAATCAGTCATAGTTGAACTCCTCAAAACATTATTTCATCTCTTGTAGGTTTTCCCTTTAAAATTTACCTCCAGCCATCATCTCATATTCTCATCCTGGCAGCTGGGAGGAAATTTTAAACGGTGTTTAAGTACATCAGTCAATGATAGCTAAATAATCAAAATTGGGGTTGACTGTAATTCACTCAGGAGTCTTTCTGTGAATTTAAGTTTATCGATCGGAAAACGCCTCTCATTTTTCAAAACACCAGGAAAGATTGTGTTCCTTGAAAAGATAACAGAATTTGGAAACCAAGCCAATAGCTGTCTTTTGCCTAGATTCTCCTTCTCTTGCCTGCTCAGAAGAATTGTCTAAAATCAGCAAATTGAATTCTGCCTACTTGGCTCTCACTGGGAAGGTGAGATTAAAATCACCCCTTCAGAAGCAGATGAATCAAAGATCTGTTAGCTCCTTTGGTAACCACAAATGACATCACAACCAGATACTGCGTGGCCCTGCTGAATGTCCCTTTGGTCTGGAGACAGGTAAATGAGGTCAGGTAGTTAGCATCTCACACACCCCTGAGTTCACCCACATAACACATAATGGAATCTGCAGCCCACACCACCATTTCTAAATAACTAACTAAGGGTCAAAAACTTTACTCCCATGATATGCTGCCCTTGCCAAATTCCAGCTGGGATTAGGCATGCCATGTTTAAATACTTTCATGAGCAAGGGAAGGAGAGGAGGGGGTAGAGCACCTCATTCAGGGATGTCCTGCATGTATCGAGGACACAACTGCCACCCCAAGCCCTCATAAGATGCCACCCCACCCGTCTTTTTGAGCCATTAGTCATAGAGTGGGTGACATGGTGGCTCAGGGGTTACCACTGCTGCGTCACAGTGCCAGAGACCCGGGTTTGATTCCAGCCTTGGGTGACTGTCTATGCAGAGTTTGCACCTTCTCCCTGTGACTGTGTGGCTTTCTGCCAGGTGCTCTGGTTCTCTCCCACAGCCCAAAGATCTGCAGGTTAGGTGGATTAGCTGTGGGAAATGTAGTTTTACAGGTTGGGTGTGGGTGGGATGCCGTTTGGACAGCCGATATTAACTCAGTTGGCTGAATGGCCTGCTTCCACATTGTAGGGATTCTGAGTCATAGAGCCATATGGAAACAGACGTTTTGGCCCAACTTGATTGTGCCAACCAGGTTTCCCACTAAACAAATCTCATCTGCCTGCATTTGACCTAGATCTCTCCAAACATTTCCTGTTTGTGTACCTGTTTAAATGTTGTAACTGTACATGCACCTACCACTGAAACACCCTCTGTGTGAAAAACCTGCCCCTCACATACCTGTTAAATCTTTCCCCTCTCATCTTAAACCTATGCCCTCTAGTTTTGGACTTTGGCCCAAGGCCTTGATCTTGGCTATTTATCTTATCTATGCCCGTCCTGATTTACAAGTGTCCATGAGGTCACCCCTCAGCCTCCTACACTCCAGGAAAAAAAATGTCTTAGCCTATCCAGCCTCTCCTTATAACTCAAACCCTGCTGTCCGGCAACATCCTAATAAATACTTTCTGCTTCCTTCTCAGTTTCATAATATCCTTCCTATAGCAGGGTGACCAGAATTATACATAGTCCTCCATTAGTGGCCTCATCACCATCCTGCACAACTTCAAAATGACACCCTAATTCTTATACTCAGAGATCTAACCTATGAAGGTAAGCATGCCAAAAGCCTTTTTCACCTCCCTGTCGACCTGCGACTCCACTTTCAAGGATCTAAGTACCTGAACCACTTGGTCTCTCTGTTCGACAACAGTCCCCACGGCCCTACCTGACTTGTCTGGCTGTTCTTCCTTCCCCCATCCCCTTCCTCCCCTAATTTCTGGTCTCTGGGATCCACATTCCTGTGTCAGTCTCTTCCTGTAGTCCCAGTATTGCCCACTGCTGATCTTCGGGAATGTAGTCCATCCACAGTGTGTCACAGCTGTGGGGCTTTCTCCCTCTGTTTCACTGTGAGATTATTAAAAATTAATTTATAGTCAAGACCAATAACCTTAGGGCGGCATGGTGGCGCAGTGGTTAGCACTGCAGCCTCACAGCACCAGGGACCCAGGTTCGATTCCAGCCTCGGGCGACTGTCTGTGCGGAGTTTGCACATTCTCCCAGTGTCTGTGTGGGTTTCCTCCGGGTGGTCCGGTTTCCTCCCACAGTCCAAAGATATGCAGGCTAGGCGAATTGGCCATGCTAAATTGCCTGTAGTGTTCAGGGGTGTGTGGGTTATAGGGGGATGTGTCTGGGTGGGATGCTGCAAGGGGCAGTGTGGACTTGTTGGGCTGAAGGGCCTGTTTCCACACTGTAGGGAATCTAATCTAAAAAAAGACCTCCTAAACCAAAAAAAAACAACCTACTGCCAGACACAAATGATTAATGTGTCATTTATAACAAAGACAGTACAAGCATTGAATTTTGGCAGTTTTTGTCCAACCCAGTGCACAATCTAGGAATGTCATCACAGGTTAAGGCCTTCAGTCCAATTCTCACCTTTCTATACCTATCACATCAGTTTTAGGAGAGCTGTGAATGGTGCAAAGCAAATTTTTGAACATGTAACATTAGTGTGAGTCCATCCAGGTAATTTGGGTCAAAATCCTGGAATTCCCTCCCTAATAGCATTGTCGGTCAACCCACAGCAGGAAGCAGTTCAAGAAGGCATCTCACCACCACCTTCTGAAGGGCAATGAGGGATGGACAAGAAATGCTGTCCAGTCAGTGACACCCATATCCCACAAATGAATAAAAAAAAAATTAGTTTTTGCATTTTTATCATAGAATCATTGATTTTTACAACAGAGAGGTAGCCATTTCACACATCTTCAATACTTTCTAAGAGCTTCATGGCTAGTCTTTACTATCATAGCCCTGCAAATATTTCATCTTCTGATAATTAATGGAATAATATAATACTTAGACACTGTCCTGCAGAATCTGTATGTATATATAAGCCTCCATTAATTGAGCAGAGAGCATTGTGAGTGGGCAGTCATGATCCCAGCAGACATTATTACTAATTAAGTCCAATCCCAATCAGGAATCTGGCTTGGTAGATCATACTTTTATTTGTTACAGCCTCTTGCTGAAACATAAGTACGTAAGGCTGCAGACCTTGGTTTAATAACAAAACAGAAGTTTATTACAAAAGCAACTTAGATGAAATAGAATAATACAAACTATTTATAATACCATTCAAAGATTTAAACATACAATAAAAATATAATCCCATTGACCCAAAACACTCTTTTATACATTAGAAAGAAACAAAAATATTATACAATATCCAAAACACCCATTCTGGTACAATGCACAAAACACCATTGAAATTGTACCTCTGCCAGAATCCCTGTAGCTAATACCTTAGTAGGTTTATGTCTCTTGTGACTTCAGATTTTAGACAGAAAATGCAATACCTTCTTCTTGGAGCTACCTGATCTTCACTTTACTCTGCTGTAAGCAAGCTTTTCAACCATTTATCCCAACGAATCTGGTCTGGGACTAATGGTAACTTTCCATTCCAAAGTAATCTGCTTCACTATATCCAACATTCTCTTCTCAAGCATACTGCTCGACATGACCATCATGTTCCATGGTATTCACAGGACTAACACTGCCTAGAATTAAAAGTGAGACTAAAAGTCTTTCTGTAATGGTTGTTTCCCAGAAGCTCATCAAAAAATAATTTCTTTTACCTCTTGTAAAAACATTTGGGTCATCCTTATTTTACAAGCTGGCTGGCAAACCATCTAAAATAATCAAAAGTCCATTAGTGCACAAACCTATTCACTCTACAGTCAGGCTTCAAAAACAGTTCTTTGAGAGAAATTATGATAATCATAGAAATACTTAAAAGTTAATTATTAATTTCAGACACACAGAAAAACCATTGAGTTAATAACTTAAAACCAGAGATTGTTTTTAGGGCGACTAACATTAAAAATTAGACACATAAATTCCACAGTTTACATTACAGAGCTAGTACTGTCAGCCGGCACTATTCTTAGCCTAGTTGCTTCAAATACAATTGTGGAATGAGTAGTGGAGGAGTTCGCTGGCTCAGTCAAATAGAATCAATTAAAAGAAATGCTGAGTCAACATTAAAAGAAAATGGAATAATGCTTAATTAGTTAAGTTTTGTTGACTTTGCACAAAACTGATTCCCTTTAATACAGCACATGTTAGGCATCAAATGCATTGCTGAAACGATGGAGCTCAACTTGTATTGTACTGGATCTGTGATCAGCATGCACCTATCAATCTCTGAATCCTCTTTCCATGGGATGTTTCACAATAGCAGTGGGCTGAAAAACCAGTCTGTGCACATAATTTCAGGAAAACATTGTCTATGAGACCAGTAGTAATGACCAAATTCAGGACAAAAGCAGAAATTGGTGGAAAAAGTCAGCAGTTCGAGCAGCTTCTGTGGAAAGAAAGCAGAGTTAAGGTTTTGAGTCCAGTGACCCTTCTTCAGTCTCTTCCTTCTTCTGCAGCAATTTCTATTTTTGTTTTGGATCTTCTGCATCCATAGTCTTTTGTTTCTAGCAGTGGTCAAATATAGGTACCTCTTTAGTGTGTTTTCATTCTCAGCTGAAATGAGGAGTTGTGGTGAATGTTTAGCACTTCAACCCCCAAATAGCACAATTATACATGATTCTGTTCTATGAGAGCTTAAAATCAACACTGAACATCATATGATGGTGATACGGTAGATAGCTCACTCACCATGTACACTGTTTGACAACTTTTCAAAACTTTTATTCAGAAAAAGTTAAGAATGAATAGATAAATGCATTTAATTTTTTACAGGCAACAAAATAACATTTGTCTGATTTGACACTTAAGATCGAGTGCTCCATGTAATCGACACACAACGATGTAAAGTTACAACGATTTTCTGCGAGAGAAATCAAGGAAAGTTAAGTATGAGTAGTGTCCAATACAGCATCAGCATTACGCATGTTGAAAACTAAAATGGTTTCTCTTTTGCATTTTTCTGAACACGCACAAATGAGATTCTCATGGCATAAATGGTTTTCCATGAACTGAACATCTTCTTAGTTGAAGTTCTTTCATGAAGAAACACAACGCTTTCCTCAGAAAACATATCACAGCAGGTCAGGCAGCATTGATTGAGAGAGAGCAAGCTGATCATAGAATCCCTACAGTGTGGAAACAGGCCCTTCAGCCCAAAAAGTCCACACCGACCCTTGGAGCATCCCACCTGGACTCATGCCACAAATCTATACATCCCTGAACACTACAGGTAATTTAGCATGGCCAATCCACCTAGCCTGCACATCTTTGGACTGTGGGAGGAAACCGGAGCATCCAGAGGAAACCCACGCAGATGCAGGGAGAAAGTGCAAACTCCACAAAGATATTCACCCAAGGCTGGAATTGACGCTGGATCTCTGGTGCTGTGAGGTGTCCATGTACACAGCTCCTTGAAAGTTGCCACCCAGGTTGACAGGGCTGTTAAGAAGGCATACAGTATTTTAGCTTTTATTAATAGAGGGATCGAGTTCCGGAACCAAGAGGTTATGGTGAAGCTGTACAAAACTCCGGTGCGGCCGCACTTGGAGTATTGTGTACAGTTCTGGTCACCGCATTATAAGAAGGATGTGGAAGCTTTGGAAAGGGTGCAGAGGAGATTTACTAGGATGTTGCCTGGTATGGAGGGAAGGTCTTACGAGGAAAGGCTGAGGGACTTGAGGCTGTTTTCATTAGAGAGAAGAAGGTTGAGAGGTGACTTAATTGAAACATATAAAATAATCAGAGGGTTAGATAGGGTGGATAGGGAGAGCCTTTTTCCTAGGATGGTGACGGCGAGCACGAGAGGGCATAGCTTTAAATTGAGGGGTGAAAAATATAGGACAGATGTCAGAGGAAGTTTCTTTACTCAGAGAGCAGTAAGGGAATGGAACGCTTTGCCTGCAATGGTAGTAGATTCGCCAACTTTAGGTACATTTAAGTTGTCATTGGACAAGCATATGGACGTACGTGGAATAGTGTAGGTTAGATGGGCTTGAGATCGGTATGACGGGTCGGCACAACATCGAAGGCCGAAGGGCCTGTACTGTGCTGTAATGTTCTATGTTCTATGCTAGCCACTGAGCCATCATGCCACCCTAATGTTTTGAGTCTCGATGACTCTTCATCTCTGATGGAAGATCATCTAGACTTGAAACATTACTTGCTTTCTCTCCATGTATGCTGCCTGACCCACTGTGATCTCCAGCATCTTTTGTGGTCTGTACAAATTCCAGAATCTGCAGTAATTTGCATCCTCAATTTCCTCAAACCCTGATTGTGTTTTTACTTATTTTTGCTTCTTTAGGTTTTTTATATGGTCCAATATTTGCTAATGTATACGGCAGGAAATTTTACTTCTGGTAAGCACTGAAAATATTAGCAGTCAAATTCAAATTTTGGAATAAACTTTCTGACTGCCTGGCTTAAATTGCATTGTAACCAAAACAAGTAAAATTATTCTTAAATAAAGTGCATACATCTCCGAGGCTGTGTTAATCCAATGTCATAACAGTTATGCAATTATTACTTGAGGCATTTCCCTCCCAACTGATGCCCTGTAAATATAAAGCTGAAAAAAAATTCTTTTTTACTAAGGTCTTCCATCAAATTAAAGAGCCTTCAGCCAATCTATATCCAACAACCTGCTCTGAAAACTTGGCTCACATTTTGATAACACAACAAAGGACACCACAGTGGTGGAGAAAATCAGAAACCTGCCAAAACAATCCACATCATTCTTTGTAAAACAAGTATTGTGCCTCATTATGTAGTACATGTAAATCAAGAACTAATCCTGGAGACTTAAATAGTTTAAAGATTTATAAAGGCATGCAGCATTCCTCAATTTACCTACCTTTCAGACCCAGGTTGACAAAATCACTCTGTTCTCTTACCCTGATGTACTTGTATAATACAATCTGCCTGTAAAGCACATAAGACAACACTTTTCACTGTGCCTCACTACATGGGACAGTAATAAATCAAATCAATTTTTTAAAAAAATGGATGGACCAGGTTTCTGTTTGTTACACAAATTGCTATTTATTACAAGTAAGTAGATTCTAGCTGTAGATAAACAATTACAAATCATCAATATATAATTCTCCGCATAAAAACTCAAACTCCCTTATAAAATCTACAAACACATATGATGAACTCAAAAATGGGTGTTATGGATGGGGTGGTAAGACTGGGAAGGCAATTCTGTGGTCCCTGTCTGTACGTTTGCTGAGGTAATCCTTTTGTTGTTCCGGAAATCTGTTTCTCGACCTTCTTTCTCCAGATACTTTCACCTATTGGCAGGTGTGAGTGATTCCCACTTATAGAGGTCTTTGATCTTGATAAGTTATCAAATGTCATCACGACAGCACCTAGAAAAAATAGAATTTGAATTCCTCATAATTCAATTTTCAACAGGCCCTCTTCAGGCAATAAATGGTTTTTTAACCACAGAGTTCTAGGATCCATATCTGGATCTGTGTCTGTATCAAAACCCAATCAGTTCTTCTGTAGGCTATACCCTTTTTGTGTATCAAGTTTCTTTGAAATCCACCCATTATTTTTTGATATCTCATTGAAGCAATATAAACCTAGCAGGGGACATCTAAGCCTGCATTTGAAGGTGGGTTCTTGCAAATTTTGTTCTGAGTGTCTCATTTGCTATACAGAGTGGGAACTGCCAGCAGTGCTCCAGCAGCACTGGATTATGAGAAGAGCCAAATGAGCCAAAGGATTGTCTATGAGGTGTCACAGTAAATAGGATGTACTGTCAAGTCTGGCCATTTCTTCACATGGCACATGCATCTCTCTATCCGATAAAACAAGTCATATGTATAGTGATTGTAACTTGGTCAGCCAGGTTATAGAGTACTGGTAACTTATAGAGTACTTGTTCCCTGATTGGGGCTGTTAACCTCATCCAGTTGGGGACTCCTGGCTGACACACAAGAACGGAAGTGTCAGACATCCTCACTCTCAATGCTAGCCCCGAGGGAATTGGATCAGCATCACCTTTCCACAAATAAAGAATAACTTAGTAATGGGTTATCAGCCTCTGTGGAGCTTTCTCAACATGGACCAAGAGTTTCTACTGGTTTTGCCAGTATAATTCTCCTGAAGCACAAGATTGGAGAGCTTTTGGTGTGTGTTACTTCAAGCTCTTAGCCTAAATAAGGATTAGAATGGGTGCGGGCTTGGTAGACCAAAGGGCCTGTTCCTGTGGTGTATTTATATATTGACTTCCACAAACAATTTTTTAAAAGTCTTGCATGAAATACGATCCACCCTGAAAATAAGCCACGTACATTTAAAATTAATTTCTCTCATGAATGAAACTAGTAACTGGTTCTCGACAGAGAGAGAGGGAGAGGCGGACTGAAGATGGAGAGTAAAGAAGATAGGTGGAGAGAGTGTAGGTGGGGAGGTGGGGAGGGGATAGGTCAGTCCAGGGAAGACAGACAGGTCAAGGAGGTGGGGGTGCGGCTTGGTGTGGGAGGAAGGGATGGGTGAGAGGAAGAACCGGTTAGGGAGGCAGAGACAGGTTGGACTGGTTTTGGGATGCAGTGGGTGGGGGGGAAGAGCTGGGCTGGTTGTGTGGTGCAGTGGGGGGAGGGGACGAACTGGGCTGGTTTAGGGATGCAGTAGGGGAAGGGGAGATTTTGAAACTGGTGAAGTCCACATTGATACCATATGGCTGCAGGGTTCCCAGGCGGAATATGAGTTGCTGTTCCTGCAACCTTCGGGTGGCATCATTGTGGCAGTGCAGGAGGCCCATGATGGACATGTCATCTAGAGAATGGGAGGGAGAGTGGAAATGGTTTGCGACTGGGAGGTGCAGTTGTTTGTTGCGAACTGAGCGGAGGTGTTCTGCAAAGTGGTTCCCCCAGCCTCCGCTTGGTTTCCCCAATGTAGAGGAAGCCGCACCGGGTACAGTGGATGCAGTATACCACATTGGCAGATGTGCAGGTGAACCTCTGCTTAATGTGGAATGTCATCTTGGGGCCTGGGATGGGGGTGAGGGAGGAGGTGTGGGGACAAGTGTAGCATTTCCTGCGCTTGCAGGGGAAGGGTCCGGGTGTGGTGGGGTTGGAGGGCAGTGTGGAGCGAACAAGGGAGTCACGGAGAGAGTGGTCTCTCCGGAAAGCAGACAGGGGAGGGGATGGAAAAATGTCTTGGGTGGTGGGGTCGGATTGTAAATGGCGGAAGTGTCGGAGGATAATGCGTTGTATCCGGAAGTTGGTGGGGTGGTGTGTAAGAACGAGGGGGATCCTCTTGGGGCGGTTGTGGCGGGGGCGGGGTGTGAGGGATGTGTTGCGGGAAATACGGGAGACGTGGTCAAGGGCGTTCTCGATCACTGTGGGGGGAAAGTTGCGGTCCCAGGCCCCAAGATGACATTCCACATTAAGCAGAGGTTCACCTGCACATCTGCCAATGTGGTATGGATCGGCCATGCTAAATTGCCCATAGTGTTCAGGGAGGTGTGGGTTTAGGGGGATGGGTCTGGGTGGGATGCTTCAAGGGGCGGTATGGACTTGTTAGGCCGAAGGGCTTGCTTCCACACTGTAGGGAATCTAATCTAGTCTTTGTGGCAAAGCTTAGAGATAATGGGAACTGCAGATGCTGAAGAATCCAAGATAATAAAATGTGAGGCTGGATGAACACAGCAGGCCAAGCAGCATCTCAGGAGCATCTGTCTGATGAAAGGTCTAGGCTCGAAACGTCAGCTTTTGTGCTCCTGAGATGCTGCTTGGCCTGCTGTGTTCATCCAGCCTCACATTTTATTATTTTGTGGCAAAGCTTTCTCAGTTTTAACAGCTCTCTGTGTGAAGAAATTATACCTATGCTCTCTCTGCACTGAGCTAAGTGGATGACATTCCGCTGCTACCCACTAACCGAAGGAAATAATCTTTCCTATTCACTGTCTCAAGATCCTCCTTCATTCTCAGAGCATCTATTAAATCTATGCAGCCACCTCTGTGTGTGTGGGAATTGTCCCAATTTGTCAAATCAATCCCCATGTGGCTTGTCGCTCTTGTCACCTTTTTGATTATTCCGTGTACACACTTGACTGGTTTTGAAATCATTTCTCTAAAATGCTGCCCACAACGACACATTGTCAATGAAGTCCTGAAATTAATTACAACTTTGAGTTGCCATGTGAAAATTCCAGAGATGGTCCTGTTCCTTTCTATTTTGACACCTGAGAAGGCCTTCCTGTCTCTCACTGATAAACCAACCTTTATCATGAGCTTGATTTGGACAAACAGTACTTTTGTTGGTGTGCCTAATAACATGGGATTTCCACCCAGCTGATCCTACCTAACAATTTCAACTCCTGTTTGGATTACAAGTAATTTCTCATCTAATTATTGTCATCAATTGAGGGTTTATCGGTCCTTCTGCGCAATTTTTCATTTACTGTTTTCACACCATTTGCCAATTTACAGCCTTAAACATATGGTGTACTTATTCTCTGAGGCTAAGAATATCACATGAAATAATAAAAAAAATGCAAACGTAGGGCTGAGGTTTACATATTTTGGCTAAGTGCCATTTGCATCGAGTTATTTGGAGGGTTTCTCAGCATGAAGCCTGTGGAGATTTCATGCTGTACCTTACCAAACTCACCTCATTAACTACCTGTCCTACCCCTATGTTGACCGTCTTTTCAAATTCTTACCATGTGCACCTGGAATCACACATCAATCAATGGATATCCTGCAATAAGACTGGCATCCCTCGGGTTTGCGCCATCCTTAAAAGCTGCCATACACCCAGATACATGTTGGCAATCTGGTGGTACACCTCACCAACAACTTTATGGCATAGCAGCTGCAAAGCCACATTGCCCACAGAACAGGCATAGCTGACTCTCCTCCGTGCATACAACTCTGTTCTCACTCTAGCCACCAAAAAGGAAACAGAAAGAAAATGAACAGAGGCAGCAGTTCACCCCCACAATGCAACCACTATGGTGGCATCATGACCAACTTATACTCTATAACCCATGATGGTCCCCTGCAACCGCCCGCACTTCATGGAAACAGCCATGAATCTAGTTGTATCTGGCATCTAGTGTCTGACGCAGCCAAGCTCTGTCATGGGTAAGGAGAGGGTAGGTCCTCCTCCCCATTGTATTCAACTTCCTCATCCGAAGACCTGCCCCGTACCTCCAGTTCCTCAGCATCTTATCACATAATCTGGTTGCTTGCTTCTCCTGTGCAGTTGCCAGGATGCTAGGGCACGTTCTGTCTGGACTGTGCTCGATGAACAACTCCTCGACATAATGGACTCTGTCACTATCCTTGTCCCCACCTTTACAGCTGCCTCTCTTTCCCACCCCACCCCTGCCTTGCCTAACCTATCCCACCTCTTTTGTCAGTGACCTCTTCTAACACCCAACCTCCTTGCACATCTCTCAGCAATGAATGGGCTGACCCTGACCTTGCCCAGTGCGAGCTAATGACTAGCCATGATCACGGCCCTAGACTGTGTGTAAACAATGCCTATGACAAATGATGCAGGACTCATGACCAACATAGTCCCCTCACCTGCACTAACAGGTAAAACATAGCAAGGTGTGAGTGTACATACAAGCATATGGACTGCAGCAGGTCTAAAAGGCAGCTTGGCTAGCATTTTTAAGGGTAATTGGAAATGGGTAAAAAATGGCGGCCTAGCCAGTGACTCCCAACTGTGAACAAATTTAAAAATCGAATGCACCAAATTGGGCATTCTGCAGTCACATACACTACTAGGAATTTTACTGTTTCCTCAACATTCAAACTCTGCGCCTCTTCAAATCACAAACCGTAATTCGAGCGAAAGGTAAGCTGATGCTCTGCTTACACATCCACTTGGAAACTTTTGTTGATCTCCCCTGAAGTTATTTATTGTTCAGGGGAGATGCTGAGGTAAATAAAATGAGTACTTTCTCCAGTCATGAATTTGTCTGCATCCTAAATCAGCCATCATCGCAGCCTTTCAGTGTGATATTAGCCTTTAACATTGCTCACTACCTAATGGATGCCAATCATGATAAAAGGAGCTGAGTTGAGACGTGCAATTCAGTAATTTAGAACCATGTTTTAGGCAAATAGAAGATACTTTAATCACATCAATTTTGGTGAGGTATGAACCCATTCTTCACGAAGAACAAAAAAGCATGCTAATCCACTATGACGCGCAGTCCATCCTGTATAAATTTCTATAATAATGATCAATAGATTCTCAGTGTTCCAAAGCTGTTTCAGAACATTGCATTCCCTGTATTGTTGAAGATCAGACAGTCCATTTGGAAATTAAGCGCAATGGGCATGGTTATTCCTTTACTTTGAAGTGCAGTGGTACATGTGATAGGTTATGAACAGCATGCCAGCGCACACTGCTGAGAACATTGTGTGCCAGCCAGCTAATTAAGACCTGGCACATGAACTTGGGCAAGTGTTAAAGCCTATCATGGGCCATGACACTGGCGTCCCAGGGCACCAGAAGCTCCTAATCAATCAAGTGCTGGCAGCTCCTGGGCCTGGAGGACCAATGTTCGAGACCCTTTCCTTTGTCCGTTTGTTGTCATGGTGACGGGAGGGGTTTGGGGGCATGGGAGACCAGGGCAAAGGGTGGGACTGCAGCTTTAAGAAAGCTACATCCTTTCCCCTCCTCCATTCCTCCAATTGCCTTCAGACTGGGACAGGCGGAGGACCCCCATCAACCAGACGGGCAGGTTACCCTGATTTCCCAGTCAGGAAACTAGCCTCTATTCTCGCCAGACAGGAAGCCAGATCATTTGCAGCATAACGAGTGAAGACCCTTAAGTGATTGTTCATTGACCAGTTAAGGGCCTTAATTGGTGGCAGGTGGAGATAGTTGCCGATGGACCTTCTAACTCAGAGTTTACTTGTTGAGATGGCAAGATAGGAGGTGAGTATCTCTCCAGAGAAAACTTCAGAGTCAGAAGTCACGTGGCGCCAGGTTATAAACCAACAGGTTTATTTGAAATCTCAAGCCTTCAGAGCACTACTCCTTGGTCAGGTGAAGTGACCTGACATCTTCACCTGACAAAGGAACACTGCTCCAAAAGCTTGTGATTGGACTACAACCTGGTGTTGTGTGACTTCTGACTTTGTCCAACCCAGCCCAACACCGGCACCTGTGCAAGACAGAAAACTTGCCTAATTTTATCACCTTCACCCCACCTCCTGGGGGGAGAAATTGCATCCTGTGTACTTTGAAGTTTTAGAGAATGTTTTTGATGCCTCATTGGAGCGAACTTAAATCTAGCCAACAATTCATAACATGTGTTTGTCATCTCCTATAGCTTTGAATAAATCTGCGAAAATGTTCCATGCTAAAAGGAAGCCTGGTAATAGAACAGAGATTACCGGAGATGAAAAGCCAGCGTTTTGAACGTGTGAAATAATTAATGTGTACAGTTGGAACAGATTGGCTGAAGCACAAAATGTGTGCAAGAGTCTGCCCACTTTCTGTTTTGTTAACCCTCGCAGGTTCATTCAGGTATTTTACAAGGTGTAGCAAGTGTTGTCTGTCCCATTCATGGCTCATTGCAAACAGGCGTGAGTTTGGGGCACATCGAAAAAGCCATTGCTGGAGCCAAAATATTGTGAAATAAAGGGAAGGAGGAACAAGAGTAGCTCGGGATGCCAACCTGGAAGCATAGTATCAAAGACAGAGCAGTGCACATAACACCCAATTCAGTTTGATCCAGGTCAGAAGTCACACAACGCCAGGCTATAGCCCAACACGTTTATTTGAAATCACCAGCTTCTGCAGCGCTGCTCCTGGATCAGGGGATCCAATTTAATGCTATAACTAGATTTCGTGTTACATGAAATAGGTTGAAAAATGAAGGAATCTGAACTTCTCCCAAGTGTTACTAGTGTAACAAATAGAAAGGGATTTTACAGCACCACGCAATGGCAACAGTCTCATCTCAGGCCTTCTGAAAATACGCTTGGGCCTACTGGTCGAATAGGCTAATCAGCTGTGTCCCTGCAAATCAATATTCTGCATCTTACGTTGGGCTCACTGATGCAATGCACAGCATAGCCATTAAAACTAGCTTATCCAGGAACTTGTCACAAAGAAGAAGCAGCACTCAGCAATGTAAGATCATGTTTAAATGGAACATGACGCATCTTAGGCCTACAGAAATGAATCTTGTGTCGAGTGAACGTATTTGCTGAACAAATGAGAATGATGTGTGGATCTGATTTGCAGAGCAGATTAATGTAGCATTCAGGATTACAACATGTTTGCATCATTTGTTGGAACCATCCCCTGTACAGATTTATAAGGATATTTCAGAATAGATTTCCCAGACAGCAATGCCAACAACTTGAATTTATATAACACCTCTGGTCAACTCACCAGCGAGTTTAAATTTGTGCTAAGTGACACAGGAGACTAGCTGGGCAGAAGACTGAATGCTTGGGCAAAGAATTGGGTTCTAAGGAGCACCCTGAAAGGAGGAAAGAGAGATGCAGAGGTTTAGGGAAGGATTTTCAGAGATCAAGGTAGCCTGAAGTCACAGTAACCAATAGTAGAGTGGATAAGCAGGGAATTCGCAAGAGGTCTGATCTGGAGAAGTACAGAGATTGCAGTGATACCTGGGGCTGGAGGAATTCAGGGAAACAGGAGCTGCTGTATGAGGTAATGGTGTTCTGCAAGGGTTAATGGTGAGGTTTGCATCATGCTCCACCCATGCCCTTCAAAGGGAGATGATCGCCCAGTGGTATTATTGCTGGAGTGTTCATCCAGTGACCCAGGTAATGTTCTGGGGACCCCATTCAAACCCTGATATGGCAGATGGTGAAAATTGAATTCAATAAAATTCTGGAATTAAGAGTCTAATGACGTCCATGAATTCAATGTTGATAGTCAGGAAAATCCCATCTGGTTCACCAATGTCCTTTAGGGAAGGAAACTGCTGAACTACATGTGACTCCAAACCTACAACAATGTGGTTGACTCTGAACTGCCCTTAGGGCAATTAGGGACAGGCAATAAAATGATGGCCTAGCCAGCATGCCCTTATCTTGTGAAATGGATAAATAAAATGAACCCAATCTAATGATGCCAGACAGTATTTGCTGGGGTGAAGAGATCTCTACGAGGTCAGACATATTATCCTTGACTCCTATCAGTCACAGGATTTGAATTTAATTTGTGACTTTTATTACCAAGTAATAAACCACATCTTGTTGAGAGAAGTGCCTCTTCCCACTAAGACTTACTGGGAGTTCATTCTCTCCCATTGTTGACCAATCAAGCCTTGAGATCCAGTACAGAAAGGATTGGTCGCAGAAATCAACCACAAAAGCTTCATAGTTAGTTGCAGAGACATACAAATGGATTGAGGGACAAAACCACAAACAGACTTGTAAACCAGGATGAGATTTTTAAAAGTTGAGCTGTTATCAGACTGAAAGCCAATGAATATCAGAAGTAATACTCTGGAAGCTAGGATTCACCAATTTGTGTCTTATCTATGCTTTTTGAACACTGACTAATGTGTTGTGAGGCAGTTTGTAACTGGTTGTGATATTAATGTATTCAGTTTTACACTTTGTAACGTCGTTTTGTGCTGTTGACAAGAGTTGCTAGCAATGGAGGCTGGAGTTTCTTACATTTTAGGCACCTCATGGCAGCACTAAGCACTAAGCACTCCCAGGTCAAATTGAACATTATTCAGAAGCAGAGTAAAACTCACTTCACTCTATCCCAGGTAGACACATCAAGGTTTTCAGCACAGAAAGAGGCCATTCGGCCCGTGGTTGCCTGATCAAAATAGTTATTCTCATTATTGGACAGCACGGTGCCTCAGTGGTTAGCACTGCAGCCTCACAGCACCAGGGACCCGGGTTCAAATCTAGCCTCGGGTAACCATCTGTGTGGAGTTTGCACATTCTCCCCGTGTCTGTGTGGGTTTCCTCCTGCAGTCCAAAGATGTGCAGGCTAGGTGGATTGGCCAAGCTAAATTGCCTGTAGTGTTCAGGGGTGTGTGGGTGAGATGCTCCAAGGGGTGGTGTGGACTTGTTGGGCCGAAGGGCCTGTTTCCACACTGGAGGGATTCGAATCATATTTTCCAGCTCTTGGTCCTTTACCCTGGCAACCATGGCAATGCAAGTGAATATCTAAACACTGCTTTAATGTTATCAAGCTTCTGGCTTCAGCACCATCTCTATGGAAACATTTTTCTTCAATTCTCCTCTTAACCTTCTAGCTCTTATCTTAAATCTATAGCCCCCAGTTATTGTTATCTCCACTAATGGATTAATGCCTTCCTATCTACACTGTCTATGCACCTCATACATCTCTATTAGGTCACCTCAGAACCGTGATTGCTCGGCACGGTGGCTCAGTGGTTAGCACTGCAGCCTCACAGCGCCAGGGACCTAGGTTCAATTCCAGCCTCAGGTAACTGTCTGTGCGGAGTTTGCACATTCTCCCTGTGTCTGCGTGGGTTTCCTCCGGGTGCTCCAGTTTCCTTCCACAGTCCAAAGATGTGCAGGCTGGGTGGATCGGCCATGCTAAATTGCCTGAAGTGTTCAGGGGTGTGTGGATTATAGAGGGATGGATCTGGGTGGGATGCTGCAAGGGGCGGTGTGGACTTGTTGGGCTGAAGGGCGTGTTTATACCCTATGGGGAATCTAATCAAAGGAAAACAACCCCATCCTTTCAAATCCTTGCTCATTGTTCAGAACCTCCAAACCCAGCAGAGTCCTAATGTATCTCCTCTGAACTCATTTCAAGTGCAATCACATTCCTCCTGTAATATGGTGACCAGACCTACACACAGTTTGCCAGAAATGGCCTAACCAGCATTTTATATAGTCCCAGCATAGCCTCCTTGTCTTATGTTCTATACCTTGGTTAATAGATCATAGAATCCTTAAACTATTGAAGCAGGCCATTCAGCCCACATCAACCCTCGAAAAAGTATCCCGCCCAGACGCCCCACCCCCATAACCTTGCATTTACTATGACCAACCCACCTAGCCTGCACATCCCTGGATACTATGGACAAATTAACATGCATGTCTACCAAACCTGCACATCTTTGGTCTGTGGGAGGAAACGAGTGCAGACCCTGGAGAGTGTGCAAACTCCACAAAGACAGTTAACCAAGGTTGAAATTGAACACATGTCCCTGGCAGTGGAAGGCAGCAGCCCTAATAATGACAAGTTCCCCTGATACCTTCTTAACCGCTTTGTGTGCCTGCCCTGGTACCTTCAGGGATCTGTGCATCTGCACATCCAGGAACTTCTGACCTTCAGTACTTCCCAGGAACCTACCGTTCACAGTGTAATCCCTTGCTTTGTTAGCCTTTCCAGAGTGTATCACCATGTACTTAATCAGTGTGAATCCCTTTGTCCCCAGACCTGTCTGTTGATTCGTATCTGCAGTTTATTCTCATCACTAATTACCAGCCTACCAATGCTCATATCATCTGTGAATGCCTTGTTAAGTCCAATTCATTAAAATGCACCTCAAATGGCAAGGGCCCCATGTGCCAGGTCTTGCTTCAGATTAGCACTCATTGTGATTTTTTTCCACCACAACCTGGCTGTGGATTCTCTGATTAGAATTGCAGCGTGATTGTTCAGTTGTTGACTTCTCAGCTGAACACCCATGTCCAGGATATGGGTGTTGTCTAAGTGTGTAAGGGTCTGAAAGTGTTAATGCTGAGGGGTGCCTTAAGCTCCATCCAGTATGATGATCCCGTATGGACTTGGAGTCATGAAAGAATAAGATGTACCATTGCAGGCTCCCCACATAGCCTCTGTAACAATATTATTAAAATGTATAGTTGCTATCATGCAATAAATTGTACCTTATTTAAGATATGACCCTTCTCAATGGAATACCAATTTGGTTTCCACCTACTACGCTACATCAAGCAAACTGAGGAAAGAAGATGGTGGCAGCAAATCTACACAGAAATTCAAAACAAAATTACACTCCCTTCCCAATGGCATTGTAGGTGGTACTTATGCCAGAGGGACCGCACTGGTTCACAATGGTTGCTCATCACCACGTTCACAAAGGTAGTTAGGGATTCGCTCATATCTCAAAGAAGATTTTAGAAAACTTTTCACAGCCAGCAGTCAGGTGGAAATTGCATGTCATCAGCCTGAGCTGAATTTAAACCTTTGAGAGATGAAATACATTTACATAATGAGTTATGCTGATCACTGAGACTGGTCCCTGTTGTAGAATAGGAAAGCCCAAGGCTTATTCAGTTTTGGGTCTCAGGCTGCATTTCAATAAATTCTAGTTGAACTCAGATACTTAATAGTACCAGAATTGTCAACAATCCAATTGTTGAAAATTCCACAACACCTGTGCCAATCTGTACCAATATGTCCTTGTATGTGTTTCTGGTACCTCTATGGCCTGGAGATTACTAGATGCAAGCCCCCTAAAAAAAAACTCAGAACTTTTGTCTTCTGCCTGGGAAAACTCATGGATAATGAGATATTTTCTGATAGGCTTCCTAATTCAGGGATTCCTTCTCAGTAATTGCACTTTCCATTTCCCTCATGTTTAAAAAAAAAGCTTCTTGTTTGAGCCACAAATAGAACTGGGGAAACATAGGCGGTCTGGCATCCCTGAGAAAACCAGCATGGAGGAGGGCGGGGATATTGCAATCCTGAGGAATGAAGATGCAGAGAACTTGGTTCTTGAATACTGAAGGGAAGATATTTTTAAATCAGCCTGTCTAACCAGACATGGTATGACACGACTCCACAGCAGATGGAAACCAGGCCCTCTGATGAAGTGTCTAGGCCCGAAACGTCAGCTTTTGTGCTCCTGAGATGCTGCTTGGCCTGCTGTGTTCATCCAGCCTCACATTTTATTATCTTGGAATCTCCAGCATCTGCAGTTCCCATTATCTCTCTCTCTCTCTCTCCCTTCTGCTTAGTGTGGTTTGAATACAGCCTGCAAAAACTTTTACTAAGGCTCTGGATTACCAAACCAGGAGGCTTTTTTTTATAAATATACTTTTTTCAAAGAAGTCAATTTGTATATGTACATTGTTACAAATACAGTTCCCTTTTTTAATATTTGCATATCAAATAAACAAACAGACCATTCGACTTTGACTATCCAAAAACCAAAATTGTCTCTCATACGTGTAATACTAATACATATATTTGAGGCAGTAGGAAGGCTTGTAACTGAATGGACCCTCATTTACCTTCAGCAGAAAGACCTGAGACAGTGGTAATTCCTTCTGCTACAAGCTTTAGTGCGTCACTCAGCAAATACTTCTGGGTCTTGGAATGTGCCGGTCTGCAACACTTGGTCAGAGTCAACTCCTAGCTTTGGAATACCAACAAGTTTCAAGCAGACCAAAGAGTGTCTTTCACTGAGTTGATGGCCCTCCAGGCGCAGCTGATGTTTGTCTCGGTGTGCATCCTAGGGTACAGACTGCCGAGCACAGAGTCCTGCGTCACAGAGCTGCTCGGGATGAACCTCGACAAAAACCACCGCGTCTTTCTCCAGGCTTCCGTTGCAAAGGCACATTCCAGCAGGAGATGTGTGACAGTCTCAACTCCCCCTGCAGCTGCTTTGAGGGCAATGTGTGGTGGCACACATACATAAAGGATCTCACAGGTAGTACTCTTCTCACTATCAGCCAAGCAATGTGCTTGTTGGAAAGTTCCAGTGATGAGGCATTCTGCCAAATGACTTGTTGCCTCCTCAGTCTGGCAGCTGGAGTGTAATTATTTTACTCAGCCTGCTAAGACATTTATGTTTATGATGTGACGGTGCCGTGTTGGATTGGTGTGGACAAGGCCAGAAATCACTTGGCACCAGGTTATAGTCCAACAGATTTATTTGAAATTACAAGCTTTCGGAGCGCAGAAACTTCATCAGGTGTTAGGACTAAGGCTCTGAAAGCATGTGTTTTATAATAAACCTGTTGGACTATAACCTGGTGTTGTGTGATTCCTGGCTTCGAGGTTATGTTTAAACACACCTCCAGGTGCAGTTTGGATTTGAAACCTGCATCTGCTTGCCCAGAGGTAGGGACATGACCAGTGCCTCACAAGAATCCTTATCTTCAAAAGAAGGCATTAGATAAATCAGAAGAGAAATAACAAACAGGGCTGCATAATCCCTCAAAGATTAGAATGATTTATTTTAATTTGATAGGCTGCTGAAATCTATTATGAAGCAGCACTCAGAGCTTGTTTTCATTGTGCCAGTCAGTAACCTGGAAGCTAATTACAATTCATTTGCGCCTAATCTGTGGCTATTGGTAATAACCCCAGGGAGCTGCAGTGCTTCTCTTTCGATGGTATAATGCTGCAAGAAGAACTTTTGTGCAAGTAACCAAGTTATACAATTAAGCAATCACCATGGAAATGAATGAGGAATCAGCACTGCTTGCAATTCCTTATTAGAAGCATTTGCAGTTCCCAATCACATTCATTCTGAAGGAAAATAACAGAGCCTCATCCAATAAGCTAATGCATTTAATAATCGACTGTACATTTGATTTGCTGACATTTGTACATAATAACACATGCAGTTTGCTGCCTGCCTGTCAAATAGAGAGTAGAGAGTTTGCTTTGAGAAAATCAGGAAATCCAACCAACCATTAATTATGTAAATAAAATTGCAAGAATAAGATCGAAGGCCAGAATTTTGAACAAATGGCTTTGTAAATTAATCTATTTAATTAAATGGGTATGTATGAAATAACATGGGGGAAATTGGGATTTTGGATTAGATTGAATCAAGTTGGCTTTGTGATTAAATTTTATGAGGGGGAGGCATAGTTTTGCTGTAATAACATTTATTTGCCTACTGTAATTGTGCGTAAAATCAAATTCTGTAGAAACCTTTTTATGTTTTTTACCTAAGATTTTGTTGGGAGGCATTTTAATTCACATTTAATATTTAATGAGAGTTCACCCAGTGTGCTGGTTAACATGCATCTCTATTTTTAATTCACATGTAGGATGTGAGGGTTAAGAGTCAACCACATTGCTCTAATCCAGCTCTTTATTCAGGATTTTTATTTTGGGAATTCAAGATACACCATTTGACATGGCGTGATTTGAGCCCATGTCCCCAGAACATTGACCTGTGTACTGGTTTACTAGTCGAGTAGTATTACCACTTCCAGCCTCAGTTCTCAATCAGAATCATTAAACTAGATTCTCTGATCATTTGCATCGTGATTGTTTGGAGATTTTGTGCAAGTTGGCTGCAGGTTATGCCCACAGTGCAGAAGAAGGCCATTCAACCCATTGCATCTTTACTGACGAGCTGAAAATTTTGACCATGCCAAGCTCCTGCCCTTTTCCTGTAACCCTGTATGTTGTTTCAAGTTAAATCATCCACTGCCCTCTTGAATGCTTCAATTGAACCTGCTTCCATTGCATTTCCAGCCAGTAAATTCCAAACCCCAACTACCTTCTGAATATGGAACTGAATGTTGAGTATCCTTTAGAACAAAGAACGAAGAAACCGACAGCACAGGAACAGGCCCTTCAGCCCTTCAAGACTGCGCCGATCAAGATCCTCTGTCTAACCTGTCATCTATTTTCTAACGGTCTCTGTCCATTTGCTCCCTGCCCATCCATGTACCTGTCCAAATATATCTTAAAAGACGCTAATGTGTCTGCGTCTACCACCTCCACTGGCAACGCGTTCCAGGTACCCACCACCCTCTGTGTAAAGAACTCTCCACGCATATCTCCCTTAAACTTTCCTCCTCTCACTTTGAACTCATGACCGCTAGTAATTGAGTCCCCCACTCTGGGAAAAAGCTTCTTGCTATCCACCCTGTCTATACCTCTCATGATTTTGTCGACCTCAATCAGGTCCCCCCTCAATCTCTGTCTTTCTAATGAAAATAATCCTAATCTACTCAACCTCTCTTCATAGTTAGCACCCTCCATACCAGGCAACATCCTGGTGAACTTCCTCTGCACCCTCTCCAAAGCATCCACATCCTTTTGGTAATGTGGCGACCAGAACTGCACACAGTATTCCAAATGTGGCCGAACCAAAGTCCTATACAAGTGTAACATGACCTGCCAACTCTTGTACTCAATACCCCGCCCAATGAAGGAAAGCATGCCATATGCCTTTTTGACCACCCTATTGACCTGCGTTGCCACGTTCAGGGGACAATGGACCTGAACACCCAGATCTCTCTGTTCATCAATTTTCCCGAGGACTTTTCCATTTACTGTATAGTTCACCCTTGAATTTGATCTTCCAAAATGCATCACCTCGCATTTGCCTGGATTGAACTCCATCTGCCATTTATCTCCCCAACTCTCCAGTCTATCTATATTCTGCTGTAATCTCTGACAGCCCCCTTCACTATCTGCTACTCCACCAATCTTAGTGTCATCTGCAAACTTGCTGATCAGACCACCTACACCTTCTTTCAAATCATTTACGTATATCACAAACAACAGTGGACCCAGCACAGATCCCTGTGGAACACCACTGGTCACAGGTCTCCAATTTGAGAAACTCCCTTCTACTACAACCCCCTGTCTCCTGTTGCCTAGCCAGTTTTTTCTCCATCTAGCTAGCACACCCTGGACCCCATGTGACTTCACTTTCTTCATCAGTCTGCCATGGGAAACCTTATCAAACGCCTCACTGAAGTCCATGTATATGACATCTACAGCCTTTCCCTCATCAATCAACTTTGTCACGTCCTCAAAGAATTCTATTAAGTTGGTAAGACATGACCTTCCCTGCACAAAACCATGTTGCCTATCACTGATAAGCCCATTTTCTTCCAAATGGGAATAGATCCTATCCCCCAGTATCTTCTCCAGTAGCTTTCCTACCACTGACATCAGGCTCACCGGTCGATAATTACCTGGATTATCTTTGCTGCCCTTCTTAAACAAGGGGACAACATTAGCAAGTCTCCAGTCCTCAGGGACCTCACCCGTGTCTAAGGATGCTGCAAAGATATCTGTTAAGACCCCGGCTAATTCCTCTCTCGCTTCCCTCAGCAATCTGGGATAGATCCCATCCGGACCTGGGGACTTGTCCACCTTAATGTCTTTTAGGATACCTAACACTTCCTCCTTCCTTATGTCAACCTGACCTAGAGTAAGCAAACATCTATCCCTAACCTCAACATCCGTCATGTCCCTCTCCTTGGTGAATACTGATGCAAAATACTCATTAAGAATGTCACCCATTTTCTCTGACTCAGCGCATAACTTTCCTTCCTTTGACCTCAAGTGGGCCAATCCTTTCTCTAGTTACCCTCTTGATCTTTATATGTGAATAAAAGGCTTTTGGATTTTCCTTAACCATGTTTGCCAGCAATATCTCATGTCCTCTCTTAGCCCTCTTAATCCCTCGCTTCAGGTTCGCACTACATTCCCGATATTCTTGCAAAGCTTCGTCTGTCTTCGGTCGCCTAGACCTCATGTATGCTTCCTTTTTTCTCTTGGCTAGTCTCACAATTTCACCTGTCATCCATGGATCCCTAATCTTGCCTTTTCTATTCCTCATTTTCACAGGAACATGTCTCTCCTACACGCTAATCAACCTCTCCTTAAAAGCCTCCCACATATCAAATGTGGATTTACCTTCAAACAGTTTCTCACAATCTACATTCCTCAGATCCTGCCGAATCTTGGTATAGTCGCCTTCCCCCAATTTAGAACTCTTCCTTTAGGACCACTCCTATCCTTGTCCATGAGTATTGTAAAACTTACGGAATTGTGGTCGCTATTTCCAAAGTAGTCCCCTACTGTAATATCAACCACCTGGCCGGGTTCATTCCCCAGCACCAGGTCCAGTATGGCCCCTTCCCGAGTTGGACTACATACGTACTGCTCTACAAAACCCTCCTGGACAGACCTTATAAATTCTGCTCCATCTTGACCCCTAACACTGAGTGAACCCCAGTTAATGTTGGGAAAATTAAAATCTCCCATCACCACCACCCTGTTTCTCCTACACCTTTCCATTATCTGTTTACATATTTGTGCCTCTATCTCACGCTCGCTGTTGGGAGGCCTGTAGTACAGCCCCAGCATTGTTACTGCATCCTTCCTATTTCTGAGTTCTACCCATATTGCCTCACTGCTTGAGTCCTCCATGGGGCCCTCCTTCAGTGAGGCTGTGATATTGTCTTTGACCATTACTGCAACTCCTCCACCCCTTTTACCTCCCTCTCTATCCCGCCTGAAGCATCAATATCCTGGGACAACTAGTTGCCAATCATGCCCTTCCCTCACCCAAGTCTCAGTAATAGCAATAACATCATACTTCCAGGTACCGATCCAAGCCCTAAGCTCATCTGCCTTATCTACTACACTTCTTGCATTAAAACAAGTGCACCTCAGACCACCTGTCCCTTTGTGTTCATCGTCTGCTCCCCGACTACTATTCCCTTTAGTCACACTGACTCCATTATCTAGTTCCCTACAGGCTTTCGTTACGACCTCTTTTCTGTCCAATATTTGGTTCCAATCCCCCTGCCACATTAGTATAAACCCTCCTCCAAAGCATTGGCAAAATCACCCCCAAGGACATTGGTTCCAGTCTGGCTCAGGTGTAGACTGTCCAATTTGTAATAGGCCCACCTTCCCCAGAACCGGTTCCAATGTCCCAAAAATCTGAACCCCTCCCTCCTATACCATCTCTCAAGCCACGCATTCATCCTGGCTATTCTTTCGTTTCTGCACTGACTAGCATGTGGCACTGGTAGCAATCCTGAGATTATTACCTTGGAGGTCCTGCTTTTTAAACTTGGCTCCAAATTCTTCTTGTAGGACCTCATCCCGTTTTCTGCCATGTACATTCAAAATAAAATGCTGTGAAAAGTGCGCATCATCACTTGTACATAAGCACCATTTGTAGAATATAATAAAGAAAGATAGCCGAAAGAGAGTCTGACTTTCCTTTTTTGCTACTATATCACCGCCAGAGTCCCACTCCAGGATTTCCAGCCCACACGATGCTATCGAGAGTGTCCAGCTCCAGGCTGCACAGTCCGCACCATGCCACTGTTGAGGGCTCACTCCATGCAGATAATGAGAGCCCCTCTCCTGGCCGACACACTGACTAACTCAGCCACCACTTCCGAAAACGCCGCTGCCACTCTGGAACCCATTGAAGCCGAGTCTACCAAAGAGCTCCGTTTGCCACCCATCACTCCGGGACGCGGCCCCAACATGCCCCGTGCACGTGGCCACACTGTTGGTCGGGTCCGCGGCTCCTCTGCTGCTCTGAAACATGGCCCTTCCACCACTCTGGGGACTCGGCCCCTCCAGGACTCGCTCTGACCCATGTCCAATCCTCCAACGTCCCTCCAGCCTGTACTCACTCCACTGCCACTGCACAACACAGCCCTCCCCAGTGTGCAGCTCCCACCCAGTCATCAGAAATGACTTCTTTCTTCAAATTAGAGTTAAATACTTGAAGTTAAAAATAGTTAAGGGGTGGGGGAGGTGAATACTGCAAAGAGGAGAGGGAAAAGGAATGAAAAAAAGAAAGAAAAAGGAAAAGGAAGTCGCGAACAGAGGAGATCTGGCTGGAGTATCTTAACCGACTGTTATCTTGCTTCTGAATGAAACAGTTTCCTCCTTACCTTGCAATTGTTCCTTTGTGAATACTTTAAAACTGTGCTTTCTGGTTCTTGGTCTATTTAACAGTGGAAACAGCTTATCCCTAATCACCCTGTGCATGATTTTGAAAATGCCTATCAAATCCCTTCTAATACTTTGTGGTGGCTGAGTGGTTAGCAATGCTGCCTCACCGCATCAGGGACTGGGCTCACCCCCAGCCTGAGGTGACTGTCTGTGTGGACTTTGCACATTCTCCTTGTGTGGGTTTCCACCAGGTGCTCTGGCTTCCTCCCACAGTCCAAAGATGTGCAGGTTAGGTGGATTGGCCGCGTTACATTGCCCCGGGGATGTGCAGGTTCGGTGGATTGGCTGTGCTACATTGCCCCAGGCATGTGCAGTCTCGGTGGATTGGCCGTGCTACATTGCCCCAGGGATGTGCAGGTTGGGTGGATTGGCTGTGCTACATTGCCCCAGGCATGTGCAGTCTCGGTGGATTGGCCGTGCTGCATTGCCCCAGGGATGTGCAGGTTGGGTGGATTGGCTGTGCTACATTGCCCCAGGCATGTGCAGTCTCGGTGGATTGGCCGCGTTACATTGCCCCAGGGATGTGCAGGTTAGGTGGATTGGCCGTGCTACATTGCCCCAGGCATGTGCAGTCTCGGTGGATTGGCCGTGCTACATTGCCCCAGGGATGTGCAGGTTGGGTGGATTGGCTGTGCTACATTGCCCCAGGGATGTGCAGGTTCGGTGGATTGGCCGTGTTACATTGCCCCAGGGATGTGCAGGTTCGGTGGATTGGCCGTGCTACATTGCCCCAGGGATGTGCAGGTGAGGTGGATTGGCCGTGCTACATTGCCCCAGGGATCTGCAGGTTAGGTGGATTGGCCGTGTTGCATTGCCCCAGGGATGTGCAGGTTCGGTGGATTGGCCATGTTACATTGCCCCAGGGATGTGCAGGTTCGGTGGATTGGCCGTGCTACATTGCCCCAGGGATGTGCAGGTGAGGTGGATTGGCCGTGCTACATTGCCCCAGGGATGTGCAGGTTAGGTGGATTGGCTGTGTTGCATTGCCCCAGGGATGTGCAGGTTGGGTGGATTGGCTGTGCTACATTGCCTCAGGGATGTGCGGCATAGGTGGGATTGGCCGTGTTACATTGCCCCAGGGATGTGCAGGTGAGGTGGATTGGCCGTGCTACATTGCCCCAGGGATGTGCGGCATAGGTGGATTGGCCGTGCTACATTGCCCCGGGGATGTGCAGGTTAGGTGGATTGGCTGTGCTACATTGCCCCAGGGATGTGCAGTATAGGTGGATTGGCCGTGCTACATTGCCCCAGGGATGTGCGGCATAGGTGGATTGGCCGTGCTACATTGCCCCGGGGATGTGCAGGTTAGGTGGATTGGCTGTGCTACATTGCCCCAGGGATGTGCAGTATAGGTGGATTGGCCGTGCTACATTGCCCCAGGGATCTGCAGGTTAGGTGGATTGGCCGTGTTGCATTGCCCCAGGGATGTGCAGGTTCGGTGGATTGGCCGTGTTACATTGCCCCAGGGATGTGCAGGTTCGGTGGATTGGCTGTGCTACATTGCCCCAGGCATGTGCAGTCTCGGTGGATTGGCCGTGCTACATTGCCCCAGGGATGTGCAGGTTGGGTGGATTGGCTGTGCTACATTGCCCCAGGGATGTGCAGGTTCGGTGGATTGGCCGTGTTACATTGCCCCAGGGATGTGCAGGTTCGGTGGATTGGCCGTGTTACATTGCCCCAGGGATGTGCAGGTGAAGTGGATTGGCCGTGCTACATTGCCCCAGGGATGTGCAGGTGAGGTGGATTGGCCGTGCTACATTGCCCCAGGGATCTGCAGGTTAGGTGGATTGGCCGTGTTGCATTGCCCCAGGGATGTGCAGGTTCGGTGGATTGGCCGTGTTACATTGCCCCAGGGATGTGCAGGTTCGGTGGATTGGCCGTGCTACATTGCCCCAGGGATGTGCAGGTGAGGTGGATTGGCCGTGCTACATTGCCCCAGGGATGTGCAGGTTAGGTGGATTGGCTGTGTTGCATTGCCCCAGGGATGTGCAGGTTGGGTGGATTGGCTGTGCTACATTGCCTCAGGGATGTGCGGCATAGGTGGGATTGGCCGTGTTACATTGCCCCAGGGATGTGCAGGTGAGGTGGATTGGCCGTGCTACATTGCCCCAGGGATGTGCGGCATAGGTGGATTGGCCGTGCTACATTGCCCCGGGGATGTGCAGGTTAGGTGGATTGGCTGTGCTACATTGCCCCAGGGATGTGCAGTATAGGTGGATTGGCCGTTCTACATTGCCCCAGGGATGTGCGGCATAGGTGGATTGGCCGTGCTACATTGCCCCGGGGATGTGCAGGTTAGGTGGATTGGCTGTGCTACATTGCCCCAGGGATGTGCAGTATAGGTGGATTGGCCGTGCTACATTGCCCCAGGGATCTGCAGGTTAGGTGGATTGGCCGTTCTACATTGCCCCAGGGATGTGCAGGTTCGGTGGATTGGCCGTGTTACATTGCCCCAGGGATGTGCAGGTGAGGTGGATTGGCCGTGTTACATTGCCCCAGGGATGTGCAGGTTCGGTGGATTGGCCGTGCTACATTGCCCCAGGGATGTGCAGGTGAGGTGGATTGGCCGTGCTACATTGCCCCAGGGATCTGCAGGTTAGGTGGGTTGGCTGTGCTACATTGCCTCAGGGATGTGCGGCATAGGTGGGATTGGCCGTGTTACATTGCCCCAGGGATGTGCAGTATAGGTGGATTGGCCGTGCTACATTGCCCCAGGGATGTGCGGTATAGGTGGATTGGCCGTGCTACATTGCCCCAGGGATGTGCAGGTTAGGTGGATTGGCTGTGCTACATTGCCTCAGGGATGTGCAGTATAGGTGGGATTGGCCGTGTTACATTGCCCCAGGGATGTGCGGCATAGGTGGATTGGCTGTGCTACATTGCCCCAGGGATGTGCGGCATAGGTGGATTGGCCGTGCTACATTGCCCCGGGGATGTGCAGGTTAGGTGGATTGGCTGTGCTACATTGCCCCAGGCATGTGCAGGTGAGGTGGATTGGCCGTGTTGCATTGCCCCAGGGATCTGCAGGTTCGGTGGATTGGCTGTGCTACATTGCCCCAGGGATGTGCAGGTTCGGTGGATTCGCCGTGCTACATTGCCCCGGGGATGTGCAGTCTCGGTGGATTGGCTGTGCTACATTGCCCCAGGGATGTGCAGGTTAGGTGGATTGGCCGTGTTACGTTGCCCCAGGGATGTGCAGGCTGGTTCACGCCAAAGTAAGCCGTGAACTTATTTGTCACATAGACGACCAATTTCCACTTTCAAAATGCAGCACAGTCACTCAGCCCAGCAAACCCAGACCCAAAACATCAGCTTCCCTGTTGCTTTGATGCTGCTTGGCCTGCTGTGTTCATCCAGCTCTACACCTTGTTATCTCTATCTTCCGCCCAATTTGTTTTATGTACTTTGCCATCTCTAGATTCCAAACCCTGACTGGTTAATATTCATTTCTCACCCTCCATAAATGTCAGCTCACTGCAAATCCGGCGAGTTTTGAGAAGATTTGTAGCTCAGGTTGAGGTTCTGGATGTGAGTTTGCTCGCTGAGCTGGAAGGTTAGTTTTCAGACGTTTCGTCACCATTCTAGGTAACATCATCAGTGAGCCTCCGACGAAGCGCTGGTGTTATGTCCCGCTTTCGATTTATCTGGTTAGGTTTCCTTGGGTTGGTGATGTCATTTCCTGTTCTTTTTCTCAGGGGATGGTAGATTGGCTCCAAGTCAATGTGTTTGTTGATGGAATTCCGGTTGGAATGCCATGCTTCTAGGAATTCTCGTGCATGTCTCAGTTTGGCTTGTCCTAGGATGGATGTGTTGTCCCAATCAAAGTGGCGTCCTTCCTTATCTGTATGTAAGGATACGAGTGTTAGTGGGTCATGTTGTTTTGTGGCTAGTTGATGTTCATTGTCAATGAACATCAACTAGCCACAAAACAACATGACCCACTAACACTCGTATCCTTACATACAGATAAGGAAGGACGCCACTTTGATTGGGACAACACATCCATCCTAGGACAAGCCAAACTGAGACATGCACGAGAATTCCTAGAAGCATGGCATTCCAACCGGAATTCCATCAACAAACACATTGACTTGGAGCCAATCTACCATCCCCTGAGAAAAAGAACAGGAAATGACACCACCAACCCAAGGAAACCTAACCAGATAAATAGAAAGCGGGACATAACACCAGCGCTTCGTCGGAGGCTCACTGATGATGTTACCTAGAATGGTGACGAAACGTCTGAAAACTAACCTTCCAGCTCAGCGAGCAAACTCACATCCAGAACACTGCAAATCCAATTACTGCTGTCCTATCCCACTCCAAATCCCACTAAACTAAACACTAAATAAAAGCTGAAAGAACTGCGGATGCTCTAAATGAGAAATGAAAACAGAAGTTGCTGGAAAAGCTCAATAGATCCGGCAGCCTCTGCAAAGGAAATCAGATTTAACGTTTTGGGTCCGGTGACCCTTCCTCAGAACTTTCTCAGATCCTCTTCACAGATGCTGCCAGAGCTGCTGAGCTTTTACAGCAACTTCTGTTCTTGTTAACTAAACACTTCTCTTTCCTGATGATGTTGGCTTCTTGTTTTCCAACACTGCAGATTTAACAATCTCAGCTTTGTGTTCGAACCCATCTCTGTTCCTGCCTTTCTATGTCACTGTAATCTTCTGCTTTATGCCACTTTGCCAAAACCATCTCAAACTCCCTTAACCTCGCCATTCGTCCTATGTCCCACGTTTCTGAGATACCCCCTCCCCACCTCTCTTGTCCTTTAAGGCCCTCTCTTTAAATCTCACCTCTTCACTGTAGGATTCTCCTCACTCTTAGACTTTTTTTGGACATTGCAGTAAGGCCAGGATTTATTGCTGATCCCTTAATGTCCTTGAGAGGTGGCTGGTGAGCAGCTTTCTTACCCATGGCAGTCCATCTCTTGCAGGTACATTTGCAATGCTTGTCTGTCTGTAGTATTATGGAGTAACAGTTGTTTGCCACTACTCTTCAGAGGGCAGTTAATTGTCATCTACATTGGCCTGAACCTGGAGTCACATCTAGGCCAGACCTGATATGGGTGGCAGATTTCCTCCTTTGAGAACTTTTGTGAATTTATGGCAATCAAGTATTTTCATTGAATTTAAACTGTCTGAGCTGACATGGTCGGAGTTGACCTCATGTCTGTGGGTTATCGTCAATGATCATTGCCATTATGCTGCCATTCCCACCCATTGAGACACTCAGAATTATTTCCAGATTATTTTTCATGTTGAACGTGCTACTCTAGCTACAAGCTATTAACCTCAGAGGACAGTGAATTCCAGAAAATGGGAGACGTGGCATCACACTGGCCAGGGCATTTTGATATGTTTTGGAGTGAATTCACTGATTATTTGAATTCGGATGGTGTGATCAGACCCTTATTTATGATAAACAACAATCCTCTGAATGATGATGGGTCATTGCCTTTTCACAAAGAAGATAAATTTATACAGCATCTCAGATGTTTGGTACAGGTTGTGTGGGTGATGCAGAATGTTATTGCATTGATTGTCAGCCTTGGGGTAAGTTTAATCCTTCCTGAGTTCTAGGCTTTTGGTACAACATAAAAGTGGCACAAGATTTGTTTACAGTTTGGGCAGTGAGCTGTTAAATTCTGGACTACATTGTCTGAAAAGCCAGTGGGAGAAAAAAACTTCAACAGTGAGGTATATATCATTGAAATGGAAAATTTTGCAGGGATCTAGGGAAAGAACAGGAGCAGAGGACTACAGTGGATAGCTCAGATGTGATGAGTGAATGGCCTCCAAATCTACAGCAATAGCCTGTGATTCTATGTTCATTGCTAATCAGTTTAACATAGTTTGCTAATGATTTTCCACATGGTAATTTCTGTGCTCATTTCACATTCTCTGTAAAAGATGTCCATGATCTCGCTTTCCCTGCTGTCTCTATTTGGACAGAAACATTGAAGTACACAGTTACATTGATCAACCATCCACCATTTATTGTGGTAAGTGCCAATTTACCCACTCAGCATATGCTCAGCTCTTCAATTGAGTATTAATCGTTCAAAGTTAGCAACATTCTGTTCTCTTGGCAGTGCGCAGCAAAGTGAAACCAGTGAAAATAAAACCCACTCTTCTTTAATTTCAGATGAGCCATTTCAGGAAAAATTAGTGATCCCAAATTAGGACATTGCCCTTATGCTCAGCGAACAGATAGGGCAGTTGTTTCAATCTTCCACATCAAAGAGAGCCTGCTAATGAGGGTGTTAATAGAAACATGGCTGTAACCAATAGATGCATAAAGACGAGAACTGCAAAGGCGTACATTCCCACAAACTAGGGACTGAAAGCTAATTTTCACCTGCAAGCATGAAAGCGGGCAGATATCACCTTAAATTACCATCAACAGAGTGCCCATTGACGCCTCTTCCCACTACTCTTATCCTGACTACAGTCGTATGAAGATGGGAGTGTGTGTAAGTGTTGGGTGGGCTGACCAGCCCTAGCCTAAATAAGGCCACTATGCCACTGCTTCTCTGACTAAACAAAGACTGGCACTCAAGCTTGGCAGGCTTCACCCCAGGCATTCTCAAATGGAATTGGGCTCATACCTTCACTCCAGAATACCACATACCTGTTCCTGCAGACCAGTGAAGAAGGAGGTGGGTGTGGAGGTAGATGGGGTGTCTCTTGCCACATGTCCATTGCCCATTGGAAGCTCTACCCCACATTTATCCTTGCCTCCATTCATGTCCATCCTCCCACAATGCTCTGCCCAACATGGCCTCTACCCACTCGCGCCATGTCAGCCTGGCAACAGTCAAACCCTGGACATAGCTGAACGTCCAGGGTTTGTTGCTTAATGTCACCTCCCAGGTCTACTTGCAGTGCCCACTACTCCTACTGGTGGGCAGAACTGCTGACCTCCAATTGGCCACCTCTTTGAGGTTGAGCTTCCTCCTGTCAGTGGACTGACACCCTACCTCCAACCAACGAAAAGGGGCACTGCCCCAGGAATTAAAGTAGAATGAGATGGGCAAGCAGTGGTGGACTCTGTCCAGAAATTTAGCCTGGGGTGTGGGCATCCTGCCCTCAGCCCAATGAGTTTTGTTATGTGCAGGTGGTGAAGTAAAATGGGGCATGGCAGCAATGCAAAGTATTTCTCATTATTGTTACAGAGAAGAAGAGAGAAATCAGTTGCATTTATATAGTGACTTAGAACCTCAGGATGTGCTTTATACACAAGTCGATACATTTTGGAGTCTAACTATTGGTGTAATTTTGGACAATCAATTGCCATGCAGTTGAGTATCACGTAGCAACATGACAGATTAGCTCAGTTGGCTGGATGGCTGGTTTACAATGCAACATGTTGACAACAGAATGGGTTAAATTCTCTCACCAGATTACCATGAAGACTCTCTTTCTCAACCTCTGTCTTTGCTTGAAGTATGCTACAAGTAGCCTTTTGAGTAATTTTGGTTGAAGGATAAGAACTGGACAAGTCACGAAGAAGAATCTTACTGTTCTTTATCCAAGTGATGCCATGGGATCTTCGACACCCACCAAAGAGAACAGATGGGGCCTTGGTTGAGCACAAATTTGGCAGCACCAGCATTGGCATACTGCACTGGAATGTCAGTCTAGATAATATGCTCGATATGAATGAGCTGAGAGTCACTGTCCATGATACCAAGACAATGTATGACTGTGTGTAAGATCAGGAAGCCTTTGTGAATATAAACGCAATGGCAATCAGCTGGAATACTCTCTGATGGTTGGAGATTTACCTAAAACAAAGGAAGGTGAAATGTCTGTCGGAGGTCAGTCATCTAATTCTCACCATATGTCAGCAGGGGACATTGATGACCTAGATCTAACCATGTGCAATTGTTTTATCAATAACTTTCTCCGAAATGGGCATGCTCACTAATGATTGAATAAAGCTCATCCCAATACCTTGGACACGGAAGCAGCCCATGTCAGGATAAGACTGTAAAATATATCGTATATATACCGATCTTTACAAAGTACCTGGATGAGCACTTGAAGTCTACGTGCTAAGTGCAGGAAGATGGGATTACCTTAAGTCATAACTTGTTTTTTTAGGGTTTGATGGACAAAAGGTTTTCTTCTCTATTGATTCTATGCTTCCACTTTATCGATGATACTTGTTACTTCATCAAACAATTCTATTAAATTTTCAGGCATGATTTCCCCTTCATAGAAAATATGCCGACCCTGCTTGAACATATTTCTAAATGCTCTACTATTACATCCTTACGTATAGAGAGGAGCTAGTAATGTCATGCTAATGTCACTGGATAAATAATCCAGAACCACAGGCTAATGTTCTGCGGATATCACTCTGAATCCCACCCCAAGAGGTGATGATATTTGAAAAATCTGTACTAAAAAGCAGTCTGAGTTGTTTAAAAACTCATCTCCTTCACTAATGTCCTTTCGGGAAGGAAATCTGCTTTTCTTACCTGGTCTGACCTACATAATGCTCCAGACCCACAGCAATGTGCTTGACTCTTAACTGCTGTTTGGACAATTAACATTGGGTAATAATTGCTGGCTTAGCCACACATTCCAGAAAACAATTTTATGAAAATCAAGCTTCTGAGGTTGGACTTGAACCTACAAATTTCTGATTTGGAGATAAGAGCCTGAATGACGACCGAACTGACAGTCAAAATTGTTAGTGACAAAAGCAATAATAAAAACCTAGAGCTGGTAGCAGGTTCTCACCTCATGTAACCTGATAACATACTCTTTGAGCAAACTGGATAGATGTTTTTAATCAATCTGTTCAGAGTTGTTATTGCACACCTCTGGCGCAGGCAGGACTTCACTCTGGGCCTCCTGACTCTGAGGTGGAGACATTACCATTGCAGCACAGTAGCCCTTGGGCAACGAGGATATATTGCATGTGATTATTATGTGATATGGGCAAATTAGCAAGAAGTGGTGAAAGCAGAAAGCGGTAATCAGTGACTGACTGAGTACAACCGGTGAAGCAGTGATCTAATGCAATACTGTATCAGTCTGAATATTTTATACTGGAATATTTTATGCTGAAACTGATTGCAATGCAGAAGTAGGTCAGTTGTTGGCTTCAGTGATCGTTTTATAGTTCAGTTTTAGGTAGTAATTAGGGTCAAAGCCAAAAATAACAATGTGTTTATACAGTGTTTCAGATGAGCAAACTTTCAATCTGTAAGAACCCTGGGGACAACGATGTGGGAGGTGGAGCTGGAGAATAAGAGAAAATTCTAATGTTTCAACAGCCATGTCAAGTGGTGTGGAAAGTAAATGTGTCCCTTTGAGACTCAGAACAAGTAAGAAGGTAAATATAGAATGTGAAAATTTGTACTGTCTGAATAAGGAGGTCAAAAAATTCCAAAGACAAAGGAGTAATACTTTGAAGGAAGAACAGGCAAATAACAAGTGATGAGGAGAGGGAATCGTTGAAGACTCAGTTTTAGGGTAAAATCAAATGCATTTTTCAAAGGATATTGGTGAGCAAATTGTCAAAAAAAGGCACGTGAGAAATTCAAGGATATCATTTCTGAAGAATAGTCACATCGGGCTAGAAAGCAGATGTTGTCAGACTTCCTGAATTTCTTTGACCATTCTTAATGCCTGATTCAGTTTTCCAGCATCTGCAGTATTTTGCTATACATCATTATATTTTGCGGGTTGATGATTAGTTGAAATGGTATGGTCCGCCGTCAACTTATGGCCAGTGTTCCACGGCCCAGTTTCTCTCAAAGTGGAGCATCCATTTCCTTGGGGATGGTTTATGCAAATTTGCAACACATCGACCATAAGCCGGAGCAAATGGTGGGTAATATTATCAGTGCACAAACCCCTTTCTGTAATCACAGATGCCACTTTACATCATAATAAAGTGTGAAGCTGGATGAACACAGCAGGCCAAGCAGCATCTCAGGAGCACAAAAGCTGACGTTTCGGGCCTAGACCCTTAAGGCCTGAAACATCAGCTTTTGTGCTCCTGAGATGCTGCTTGGCCTGCTGTGTTCGTCCACCTTCACACTTTATTATCTTGGATTCTCCAGCATCTGCAGTTCCCATTATTTCTGCCACTTTACATCCTCAGGATTCCTCCTCTTGTGTCTTCTGGACTTAACAATTCATGCAGTTGTGTTCAGTGTTGATTACATTTTGTATATCCGAATCAATGCTGTAGCCATTAGGATCCCTTCAATCCAGCCCCCACTAACATTTGCATCAGCTTCCATGAGAAACACTTTTGATCCTAACCCCCTGTGTAATTCGAGTAGCAAGCTAATACATTTTCCATATTTGAATCATGTTAAGATTTCATTACACTCCATTCCACACTCAAGTTCACTTTTGAGATGCAGTAGCTTCTTGTGGATAATTGAATGGCCATTGACAAGATAGTAAAAACCACAATACACTTGACATACAGTAGTAAGTGAGCATGGCAGGAAGCTGCCACGAGCACCCATGATAGCTAGGTATGAGGCATTGGAGAGGTACCAAGAGATTCTGAGCTGGTGAGACCCTGTGTTTCGTTGCAGAGTCTGGGCAGAAGAATTCTGGTCT
The DNA here is from genome assembly GCF_030684315.1 of Stegostoma tigrinum. Taxonomy (NCBI): domain Eukaryota; kingdom Metazoa; phylum Chordata; class Chondrichthyes; order Orectolobiformes; family Stegostomatidae; genus Stegostoma; species Stegostoma tigrinum. Next base: position 96,440,719 of record NC_081359.1, read on the forward strand.
TCCTGGTCAACAAAGGCCTTTCTTTAAAGCAAAAGAGCAAGCATACCATTTTGGCCTCCCATTACGCCTGCCTTTTCTTGACATCCGACATTCCTGACAAGAGTCCCAGAATCATGACATTGTTGAACGTAGCCATTCAGCCCATTATTTATTATCTAGGCAAGGCCCTGGCATTGGATGCTGGTCATAGAGCTCTGTGTTAAAAATGGCATTGAGTTACATCACCAGACCCTCACCGTTCAGTTTAACTCAGATAATTCTCACCCTGCAGCCTGCAGAATAGGCTCAAACATCCCCCAAAGCAAGGGGGATTTCATAGATTGACAAAATACTATTGCAGCATATAGTTGGAACTGTTTTAACCTTTGGCAGGATCCACTCTCATTGCTCGTGTGAATGGTTACAGTCTGTCCTCTTCACCTATAGCACGGAACTGTGAACTTCTTTCCAATGGCACTAAGCAGGAATAGGTCTTTGATGGGTTTTTTTCTGTTTTTTTTACTTCCAGGACATTTTTTTTGCTCCATTTCAATGAGATGCAAAGTAAACCTGCTCATTTTTTGAAGAAAGCCTAATTACTATAGCAGTTCAGCATTTCAGACACAGAACCATAAGGACATCTCACAGTGGATGAGCTGCAGGCTATATGGTTGATGCTGCTACCACACATTATTGCTATGACAACACCTCTAGTAATTATTTTGGTGTTCCCCGCAGCCACTGAGATGAGTATGGAGTGTGGGTGTGTGTTTAGGATGGGGTTAGGTAGAAATATTCTGTGAAGGGGATTCAGTGAGGATTTCTTTAAATGCACTGACATTGAAAATCAATCTTCTTTTAAACAGTGTCCATCAATTCTATGAGAAAATCCGCAGAGATTTGCTACGCATAACAACCCAGGGCACTTTATTGAAGTTTATCCCAGGTTACTTATCTGGTCATTCATTTTTGTGAATTTGGTGCTGCGCTTTTTTGCAAAGAAAAAATTCTCTGGTTGATAATTAAGTCTTTTTCCATTCTTAAATTTGCAAATAGTGGAAAGCTTAGGCCAGCGGTATCAATCTCAAATGGTTTTACTTGCCAAAGGCCATTTTTAACTTACTGTTGGAGGCCTTCAGGACTACATTAATATATCAGAATGTTGCCATTTAGCTGATATCTAGAGAACTTTCCCAAGTGACAAACTTGGATTAGGCTCAACAGCCACCGCACTGATGATGTGCAGCCAATTAAAATGGTTAAGGATCCAAGTGGGGCAATGTTGCAACCCCACATCTCTTTCCATAGATAAGGAGACCAAAACAGCACACAATACCCCAGGTACAATCTCACCAAGGCTCTATACAACTACAGCAAGAAATCTCTATTATTGTACACAAAGGGCAGCATACCCTTTGCATTTCTAATTGCTTGCTATACACACATGTTAGCTTTCAGTGACTCATGAACAAGGGCACCCAAGCCCCTTTGAAATTCAACACATTCCACCGTGTCACTGTTTATGACACATAATGTATTTCCATTTTCCTTTCAAGGTGTATAAGATCACATTTCTCCACATCGTGGACTACCTGCCAAATTCTTGCCCAATCACTTCAAATACCCTTGAAGCATGTTTCCATCTTTGTCACACCTTCACTTCCACCTAGATTCACACTATCAGCAAACTTTGAAATTATACCTTTTATCCTCACATCTAAGTCATTGATATACATTGTGTATAGCTTGGTCCAAGCATTAATTCTTGTGCTACTTCATGAGTCTCAACCCACATACCTTAAGATAGCCCATTTATTCCTAAATTAAAAGCCAGATGATCTGTGGATGCTGGAAATCAGAAACAAAAGCAGAAATTGGTGGAAAAGCTCAGCAGGTCTGGCAGCATCTGTGGAGAGAAATGGACAATTAACGTTTCAGGTCCAGTAATGCTTCTTCAGAACCCCTTCATTTATTCTGACACTGTGTTTTCTGTCCAATAACCAGTTTGTAATCCATGCCAGTAAAGCCCCTGCCCAACCTCACACCCAACCACACGTGCTCTGATTTTATTTACTAAACTCTTATTTGGAGCCTTGTCAAAAGCTTTCTGAAACTCTAAATGTGCCCCATTCACTGTTCCCATTGGCTGGTTAGATCTTCAAACAAGTCCAACAGGTTTGTTAACCATCATTTCCCTTTCTTAAATCAATGTTCACCAATCTTCCTTCTAAGCCACACGTCAGTTGGATGCAGTGTTGACTTTCAGTTCCAGACGTTCCGACTACACATGGGCCTCATACATCCAAGTAGCTAGGAGTAAAATTAGAGGGAACACTAATATTGACTGTGCTCATTCTGACTACCATTCTGTAACTGTCTTGTTATTAAATCCTTTTCTATAAACAATATAATGTTTGTTACAAATTTAATGTAACTTGCTTGTTATTTATATTCTGTGTTCCTGTTAACAAGGCCACATATGCTGTGCCCTTTATTAACCGTGCTGTTGTCCTCTGGTGTCACCTTCAATGATTCATTCACATGGACACCCAGGTCATGGAGCTGTTGCACTCCCTTTCGACTTGTAGCCTTTATTTTATGTTGTCTCCCCATATTCTTCCTATCAAAATGAATCATTTTGAACTACAGTAATCTTATTCAAACACATATATCCCTGTGGAGACTCAACAAGGTAGATTGCTGCAAGGATGTTTCCCCTGGTGGGACAGACTAGGTGATGCTGTTAAGAAGTGAAACATCTTCCAACTTATGTAAGGAGTTCTTTTTTCTCCCAGTGGGTAATGTGCCTTGTGGAATGGTTTTCCCGAGGGATAACTTCATGATAAACCTTGGTGTAATCCAAAAATTAGATTAAGCATCACTGTTTTCCTGTCCCTCCTTCCTGCCACTTGCATATGCATTTTGTGACAAACCGTTTTATTTCAGGAGTCATAGCATTGTGCACAAATCCATCATGATGTGTGTTGGGGACCAGACCAGAACTCCTCAAAATACTTTAAGAAGGTAGCTTAGACCCTAACCTTTTCCTATTTTATAGGTAGATGTGAAGTGCCATATTCAGGGCAACTGATCAAACCACTCAGCATTAAGCAAACCGCAACATTTCTTATCACTGCAGGTAAAATAAAAACAAAAAAGAAGAACTTAGAATAACTTAACTATTGGAAAAGTTAACCACATAATAGACACCGTACCTATTACTAATTAACTGTTCCAATATAGTAACATCCCATAAATACACACTGTGGCAAAAAGGCAAACTCAGACACAGATTCTTGCATGCAGTTCTCCAATCCAGGAGGAAATAACATCAAGAAAAATTAAGAGAGTGTAGCAGCCAAGAGGCATTCACTGATGCATCCAAGTCTGTTGAGACCCCAAACAGCTTATGCTCTTACTGAAAATACCAAAACGCAGAAATCTGGGTCTGTGAGAGCTGGCCACACCCATTCAGACTGCTTCCATTGTTCCAGCTTAAAATTAAACCTGAAGACTTCTACTTAAGTCATCTTCAAGTAGCCAGTTCGGCACCTCTGCCTTGCAACCTGTCATGAAAGAAAAACATGACAAAATGACCTCTTAAAGTGACAGCATTATCACAAGTGATAATTTCTCAAATATCTTCTGGTAGTTCATGCACATCACGATTCCACTTTATTAAAAGGCAAGCTACTTTGACAATTTTTTTCCAGAGTTAAAACATCTTAAAGTAAGTGCAGAAATAAACTGTAATATTTTATATTTCTTGGTACCATTTGCTCACATCCACCATAACCTGAGGTCATCTAAGTCATTGCTGTCCATGCCTTAATATGCACCAAACCCATTTCCTTATCACTCCTGCTCATTTACATTGGTTCGCAGTCAATCAACGCCTTGATGCTAAATTTTGTGTCCATATTTTCAAATCTCTTCATGAACTCACAACTCTGTCTATGCACTCCCCTCCAGACCACTATCCTCTGAACTATCTGCACTCATTCAACATCCCCGATTGTTAAAAACATCACTTTTCATGGCCATGCCAACAGCTGCCAATACTACAAGTGGTGGAATTCCCTCCCTACACCTGTCCATCTCATTTTCCTCTTTTATACCTCCTTATTAGGGTTTTTATCAACTGAATTTACACCTCCTTTGTTAACTTAGTGCATGTTTTGTTTGCAAATGCTGCTGTGAAGCACTGTGGAACTTCTTTGTGTTAAAGATACTATGAAAATAGACGTTGTTGTTGTCGCTGAAGAGCAGCTGTAGATGCACCTCCCTGTAACAGCTTCTCTGCTGTCTCCAATGCACGGGTTTCTCCTTGCCTCTTAACCATGTGTTTCTCCCCGACTGCCTGAAACTTCTGAGAACTAAACCTCCACGATGTCTTTGAGGTAATGGTGGTGCAAACAGTAACTGGTGCTGTTGAGGTTAAAGCAGCCATCCTAATAAGCTCCAGAGCAGACCTCTTAATGAAGAAGCCATGTTAAAACATTGTTAGAATGGTGCTGTATGAAATGCTGTGAGAAGAGCCTCCAGTGCACATCTTAGTACATGTCATGCTGTTGTGTGGCTGCGCTCCCCATAATGAGCACAAAAGGGCAGAAAGACAATTAAATGAGAGAGGACGTAATGCATGCGGGACTTATGCATAGCCGTCAAGTTTTCCTTGACCCATACACTCAATCAACTCTGTCCCAACTGTTTGCAAGGTGCCTACTTATGTTAATTGTGTTTTCTCAGTTGACAGGTCTGGCCCTGGTCCATTTTGCCTGCTCATGGTGGGGAGAAGTCTTGTGGTTTAAAACTAAAAACCTAAAATTCCATTTCCGCACACGCTGGGAAGGCACACTGTGAAATTGCACATTCGCAGCTTGTATATTTCGCAGTCAGAGATGTTAGCTATTTCAAAAAGCAGAGTCTGTTATCCCAGTGTACAGTACACAGACGGCAGCTTACCTAGGCAAGCGTGCTTTGATATACTTTTGAGTATTGGTTGATTTGCCCAGATAATGAGCCAAAATCATAATAACATCACTCATAATCCAATGCAGTGCATTTACAAGGTGCAAGCATTCAGATGTGATGTTAAAACAATGCCCTGACTTTTATCTGGTTCAGTAAATGATCCTGTGGTAGTGTTTCTAAGAGTAGTGAAGATTAGCTCAATGCCCTAGATAATACTTTAGGCTCAAGAAACACCACCAAAAACAGATTGCCTGATCATTTGTCTCATTTGAGAGATCCCTCTATTTTGCAAATTGGTCTCTATGATTTCCACTTTTTTTCGTTAATTTGTGGGATGTGGGTGTTGCTAGCTGGACCAGCAATTATTGTTTACACCAGTTGTCCTTGAGAATGGTCCTGGTGAGCTGCCTTCTTGAATTGCTCAAGTCCATTTGCTGTAGGCACACCCACAATGTTGTTCCAGAATTTTGACCCAGTGACACTGAAGGAATAGCGATGTATTTCCGAGTCAGGATGGTGAATAGCTTGGAAGGGAACTTGCAAGTAGTGACGTTGCCATGCATCAACTTCCCTTGTCCTTCTAGATGATAGTTGTCGTGGGGTTGAAAGGTGCTTTCCAAGCAGCTATGGTGAATTGCTACACCTTCCAACACTTTACTAATGATCAAGGGTAGACTGATAGGGAGGTTATTGACCGGTTGGATTTGTCCTCTTTTTGTGTATAGGCTATAGAGCTATTGTGTCTGCTAGATTCTAGTTTCTTATCTTAACAGAAACAGCTTGGATAGGAGCGCACCATGTTCTGGAGGTCAAGTCTTTGTCAGGGAATTTTGCAGACTTTGCAGCATCCTGAGTCTCCAGATTGTTCCAAATGGTTCAGCCCCAACTTTTGCACTGAGTGCCCCTTTCATTGAAGGTAGGGTTATTTCTGGAGCCTCCTTCTTCAGTGAGTTAATTATTCAAAACATGTTCATGAATAGACGTGACAAGACTGCAGAGTTTAAATCTGATCTGTTGGTTGTGGAATCACTTATCTCTGTCGATCTCTTGCTGCTAAGGTTGTTGGGCATGCAAGTAGTCTTGTTTTATCGTTTCAACACGTTTATACCTCATTTCCGACTGGCCTTTCCTCCTGCACTCTTCATTGAACCAGGTTTAATTCTCTGGCTTAATGGCAATGGTAGAGCAGGGTATATACTGATGGAGATAATGGGAACTGCAGATGCTGGAGAATTCCAAGATAATAAAATGTGAGGCTGGATGAACACAGCAGGCTAAGCAGCATCTCAGGAGCACAAAAGCTGACGTTTCGGGCCTAGACCCTTCATCAGAGAGCTGATGAAGGGTCTAGGCCCGAAACGTCAGCTTTTGTGCTCCTGAGATGCTGCTTGGCCTGCTGTGTTCATCCAGCCTCACATTTTATTATCTATATACTGATGGAATTGCATTAGCTTTATTGCCACATGAATTTGCACATGCTTTGGTGTATAGAACATAGAACATAGAACAATACAGTGCAGACCAGACCCTTCGGCCTTCAATGTTGCGCCGGCCTGTGAACTAGTCTAAGCCCATCCCCCTGCACTACCCCATCATCATCTATATGCTTATCCAAGGACTGTTTAAATGCCCCTAAGTTCACTACGTTGGCAGGCAGGGCATTCCACGCCCTTACCACTCTGTGAGTAAAGAACCTGCCTCTGACATCTGTCTTAAATCTATCACCCCTCAATTTGTAGCTATGCCCCCTTGTGCAAGCTGACATCATCATCATCCTCGGAAAAAGACTCTCACTGTCCACCCTATCTAATCCTCTGATCATCTTGTATGTCTCTATTAAATCCCCTCTTGGCCTTCTTCTCTCCAATGAGAACAGACCCGAGTCCCTCAGCCTTTCTTCATAAGGCCTTCACTCCAGACCAGGCAACATCCTGGTAAATCTCCTCTGCACCTTTTCCAATGCTTCCAGATCCTTTCTGTAAATGGACTAATACTGGTCTCCGTCATTGCTGTGGGTCTGGAGCCATATATGGACCAAACTGAGTCAAGGACACTAGTTTCCCTCCCTTAAGGAAATTAGAGACTCAGATTTTTTTTTAAAATGACAATTGACAACGTTAGACTTTTAATTCCTGTTTAGGTGAATTGAAATTCTGCTATGACAGAATCCAAACTCAGGCTCCCAATTTTAACTGCGCGCAATATTCCAAGTAAGGCCGCACTAGCGTTTTGTACAGTTGCAGCATGATATATAATTCTGCTACTGCTCATGGCCCACAGTGCCTCATGGAAGCCTGATCTTGGGTTGCCTGATAGGCCCATAGTTTACCATGTCTGACACCTTTGTCAATACTAGACAGGCCATTCAGTTTAATTCCTTTTTATTTGAGATTTCTTAGCAGGTAATACAACTAGTCCATTACAGAGAGAACTTTAGAGTCAACCGTCATTGCTGTGGGTCTGGAGCCATATATGGACCAAACCGAGTCAAGGACACTAGTTTCCCTCCCTTAAGGAAATTAGAGACTCAGATTTTTTTTTAAATGACAATTGACAACGTTAGACTTTTAATTCCTGTTTAGGTGAATTGAAATTCTGCTATGACAGAATCCAAACTCAGGCTCCCAATTTTAACTGTACCTCTGGATTAGTAGGCCAGCAACAATAGCAGCAGAATAAAATGAAGATGTGAAAGAGGCTGGGCAAAATGTGTTATCTTTCTTCAGCTGAAGTATTTGTAATGCAAACCACAATCTCAACTTGGAACCAGCTGGAAGTTGAAGTGGAGGTGTGAAAGGTTATGTTGTCCTTCACTCGGAATGACAATCCAGAGCAGAATGTCTGCCCACATGCACATATGACCTATGGATGGGGTGAGAATGTTGACTCAACCTCTGGTTTTCGGTTTGATGTGCAGCCTCAATCATAAATATGGGTATCTAGCTCAAGTGTAACTCCCAAAAGCTCTTTTGATAACATCTTGGGAAACTCTGACTTCCAACATTAAGGTCAGCAAATACATGGGAGCATTCCCACCTGCAAAATCCCTTCAAAGCTACACATCACCCTCAGCTGGAACTATATTGCCATTCTTTCACCATTTCTGTGTCAAAATCCAAGAATTTCCTTTCTAACAGATTGTGTGTGTGTGTGTACTTACACCATGAGGATAGCAGCATTTCAAGCAGGTAACTCATCTTCACTTTCTGCAGGGCAATTCAGCCATAATCTTATTGAGTGGCAGAGCAGGCCAAAGGGCTAAATGGTGTCCCACTGTTTGGAGTGAGCAATAAATACTCCCACGAGTGAATGTAAAACAAGCTAACCTTGTTGCATGCCTGCCAGGAGAACATTCAAACTACACTCATCAAGATAACAAAGTGTGAAGCTGGATGAACACAGCAGGCCAAGCAGCATCTTAGGAGCACAAAAGCTGACGTTTCGGGCCTAGACCCTTCATCGGCTCTCTGATGAAGGGTCTAGGACCAAAACGTCAGCTTTTGTGCTCCTGAGATGCTGCTTGCTGTGTTCATCCAGCTTCACGCTTTGTTATCTTGGATTCTCCAGCATCTGCAGTTCCCATTATCTCCATACTCATCAAGCGACCAGTATTCTCCAAGTATCCTTGCCTACTTTCCAGCATTGCCCTACACCCGAAAGACTGGGTCCATTTAATGTGATGACAACAGCTGTCAAGAAACAGATCTCCCTGCTCCCTGCCAGTCATAGCTTTCTGCATGCTTAGAAATGAGAGTGAAAATTCAATCTGTTTAAATTTATTTTCTGCCCTAATTCTGTCATGCAAGAATAACTGGTTGCTGCTGTAGGACAAACAACTACATAATGATGCTGGTCTTATGTACTACACTATATAGTACTCCAGTGTAGTCTAGAGGGCATGCTGTACTGCTAAGGTGTTACCCATCAGATGAAGCATTAAACTAATGTGTGCCCTCTTGGATGGATATGAATACCCTTTCCCTTGCCCCTTTCACACCAGGATGAAGGCCATTAATGTCTATTAAAACTGCGTACATGCCTGAACTAGAAATATTGTTGGGGATGGGCAAAGCTCTGTGTTGTAGAATAGTTGCCAGTGGTCACTATCCAGGCTCTCTCATGAGGTACTGAATCTTTGGCATTACCTTTGGAACGTAAGTTCTACATGGACCTGCCAGCTCACTACACTGTATGAGTTGCTACTCATGATGAAGTTTGCTGCTATCATCTGCTGTAAGTGCAGGAAACTACAGGCCCTGTGGTCTCGTGTGATTGAGGAAAACCAATTCCTGGTCTATCTACAAGAGTCTCCAGTAGTTAAGAAACATTTTGTAGCCTGTTAGCCCAGCTGATTGCTGGTTATGTTGATAGGATGCACAGATACTTTGAAGAAGATCTGATTTTCGGTCTCACACCTTTGAGGTCTTAAGCTGTTCTTCTAACAAGTCCATGTGACACCACCATATTGGGTGATGTGTATGGCACACCTGAGCATGAGCCATTTCAGACCCACGTACAACAGTCACCTTCATGGGACAGAAAGGAGAAACTGAAACACAAGATGAAAGTGAAAAGAAAAAGATCGGCAGAATCTGCAGATCTCACAGGTCGCTGAGATTTAGTTCTTATCCAGCTTGCTTTGATAATTTTAAGTGCATATTCTTACTTTTCACTGATTTTCAAGGTCATATGTGGTGCCAAGAAATTTACAGGCTTCATAAAAGGAGAGGTCTTTTCGTGTGGTCATTTCTAATTACCCATTGAATTATTGAATACTACAGGAAATTTATGCAGAGAGATATTACTGTTAATTTCATGTCCTTAACCTTTCAAGACCCCTGTTTAAAACTTACTTTCATTTGTATTCAACACACACAATCATGCCCATCAATTAATTCTGTGGAAACTAGGAGTGAAATATTTCCAATGAATATACTAAGAAAACAGCTTTGCAGCTTTAAGTGTTTCTAAAGCGATAATGTGGTTGCTTGGTAATAAATAAATCAGATTAACTTCGTAGTTAGTACAAAGGAAGGAAATGACAAAACACAGGGGACATTGGCCTTGATTTTGCACAAGTAATGTGACTGAGACTGTCAGCATTCAACATCATTACTGCTGTGAAACTAACAGGAAATTCTGCTGTGTTTATTTAGGCAGAAGGATTGCAAGAAGAATAGCAGAAAAGTTATTTTAAGCTCATATCAATCTTGTTTAGGCCATGCTCAGAATACTGTGTAACTCTGGTTTTCATATAATAAAAAGGATAAAGATGCCTTGGAGATGCTACAAAAATGATTCACCAGATTGTTTTAAGAATTGAGAGGATATACCTGTCAGGGAAAAATAGAGGAACACATACTGTCAATGTACAGTTAAATGCAGAAATCCAAAATATGCCGTCAATGATTCTACATTTGGCAATAGGTTGCTCTTTTGAAAGCAATCAATTAGAAATCACTGAACCTATGAATATTTGTCTATTTCAGCCATTATTACTGCTGCAAAAAATCCTCGAGTAGGTTATACCTTGCTGAATGAAGTGTAACCTGTTAGTGATTGCATACTAAGTTCATAATTACTGCGAAACAGTCTCATTGAACTTCATAAACTAATTTTAGGTTTGTGGAACATTACAATTCTCCAAAATTGCATTTTTTTAAAGAAAAATTGTGATAATTTGGAACATCGCAATCATTTACTTTGCTCCTTGTAAATTTTTTTGTTAAAATCAACATTTTAGGGATTAAGAGATAGTAGGAACTGCCGATGCTGGAGTCAGAGATAACATAGTGTGGAGCTGGAGGGGCACAGCAGGCCAGGCAGCATCAGAGGAGCAGGGAATCTGACATTTCGGGTCAGGACCCTTCTACAGAAATGGGGGAGGGGCAAGGGACCACTGAAATAAATAGATGGAGAAGGTATGGGGCTGGGGAAGGTAGGTGGGATGGTGATAGGTGAGTGCGGATAGGAGGTGGTAGGGATTCGTCAAACAGGTGGGAGTCCATTGGGGGTGATCTGGCAGGCACTGAGAAAGGCACTGTGGCTGTAGTACCTGGTTTGCATCAGTATGTGGATTAATTTAGGGATTAACAATTTCCACTTTGATACCTGTGAGAATATATCACAGTGATTGACTGTTGTCCTGTTTGATGGCATCACTGTTGTTGCACACCTGGACATTGCCCTCACTTGGTGTCACATTCAGACTGATGTCTGGAAAGGAGGTTGTCTGTATCACAGAGATTGCTACATCATTATGGAAAATTTATTGTGAAATCAACTGGCAGTGTGCTCAATGACTGCTGACCATAAACTCCAGATAATAAACATGTAGAATAAGTAACTGTCAAATTAATCTCAATATTAGACGGACATGAGCTAATGTATTTTGGCAGCAGAAGTAGGTAGGTACATTATGTTTGCTCGGTGAGAACTTATACAATAGTTATATGAGCACCTGCACAATAACTGCCTAAATAGAATGGCGAAGCTGACAAATCTAATGGGACAAAAATACAATACACCTAAAATAGTTAGGCTCAGAAGTGTAACATTCAAAAGCAGACAAGTTATGTTAAACTTATATTGAATCTTGTTAGCATCAGATTCAGAGTGCTGTTCAATTCTTTGGTCTTTATGTGATTAAAAAGGGCAAAGACTCATTGGAGGTCCTACAAAATAGTTTGAGCAGAGCGTTTTAAGAACTGAGAGGATATACTTGTCAGAAAAGGTAGAGTTAGCTGAGGCTTTTTCCTCCTAAAAAGAGAAAGCTGAAGGGTGACCTGATTCAGATGTACAAACCATAAAAGTTATTGATAGGGTAGGTTTGGGGAAGTGTTCCCACTTGTGTCTTGTCCAAATTAAAAGTAATGAATGTACCACTGTCACCAATGCCTATGCTCCACTCTGGAACCTGATCCCCTCCTCTAGCCACCAACCTACAGCCCCACACCAAACTTCAGTGTCTCCTCTCATGTACAATCCACTCTCAACCCCTTAAGTTCCCATCTTCCCCTGAACCCAGTCTCCAACTTTCTCCCTGATGCCCCACCATCCTGTGACCCAATTCTGTGATCCCCTGTCTGGCCTCCAAGCTTCTCTTATCTCAGCCTCCATTCCTTCCTCAGGTCTCTGTTCTTTCCTGACCCCAAACTCCAATTTTCTTCCATATCCCCATATTTGTTAATATTATCTAGGTCTCTAGAGTAACAGTCCAGTGATAATACCATTAGGCCATTGTCTCCCCAATAAAGATTTGACTTCTCATTGTCACATATACCTATATACGGTGAAAAGTTTTGTTTTGGGTGCAGTACTGACAGATTTATACCATACAAAGTGCATTAGGGCAATAGAACAGAGCAAAGAATATAATGTTACGGTTGCGGAGAAGGTGCACAAAGAGCGAGATCAACATTAAATTTAAAATTTGAGAGGTCAGTTCATGAGAGTGGGGAAGAAGCTGCTCTTGAATCTGTTGGAACATGATGGTAAGCTTTTGTATCTTCAGCCTGATGGAACAGGTTGGAAGAGATTAGAACCGGGATGGGAGGGGTCTTCGATTATGTTGGCTGCCTTCTCCTCAAAGGGCAACCCTTCATCCCATGAAACAACTTTGTGAAGTTTTGTTGCATTCCTTCTAAGGCAGATCTATCCATTCTCAGTAAGGAAGCAAACAGCTGCACCATATTTGAGGTGTGAGCTGACCGTAGCTCCATGTGATTGCAGCAAGACATCTATACTCTTGTGCTCCAACCTCCATATAAACTAGGGCTAACAAATCATTTGCCTTCAAACCCACACATACATGTACATCAAGATTCTGTGGTTTATCTGTAAGAATGATGGGCATAGAGTAGGAAAGTGAGCATGAGATATGTCAGATCAGCCGTGATCCTTTTCAATGGCAGAGACAGCTTGAGGGGTCAAATGGCCTGCTCTCATTCCTATTTCTTGTGGCCTTATAATCTTTTCAAAATTTGCAACTGCATTGAAATACAAACATTCACTATTCTGTTTTGAAAATTTTCTGCTTTTTTGACTGCAGTGATCACCGAAGTGATGATAAATCTGCTGACACCTTGCCTGGTCACCGAAACAGTCTATATTTCATCACAGATAGTAGCAACTGCCGATGCTGGAGGATCTGAGATAACGAGGTGTACAGCTGGATGAACACAGCAGGCCAAGCAGCATCAGGAAGGCTGCTCCTCTGTGTTCATCCAGCTCTACACCTTGTTATCTCTATAGTTCATCACAGCTCCTTTGCATCCTCATTACACACTACCTCCCTACCTTACTACTCTTCAGTTCATTTTCTGTGTTAATTATGTAAAGGGATGCTATAATGTCTTAACAGGTATCTATCGTTCAAATAAGAAACTTAATGTGTGCTAATGTGAAACTCGACTGCCGATATCACAGAGGAGGCAAAAAAGGCAATATCAATATGAGATTGGATTGATGGAGGAGGTGGTTGAGATAATGAACAAGGCAACCAAATGCAATAAGACTGTTTGAGGCTTGGTCGGGAAATGGTTGAGCTGAATATGTTGTTTTCATGGTATAGCTACTATATATTTCTGCTACAGTTGGCTGTTTTAAGTTTATTGTAATGAACACTGGCACTGGAAGTTTTGGCAAAGATCTGTAGCTCGGGTTGTGGGGAAGGCTGTTGACTTGCTCGCCGAGCTGGCTTGTTCTTGTTCAAACGTTTCATCACCATGCTGGGTGACATCATCAGTGGAGCCTCCGATGAAGTGATGTTATTCTACTCCACTCGGAATTTATACTGACCAGTCCGTTATGGTGAGTAGCGTTATTTCCAGTTTTGATCTGTATGGGTTTGTATATGTGGTACAGTTCTCCATCTGTAATGCAATCAACAAACAGATGGAATTGGACCCCATATGCTAACCCATACAGATCAAAACCGGAAATGACACTACTCACTATAATGGACCAAACAGTATAAATTCCAAACAGAGTAGAATAACATGCTTCATCAGAGGCTCCACTAATTATGTCACCGAGAACAGTGATAAAGTGTCTGAACAGAATCAAGCCAGCTCAGCGAGCAAGTCAACAACCTCACTAGGATTGGAAGAAACACTGCATAGAATCATAGAATCCCTACAGTGTAGAAGCATGGCTAATCAGCCCATTGAGATCACACTGACCCATTGTCCTGCCCCCACCTGGTCCTACCCCCTACCCAATCCCTGTAACGCGGCATTTTCCAAGGCTAATCCACCTAGCCAGCACATCTTTGGACTGTGGGAGGAAACCAGACTACCTGGAAAAGAAACCATGTCAAGAGACATAGGGAGAATGTACAAACTCCGCACAGAGGGTCACCCAAGGATGGAATCAAGCCCAGGTCCCTGGTACTGTGAGATAGCAGTGCTAACCATTGAGCCACCGTGCTGCCCTGTGTTGCATATGCCCGATGTTGCATGTCACAGTGTTCAACATACACTCATGGAAGTGGATAGCAGACTATGTCATGAACTGAAACTTCTCGTGATTTCCCTAAGCAATTCACAGTGGCATCATGTCTTCTAGCAGCACAACAGTATAGTCTGTGCTTCTGGTGTTTTGCTTCTGCATTGAAAATTCCTTAATCAGGGATTTAAGGTGAGGAGTAAAATCTAGGATGTTGTCAGCTTGCTAATGCAGAACAGCGTAAACAACTGCGTAAAGATCTGTGAAGGCTTCCTCCATAATTTCTGTGAAAATTTATAAATTGGTTCTAAAATAGTGTGTCATGTTACTGAACGCAGAAAATGCCTCACTTAATGTACCAACAACGTTGGTGCATTAAAACAGCGAAAGGATTTCCAAACTTCCTATTCCGTGACCACGTACAGCTCCAGCCTTGGTCTTTTTTGTTTATAATAAGATTCAGTGCAAATATTAAAATCTTTGACCAGAAAGCATAGGAAAAATATCTTTGATTTCAAATCATTATCATTTTTCGGAGTCTAATGCCATTTTTTTAATCCACATTATTCTCCCACCACATATTCTCCCATTGTTAATTATCACACGGCTTTTGTTGATAAATATACTCGAGGCATTGGTACTGGGAGGAAGTGAGGCTACAATTATGACGAAGTTCATGGTGTTATTATTTGGAAACTTGAATTCTGATTCCATATTTGAATACAGTGAGGTGTATAAGGGATCCAAAAATGTGTTTCATGTATTTAAATGAGGCTTTTGAAAATTCTCGAGGTGATTACCTCATTGTAAAGGTAGAAGAGAGGAAGAAAATTGAGCTGTTGTGTAGCAACAATGTGTCACAAGACACTAGAAGACAGATGCTGAAACAACTTCCCCTTTAGAAAGAGAGAACCATCCAGAAGGCCAGTCACTGTGTAGGTTTCTTTCAAATAGCAGGAATGCAGATTCATAATCTCCAGAACAGTCTGCGAAGGAGAAAATAAGTCCTGAGTGGTTCACTGTCATTAAGAGGAAGTCCCAGGCACATAAGGCTGTGGAAAGGAGTTAAAGAAACACAATGAGTTGTGTTAGCAATAGGTTGAGGGATCTCGTGAAGGCACATTAACTAAGGAAGATAACATGGAATGAATGTCAAAGTTTGCCAGAAAGAAATCAAATGCGGCGATGTCAAATGAACGAAGAAATTTAAAGTGGAAATGAATGACTCTTTGCAGAAGTTTGAGCAGCCGGACGGTTGTTGTTGAAAGTAAAAGAGCTGAACCTTTATTTTTGTAATTTGTGATAAGGCCATCTCAACTCATTCTTGCGCAGTGTAAAACAGTTTTTTAAAAATTCTTTTTTAACAATTTTAACATTCTTTTTGTTGAAAATGCATTGGCAACCTCTAGTGAATGCATTTATTGACTGATCACCAAGCAACCAAGTTGCAAACATAAAGCTTATTGTTGGTCAAGCCATATTTCTGTCATTAACATAACTTGTCTAGTATTACTGACAACTGGGATGAGGACATAATGAAAATGAACATTTTATATTTAACGTATTGTGGGGCCAATGTAGCCTAGAGTGACAGACCAGCAGAACTTGGTTCAGGACCAGAAATTGAAGTCTATGGACTGTGAAAGATAGGATGAAGCCAATCGCAAGACTACTAGAACAGTTGGACTGGATGTGGTGAAACATAGATATAGGTTTTTGTGAGAGATGGGGCCTGGGATGGAAGCAGAGGCGACTGAGTTCACAGAGTTCGAGGTTTGAAGTTTGTAGTTTCTAAAGTAGAGTATGTTTGATTTGATTTATTGTTGTCATATGTACCTAGGTACATGAAAAGTTTTCTTTTGTGTGCAGTACAGGCAGATCATAAGATACAAGGGCATCCAAATCATTGGGTGAGACAAAGAAGATAGGAACAGGAGGAGGCCATTCAGCCCTTCAAGCCCACTCCACCATTCCTCCCAATGATGACTGGGCAAGGCATACAAATTTACAGCCATACAGGAGGTGTACAAAAGCAAGATCAGCATTCGATTTGAAATTTGAGAGATCCATTTAGCAGCCTAATAACAGTGGGGATTGACAGTTCCTGTCTGATTTGAATAGGATAATCCACAAAAGTCTGCTAACAGGGACAGGGTTTGTGTTGTAGCCTGCAGGTAGTGGCTTCAGTCTTCATCCAGCAGAAGTTACAGTTCATACAAGCTGAGCAGTGTACCAGCATTGAGCGAGTAGCGGGGAATGAAGTTGAGGGACAGAGCTGGTACCATCGCTGTACATTATGTAAGAGTACACAACAGGGAGTGTGCCTCTTATATTTGCAAAAACAGTGTGATTGGAAGCTTTCCAAAGAGTCTAAAAGATTTACTGTATGTACTTGAGTAGAGCTTGATCCATATAAAGTTTACCCACATCTTTTAGCTGAAAAAGTTAAATTAACTTTTCATTTTCCTCGTGAACATGTTGAGCCCTAAACTGTTAGCCAAAAATTCTAAACTCTTTGTACTTAGCAATGCTTGCCATTGAATTTAAACCCAACCTTGAGCAAATGTGCAACATAGGCAATCAAACCATGGCAGAATCATTAATAAAAGTGACTGTTCAGTTCCTCATGTCTATGCACAAAGTTTTGGTCTCTTTTGCACTACTTTTAAGGCAGGGACAACCTCCAAATGGACACCTCTACAACAACGAGACAATGGGAGAGGCAGCAATTCAACTTCCCCAAAATGTTATCAGGATAACAGTTGGCACCTTGTTTTCTGACTAAAGATTTATTAACTAGATTTTTACGCAAGGTTCAAGCCCAAACAGGTTCCCACTAAAATATCTCTTTCAGAATCCTGAACTGTTTGGTTTTCAGGATAGGAATGAATGCGTGATGCAGCATTGTGAATAATGAGAAAATATCATATCTGAAAAGCAGATTATAGGCAGTGACACAATACTAGATTTGTGGCTGGTGAAGATTCTTTTCCATTCTGCCTACATTGCTCACTGAATATACACAGGACTCGCCTGCAGCCTTGGTATTATTTTGTTTTGGCCTGTAATCTGGCAGCCTCTCTGCGTTCTTAGTTATTGATGCTGACAGTGAATCATGCATTAATTCTCTGATTTGCTGTAACTTTAAGTACTCCCCTGTGGATATAGAAAGACCCAACTAAAGTTGAGTAATAAAACTGTGCGGATCCAGAAATGCCAGCCAGGCTTACATTGACAAAGAATTTGTTTTGAATAGCACTTGCCTTTTTGAGATGTGTTCAATTGAAAATGTCCAAGGTTATATTTAAGAGAATATTGGGAGTCTTGGAGATTATAGCAAAAACACAAGCACAATCCTCAATTAATGAGATAATAAAATGTGAGCCTGGATGAACACAGCAGGCCCAGCAGCATCCCTCTCCCACTGCAACTCTCTTGTAGCTTTTGTGCTCCTGAGATGCTGCTGGGCCTGCTGTGTTCATCCAGCCTCACATTTTATTATCTCGGATTCTTCAGCATCTGCAGTTCCCATTATCACTAACACAATCCTCAATTGTTGCTCACTGTCCAGTACATCTCCAAAATGCTTCTTCTCAAATCATTGTTTGTTAAAGAATAAGGAATAAAGAATATCATAATTATCACTTCAGAGACATGTGTGAATTGGATGGTATTAGATCAACCTCCCATGTGCATCTCTCCTCAATATCATAGGTACTCTTTGTCGCTGATGTTTCATGTAAACTCAACAGAAATATGGTTACACTACTCAAAAGATACAAGTCACAGCAAAATTAACCCAAGAACTATCATATAGTTTTGCAATAGCTACTGATTATAATTTTAGTTTCAGTGTATCCTGTTGCACACTTTGACTATCACTGTGATAAGGTAGCCGCATTAATAATTTTATCTATACAATGCTTCTGGAATAGGAAACGAGGATTGATTACAACTGCAAAGGACATAGAAAATTAGAGGATTAGCAGTCAACCATCAACCAATGTCCCTTGCTTAAAATGACTGACATAGTCTACAGTTGCGAAAGATTAGACGAGTAACTGTTGGCAAAGTGTTTGGAATACATCTCCTTCATAGTGCTCCCAGCACCAACAAATACCTTGATATTCTTAGGATCACCTGCTTTCTTTTCCCTCTTGCCCACCAGCAATGCGCAATGGCCATTCTTACCATATTATCGAAATAGTGAGAATTTGCAGCACTCTGAGATGCAGAGACCTGGGTGTCCTAATGCATGAATCACAAAAGATTGGTTTGCAGGTGCAGCAAGTAATTGGTAAGGCAATAGAATGTTATTTTATGCAAGGGGAATTGAATGCAAGAGTAGGGAAGTTGTGCATCAGTTGTATAGGTCTTGGTGATCCCACATCTGGAGTGCTGTGTGCAGTGCTTGTCACTATACTTACAGAATGATGTTAACACATTGGAAGCTGTTCAGAGAAGGTTGACTGGACCAATACCTGGAATGAGTGGATTGCCATATGAGGAAAATCTAAACAGGCTGGGCCTGCATCCTCTGGAGTTTAAAAGAGTCAAAGGTGACTTAGTTGAAAGATATAAGATTCTGAGAGGATTTGACCGGGGAACATTTAGAGGATACTTTGTCTTGTGGGAGAATCTAAAATTAGGGGTGATAGTTTAAAAGTAAAGGGTTGCTCATTTTAAACAGAGATGAGGATTTTTTTTTCCTCTCAGAGAGTTGTGAGCTTTGCAATTCCCTTCCTCAAAAGGAAATATAAGCAAAATCTTTAACTATTTTAAAGAAAACAGTAAATAGATGCCTGATTGTGAAGGGGTTGAAAAGGTTATTGTGGATATGCAAGAATGTAGAATTGAGGATAAAAGCAGATCAATCATGATCTTACTGAATGGTGGAGCAGGTTTGAAGAGCTAAGTAGCCCACTCTTTTTTCTTGGTCATACTTCGTACCATTCACTAGATGGACTGCAGCAACTCACCGAGGCTTCGTTGATGGCACCTTCTGAACCCAAGACCCAGCAGGACAGAAGCAGCAGGTGAATGGAAACACCATTATTTTCAAGTTTCCCTCCAAGTTACATACAATTTCACCTATATGGAACTAAATCTCTTTTCTTCCACCATCACTGGGTCAAAATCCTGGAACTCCATTACCAATAATATTGGTGATTCAAACCCCCATGGACTACTACGATTCAAGATGCTTCACTAACATTTTTTTCAAGGAAGTAAGAACTTCCGAAGCTGGAATCAGAGATAACACAGTGTGGAGCTGGAGGAGCACAGCAGGCCAGGCAGCATCAGAGGAACAGGAAAGCTAATGTTTCAGGTCGGCACCCTTTTTTGGAAAAAGGGTCTGAAGAAGAGTCCTGACCCGAAACGCCAGCTTTCCTGCTCCTCTGATACTGTCTGGCCTGCCGTGCTCCTCCAGCTCCACACTGTGTTACCTCACCTTCTCAAGGAAGTTGGGGCTAAGAAATAAATGTGGGACCAGATAGGGACACTTATGGTCATGTGAATAAATAAATAGATACCTTTAAGTTTAAGTATGGGCGAAGCTAGTAGACTATTTTAGCAACCTTTCCCAGCACTTTGCACTGGTAAACAAAATATTTTATGTTGCGATTTGCAAGTGAAGCATTGTCGACAACATATTGAGACTTCGTTTTACACTATGCAACTGTTTCATGTGAGATAAAGCATAAGGTTACCAAAACAGTAGTCCAAACATTTCTGATATGAGTTCACATTAAAGATGCAGACACTGTGAAGTACGCAACTCAAGTTCTGATCCAGGATGTGTAAATTAGAACGGGCGATTTCAGTGTCAAAATAAATACAGAATGAAAAATAAAGAGGAAAAGACAAGCTAGGTCAAGTGAGAGAAAAAGAAATAGAGTTTGTTTTTAAGTTTAGAACTAAAAATATCTCCAACAATGGTGAAAATCAAAATGAGACTCCATAAATTTAATAGTTATTTTTAATGTCTGATTGCTTATCAACAGTTAGCACTTAGTATGCTGTTAAAAGTATGCTTAAACTTGAAATAATTTGTTTCAGCCATGATGAGTTTATTTATTTTATACCATGCAAGTATGGGAATCTTACATCAATCAAAATGTGTTAGAACCAGATGCTGAGCTATCATTTTTGCAAAGTTAATAGTAAAACATTTACTCTCTGATACCAAGATAATAAAATGTGAGGCTGGATGAACACGGCAGGCCAAGCAGCATCTCAGGAGCACAAAAGCTTTTGTGCTCCTGAGATGCTGCTTGGCCTGCTGTGTTCATCCAGCCTCACATTTTATTATCTTGGAATTCTCCAGCATCTGCAGTTCCCATTATCTCTGATACTCTCTGATACCAACTTCTTGATTTCTTTGATTTATTGTGCATCAGCTTTGATTGAAGGCATTGTGGCATTTTGCACTTAAATAGTGACAAACATTGTTAACCTCACCATTGTTTTGATATCAACATTTGACCAACAGTAATATCTGACTGATGCCATCGGATACAGTGGACAGTTTTCAGCTAGAAATAAAGTAATATTTGCATAGATAATACAATGACACAATGTTGTTTGTAAAATGGTTAAATGAATGATATTCAATCAATTATGAAAATGGCAGGACCAAAACAGTGGCGGATCCTGAACCATAGAACGTAGAACATAGAACATAGAACAGTACAGCACAGAACAGGCCCTTCAGCCCACAATGTTGTGCCGACCATTGATCCTCATGTATGCACCCTCAAATTTCTGTGACCATATACATGTCCAGCAGTCTCTTAAATGACCCCAATGACCTTGCTTCCACAACTGCTGCTGGCAACGCATTCCATGCTCTCACAACTCTCTGCGTAAAGAACATGCCTCTGACATCCCCTCTATACTTTCCACCAACCAGCTTAAAACTATGACCCCTCGTGCTAGCCATTTCTGCCCTGGGAAATAGTCTCTGGCTATCAACTCTATCTATGCCTCTCATTATCTTGTATACCTCAATTAGGTCCCCTCTCCTCCTCCTTTTCTCCAATGAAAAGAGACCGAGCTCAGTCAACCTCTCTTCATAAGATAAGCCCTCCAGTCCAGGCAGCATCCTGGTAAACCTCCTCTGAACCCTCTCCAAAGCATCCACATCTTTCCTATAATAAGGCGCCCAGAACTGGATGCAGTATTCCAAGTGCGGTCTAACCAAAGTTTTATAGAGCTGCAACAAGATCTCACGACTCTTAAACTCAATCCCCCTGTTAATGAAAGCCAAAATACCATATGCTTTCTTAACAACCCTGTCCACTTGGGTGGCCATTTTAAGGGATCTATGTATCTGCACACCAAGATCCCTCTGTTCCTCCACGCTGCCAAGAATCCTATCCTTAATCCTGTACTCAGCTTTCAAATTCGACCTTCCAAAATGCATCACCTCGCATTTATCCAGGTTGAACTCCATCTGCCACCTCTCAGCCCATCTCTGCATCCTGTCAATGTCCCGCTGCAGCCTACAACAGCCCTCTACACTGTCAACGACACCTCCGACCTCCAACCAAGGCTTTCTAATTGTGATAATTGGGAACAATCCAGAATAATTTTTAAAAATAAAAGTTTGGCATTCAGCACCAGTAATAAGCAATTTCAGATCACAAGCAGCATGACCTGTTACTGGATAAGCTCCTTCCAGCTGACCCAACAGAATCCCACAAATCTACACCCCAGGAGGGAAACCGCTGCTATTGCAGTAATGTGATTGTTCTATTTCTGTTGCAGCCTCTTTGAGATTCTCAATCCTTACTTCTGATTGTTCTTGACTGGACAAAATTTCATATCCCAGATTCAATCACCAAGTCTATTTGACTTAGCAAATGTTCAGCTTCAACTCTCCTTGATGTCAAAAGTACCAATTTTAAGGGCTCCAGAAATTAGACATGTTAAATAAAATAAAGGTATCATTACTGGGATATCTTGATGTGTTAAACTGCACTTGTATTCCCTTGAATTCCACTTTGTCTTTCTAAACTTTAGCTTGAGAGTCACAGAAGCTGTAATTTGTTCCTCTCTATCGCTGTGCCATTGCTAAGGTTATCTTTGGCCATACGTCATTCACCACATCTCTTCGTTTCTGCGTATCATTTCCCACTCGCAGATCTGTAACATTCCTTGAAAATGTATTAACATAATGTCACTTTCCAAGTGTAAATTGTTGCTGTTGAGCATTAGCAGCTGCAAATTACAATTCACTCTTCGATATTCCTTCATTGGACTCCTAGAAGCAGCAACAATCTCTGAACGGGAAAGACAGGCATCGGTTTCATTACCACTTGAAAATCTGAATTTCATGACTTTGACAGCAACAACCTGCTACAGTCAGCCAATGAATAAAACAAACACATTAACCGTGTTTCGTTAATATGGAAGAGGATGTTATCAACTTAGGACCTTACAAGCAAAAGCATCTTTAAAAAAAATGGAGCAACTCTTGGCTGGCTCATTTTAAATATGTTAGATAATGATATAATTTGTGACAGTAACATTTGCATATGCTACAAATATAATGTGTTTTTTTTCTCCAGAGTAATAATAAATAGTGTTTTCATTACTCTCCTGTTACTTTTGAAAATGAATAACTGGGTGACTTTTTTGATTATTTAATTTCTGGGAACTTGTGATCTATGAATATTTATGCAGCTTGTTTTTTTTTTCTCACCCTGTTGCTCCAATGCAGAGTTCAAGAAATGAGGGCACCTTTTGAGCTGGAGGTCTATTTACCATTGAAGTATTGGCAATTTAAATTGCTAATTGTACTCGCATCAATAGTGCTAGATAATAAGATTTATGCTTCAGTGTTACTTAACATTGAGTGCCACTTGGCCATAATGTGAGAGGTAAATCAGCAGTTTTAATAGGATCTGGTCAGTAATGACTTTGGTATGTTGACCTTACTGGTCATTTATTGTCAACAGAGATAGTAGGAACTGCTGATGATGGAGTCTGAGATATCAAGGTGTTGAGCTGGAGGAACACAGCAGACCAGGCAGCATCAGAGGAGCAGGAAAGCTGATGTTTTGGGACTGGACCCTTCTTTCTGAAGAAACATGAGCTTTCCTGTTCCTCTGATGCTGCCTGGCCTGCTGTGTTCCTCCAGCTCAACACTTTGGTATCTATTTATTGTCAAAAGATGTTTTAAGTACAGTAGCTTATAGTTGGTGTGACTGTGTGAGGAGAAGGTGACAGGAGATCTTCCATGAAGAAGGGAAGATTCAGAGAAGGTTTGATCAAGGTATTCAAATGACGATGGGTCTGGGTGGAGAAATTGTTTCCACTTGTGAAAAGGTTAAGAATGAGGGGGCACAGTTTTAAAGCAATTATCAAAAGAAGCAATATGAGAAAAGCTCTTTTAACCCAGTGGGTAGCTCGGGTCTGGCATTTATTGCCCGACAGTATGGTAGAGGCAGGTTCAATCAGTCCATTCAAAAAAATTTTTTTAATTATTCACTGATAGGCTGGGATTTATTTCTCATGGCTAATTGCCCAGAAGGCAGTTCAGAGTCACCCACAATTCCATGGGGCTGGTGCCAATGTCGGCTTAACCATGTAAACTCGGTAGATTTCCTTTCCAAAAGGACATTAGTGGATTAGATGGATTTTGACAACAATCAATACTGGTTACATGGTCATCACTGGGCCAGCTTCTTTGAAGAAAATTTAGTGTTTTGTCGAGATTAAATTTCACCATCTACCATTATGCTATTGCTCCCACCTACCCACGGAAAAGGACATTTGAAAATGAACAGCTTGAAAGCTTACAGTGAGAAGCTCAGTCAACAGTTTAAGTGAAATGATCATTTCAGGAATATTGATGCCAGCTAACCATGCAAGGACAAGAGGGCACAGATTTAAGATTTTGGATAGGGAATACTAGGTGGAATGTGAGGAAGAACTTCCTTTTACAGTGTTTGGGCAGTAACGTACTAAGCCGAGGTTCAACGAATGGTCTTTTGTGGATCATTAATTGTTAAAGTGACCTGGCAACCCTCCCTCTGCAATCGAAGATAACAAAGTGTGAAGCTGGATGAACACAGCAGGCCAAGCAGCATCTCAGGAGCACAAAAGCTCCCTCTGCAATCTGCCTGTTTTAAAAATGTACACCATCGGAGTGGTGTACTTTGAAAGTTCCCCTGAAAACATCGCCACGTTGATTGGGCCCCTGGGGTTTGAGCAGACATCTGCTAAAACATTTTGAGTGACAATACAAATGATTCATTGCTTATGATCAGACAAATATATCAACATAAGGTAACTGATGTTGCTTTTGATATCCACCTCTGCCCCAATCTTTGTGTACTTTATTTATTTAAATAGCTGCGCAGCTATTCTGTCTTTTGTTGATACAAGGATTTCTCCAGCTGTCAAACATTGATCTGTGAGTGTAAGTATGCAGTACAGGGAGATAAATCTCTTATCATGGGGATGCATGCCTAACGTTCATCTTTCTTCCTTTAATTTTGACAGCTTTCTTTTCTGCTCCTCTTTGCATGAATCCCATAGGCAATCCAATACAGCATCACTATGTGTTGTGCTTCACCTGGCTTAGCAAAAAACATTGTTGGATGTTCTTACACAATGGTTGATTTGTAAACATTTCTCTTCACAAAATGTATCTACAAACTGACTACATCTAATGCAGCACATATTGCATTTTACCAGAATTTAGTTATGTCCCTTGAATCTCTTGAATGCTCAAAGCTTCCTTTAGGAAGAGGAAATTTGCTCTCCGTGCCTGGTCTGGCCCACGTGTTTTTCCAGACCCACGGCACGGTGGTTGACTCTCTCTGTCCTCTGCAAAAGTCAAGCAAACCACTCAGCTTCAGGGCAGTAAGAGATAATAAATACTTGCCCAGCCAGTGATGCTCATATCCCATAAACAAATCCAAAGAATTAAGGTGGCCCATGTTTTGCTGAATTTCTACCCCTGTTGAACACTTTATTGGTCAGTGTATTGCGTTTAGGAGTTGGGAGGCCGTGTGCGACTGGACAGGACATTGGTTAGGCCTCTTCTGAAATAATGCGTTCAAATCTTGCCTCTCTGCATCAGGAAAGATGTTGTGAAACTTGAAAAGGTTCAGAAAAGATTTACAAGGATGTCACCAGAGTTGGAGGGTTTGAGCTAAAGGGAGAGTCTGCATAGGCTGGGGCTATTTTCCCTGGTGCATCAGAGGCTGAGCGTGACCGTATAGAAGTTTGTAAAATCGTGAGAGGCATGGATACGGTCAATATCCAATGACTTTTCCCAGGATAGGGGATTTCAAAACTAGAGGGCATAGGTTTAGGGTGAGAGGGGTAAGATTTAAAACTGATCTAAGGGGCAACTTTTTCACACAAGGCTTGTTGTGTCTTTGGAATGAGCTACCAGAGGAATTGCAGGTTGGGACAATTACAGCTTTTAAAAGGCATCTGGATGGGTATATGCATAAGAAGGTTTTCGAGAGACATGGGCCAAATGCTGGCAAATGGCGCTCGATTAATTTGGGATATCTGGTTAGTATTGACACGTTGGACTGAAGGGTCTGTTTCCATTCTGTACAACTCTATGACTGTATATTCACAGAATTCTTTTCAGTTGAGATGGAGGCCATTTGGCATGTCATTGTGGCACTAGCCCACTAAAGGTTGAACAATGTGCCTTGTGTCATTCTTCCAATTTCTCCCTCTAACCCTGAAAATTGTTCTGACTCAGTTGGACGTTGGATTCCATCTTGAAAGCTTCAATTGGCTCTGCCTCCACTAGACTCAAGGGCCGCACATTCTAGAACTTAATGACTTGCTGCGTGAAAAACCTCAAATCATCATTGCTCTTTTTCCAAATAACATAAATCTATGCTCTATTATTCTCAATCCTTGCGCTCACGGAAATAGATTTTCCTGAGCTTCTCTGTTTCAACCCCTCATGATAGCTTGCTGTTAAAACTGAAAATGTTTGAAACACACGGCAGGATTGGTAGCATTAGTGGAGAGAGGTAATGTTTCAAGACAGGGAATTAAGGTAGGTGCCAATGTTCTAATCCCAAGGCTACAATAAGCAGAAAATGGTGCAGCAGAACTTGGCTGCACAGACTGAGCCAAAATTTAGGCTTTAGACTTTTGATCAGTTGGTTACTTCAAATCTGTATTTGGATGTGAACAGTTCAGTTGGTTAGATGGCTAGAATACAGTACAGAGTATGGCTAACTCTGTTGGCTCAGTCCCTGCACTGCCATTGTTCAGAGAGACCTGCCTCACACCTTAACACACACATACACAGTGGTTACCCCTAAGCTCTACATACGCGATTGCTTCTCTCAAATGGAGAAAGATGCCCATGGTCTGTTGTGGACTATGGCTCCTTGCCATTTGGATTTGGCTCTTTTTTTTTATTTGAAAAAATATACTTTATTCATAGAATGTACAAAAAATAAAACATTTATACACCTACCCAAGATAATAAAATGTGAGGCTGGATGAACACAGCAGGCCAAGCAGCATCTCAGGAGCACAAAAGCTGACGTTTCGGGCCTAGACCCTTCATCAGAGAGGGGGATGGGGGGAGGGAACTGGAATAAATAGGGAGAGAGGGGGAGGCGGACCGAAGATGGAGAGTAAAGAAGATCTTCAGGACATGGTCGAGCAGTTTCAAGGCCGAAGAGATTACAAGAGAGTTGCAATGGGAGAGAGATTCCCTGAGGTTGGTCCGGAGGGAGGAGGGTAACTTCTTCAGGTTAGGCATCCCTGGAAGAGGCTTCGCAGTGAGGTTAAAATAGTATCAGAGATAATGGGAACTGCAGATGCTGGAGAATTCCAAGATAATAAAATGTGAGGCTGGATGAACACAGCAGGCCAAGCAGCATCTCAGGAGCACAAAAGCTGACGTTTCGGGCCTAGACCCTTCATCAGAGAGGGGGATGGGGGGAGGGAACTGGAATAAATAGGGAGAGAGGGGGAGGCGGACCGAAGATGGAGAGTAAAGAAGATCTTCAGGACATGGTCGAGCAGTTTCAAGGCCGAAGAGATTACAATAGAGTTGCAATGGGAGAGAGATTCCCTGAGGTTGGTCCGGAGGGAGGAGGGTAACTACCCAGTCATGCAAGCCACTCCGGGTTACCCAGGGGGTACGTACACCAACTAAAGGAAAAAAACAAAACAGAGAAAAAAAAAACAAAGCAAAGAAACCACCCCGGCAGTCGTCACCCCGCACAGTCCCAGTTGGCCCCCTGACCGGTTGGGGAAGGCGCCAGCTGGGCCCAGTTACCAGATAGGGTTCTTTTTCCTATTCTGGACAAGGGGGTTCATACGGTGGTCTTTCCCCACCGCGCCTTGGCGGCGGCTGCCCCAAGCTTTAGCGCGTCCCTCAGCACGTAGTCCTGGACCTTGGAGTGCGCCAGTCTGCAACACTCAGTCGGGGTCAGTTCTTTCAGCTGGCAGACCAGCAAGTTGCGGGCAGACCAAAGAGCATCTTTCACCGCATTGATGGTCCTCCAGGCGCAGTTGACGTTGGTCTCGGTGTGCGTCCCCGGAAACAGCCCGTAGAGCATGGAGTCCCGCGTCACGGAGCTGCTCGGGATGAACCTCGACAAATACCACTGCATCCCCCTCCAGACCTCCTGCGCATAGGCACACTCCAGAAGGAGGTGATCAACAGTCTCGTCCCCCCGCAGCCACCTCGAGGGCAGCGTGCGGTGGTGCAGAGATTCCGGGCATGCATAAAGGATCTCACTGGCAGAGCCCCTCTCACCGCCAGCCAAGCAATGACCATTTGGATTTGGCTCTAATTCACTTGAACAGAATTTGGCCTTGGCTGTTGCAACACATGTCACCATGTACACAAACTTACAACTTCAAAATGGTCTTCAAGGTTAGCGTGATACAGGTTAATCCTTCCAGTTATTGTAGAGCTTCTCCAACAGTAAGAGACAGTTCACGCAAAATGGAGCTACAGCCGAAATGAGTGTGGCTGAGCAGAACAAGTTTAGTTTACTAGATATATTCTGAGATTGTCCATATGCAGATAAAAGTATCTTTGGTCAATCAGTGGAACAGCCCTGAAAACACTTCCCTTTTATAAATGGGTAAGCATGTTCTTTAGATCTGAAGAGGTCATCTGTATAAACCTATTTATATTATTGTCAAACACATTGCTGATAATGCCCATCACTCTCTGTTAGACAAACAGAAGCAGGGCATAGCAGCTCAAGAACACAGTTGGCATTGAAAGAAGGTACACAGAGCTCAGCAGTTCCCAAGACAGCATGTTTACCAACTCAGGAACAGCCATGCTGATCTAATTGAGCAGCAGTGTCCTCAGGAGGTTCCACATGAGTGGTCAGACAATCATTAATCTGAGCTGTCTGCTCTAAGTAGGCTTCCAGACAAAGACATCATTAACTTAGAAGAGCCTATGGCTGTGAGAGGGGGCACAAGCCTCAACATTTATCGAGAAATATCTGCCTGGCTGTCAAGAGTTGGTCCTGACGCTGAATGGTGCTGACATAAGGGGTTGCATTTTAAGAAAGTATTAGAACATAGAACAGTACAGCACAGAACAGGCACTTCAGCCCACAATGTTGTGCCGACCATTGATCCTCATGTATGCACCCTCAAATTTCTGTGACCATATGCATGTCCAGCAGTCTCTTAAATGACCCCAATGACCTTGCTTCCACAACTGCTGCTGGCAACGCATTCCATGCTCTCACAACTCTCTGTGTAAAGAACCCGCCTCTGACATCCCCTCTATACTTTCCACCAACCAGCTTAAAACTATGACCCCTCGTGCTGGCCATTTCTGCCCTGGGAAATAGTCTCTGGCTATCAACTCTATCTATGCCTCTCATTATCTTGTATACCTCAATTAGGTCCCGTCTCCTCCTCCTTTTCTCCAATGAAAAGAGACCGAGCTCAGTCAACCTCTCTTCATAAGATAAGCCCTCCAGTCCAGGCAGCATCCTGGTAAACCTCCTCTGAACCCTCTCCAAAGCATCCACATCTTTCCTATAATAGGGCGCCCAGAACTGGACGCAGTATTCCAAGTGCGGTCTAACCAAAGATTTATAGAGCTGCAACAAGATCTCACGACTCTTAAACTCAATCCCCCTGTTAATGAAAGCCAAAATACCATATGCTTTCTTAACAACTCTGTCCACTTGGCTGGCCATTTTAAGGGATTTATGTATCTGCACACCAAGATCCCTCTGTTCCTCCACACTGCCAAGAATCCTATCCTTAATCCTGTACTCAGCTTTCAAATTCGACCTTCCAAAATGCATCACCTTGCATTTATCCAGGTTGAACTCCATCTGCCACCTCTCAGCCCATCTCTGCATCCTGTCAATGTCCCGCTGCAGCCTACAACAGCCCTCTATACTGTCAACGACACCTCCGACCTTTGTGTCGTCTGCAAACTTGCTGACCCATCCTTCAATCCCCTCATCCAAGTCATTAATAAAAATTACAAACAGTAGAGGCGCAAGGACAGAGCCCTGTGGAACACCACTCACCACTGACTTCCAGGCAGAATATTTTCCTTCTACTACCACTCGCTGTCTTCTGTTGGCCAGCCAAATCTGTATCCAAGCAGCTATGTTCCCCTGTATCCCATTCCTCCTGACCTTCTGAATGAGCCTACCATGGGGAACCTTATCAAATGCCTTACTGAAGTCCATATACACCACATCCACAGCTCGACCCTCATCAACTTTTCTAGTCACATCCTCAAAAAACTCGATAAGGTTTGTGAGGCATGACCTACCCCTCACAAAGCCGTGTTGACTGTATTTGATCAAGCCATGCTCTTCCAGATGGTCAAAAATCCTATCCCTCAGAATCCTTTCTAATACCTTGCAGACGACAGACGTGAGACTTACTGGTCTGTAATTGCCGGGGATTTCCCTATTTCCTTTCTTGAAGAGAGGAATTACATTTGCCTCTCTCCAGTCCTCAGGTACGACTCCAGAGGAGAGCGTGGATGCAAAGATCTTCGCAAATGGTGAAGCAATTGCATTTCTCACTTCCCAAAGCAGCCGAGGACAAATCTGGTCCGGGCCAGGCGACTTGTCAATCTTAATGTTTGACAAAATTTTCAGCACATCAGCTTCCTCTATCTCTATCCATTCCAGCATGCACACCTGCTCTTCAAAGGTTTCATTCACTACAAAGTTCGTTTCTTTCGTGAAGACAGAAGCAAAAAACTCATTTAGGGCTTCCCCTACCTCCTCAGACTCCACACACAAGTTCCCTTTGCTATCCCTGATCGGCCCTACTCTTTCTTTGACCATTCTCTTATTCCTCACATAAGTGTAAAATTCCTTTGTGTTTTCCCTGATTCCTTCTGCCAAGCCTTTCCCGTGCCCCCTCCTGGCTCTCCTCAGACCATTTTTGAGCTCCTTCCTTGCCTGCGTGTAATCCTCTCTAGCTGAACTTGACCCTAGCTTCCTCCACCTTATGTAAGCTACCTTCTTCCTTTTCACAAGAAGCTCCACCGCTCTCGTCATCCAAGGTCCCTTTATCTTACCCCTTCTTGCCTGTCTCAGAGGGACATATTTACTCATCACTCACAACAACTGTTCCTTAAACAGTCTCCACATGTCTATAGTTCCCTTACCGTGGAACAATTGCTCCCAGTCCATGCTTCCTAACTCATGTCTAATCGCATCATAGTTTCCTCTTCCCCAATTAAATATCCTCCCATTTTGCCTAATCCTCTCCTTCTCCATAGCTATGTAGAATGTGAGGCAGTTATGGTCACTATCACCAAAATGCTCTCCCACCACAAGATCTGATACCTGCCCTGGCTCGTTTCCGAGCACCAAGTCTAGAATGGCCTCTCCCCTCGTCGGCCTGTCACCATACTGCATTAGGAAACCCTCCTGAACACACCTTACAAAAACAGCTCCATTCAAATCTTCTGCTCAAAGGAGGTTCCAATCAATATTGGGAAAGTTAAAGTCACCCATTACAACAACCCTACTACGTGCACACTTTTCCAAAATCTGCCGACCTATGCTTTCTTCAATCTCCCAGCTGCTATTGGGGGGCCTGTAGTAAACCCCTAACGAGGTGACTACTCCCTTGCTGTTCCTAATTTCCACCCATACTGACTCGGTAGGCAGATCTTCCTCGACAATGGAAGCTTCTGTAGCTGTGATACCCTCTCTGATTAGTAGTGCTACACCCCCTCCTCTTTTTCCCCCCTCCCTATTCTTTTTAAATGTTCTAAACCCTGGAACATCCAGCAACCATTCCTGCCCCTGAGAAACCCATGTCTCTTATGGCCACAACATCATAGCACCAGGTACTGATCCATGCTCTAAGTTCATCACTTTTATTCCTGATACACCTTGCGTTAAAGCAAACGCACTTTAACCGATCCCTTGACTCCTTCCCAGGAAAATCCTTCCCACTGGCTGGTCTACCTCTTGCTATTGCCTCACCTGCATCAACTCTCGCCTCCGGTATACAGCTCAGGTTCCCACCCCCCTGCCATATTAGTTTAAACCCTCTCGAACTACTCGAGCAAACCTTCCACCCAGGACATTGGTGCCCTTCCAGTTCAGATGCAAGCCGTCCTTCTTGTACAGGTCCCACCTTCCCCAGAAGGCATCCCAATTATCTACATATCTGAAGCCCTCCCTCCTACACCAGCTGTGCAGCCACATGTTAAGCTACGCCCACTCCCTGTTCCTCGCCTCGCTATCTCGTGACACCAGTAGTAAACTAGAGAACACTACTCTGCTCGTCCTGCTCTGCAGCTTCCATCCTAACTCCCTGAAATCACTTTTTATATCCTCAATCCTATTTCTGGCTATATCATTTGTGCCAATATGTAACACGATTTCTGGCTGTTTGCCCTCCCCTTTTAGAACCTTATACACCCGATCGGAGACGTCCCGGACCCTGGCACCAGGGAGGCAACTTATCTTCCGGGAATCCCGATCCTGACCACAAAATCTCCTGTCAATTCCCCTAACTATCGAGTCCCCTACCACGAGTACTTTTCTATTCTGCCCCCTTCCCTTCTTTGCCACAGTGTCAGGCTCAGTGCCAGAGAACTGACTACTATGGCTTTCCTCTGGTAGGTCATCCCCCCCAGCAGTATCCAAAACGGTATACTTATTGCTGAGGGGAATGCCCACAGGGGATCTCTGCACTGTCTGTCTGTCCCCTTTCCTCCCCCTAACTGTAACCCATCTATCCTTGTCCTGAGCCTTAGGAGTGACCAACTCCCGGTAACTCCTCTCAATTACCCCCTCTGCCTCCCAAATGATCCGTAGTTCATCCAGCTCCAGCTCCATTTCCCTAACACGGTTTTCAAGGAGCTGGAGTTGGGTGCACTTCCCGCAGATGTAGCCAGCGGAGACGTATGCCACGTCTCCCAACTGCCACATTCTGCAGGAGGAACAAGCAACTGCCCTAGCATCCATACCCCACTTATCTGAACACCCACTCAGTACTAAAGTAGAAAGCTTATGTCAAGTAATAATAACAAATTAATAACAAACTTATATTCAAAAGAGAAAGTTTAGAATGAACCTTACCTTATTAACGAGGTTAGAGGAGGAGGGCGGGGGTGGGAGACACTACAGTTGTAGAGTCTCGGGTTTAGCCGCCTTGCAGAGGGATCGGCTCAGCTTCTGGTTCCATTTGTCTTCATGATTTGATGTTGCCCCCTGCAATAAGACCATAAGATGTAGGAGCAGAATTAGGCCATTCAACCCAGCGAGTTTGCTCCACCATTCAATCATGGCTGATATATTTCTCAACTCCATCCTCTTGCCTTCACCCACAAACCCTTGATTCCCTTACCAATCAAGAGTCTATCTATCTTGGTCTTAATTGCACTCACTGACTTTGCTTCTGTTGCAATGAATTCCACAGATTGACCACCCTCTGTCTGAAGATATTCTTCCTTATCTCAGTTTTAAAGGGTTGTCCCTTCACCCTGGGGTTGTGGCCTTGTGTCCTAGTCCCTCCTACAAGTGGAAACATTTTCTCCCCTTGCACCCTGTTCAGGCCTTTCAGTATTCTATAAGTTACATCCAGATCCCCGCTCGACCTTCTGAACTCCTTCAAGCATAGGTCCAGAGTCTTCAACCACTCCTCATCTGACAAGCTCTTCACCCCTGGGATCTTGCTTGTAAACCTCCTCTGCACCCCATCCAACACCAGCACATTCTTCCTCAGATACGGGCCCCAAAACTGCTCATAATATTCCAAATTCAGTGTGACAAGAGTAATTCCACATTGCCTCCTCTGTACACATGTATCATATTTGACCATGTTTGCAAATAACAACTCGGACTGGGGCAGTACTTTCGTAAAGTAACATCGTTCCACAGACAGGAGCTTTATAAGACAGACCTTGACACTGAGTTACATAAAGAGATAATAGGACAAGTGCCTAAGATGCAGTACTCCTGCTGGGAGATGAATAGAGTTTTGCATAAATGTAGGACACTATGGTACTTTATGCCTCCATTATTAAAGCCCAGGGTTTTGTGCTTTATTACTCTGTTCTGCAAACTTCAAAGTTTTGTGTAGAAATAGCCAATATTTCTCTTCTTGCAGCCCCTTTAACATTATATGATGTAGCATGAGCTTCTTTCCACATCCTTCCTGTTAAAATGTGACAACAGGTCAAATTCTGTATTAAAGATCACCCACCATTTCTCCATTCATTCCACTAGCATAACTGTCCGCTTAATATCTGTTACTGTCTTACTCAGCATCTACTATATTGACAATGCTCGTATTATCTCCAAACTTCCAAAATTTTCCCTGTAATTTGTGGTGTGTGATTTGTATCTATTTGAATATCATTCAATCTAGAGTTTGAATTTTTAAGTTGTGGCTTGCGGTGTGGTCTTTGTTTATATAGGAGCTTAATGATTAACTAGGAAGTATTTTTGTGGCCATGTGATTTTTAAAATATAGCATGAAAAGAGACTTCCTGGAGTAATTTTTGTTAATTGGGAGAGTGTTTCAAGCATCAACTTTCAGTTAGAAAATTCTAGATTTTTTTTTGTCTTCGAGGGAACACCCGTAGTTTGAAGGAACTTCTTGTTTTTCACTTTGCAGATGTCATTGTTGAATTTGGATATGTTAAACAGTTCCTCCTGAAGAAGGGAGATCTTTTGAAATGTTAAAAAGTAGATTACTTCAATGTTAGGAGTTTAATTTTTTTAAGTTTCAGACCAATGATGTGTGATCCAAATATTGAATGAGTTATTCGAAGCTGAGAAAGTCTAAACTTGGTTGTATGAAGATTCAAGGAAGAGAAGTGAAGTCACAGCTAAGTAAAACTCTATGTATGATAGAGAAGGGAATTCTCTTTTTGGTGTTTGAGTACAATAAAATGATGCTGTTGGGATTAATGCAATGGTATTTCACCACATGAATTGACATGTTTAAACTTGTTTATCCTGTAAGTAGTTTGTTTTGCTCTATTTTGCCTTATGTTTTGCTTCATAAGAGTTTATGTTATTGTTAAATTCAAATATGCAGCATTGTGTATTTTCTTTTCAGTGAAAGCCTACCTCATTAAAACCCCAAAAAAGCAATATTTTCGTCTAGGAGTAGACTTGTCCAGTAATGATATTAGCTGGGATCACAGCAACTCCCAAGTCCAAGTTTTCAATTTTTACCATCATGGTGTAAGCTAAACAAAGTATGGAAAGAGAATGCATGCTGTTGTAAAAGGTTGTCAAAAGTGTCAGGCTCAACAGCCACTTGGACAGAATGTGGTTAAGTGGAGAAACAAGCAGTGGTTGGCAGCAGAAACCATTACGTAGTTATGCAGAATAGTCTACGCATTAAATGAAGGACTTCAAAGGTTTCAATGTCAGTCGCCAGAATCTAGAAGAGACATTAGGTTAACCAAATACCTTGATGCTTGAGCTTTCATGCAAAAGTCTCCTGAATGCCACACTTGTAAAATATCTGAATGGGAGGAAAAGCATGAACGACTGAGAGTCAGTAATTTGCATATCAGCAAGCCCTTCCCAAATCCACAGGATAGGAATATTAATTTAGTGACATCTATGTTGTTTACAAACCTACCCATTGCCTTGCTGATTGTGAATTTGATCATCTAGATGTTGAACCAATGTACTATTGAATTAGATAGAAAGCATGGCTCAAAAACAAGCCATTTGACACAGCAAGACCAAGCTGACATTTATTCTTCATTTAAGCCTCCTCCTACTTTTCCTCAACTAACTATTCCTTCCACTTTATTTGTCGATCTTCATACCAATTAAACACATCTCACAAAAAGCCTTTCAAAGACCACGACCTGAAGGTTTTAGGACTATGTTCCGGTGCAGTACTAAAGATGGGCTGCACTGTCACAGATAGAATATTAGTACCAATCCTCGTCCGTCCTCTCGGGTGAATATAAAAAATTCTGTGGCGATATTTTTAAGAATGACAGCGATGTTTTTCTTGGTATTTTGTTCCATGCCTATCTTTCGATCAATTATCGTGTCATTTTGATTTTGTTGTATGTGACAGTTTATTGGAAAGTAAATTAGCTACTGTATTTTGTACATTTTAACAATGATGACATTTCATAAGTACTTTGTTGATTGTAACACAGTTAGTGACATCTAGTAGTTATGAAACTGTATGAATACATGTATTTATTTTATTTTATTGTGATGTCAAATTTATTTCCCTTCAGTTTCCTCCTTGATCTCTTGATTTCAAATAAGTATGAAACCTTTGTGTTCTTCAAAGCTTAAGTAACTTGAGTACGGTTACAAATAAGATGTTATTCCTTGCAGAATACAATGGGATAACTTTAAAATGAAAGGGAAGTTGTTGTAAAAGCGATTGTCAATTTGTAAAGTATAGTAAAGTCACCATAGTCTTACCAGCCCACAGAACTGCTCTCTCAGAGATGACAAGTGGTGGTTTAAACAGAGGGCCACCACACCTCAGGTGAGAGGAAGAGGTGAGAAGGAAAGTCATTTGTAGTAACCTCAGCCAGTGCTGGAACTGAATCCATGCTGTTGGAATCATACAATCCCTGCAGAGTGGAAACAGGCCTTTTGGGTCTCC
Source organism: Stegostoma tigrinum (assembly GCF_030684315.1). Taxonomy (NCBI): domain Eukaryota; kingdom Metazoa; phylum Chordata; class Chondrichthyes; order Orectolobiformes; family Stegostomatidae; genus Stegostoma; species Stegostoma tigrinum. Next base: position 96,477,208 of record NC_081359.1, read on the forward strand.
ATCACCTCTCCAAAGAATATCTCCCTCAGACCTATGCCTGTAACCTTGGATTTCCCCGTGGTTGACCTATACAGCTGTCAACAGTATGGACAATTTAGCAAGGCCAATTGATCTAACCTGCACATCTTTGGAACCTGGGAGGAATCTGGAGCACCCGGAAGAAACCCACACAGACTCAGGGAGACCCTGAAGACTTCACGCAGACATTCACCAGAAGATGGAATCAAACTTGTGAGGCTGGCGCTGGAAGGCTGCAGTGCTACTCACTGAGACATTGTGCCACAAGGGATCACCCTGTATCACAGAAAGGCCATCCGTCCAACTGAACTCAGCCCTCACATTTTCATAGTCCTAATTTTGTTTGATGGTTGTCAATTGGTCATGCTCCTTTTACCCCATTTTAGGTCACAGAGTTTTAAATGTAGCCTGGGACATTAGTCTGTACTTCCCCATAAATGGCAGCGGGAACATAAAATTAGGTTCACATTGTTCACATCACCTATGCCAATTTTTCAAAAATGAAGAGGCTGAGGAATTTGAATTTCAGCTTGGACATCATATTTATTGTTTCAGCATTTGATGGCTGAACCGTTTCAGCAACTTGAAAGGCTTTAGTATACTCAACTCTAAGGTTTTATTGACTAAGTTATGATGTGGAGGTGCCGGGTGTTGTACTGGGATAGACAAAGCCAGGAATCACACGACACCAGGTTATAGTCCAACAGGTTTATTTGAAAACACAAGCTTTCTGAGCCTCAGTCCTTCTTCAGATGTTAGTGAGAGGTAGTATCAGATGCAGAATTCTTAAGTAAAAGATTGAAGGTTCACACCATTGATGAAGATGACCTCAACAAACAGCATCTTCTGTTTAAGAAGTAATGGCTGACTTCTAAACTCACAATCGATTTAGACTAGCAAAGGTTGCTGCTGGCATTGTTACAAGGTCAGATTTTTGAGCTTTAATAGCATTATGATTTCTTTTCAAGCGCTTTTGATTAATTGATATCTTGACGGTTTTATCAGATTTTAATAAGATGTACTTTTTTACCAAACATATTTTGAATGATGATTTATTTTGACAGCTTTATGAGCTTCTCATTGTGAGTCCTGCAGTTAGTGGATACATACCACTGGGGCATCATCCTGATCTACAGGACTGTTCTGATATCCCAGCAAATGGAAAATTTTATCTTGTCTGCCATGGCATCTGCTCACTTGCATATCTGCCTTTGGTATACTTCCAGTAGTGGCACCTAGATCGAACTAGTGCTGATGATCCTCACCATGAAGATGATGTATTCAGATACTGGCAGCAGAGTTTTGCTCCTGATTTCAACTGTGAACCTGCTGTGAGCATTCCTACTTTCAAAATCACAAAATATAGAGTCTGGGAATACAGCTGCATTTCACATTAGTTTGGAGACTAAGATTCGAGCTGTACATAAACAAAAACAGTTCAGTGGGTGCTGGAGAAACTCAGCAGTTCTGGCAGGTCTGGAGAACGAAGCAGAGTTATAGTTTCAAGTCGGATGTGACTGTTCCTCAGAACTGACCTGAGCTGTGTCTTTTTATAGATTAAATCAGCACTGAACAGGCAATTGTAGCACTTTGCAGGCTTACCCAAATTCTCCTATTGTCTGTTCCTTACCTAGCATGCAGCAAATTTTCCCCTCATGAACAATGGAGATTTTCCATTATATTCTTTTTCTTTATTCATTCACAGGATGAGGGCATTATTGGCTAGGCAGTATTTATTGCCCATCCCTAATTGTCCAGAGGTCAGTTAAGAGTCAACCATTTTGCTGGGATCTGTAGTCACATGTAGGCCAGACCAGGTGAGGTTGGCAGTTTCCTTCCCTAAAGGACATTAATGAACCTGATGGGTTTTTCTGACAATCAACAATGAATTTATGGTCATCATTAGACTCTTAATTCCAGATATTTTTTGTTGACTTCAAACTCCACCATCTGCCAAGGCGGGATTCAAACCCGGGTCACCAGAATATTGCCTGGGTCTCTGGATTAACAGTTCAGCAATAATACGACTAGGTCATTGCCTCCTTATTCCCTGTAATCCTCCTCCTTGCTATTATCTGGTTTCCTGGTCAACCTCTAGTCTCTCCTCCAATGTCTTCCTGTTTCATGTTTGGTATCAGAGAATGAGTGGTATTTCAAACGTTTATATCAGGGGGAGTGGGGCAGGAAAGTGGAGTTGAAGTCATTACCTGGGTAGCCATAATCTTATCAAATGGCCGAGCAGTCTCTAGGGATCAAATGGTCTGACCTGTATGTTTGTATGTTATTGGCTCCACGTGTACATTTTTAGAATGAAAAGAAAAGGCTTGCGTTTATGTGGTACTTTTCATGACCATCAAACATCTCAAAGTATTTTACAACAAAGGAAGCACCTTTTGAAGTGTTGCCATTGTGGCAATGCAGAGTACTCATTTGCACACAGTAAACTCCCATAACAGCAAGGAGATAGCAATCAGATCTTTTTCTTCTGATGTTTATCAAGAGATCAATATTATCCAAGGCACTGTGTAGAACTATCCTGCTGTACTTTGGAATAGCATCTTTGACATAATCTTTTGCATGAGCAGGCAGATAAAACTGGGTACTATTTTCACCAATAGTCGTATGTGGATTTTCTCACAGAGGTTACTAGGCAGCAAATGAATAACCTGGCTAGTCTTCTTCAACAAATTGATGAGGAAGATTCAGCACAAATTGAGCAATTCCAACCAATTTTCAATTTTATCACTTTTTTTTAGATTTACAATGTTGTGTGCAGCTTATAAAATTATTTTTATCAAAACCCTGGTCTGATTTCCTGCACTGATATATTTATTTGCCTTCTTATGATGAGGATGTAATCCTCTCACAACTAGTTGAAGTCTGTTAACACATTCTGCCAATATGTTTTCCCTTTGTATTTACACCTACATTTTCAAGAAATTTTATCAGTCAAACATCAAGGCATATTACAGTAGATGAAATCATTGCTAATTCAGCCAGGTACTCAAGATCATCATCTTATTTCTTGGAATAGATGCAGGATTACTCCAAACAACACATTTAACCTCTGCTGCAGAATTCTTTGAGACATTTCATTAGTGCATGCGTCAGTAGGAAAGTAGTTTCACAGCATTATTTAAAACTAAGCCAATTCTGAGACTCTCTTAAAATAAAATTGGTACCACTTGCTGCCTTTGATGGTTGCAGCTAAGTTGAGAGGGAAATAAATTAGATTTCCACACTATGCAGTCCATGACATTTTCGGACTGTCCATTCCTCTAACATGATTTCCTGTGTTTGACCTAAGGGTTGCTGCAGGTTAGGTGGGTATGTGCAAATGACAAAAGAATGATGCAGTGGCATTCTGTCATGAGAACTACTGCATGCTTTGACACTGTTCCTCAGCTGAACATTGCAGCAGCTGGCTGAGTCGTTTAAAAGTGGAAGTGGCTTTGAAATCCTGGGAAAAATGGAGTTCTCCCAGTGGAGACTAACATCAGTCTGCCAGAGACATGGAGGTAAAAACCAAAAGAACTGCGGATGCTATAAATCAAGAACAAAAACAAAGTTGCTGGAAAAGCTCAGCAGGCTTGGGAGCATGTGTGCAGGAGAAAACAGAGTTAATGTTTCGGGTCCAGTGACCCTTCCTCAGAACACATAACGTAATTGAAGGGCTTTAATACAGTATAATGGGAGAACAATGGAAATAGCAGACGTATTTAGCTGATTCTATTTACCTTAATTACTGTCCTCTTAATTACTTTTCCAGCACAGAGCTATGATGCAGGGGTGTTTACATTATCACTGATTGCCTGAGCCACTTCACCATTATTCCTGTATTGTTCTCCTCAGAAATCTGGATCATTCTGTTCCACAGTGTGACTTTGTCTAATCTCCATCAACAAACAGCACATTGGCAGCTGGTTGTGTGATACCTGAGGCCATCTAAGCCCTTCTGCAGATGTCACAAGCCCCTTTGCTGGTGGATCCTTTCTGTTCACAAATAAATCTGGGCAATGTGTCTCCATCCCACTTTAGCTGCTGCAGGTATTTAAAACACTCATTCTCCCACCAAGACTGGACATGCTCCCACAATATGACATTCTTCCTGTTTGCAGTTCATCTCTTATTGGTATACAGTTGGTCCCGAGAACCCATGGTGATTTTAATACATTTCCCGAAATGTTAATACAAAATATTTTTTCTCCACTGATGACAGCAAGGGAAATCAGGATGGGGAGTGGTGGCTAGAGATTTAATGTGAAAAAAGAAATATTTGCACAGAGAGTGATGGGTGCGTGGAATGTACTCCCAGCAGTGGTAGTGGAATCAGATATATTAGAGACATATTAAGTGACTCTTGGATATGCACATGGAGGATAATAAAATGTGGGATATGCATGGAGGATAGTAAAATGTGGGATATGCAGGGTGGTTTGATCTTAAAGTAGGATAATAGGATGGCACAACATCGTGGGCAGAAGGGCCTGTACTGTTCTATATTCGGTGTTCTATTTTCCTAAAAGGAAAGTTGACAACACGCGAGTTCCTTTTAAATATATAAATGTATAAATAAATGTCAATTTGAGGCAGAGAATTGCTACTGCATAGAAGAGTCTGTTTAGCCCATCATGTCTTTGCTAGATCTCTACTCAAGCAATTAATTCAGTTGATTGCATGGCAGGTTTTTGATGCAGTGACACTAAAAAGTGCAAGTATGACATCTACATATATAGCCATGAAGGCCCTGTCTTCTCAACCTTGTCCGCTTGTTGTGACTGTCAGGTCAAACACTCCACGATCCCTTTCTGAGGGAACAGCCCTATTTTCTGCTGGAGCTATGGTAACTTTATCTACTAGAGTAACTCAGCCACTAACATTCCCATTCCCCAAAGGTTTATTCTGCAGCACTGCAAGTATTTTCAGATAATTATGTACTACCTTTTTGAAAACCATGACCGGATGTGCCACCATATTCTCAGGCAGTGCATTCCAGACCTAACTGCTTGAAGCATAAACAAGGTTTTCTGAAAGTTGTTTTGAATTCTTTGCTATTCACTTTAAATCTGTGTTCTTGACACCTCCGTTAAAAGCAACAGTCCTCCATCTACTCTGATCAGACTCCTCATGATCTCAAAGACCGCTATGAAGTCTCCTTTCTAAACAGAGCAACCCCAGCTTCTCCAGTCTGTCCACCTAGCTGATAATCCTCATACCCGGAACCATTCTTGCAAATCTTTTCTGACCCTCTGTAAATGCCTTCACACACTTTTGAGTTGGGTGTCCTCAAAAATTGGCTGACCTCCCATTGTTATTGGCAGCATAAGGAAGCAGCATTTTGTTAAATCAGTTCACAGAATGTAGACAGCTCCCTTGCTGGACCAATGTTTCTTGCCTCATCCCTAATTGCACCTTGAACCAATTGGCTTAATGGAAGCATTTCAAAGGACAGTTAAGAATCTACCAGTCACATGCAAGCTACAGCACTAAGGGCGACAGATTTTTTGTGAAGACACAAGAGAACCAGATGGGTTTTTAACCAACCAAGGGTACATTGTCACCTCAGGCTGTAAATAGAAAGAGAAGAATTTCCATTGATTCAAATTTTAATCATCAGCCATAGTGGGGTTTGAGCCCATTTGTCCAAGAACAATAGCTTAGTATCTCTGGATTACTAGTGTAGTGACAATACTGTTATGCCACAGTATCTCCTGCACGTCATTCACCAACAGCTATTTATTTCAGATTTCCAGCAATCACCTACTGAAGCTGGAGATCAAAAGAACATCTGAAGAACACTCCTGATATAATAAGTGTTTTGAAGAAAGTTTAAAGGTAAAAGTGCCACCAGGAGACAAGAAATCAAATTCAATAACGAAAAAAGGTTGCACAACAGATATCATGCAAATAAGACATAGAAAGGAAACCAGCCACGAATTAGGCTTTCACTCTCTTCTGGGGATCTGATGAATCAGAAAGATCCTTTGAGCATGCTCTTAACAAGCTTTCCCGGCAAGCAGCATGTGTTTTGCTCCTGATACACTGATGAGGACGAATTGAAGATCCAGCTTTGTTGCTTTCAGACTCAAAGTAAATGCTGATTCAGGTTGTCCTCTGAGGGCAAATGCTTATCTCATTACTGTTGAAAACGGCTGAAAAATATACTTGATTGATTCAGTTACCTCAGGTGGAACAATAAATTGAAATAGAGTATTCCTCTGAGCGCAACCTTAATCATTGTGTGATTTGATGTGCGTCAGGCTAACCATGAAAAGGTCTGGATTCCCATTGTTAATCACACTATATTCCCCATCAAGTCATGTTTAGAAGACTGGGACAGATTTGCAACATTGTAAATTCACAACCTTGTAAGCGAGTACGCATGTTCCCTGCAAAATGGTGCCTTGAAACCTCAAGTACTTCATTAAGTATTAGACCATTACATCCAACTGGAGGAATGGTTCAAAGATTAACAGTGAAAACCTAACAACTCAACTTCTTTTAACTTAGGATGAATTTGGGAGTAGATGATAGAATTCTGCTGAGGCCTCTTCAGATAATTGTTTTGGCAGTGGAAAGCACATTAGCAAACTTCCTGACTTGTCTCTAGAATGCTGTCAACCCACTGACTTCAGCGGTTAGCTCTAATGATCTGTTTATGTGCGGTATGGAGCCCACCACAGGTCAAAAAGCCACAGCTGCTGCCGCTCCCCGACAAGAACTCTCCCGCAATTGAAATAGAATGTGTAAATGAGTCTTCCTGCTGCATTTCAGATGAAGTTATGACAGCAGAGTTTCAGCAACAGCAAGAAAATCTTTGTCTTGCAAACCACAAGTGAATTAGAGATCATTTGGTTCCAGAACTAGAAGGATAATTTAACATTTAAGGTTTTAGCCACCAGTGGAATTAGTTGAGTTAGGTTGGAGATCCTCCTACTCACAGCTCTAAACTGGGCACCACACTTTAGGAAGGATATATTGTCCTTGGAGCGAAGACAATATCAATTTACTGGAATGATGCCTGGAATTTGGGGATATGCTATGAGGGGAAATTAGATCTGTTTTCTCTAGAATTTGGAAGGTTTAAGGTGTGATCTGTTGGAAGTCTTCAAGATATTAACAGGAAGAAATGAGGTAGATAAAAAAAATAAACTTTTTCTACAGTTGATGATTCTAGAACTAGGGAACATTGTCTGAGAATTGGGAGAGATATAAGGAAGCACTTCTAAACACAAAGAATGAAGAAAATTACAGCAGAGATACTGGCCCTTCAGCCCTTGAAACCTGCAAATTTCTTTCGACTTTTCTTGTATTCCACCTTTGTCTTGTGTGTTCTCAGTTTCCTAGCCTTGATAAATGTAGCCTTTTTCTTTTTGATTACGGGCTCACAATATATCTCATTATCTAATATTCCATAAACTTGCCATAGTTATCCTTCATCCTTACAGGAATGTGCTGGCTCTGAGTTCCGAGCAACTTACACTTGAAAGGTTCCGACATACCATCTGTTGATTTGCTCTCAAACATCTGCCTCCAATCTACATTCTTCAGTTTCTGTCTAATATTGTTGTAATTAGCCTTCTCCCAATTTAGCATCTTCACCTGACAACTACACCTATCTTGATCCATCAGTATCTTGAAGCGTACTGAATTCGGATCACTGTTCCCAAACTGCTCCCCTACTAAAACGTCGACTGCCTGGTCAGGCTCATTCCTCAATATGAGGTCCCAGTACAGCCTCTTTTCTAGTCAGACTATCCACATACTGTTTCAAAAAGCCCTCCTGGATGCTCCTTGCAAACTCTGCTCCATCTGAGCCCAAAGCACTAAGTCAGTATATGGGAAGTTAAAATCACCAACGACAACAACCCTGTTGCTTTTACATCTTGCTAAAATCTGTCTACAAATCCGTTCTTCTATCTCCCCGTGGCTGTTGGGAGGCCTATTATAAACCCCAGACTTTGTGATTGCACCCTTCCTGTTCCTGAGCTCTACTATATTGCCTCGCTGTATGAGCCATCCGAGGTGGCCTCCCGCAGTATAGCTGTGATATTCTCCTTACAAGTAGTGCAACTCCCCCACCCCTTTTACGTCCCCCTCTATCCTGCCAGAAACATTTGTATCCTGGAACGTTAAGCTGCCAATCCGGTCCCTCCCTCCCATCCCAAGTCTTTGTTATAGCAACAAAATCATAGTTCCAAGTACTAATCCATTCTCTAAGTTCATCTGCCTTAACTGTTACACTTCTTGCATTGAAACAGATGCACTTCAGTCCACCAGACCCAGTTTGATTAGCAACCACACCCTGCCTGCTCCTCCCCTGAGTCTTACTAGTTGTATTCTCTCGTTCCCTTTCAGTCCATTCACCTTTGCTTTGGTTCCCAGCCCCTGCCAAGCCAGTTTAAATCCTCCCGAGTGACACTAGCAAACCTTCCAGCCAGAATATTTGTGCCCCTCCTTTTTAGATGCAACCCATCCTTCTTGTACAGGTCCCACCTGCACTGGAAGAGATCCCAATGGTCCAGATATCTGAAACCCTCCCTCCTACACCATCTGTTTAGCCACTTGTTGAGCTGTACTATCCTTCTATTTCTGGCCTCACTGGCACATGGCACGGGGTGTAATCCCAAGATTGCAACCTTGGAAGCCCTACTTTTTAATTTACTCCCTGAACTGCTGTTGCAGGACCTCATCACTCATCCAACCTATGTCGGTAATACCAATATGCACCACAACATCCCCTCTCCCCTCTCCCCTCTCCCCTCTCCCCTCTCCCCTCTCCCCTCTCCCCTCTCCCCTCTCCCCTCTCCCCATTCAGAAACATGCAGGCACCAGGGAGGTACCACACCATCATGTAGTCTCTTTTACATCCACAGAAGCACCTGCCTGTACCACTAACTGTAGAGCCCCATATAACTATTTCTCTAGTGCTCTTTGTTGTTCCCTTCTTTAGAACAGAACCAGCTGCGGTGCCACCAGTCCCTTGACAACAGCCCCTCAGCAAGCCACCTCCTGGAAGTAGTGACTGCACTGATGCAGATGCTCCCCACGTCAGCCAATCAGCTTCAATGCTTTGCTGTCCTCTTCAAGATGATAGATGAAGGGTGGTAGATATTGAGACCTCTCAGCCACAAATGGCAATGGCTTCTGGATCAGTTGTTAATTTTAAATCTGTGATAAAAAAATGTTAGGCACATGAGCCAAAGGCCACAGATCAGCCATGAACTCATTGAATGGCGGAACAATCCCAGAGGGCTGAATGGCCTACTCTTGTCCCTACGTTCCTATGACTACGCAATTGCACCAAAGTGTTTAGACCTAAGTAATGTTTCTGTGTGTGGATCTATAACTCAAAGGGCAGAAATAAGAAGCTGGAAAATCTGAGTTGAAATTCCTGTCATAGAATTTTGAAAATGTGTGCTTGAGCTCTTGTGGCCCAGTGGCAGTGTCCTTACCTCTGACCTAAGAGGCCTGGGTCAAATCCCACCTGTTCCACAGCACTAATGTCTCTAATCAGGCTGATCAGATAGTGGCGACTGCTGATGCTGGAGAATCTGAGATAACAAGGTGTAGAGCTGGATGAACACAGCAGGTCAAGCAGCATCAGAGCAGCAGGAAAGCTGATATTTCTGGTCTAGACCCTTCTTCAGAAATGGTCCCCAAGCCTCCGGGGATCATTTTGTGGAACACCTATGCTCAATTCACAATAAACAACTGCACCTCCCAGTCGCAAACCATTTCAACTCCCCCTCCTACTCTTTGGACAACATGTCCATCCTGGGCCTCCTGTACTGCCACAACGATGCCACCCGAAGGTTGCAGGAACAGCATTTCATATTTCGCTTGGGAACCCTGCAGCCCCATGGTATCAATGTGGGTTTCACCAGCTTCAAAATCTTCCCTCCCCCGACCGCATCCCAAAACCAGCCCAGCTTGTACCCACTTCCCTAACTTGTCCTCTCACCTATCCTCTCCTCCCACCTCAAGTCTCACCCCCATATCCTACCTACTAGCCTCTTCCCGCATCCTTGACCTGTCCCTCCTCCCTGGACTGACCTATCCCTTCCTTAACTCCCCACCTATACTCACCTTTACTGGCTCCAACCCCACCTCCTTGACCTGTCTGTCTCCTCTCCACCTACCTTCTCCTTTATCCATCTTCTATCCACCTCCCCCTCTCTCCCTATTTATTTCAGAATCCCCTTCCCCTCTACCATTTCTGAAGAAGGGTCTAAACCCGAAACATCAGCATTCCTGCTCCTCTGATGCTGCTTGGCCTGCTGTGTTCATCCAACTCTACACTATGATCAGATAGTATCTGCATACCTAAATAGGAGGGGCAGAGGTATAATGGTAATGTCAGTGATTTGATTTGATCATTTTGATTTGATTTGATTCTCACTTGTACTGAAGCATATTCGCCAATTTTAAATACATTTAAGTCGTCATTGGACAAGCATATGGACGCACATGGAATAGTGTAGGTTAGATGGGCTTGAGATCGGTATGACAGGTCGGCACAACATCAAGGGCCGAAGGGCCTGTGCTGTGCTGTCATGTTCTGTGTTCTATGTTCTATATAAGTTCCAAAAGCTTGTAATTTCAAATAAACTTGTCAGACTATAACCTGGTGTCGTGTGACCATTGACTCTGTCTAATGGAGTCGGAGTAGCACCTACAGTGAGTCAACTGCGCACGTGTAATATAAAGGAACATCGGTAAGCAGAGAATCATATGTGAAAATCTGTGATAATGAAGGCTTGTAAATTGTTAGCATTGTTCACAAACATTAAATCATCTGCCACAAAGATCCAATTCTCCTTAGTATTTGTTAAGAGGTCTACCATGTTGAAAATGACAAATGGCATCCTTCCCATTTGCCTTGGACCCCAACTTTCAATCAGACTTTGCTTCCCATGAGCATTCCTGACTGTTCCTTGGGAAGATTCCTGTCTCATTTCAAGTAAATACGCAGCACGTACACCCAGTTTCAATCTTGAGTCCTCATATAAAGTTGCAATTGCAATAGTAGGCAGTGATGTATTGGCAATATCACTGCAGTCATAACCTGGAATTTCAAATTAATGAGCTGAGGATGTAGATTTTCATCCATTGCAGAGGCTGGTGAAGTTAGAACTCAATAAAATACTGGGAGTGAAAGACCCTACCATGATGACCATCTCTCAACACCTTTTGTCATAAAAATCCATTAGGCATGCTGATTTCCTGCAGGGAGGAACATTCGTCACCTTTACTCAGCCTCCCAATTACCCTTGTTCACATTTGTGCAGCTGACCTTTCAATATTGACTGACGGGTAAGTCGGGTAACATTGGATTGGCCACTGTATTTATAAGCATATATGTAACTTGCATTGACACAGTGATTTCACATGGAAATTAATTCATTGGCAAGGATGTGCCAGTCAGTCAGTGGATGAAATGCAAATTCTTTTCCCTTTATATACAAAAGAATAGAAGCAATAATGAGCCTGAGTAAAGGAAGTTGCTCAAAAGTGGGACCCACAGCAGGATCATGGTCTTACGGACATACACCAGACAGCCTATTTATAGGAATAAAAACAAAGTTGCTGGAAAAGGCCTGGCAGCATCTGTGAAGGAGAAAGCAGAGCTAATGCTTCGGATCCAGTGACTGTTCCCCAGAACAGGAAGGCTCATGGGAAGTTCTGGGGAAGGGGAAGGGACCCGAAACATTAACTGTGTTTTTTTCTTCATCAATGCTGCGAGACCTGCTGAGCTTTTCCAGTAACTTTGATTTTGTTCCTGATATACAGCATCCACAGTTATTTCAGGGTTTTTTCAGGCTATTTTTAGGGGCTGTTTGGAAGGTACCTTTTCCAACTGCGGCAATATCAAGTCATGGAATTGTACTGAAGAGGCTCTTCAGTATATCACATCTGTATTGATAAAAACTTCTGTTAATCTACACTAGTCCCATTTTCCAGCACTTAGCCCTGAGCATTGAACAATATTCCCTGCTCCAAAGAAAACACCCCGGGCTTATTCAGCGTCTCATCTTTGCTAAAACGCTCCATTGTGAGCAACATCCTGATGAATCCCCTCTGCACTGCTGCAGTGCAAACACATTCTTCCTGCCAGAACTACAGACAGCACTTCAGCTATGGCTTATCCAAGTTTTGTACAGCTCCAACATAACTTCATAACATATGCCACAACCAATAAAGGCAAGTGTCCTGTATACGAGAGATAATGGGAACTGCAGATGCTGGAGAATTCCAAGATAATAAAATGAGAGGCTGGATGAACACAGCAGGCCAAGCAGCATCTCAGGAGCACAAAAGCTGACGTTTCGGGCCTAGACCCTTCATCAGAGAGGGGGATGGGGAGAGGGAGCTGGAATAAATAGGGTGAGAGGGGGAGGCGGACCGAAGATGGAGAGTAAAGAAGATAGGTGGAGAGAGTATAGGTGGGGAGGTAGGGAGGGGATAGGTCAGTCCAGGGAAGACGGACAGGTCAAGGAGGTGGGATGAGGTTAGTAGGTAGCTGGGGGTGCGGCTTGGTGTGGGAGGAAGGGATGGGTGAGAGGAAGAACCGGTTAGGGAGGCAGAGACAGGTTGGACTGGTTTTGGGATGCAGTGGGTGGGGGGGAAGAGCTGGGCTGGTTGTGTGGTGCAGTGGGGGGAGGGTACGAACTGGGCTGGTTTAGGGATGCAGTAGGGGAAGGGGAGATTTTGAAACTAGTGAAGTCCACATTGATACCATTAGGCTGCAGGGCTCCCAGGCGGAATATGAGTTGCTGTTCCTGCAACCTTCGGGTGGCATCATTGTGGCAGTGTAGGAGGCCCATGATGGACATGTCATCTAGAGAATGGGAGGGGGAGTGGAAATGGTTTGCGACTGGGAGGTGCAGTTGTTTGTTGCGAACTGAGCGGAGGTGTTCTGCAAAGCGGTCTCCAAGCCTCCGCTTGGTTTCCCCAATGTAGAGGAAGCCGCACCGGGTACAATGGATGCAGTATACCACATTGGCAGATGTGCAGGTGAACCTCTGCTTAATGTGGAATGTCATCTTGGGGCCTGGGATAGGGGTGAGGGAGGAGGTGTGGGGACAAGTGTAGCATTTCCTGCGGTTGCAGGGGAAGGTGCCGGGTGTGGTGGGGTTGGAGGGCAGTGTGGAGCGAACAAGGGAGTCACGGAGAGGGTGGTCTCTCCGGAAAGCAGACAGGGGAGGGGATGGAAAAATGTCTTGGGTGGTGGGGTCGGATTGTAGATGGCGGAAGTGTCGGAGGATGATGCGTTGTATCCGGAGGTTGGTAGGGTGGTGTGTGAGAACGAGGGGGATCCTCTTAGGGCGGTTGTGGCGGGGGCGGGGTGTGAGGGATGTGTTGCGGGAAATACGGGAGACGCGGTCAAGGGCGTTCTCGATCACTTTGGGGGGAAAGTTGCGGTCCTTAAAGAACTTGGACGTCTGGGATGTGCGGGAGTGGAATGTCTTATCGTGGGAGCAGATGCGGCGGAGGCGGAGGAATTGGGAATAGGGGATGGAATTTTTGCAGGAGGGTGGGTGGGAGGAGGTGTATTCTAGGTAGCTGTGTGAGTCGGTGGGCTTGAAATGGACATCAGTTACAAGCTGGTTGCCTGAGATGGAGACTGAGAGGTCCAGGAAGGTGAGGGATGTGCTGGAGATGGCCCAGGTGAACTGAAGGTTGGGGTGGAAGGTGTTGGTGAAGTGGATGAACTGTTCGAGCTCCTCTGGGGAGCAAGAGGCGGCGCCGATACAGTCATCAATGTACCGGAGGAAGAGGTGGGGTTTGCGGCCTGTGTAGGTGCGGAAGAGGGACTGTTCCATGTAACCTACAAAGAGGCAGGCATAGCTGGGGCCCATGCGGGTGCCCATGGCCACCCCCTTAGTCTGTAGGAAGTGGGAGGAGTCAAAAGAGAAGTTGTTGAGTGTGAGGACGAGTTCCGCTAGGCGGATGAGAGTGTCGGTGGAGGGGGACTGGTCGGGCCTGCGGGACAGGAAGAAGCGGAGGGCCTTGAGGCCATCTCCATGCGGAATGCAGGTGTACAGGGACTGGACGTCCATGGTGAATATGAGGTGTTGGGGGCCAGGGAATTGGAAGTTCTGGAGGAGGTGGAGGGCGTGGGTGGTGTCACGGACGTAGGTGGGGAGTTCCTGGACCAAAGGGGAGAAAATGGAGTCCAGATAGGTGGAGATGAGTTCGGTGGGGCAGGAGCAGGCTGAGACGATGGGTCGACCAGGGCAGGCAGGTTTGTGGATTTTGGGAAGGAGATAGAAACGGGCTGTGCGGGGTTGGGGAACAATGAGGTTGGAGGCTGTGGGTGGGAGGTCCCCTGAGGTGATGAGGTCGTGAATGGTGTTGGAGATGATGGTTTGGTGCTCGGGTGTGGGGTCATGATCGAGGAGGCGGTAGGAGGTGGTGTCGGAGAGTTGGCGTCTGGCCTCGGCGATGTAGAGGTCAGTGCGCCATACTACCACTGCGCCACCCTTGTCTGCGGGTTTGATGGTGAGGTTGGGGTTGGAGCGGAGGGAGCGGAGGGCTGCCCGTTCTGCGGGGGAGAGTTTGGAGTGGGTGAGAGGGGTGGAGAGGTTGAGGCGGTTAATGTCTCAACGGCAGTTGGAGATGAAGAGGTCGAGGGAGGGTAGGAGGCCTGGGGGTGGTGTCCAGGAGGAGGACTTGTGTTGGAAGCGGGTGAAGGGGTCAGTGGAAGGAGGGTTAGGTTCCCGGTTGAAGAAGTAGGCATGGAGGCGGAGACGGCGGAAAAACTGCTCTACGTCCAACCGTGACTGGTATTGGTTGATGTGTGGTTGTAGGGGGACAAAGGTGAGCCCCTTGCTAAGGACTGACCGTTCGTCCTCAGTCAGTGGGAGGTCTGGGGGGATGGTGAAGATGCGGCAGGGCTGAGTGTGGCTGTCTCCTCTGGGGTTGCTGGCTGTGGAGGTTGTGGGCGGAGCGAAGAGGTCGTCGGCCGTGAGTGGGGTTCCGTCGGTCGTGGGCGGGGTTCCGTCGGCGTGGTCCGTGGGCGGGGTTCCGTCGGCGGTTGGAGGATCGGGGTGGGCGGCAGCAGCTGCGGTGAGGGTAGTGTGTGGGTTGTTGTACCTGGACGTGGAGCTGATGCCTGCAGCAGCGGTTCCGGAAGTTCTGTGGCCGGCGGAGGCGGATGTGACGTCATCGGTGGGGTCTCCGGCCGTGTCCTCATGGTCAATGGCGGCGGGTGCATGGTGGGGGAGGGGCAGGGACAGAGTCGGGATTTGGCAGGCGCAGGAATCCTCTTGTGGGTGGCAGGGGCCCGTGAGTTGGTTGTACTCACGACTTTTGTTGTCCAGTAAAGCTGAGTGGAACTGGGCGTTCAGTCTGTGGATCCTGCGGAGGATGAAAAACAGCAGGGGTCCTTTGCAGGCCTGGGAGAGGGAGGCTCTGAGCTGGGGCAGGCTGGATTGCAGTGTGTGGAGGTGCTGGCGCATGGCTGCGAGTGTCTGTTTCAGGACTCGCAGGGAGAACCGCTTCTGAAGGGTCTGAATATTCTGGGTGTAGAGGTGGTCACGGTTGGGGCCAAACTGGGAAGGCTGAAATGTGGACTGTAGTCCCTTTGGGATGATCTGGTTCCGTAGGCAGGTGCTGAGGAAGGTGATGTGGCTGTGGTACCTGGTTTGCTTCAGGACATGGTCGAGCAGTTTCAAGGCCGAAGAGATTACAAGAGAGTTGCAATGGGAGAGAGATTCCCTGAGGTTGGTCCGGAGGAAGGAGGGTAACTTCTTCAGGTTAGGCATCCCTGGAAGAGGCTTTGCAGTGAGGTTAAAATAGTATCAGAGATAATGGGAACTGCAGATGCTGGAGAATTCCAAGATAATAAAATGAGAGGCTGGATGAACACAGCAGGCCAAGCAGCATCTCAGGAGCACAAAAGCTGACGTTTCGGGCCTAGACCCTTCATCAGAGAGGGGGATGGGGAGAGGGAGCTGGAATAAATAGGGAGAGAGGGGGAGGCGGACCGAAGATGGAGAGTAAAGAAGATAGGTGGAGAGAGTATAGGTGGGGAGGTAGGGAGGGGATAGGTCAGTCCAGGGAAGACGGACAGGTCAAGGAGGTGGGATGAGGTTAGTAGGTAGATGGGGGTGCGGCTTGGGGTGGGAGGAAGGGATGGGTGAGAGGAAGAACCGGTCAGGGAGGCAGAGACAGGTTGGACTGGTTTTGGGATGCAGTGGGTTGGGGGGAAGAGCTGGGCTGGTTGTGTGGTGCAGTGGGGGGAGGGGATGAACTGGGCTGGTTTAGGGATGCAGTAGGGGAAGGGGAGATTTTGAAACTGGTGAAGTCCACATTGATACCATATGGCTGCAGGGTTCCCAGGCAGAATATGAGTTGCTGTTCCTGCAACCTTTGGGTGGCATCATTGTGGCAGTGCAGGAGGCCCATGATGGACATGTCATCTAGAGAATGGGAGGGGGAGTGGAAATGGTTTGCGACTGGGAGGTGCAGTTGTTTGTTGCGAACTGAGCGGAGGTGTTCTGCAAAGCGGTCTCCAAGCCTCCGCTTGGTTTCCCCAATGTAGAGGAAGCCGCACCGGGTACAATGGATGCAGTATACCACATTGGCAGATGTGCAGGTGAACCTCTGCTTAATGTGGAATGTCATCTTGGGGCCTGGGATAGGGGTGAGGGAGGAGGTGTGGGGACAAGTGTAGCATTTCCTGCGGTTGCAGGGGAAGGTGCCGGGTGTGGTGGGGTTGGAGGGCAGTGTGGAGCGAACAAGGGAGTCACGGAGAGAGTGGTCTCTCCGGAAAGCAGACAGGGGAGGGGATGGAAAAATGTCTTGGGTGGTGGGGTCGGATTGTAAATGGCGGAAGTGTCGGAGGATGATGCGTTGTATCCGGAGGTTGGTAGGGTGGTGTGTGAGAACGAGGGGGATCCTCTATACCTCTTAAGTACACGGTTAACTGGTTCTGTTCCCGCTGGGGATCTGTGAATAATCACCCCAATATCACTCTGTTCCTCTAAACCTCCTAGTGTTTTGTTATTCTTTGAATACTCCCTTGTCTTGTTACTTCTTCCAAAGTGCATCATTTCTCACTTAATAGGGTAAAATTCCATCTGCCACTCATCTGCCTCTCTGCCCAATCAATCTGTATCCTCCTGTAACCTAAGATCCTCACTGTCAACCACCCAGCCAATCTTTGTGTCACCCACAAACTTATTTATCACCCTTCCACATTTTCTTCTATATTGTTTATGTAAGATATGGAGGTGCCAGTGTTGGACTCGGGTGGTCAATGTGCGAAGTCACACAACACCAGGTTATAGTCCAATAAACTAGATTAATTGTACTACCCTCATCTACAAATCTAGTCACCTCCTCAAAAATGCAGTCAAATTTGTTGGACATGACTTATATCTGACAAAGCCATGCTGAGTATCCCTGATAAATCCTTGCCTCCCAAAGTAGAGATTAATTCTCTCCTTCAGAATCTTCTCCAATACTTTCCCAACCACTGATATGAGACTCACTGGACTATATATTTCCCTGGCCTGTATATACCAGCCTTATTGTAAAGATGTGCCATGTTATCTGTCCTCCAGTCCTCTGGCACATCTCCTGTGAGCAGAGAGGAATTTAAAATTTGGTCAGAGCTCTGATAATTTCCCCCCTCATCTCCCACTCTGGGATATAATTCATCTGGACATGGAGATTTGTCCACTTTTAAGCCCACCAATACCCATAACACCTCCTCTCTTCCTATGTCAAACATCTCAAGAACCTCACAGTCTCTCTTCCCAAAGTTTGAATCCTCCATCTCCAAAGTGAAGACAAATGTGAAATATCCATAGAGTCATACAGCATGGAAACAGACCCTTCGGTCCAACCAGTCCATGCCAGCCATAATCCTAAACTAAACTAGTCCAACCTGTGTTTGGCCCATATCCCTCCAAACATTTCTTATTCATGTACTTATCCAAATGTGTTTTGAACATGATAATTGTGCCCACATCCACCACTTCCTCAGGAATTTCATTCCACACACGAACCACTCGAAGTGTTGAAAAAGTCCCCCTCATGTCTTTTTTTAAAATCTTACTCCTTTCACCTTAGAAGTATACCCACTTTTCTTGAAGGCCCCCACCCTAGGGAAAAGACACTTGCTAATCACTTGGTCTGTACCCCTCATGATTTTTATAAACCTCTGTAAGGTCATCGCTCAAACTCCTCAGCTCCAATGAGAAGAATCCCAGCCTGTCCAGCCTCTCCTTATACCTCAAACCCTCCATTCTGGCAACATCCTGATAAATCTCTTAAATAAATCTCTTTTAAATACTCATTCCACACCCTATACCACTATCTCTATCTCCAAGCACAAATTGCCTTAAATTGTATTTAATAGGCCCTACTCATTTCCTGGCTTTCCTTTTCCCGCTGGTATCCTTATAGAATATCTTGGGATTCTCCCTCATGTTACATGCCAGTGATTTTTCATACCTCTTCTCTCAGATAAGGCAGGACAATCTCCCCAGATTGGATTCTGTAGGAGACGGATAGGTATACAGCACAAGTTATGCCCTTACCAATCATATCACTGGTGCCAACGTCGTCTCCAGGCTTTATAGATGAGGAATTACTCATCGGTCTTCGTTCTGTCTGTAAATGGTGGTGTCAAATGTGCACCCACTGAAAGATTCCTGATCATCTTTAGTGAGCACAGACTCTCCACAATTTTCTGTTAAACTCAGAAGTCATTTCACAAGCAATTTCTTAACATATCTATCTTCATTTATTTGACTTTGTGCAAAATACTATTCATCTTATCTGGCTTGGGTAAGTTGTGAGAGAAAGATGGCCTTTACTCCACAGAGACTGGCCAAGTGCTGTTCCTTCATTGGTTTCTGATTTAATTCCCGGCTTGAAGAAAATAGAAAATTAACTAAAGTGCGTAAAATTTAATTCGGGTGGAGAGTTCCAATATCCCATCAGGATCAGGTCAACAGATCCAACGTATACTTCGATCAAGGTTACAAGAGTAGCTTTGAACTGATGAACTCTCTGCTCTTCAGTCAGCTGTGATGGAGTTTTACATTGCTGTTAACGTCACAAGAGACAGGAATCCTTTCACACTTCACTAATCTGCATTTTCACTTGCTGTATTCCACATCACTAATCCTTACTAATTACAAACATTCACTAGGCAGCTACTGTTCTCCATTGTTACAACTGACAATTATTTTCAATGTTGCTGTGCTGAATAGCTCTCTAATTTCTGACATACGCAGCCAAGCAGTGAAGTGAGCTTTACATCCCCAATGCTCTGGCTTGTCTTCCTAGTCTGAGTGCCAGTGATGAAAATGATGCAGTGAGTGCAAAGCCGCTGTGCGCTAAACATTCCACTAAGGGTCTGAAGTAAGAATACAAGGGGCTACCATTCCTCCTGTTCATCATTGTTCAACTATTTTAAAATTCTCCTACTCAACCAACTTTCTAGCATGATCAAAAAAAATGTAATTCTAAAAGTTCATTGTAAAGCTGTTGGGTTTTTAAATAGCTACATAAGTGCTGATTGATAAATTATTTTGTTCTGTGTTTGTTCCTGGGACACTTCTGTTCCTTCTGTGGTCATTTTGCTGGAAGCTATGATAAGCGCTTAGGTTCTGCTTTGAAGGTAAGGCCCATTTATCCAAGTGACAAGATAAACAATTGTACTTCACTGCTATCACTTTGAAGTATTGTTGAGAGCGAGGAAATGGGATCTGTACAAACTGGAATCACAAGGCTAACTGAGAAGCCTTTTTATATAGTGAAAAAGGGCCTAGACCTGAAACGTCTGCTTTCCTGCTCCTCTGATGCTGCTTGGCCTGCTGTGTTCATCCAGCTCTACACCTTGCTATCTCAGATTCTCCAGCATCGGCAGTTCCTACTATCTCTGTAACACGCCTTTTTATATTCAGAGATCTTTTCTTATAACTTCTTGTTTACTCAGTTTCTACTGTACTCCATTATCCTTTCTTTTATCAGGGAGTATACCATCAAGCATTGGTGAAATAATTTTCAGACTCTTGCTGGAAATTAGTTTCTCTTCTTGCAAAATTGTATTTTCCAGATAAATATTGGATTTCCCGGATACGATAACCTTGTCTCAGTTCTCCAGAAAAATCAGATGGCTCATTAGGTTCCTCTGGTAGCTATGAAAAGGAACGTGAATCCAGCTCAAAACAAGATGAGAGGATAGCTTCCACCTGCTGGCTATAAGAGGCTACTACGAGATGAATCAGACAGCCTCAGTCAGATTCCTCAAGGAATTGGATCCTCAAGTCCAAATTTGTCACTTTGCTCAAAGAGGCCGCAAGATTTCAGAAGTGACAGTATGGACACTGTTGAGCCAAACCACCCCTTTTTGGGGTTAATCCTTTTCAAGAGCATTAACCCTGTGGCCAGATCCAGGCCGTATCATTTTTCGTCAACCACCTAACTAACGTATTATTTCACATTCTCCTTTCATCATGTACTCTCAATATGGTTTTGTCAAGGGCAGGTCATGTCTGACAAATTTAACTGAGTTCTTCGACAAGTTGACAGTCTGTGGATGAGGGTGGTGCTGTGAACGTTGCGTAGTTGGACTTTCAGAAAGCATTTGATATGGCACCGCCCAGCAGATTGCTCAGCAAATTAGAAATCTTTGGGATTGATGGGTCCTTGGCAGCACAGATTAGAGGTGGCGAAAAGATAGGAAACAGAGAGTCGGTGTAGATGGGTATATCTCAGAAATGGAGAGGAGTTGAAAGTAGTGTTCCCCAGGGATTGGTGTTGGAGTACTTGCTTTCTCCGATTTACATAGGCAGTTTTAGAGAATGCGGTTGATGGCAAAGTCTGTAAATTTGCAGATGATTTTAAGAGGGAGAGTTGTGAGAATGACACTGCGTGTCTTCAGAGAAATGTTGACATGTTGGGCCAAGGGACAGATGCCTGGTAGATGAATTTCAATGCAGAGAAATACATGGCGATGTCTCTTGTTGGAAGAAATATAGAGAGACAATACAGACTTAATAGTATGGCTTTGAGGAGAATACAGGAGCAGAGGGCTCTCAGGGTTCAAGTGCATGATTTTCTGACGCTGGTTAGGCAATTTGAAACATTCAAGAAGGTTTGTCAGATCCTTGGGTTCATAAACAGAGGCATAGAATTCAAAAGTAAAGAAGTGATGCTAGACCTGTATAAAGCATTGGTCAAACCACATCTGAAGTACAGCCATTCAGTTCTGGGCAACTTATTTAAGGAAGGATGTTAAAGCCCTCGAGAGAGTTCAAAGGAGATTTACTAGAATGATACCAGGAAAGAGGGATTTTAGATACAAGGAAAGATTAGAAAAATTGGGATTACAGGTAGTTTTGCTATAACGCGTGTTTCATTAATGCAAATTGGCTGTAAAGTGATTGATGAATAGTAGATGCTGTTTGGAAAACACAAACTTTCTGCTGTATAGGTATAGTGATTTTCTATAGTGATTTCCAGATAACACGACTTTCTTTGGCAGTTTTTCATAGTGCGTGTTTTCTGTAGCGTGATTTTCTTTGGCATGATTTTCTGTAGCAGGAGGTCATGCAAGAACACAACTATCACGTTATAGGAGAACAGCCTGCATTCTGCTTGGATCAGCAAAGCTTAAGAGGTGACCTTATTTAGGCATTCAAAACTATGAACAATTTTGACAGGGTAAAGAACGATAGTCTGTTTCCACTAGTTGGCATGTCTCGGAGTCACAATTTCAGGATTGTCAGCAAGAGAACTAGGATTGGGATGAGGAGAAACTTCTTTACCCAGACAGTTGTTAAGATTTGGAATGCACTGCCTGGGAGAGTGGTGGAGGTGGAGCCCATAGGAGGTTTCAAAAGAAAATTGGATATATACTTGAAAATGATTAAATTTGAAGGCTGTGGAGATGAGGCTGGAAAGTGGGACTAGCTCCTTCAGGAGCCGGTGCAGACATGATGAGTCAAGATGCTGCCTTCTGTGTTGTAAAACTCTATGATTCTGCTGAAACCCATTTGATTGATTGACTGATTGGAGCACGTACTGAAATACAGTGAAAAGCTTTGTTTATGAGTGGTACAGGCATATCACAACCAGCAAAGAATGTACAGATCAAAAAGACTTAGAGGCATACAAGTTACATTCTTTGAGGCTAGAGTCCATTCAACAGTCTGATAACGGGAAAGAAGCTGTCCCTGAGCTTGTTGGTGCGTGTGTTCAGGTTTCTGTATCTTCTGCCTGACGGAAGAGGTTGTAGGAGGTCATTACTCAGGTGGGATGGGTCTTTGATGATGTTGGGCCCATTTCCTTGGCAGCAAGTCGTGTAAATATAGTCCACAGATGGAAGGTTGGCTTCCGCGATGGCCTCAGCTGTACACACCACCTTCTGCACTTTCTTACAGACTTGGGCAGAGCAGTTGACACACCAGGCCATTATGCATCCAGACATTATGCTTTCAATGGTGCATCTGCCAAAGTTGGTGAGGGGCCTTATGAACATGTCAAATTTCCTGAACCACCTGGTGAAGAAGAGGCGTTGTTGTGCGTTCGTGACTGTTGGATTTACATGGCAAGTCCAGGACAGGTCATCAGTTACCATCACTCCGAGGAACTTGATGCTGCTCACTCTCTCAACCTCAGTTCCATTGATGTAGATGGGGGCGTGTTCTCCTCATTTCTTTCTGAAGTTGATAATCAGCTCCTTAGTTTTGCCGACATTGAGAGACAGATTGTTTTCATTGCAGCACATCACCAAGATCTGTATCTCCCCTCTGTATTTTGACTTGCTATTGTTAGACCCACTATGGTGTTATCATCAAATGGAGTTCATCCGGAATTTGGCAACATACAACATAGAACATAGAACATTACAGCGCAGTACAGGCCCTTCGGCCCTCGATGTTGCCTCGGCCGACAAATGCAGTCAGAGGTTTACAGGAAGTACAGTAGAGGGCTGAAGACACATCCTTGGGGGGGATTCTAGTGTTGAGTGTTATTGTGGAGGAGGTGCAGTTACCTATCCTCACTGATTGCGGCCTGTGGGTCAGAAAGCTGAGGATCCAGTTGCAGAGGGTGGAGCTGAGGCCAAGGTCTTGGAGTTTTGAGATCAGTCTGGAGGGGATAATGGTGTTGAAGGCAGAGCTGTAGTCAATGAGCAGGAGTCTGACATCAGTGTCTTTGTTATCCAGATGCTCCAGGGATGGGTGCTGGGCTAAGGACATGGCATCCTCTGTGGACCTGTTATGTCAGTGGGCAGAACGTGGGGGATCGAAGCAGGCTGGGAGACTAAAGTTGATGTGGGCCATGACCAGTCTCTCAAAGCACTTCATGATAAATGAGGTCGGAGCTATTGGGCAGTAGTCATTAAGGCACACTGTGTGTGTTTTCTTGGGTACGGTGATGATGGTGGTCTTCTTGAAGCAGGTGGAGTGTTTATTTTGTAGGAGAGAGAGGTTGAAGATGTTAGTGAATACTGGCCCCTCGCTTTCCTTGGGTTGGCTCCCAGGCAGGCTGATCTGACATCTGAAGCAGTGACAGAGGGAACAGGTGTGCCTGGGGCTGTCGGGGCAGGTGTCGCCACGCTGATAGTTTTCTGCTCAAACCAAGCATAGAAATCATTGAGCATATCAGGGAGTGATGTGTTGTTGTCTGCTATCTTACACTGTTTCATTTGGTACCCCATAAAGTCGTTTAGGCCTTTCCATAAACGGTAGGAATCTGTCTGGTAGGTTTGGGCCTCTAACTTGGTCCAGTACTGCCTCTTAGCCTCCCTGATGGCTTTGTAGAGGTCATATCTGGATTTTTCGTATTGGTTGGGTGACCCGACTTGAATGCTGCACATTTGGTCTCCCAAAGGGAGTGGATTTCTTGGTACATCCGAGATTTACAATTGGGGAATGCTCAGATTGACTTCTCTGGTACACAGAATATCCCAATATCTTTTAGGGAAGGAAACCTGCACTCCTTACCCAGTCTAGCTTATGTGTGTCTCTAGACCCACAGCAATGTGGTTGATTCTTAACTGGTCTCTGGATAGTTAGGGATGGATAATAAATACTGGCTTTGCCAGAGATTCCTACACCCCATGAGAGCATGAAAATTAAAACTTCAAAGTGGATGAAATGAGAAGTGCATTCAAATGATGAGCACTCGTCTTGGAAGCTGAAAGCTGTAGCCTGAAATCTCATTTCCAACAGCTGAGGAAAGGAAAACTTTCTTCAGGCATTTTAGAAGTTAAGGAACATCTGAGGCAGTGAGATGGGATCTTGAGGTGCAAGACACTTTGAGCTTTCCTTTAGCATATGAAGCCATCTTGGAGAGGAGCTGAAGCACATGCTGGGAACGTACACCCTAAGGTTGATTAAGGGGCTTATGGTTTATTAAATTGGCTCTCAACTCTCATGAGAAAATGGACCATTTTCCTGGATAACACTGCAATGAGCAACCTCTTCCAGCTGAACAGGAGGAAAGAAACTACTGCTGATGATTATGAGTAGCCCTTAAAGACTAGGTCAGCTTTCTCGGTTCACATGCAGGAGGAATTATTACATTGTGTTTGACACAAATTGGGAGAATTTCTGAAATGTTTTGGCATGAATCCAACCAAATCTTCTTAAAAATCTATTTCGAAAATTCTCTGAGGACTTCACAAAAGAAACGAAGCAGCATGCCGTTGTTCTATATTGAGACTTTGTAGAGCCAGAGGATAAAAGGGGATCTTGTTCGGAGTCCCAATTGATTTCATCTTCTTTGCTACATGCCAGCCTGAAGCTTGGTGTTCATGTTTTTACTTTTCCTTGTTTTGTCAGTAACACTGACTTTAGACCAATGCATTGCTTCTTTACTGCAATTATAATCACTTACTTCGCCTTTTCCCATCTTCTTTCAACAGTAGAAAACATTTCAAGCATCCTTCAGCTCTGAAGTTAAGTCATATTCAGTTCAAAATGTTAAAACTGTTTCTGCCTCCAAAGATGCTGCCAGCCCTGCTGAGTACCTGAAGCACTTTCTGATTCTAGTTCCGATTTCCAATGTATTGCTGTTACTAAAATGTGCTTGCAATCCTACACTGATCATTCCCATCATACTGTTAATGCTTTTTTCAGCCTGAAAGAGATGCTCACCTTGACTGTGACCTCTCTAGTGAGGTCATCCTACATCTCCCACATTAGATACCTCTGTTGTTTCCTTCCCTCTTGGAGTACAGACGTCCCTTGTCCACCAGTAAGACTTCCAGTGTCACCTCTAACAAACTGCTGCCTCTCCCCCAGTCCCTACACTTCTCTATTCTATGCTGTTGCCTGTCCGCCAATGCAATGCACACCTTCAGTAGAAGCACATGCAGGGAAACTGCACAAACCATACCATGACCATGCACCTCATCATTGCATGAGAGCTAAGCCTGCAGGTCTCTGTTTTAGTGACTCCAGGGAGGTTTAAACCATGGCAATCATCAATGAGCTTCAGAAATGTGGGCTAAAGGCAGACTCTCAAATCAGCATGTCTAAATGATATGGTGATATTTTTCACCATTGCCCCCAAATAACCCCCTCAAACGCTTAAACTGGACTGAACTCTTAGTGCACTGCTAAAGTACTAAGCTGAGACGTTTCCTGTTCAGGTGGGCATTAAAGAATCAGGGCACTATTGGAAGAAAAGCAAGGCAATCTTACCACCGTTTTGGCCACTCCTTTACCTCGAGTCAGAATTGCTGTATCAGATTGCATTGTTATTTAGATCATCATTTTGTGAAATCGCATAAGGTACACTGTGTCTGTTTCGCTTCACTACCTTGCGACAGTGACTATACTTCAAAAATACTTTGTCTGAAAATCGTTGGGCTCCAACAGCCACCGTGGAATGGCAAATTCTTGAAATGTTTTCTTGAAACGAAAGGTAAATATAAACAGACAACTTTGTATCACTGTTTTTCAACACCCCAATCATACTGGTCTATTTTGCAATCTCTGAGCAAACTTTTGGTGTGCTGAGATTCATTTTGACTTCTTATTCAGAAAGGTTAAAACCGGATGAACTATAGGAAAGTCAATTGATTGTAGTCCTAAGTTTATGTATTTTCTTCTTAAATTACTGTGACAGTAATATTATAATTTGAGCTTATTAGTCACTTTAGGTAAAGTATTCTGTTGAATGGACCAGGAATGCTATGTTTATAATGGTTTATGTTGGAAGTGTACTGTGGAAGTATTTTTCACATTGTCCTTTTTGAGTTTCATAACCACAGAGTGACTTAGTTGAATTTATAGCTGAGACTGAATAGTTATTATTTCCTAATTAGGAGGCAATCTCCTCCCAGTCCAATGTCATCAGCCACTTTGTAAGATATAGAACATAGAACCCCAGTAGTATGGAAACAGGCCCTTCGGCCCAACATGTCCACGCTGACCCTTGGTGCATCCCACCCAGACCCATCTGCCTCTAACCCATCCAAGCTACACATCCCTGAACACTACAGGCAATTTAGCATGGCCAATCCACCTCACTTATGCATCTTTGGACTGTGGGAGGAAACTGGAGCACCCAGAGGAAACCCACACAGACACAGGGAGAACATGCAGACTCCACACAGACATTTGCCCGAGGGTGGAATCGAACCTGGGTCCTTGGTGCTTTGAGGCAGCAGTGCTAATCACTGAGCCACCGTGCCGCCATATAAGGAAGAGCTTGAACTGATCAATACAATTAGAAAAGACATTACAAAATCCCTCCTCCAAAAGTGTTTATGTGGCGGATGCAGTTAATTTTTATGTCAATGGTTATCGCCAGGTTATTAATGGCCGTGATTTCAGCAATGCCAATGCCATTGGATGCCAAAAGGAAGGGGGTAGATGCTCCCTTGTTGGAGATGGTCACTGCCTTACACAATTGTTTATTGCCACTTATCAATTAAACAAAGCTTGCATATTGTCCAAGCCTTACTACATGCAAGCCTAGAATGCTCCCATACAAATATTCAATTTTGATTCATAACTATCATCCATCTATATATGTTGTGTTTGGAACCAGGGCCAGGTGAACCTCATTGACCATGAGATCCTTGAGTGGGATTGTTAAGCTGGGCCATTCAGGGAGCCCTGGCTGACAGATAGAAGCAGGAGATTCAGAGGGCCTCCTCAGTGCAGGGACCAGCTTGGAGCTGGCTGGTGGGACTGAGTGAGCTGTGCACATATAAATAAAGGGTAACTTGGTGACAGGATACTGGCCTCTATACAGTTATTTCAATTTATAAAAAGGAATTTAAAATAAAAGGTAGACCCAGTTAGGCAAAAAAACATACGTCAATATACACTTATGGCTAACTCACAAAGAAAAATAGGAAATGAGGTGGACGTTGCCTTTGTGAGATTGTAGCTTTCAGGTCAATCAAGAGTTGCATCAGCCTTGTTGACATATGTTTTTATTTCTAATTTTCTTCAAAAAAGTTGTAGAACCGACTGCTGACTCACCATCACTTGTTTAACAAAATCACACAAAATCATGCCCGAGTATTTTTGTCCTCCTGTACTAATGAGATGAATAACAATATAGAAAAAGAAAGTAACTACTATTCTTGCCCCATCCCGAAACAAACAGCATGTTAAAACCTTAGGATTATATACAGCCTTCAGGAGCCAGCTACCAGTCTGCTCCCACGCCCAGCCTCTGCTTCCTACATTTATTAATATTGTTTTAATCCTGGGCAATTAAGTTGCATTCAAATAAGCTTGAGACTTTTGACATTTATTTTATAAAGTTTACACATAAAAAGCTGCTTTCATAAAGAAGTGACTATAAATGCCACTGGATCATAGCCAAACTCCAATCTGTTCGCAAATGTCCCATAGCCAAATAATTCATCCTGCCTGGCTTATACATGCTCTGATTTCACATCATTGTAACCAACAGTCATCTCAAAGTAGCCTAACAAGCTATTTAGTTGCATGAAACTATTGCAAATTGCAATTCAAGCTGGCATCACATTCTCAGGGCAATGAGGAATGGACAGTTAGTCATAACTTTGCTAGTAATGCCCAAATTGTGAGTTTGAACAGAAAAAAATGGAATATTTGTCTGACACAACTTGTTTGCAAACTGGGTCTGCTAGGGGACCTCACAGTTAAAATAAAACTTGAGAAGGGATTTTAAGTTGTTAAAGCCCTGTGTATCGATGTCAAATTCTAAAGTTTTCTTGTAAAACAGAATGAAGAAAGGCTGTAAATAACACAGAGCTCAGGCAGCTGTAGGAGACGGAGAAGCGAAGCATGACAGACATTTATGTGAAGAATGAACTGCGGGGAAAACTGCTTATTATCATCCCGTTGTCTGTCATAACCTATTTATTATCTGAGTATGCTGAAGCTGTTGGCTCTATTCTATTCTCTAAATCGCTCTTTTCTTGTTTGCATATGAAGGACTGCAAATGGGGAAATACTTTCAATCCAAACCAACTTTTCTTCTTTTATCTAACCCATATAATTTGTGCAATGGAAAACAAAGCGGTACATGATACTCCCAGCAGTGTACTTGGTTAGTATAGAAGTTTAGTATTTCAGGTTAGTGGAAGCCAAAAATCAAAGCTTCCACTTTGATAAATGCATCTTTATACAACCAACAGAACTTTGCATTTGTACGGTATGTTACAAGGCCCCAGTGCACTTCACAGAAGTGTTACTAAACAAAATCTGACAACAGGCCGCACAATGAGATGTCAGGACCGGAGACCAAAGATTCGGTCAAGGGGAAGGTTTTAAGAAATTTCTTAAGTGTGTAGAGAAAGGCAAAGAAAAATAATTGCAGAGCTAAGGGCTTGAGCAGCTAATTGTACAACCACCAGTGGTAGGATGAGGAAAATCAGAGACACCATAGAGGCCAGAACTGGAGGAGTGCAGAGAGTTCGGAGAGTAAAATAAGGTGTAAATGCAAAGCTTCGGATAATCTCAAAAAATGTAATACTTTAGCAACCTTGGGGGAGGACAGAAAATGCAGGAGTGAAGTGAAAAAGGCAATCAGGAAAGCAGAGGGAGGATATGAAAAATTATTAGCTAGTAAAATAAAGGAAAATCCAAAGATGTTTTGGAAATACACTAAGAACAAGGGGATGACAAAGAAAGCAGTTGAGCCTGTCAGAGTTGGACATGGATGTTGGGTATGGATGCAGAAGATGGGCGTGATCCTTCATGAGAATTTTGTTTTCACAAGCAAGGATGATACAGACTTTCTAGTTAACAAAGAGTTATTAGATACCTCTCTGGTGGAGCAGGCAGTAGGGACCAAATGATCTACTCCTGTTCCTATTTATCCTGGCTTTATTTACATTAGAAACGATAAACATAATGAAGAGGGAGGTACTGGAGGGATTGACTTCCTTGAAGGGGGATAAATCATAAGGACCAAATTTACTGCATCCTAGACTGTTAAAAGAAGCCAGAGAGGAAATACCAGATGCAGATGAAGTACCTGAGGATTAGAGGTGAGTGCACATTGTACAATTACCAAAAGGATGTGAAAGTTAGGCCAAATAACTGTGTCAGTCAGTCACTAAATCAGCAGAATCAATTTTGCCTCTTACACACGTATATTTAATCAGGAATAGTCAACATGTTTTTGTTAAGGTAAGTTTTTGTCTGATTAACTTAAATGATTTATTTCAGCAAGTGAGAAGGAGGATTGATGCAAGTAAATGAAATAGATAACAAGGTGTAGAGCTGGATGAACACAGCAGGCCAAGCAGCATCAGAGGAGCACAAAAGCTGACGTTTGGGGCCTAGACCCTTCTTCAGAAATGGGGGAGGGGAAGGGGATTCTGAAATAAATAGGGAGAGAGGGGGAGGCGGATGGAAGATGGATAAAGGAGCCGACAGGTGGAGAGGAGACAGACAGGTCAAAGAGGCAGGGATGGAGCAGTAAAGGTGAGTGCCAGTGGTGAGTTAGGAAGGGGATAGGTCAGTTCAGGGAGGATGGACAGGTCAAGGAGGTGGGATGAGGCTGGTAGGTAGGAGATGGGAGTAGGGATTGAGGTGGGAGGAGTGCATAAGTGGTAGGAAGGACAGGTTAGGGTGGCAGGAATGAGCTAAGCTGGTTTTGGGATGCGGCCCGGGGAAGGGAGATTTTGAAGCTTGTGACATCCACATTGATACCATTGGGCTGCAGGCTTCCCAAGCGAAATATGAGGTGTTGTTCCTGCAATCTTTGGGTGGCATCGTTGTGGCACTGCAGGAGGCCCAGGATGGACATATCATCCAAGGAGTGGGTGGGGGAGTTGGAATGGTTCGCTACTGGGAGGTGCAGTCATTTGTTGCAAACCAAGCATAGGTGTTCCACAAAGTTGCCCCCCCAAGCCTCTGTTTAATTTCCCCAATGTAGAGAGACCATATCTGGAACAGCAGATACAGTAACCACATCAGCAGATGTGCAGGTGAACATCTGTTTGAGGTGGAAGGTCATCTTGGGCCCTAGGATGAGGGGTGAGGGGGAAGGTGTAGGAGCAGGTGTAGCACTTCCTGTGGTTGCAGGGAAAAGTGTTCCGGTTGGAGGGGAGTGGGAGCGGACAAGGGAGTCATGGAGAGAGTAGTCCTTCTGGAAAGCTGATGAGGCTGGGGTGGGGAAAATGTCTTTGGTGGTGGAGTCGGATTGCAGATGGTGGAAGTGTTAGAGGACGATGCGCTCAGTTTGGTTACTTATTTAATACCCCTTCTGATCTTGGATCTGCTCCCTGTCATCTCCATATGACTTCCACATTCAGAGGCAGTACGGTGGCTCAGTGGTTAGCAATGCTGCCTCACGGCACCAGAGATGCAAGATTAATTCCAGCATCGGGTGACTGTCTGTGTGGGGTTTGCCTATTCTACCGGTGTCTGTGTGGGTTTCCTCTGGATGCCCTGGTTTCCTCTCATATTCCAAAGATGTGCATGTTGCATGGATTGGCCATGCTAAACTGCCCATAGTGTCCATGAATGTATGGGTTAGGTGGATTAGCCATGGGGAAGAATAGCTTTGGGGTGGGATGCTGTTGGAGGGTCAGAATGAACCTGATGGGCTAAATAGCCTACTCTCACACTTTTGGGATGGGCCCATGTCAACACCCAACCCCAGTGAAGGTAGATTTGGTAGACCAATGGCTGCCCTGCAGCCTGTTTGAAAAAGCTGTTTAAAATTGAAGATGGCGTCCCTTGTGTGGGATGTTGAAAGGCAAGATAACCAATTTACTTTAACTGCTCAGTTGTCCAGCTTCTCGTAAGTAAGCAGTTTAAAACCATCTGTCACAAGTCAAAGAACATTTCAGAACCTTTCAGATAGAGTGAATAATTTCCAAGGCCAATAACTGCTAATGTATGGGGTAATATGGTAATTTCACCTCCGACATGGACTGACAGACTACAGCAGCATGAATAATTGTCCTAGCCATCTTGCTGGTGTAGATTGAGGGATGCATGTTGGCCAGGAATGTAGAAATAAGCCATACTCTACTTTCAGTGGTGTCATTGTTTTTTTTTCCTTCCTATCAGATTGGGCAGACTGGACCTTTCCATCAGAAACCATAAGACATAGGAGTGGAAGTAAGACCATTCGGCCCTTTGGGTCCACTCCGCCATTTAATCATGGCCAATGGGCATTTCAACTCCACTCCTCTGCACTCTCCCCGTAGCCCTTAATTCCTTGCGAGATCAAGAATTTATCAATCTCTGCCTTGAAGACATTTAACGTCCCGGCCTCCACTGCGCTCCGTGGCAATGAATTCTACAGGCCCACCACTCTCTGGCTGAAGAAATATCTCCTCATTTCCATTTTAAATTCACCCCCTCTAATTCTGAGGCTGTGCCCATGGGTCCTAATCTCCCTGCCTAATGGAAACAACTTCCCAGCGTCCACCCTTTCTAAGCCTTTCATTTTCATCTGAATAAAAGTACTGCTGCTAATATATTACAGTCACATTATTTCACAGGAGTGTCAACTGTCACGTGTTTGAAATCTCCACTCTGTTTATAAAAAGCTAATCTACTGAAAAATAATAAGGATTTACTATGCGCGGGTTTAAAAAATAATGCACACCTTACCAAGGCGTGACTGATGCATAACCTATTCCATTACTGCATTGTTGTCTGAAAGATGCTACTAGTTGAATTAATCCTTAAATCATTACATTTTCAGAATGACATTTCTCCAGTCTCCCAAGTCTGATATCTGTATTTTGCTTCCTTTGCATGAGGGCGAACTGTGTGCACTCAGCGCCAGGTCTGCTGGCGCCTGGCTAACGTATGCCAGTTCATCCAGAGCAGGTTGTGCTGTGGGTCATTACTTGTGGAGTCTGTGCATAGTTTGCCATCGTTATCCCTGATGAACAATGAGTGGGCTGGGCAATGTAGTGTCTCAAGATGCCGCACGCCCCAGTGAATGACTTTCATCTGTGAGCAGCCCGTGGAGGAGGTGCTATGTAAATAAATGTCTCCCCCCTTTGTTTTCCTGTTTACATTATTCGTATTGCATGTCATACATTGCATTCATTCTAACATGAAAATAATTGAAAATTTATAGTGTAGAATGCTATAATAGCCCATTGATAGCATTTGGATAAGTATGGGCTGACACCCAAGGTGTTTACTACAGTTCTGTGATTAGCACTGCTGCCTCACAGCGTCAGGGACCCAGGTTCAGTTCCACCCTCAGGGTGTGAGGTTTGCACGTTTTCCCCAAGTCGGCATGGGTTTCCTCCAAGTGCTCTGCCTCCCTCCAACAGTCCAGAGATGTGCAGTTTAGGTGGATTGGCCATGCTAAATTGCCCATAGTGTCCAAGGGTGTGTAGATTAGGTGGATTGGCCATGCTAAATTGCCCACTGTGTCCACGGGTGTGTAGGTTAGGTGGATTGGCCATGCTAATTTGCCCACAGTATCCAAGGGTGTGTAGATTAGGTGGATTGGCCATGCTACATTGCCCACAGTGTTCAAGGGTGTGTAGGTTAGGTGGATTGGCCAAGGGAAATACAGGGTAACAGTGATGGGGTAGGTCTGGACTGGATGCTGTCTCGATGGGCCAAATGGCCTGCTTCCACACTGTGAGAATTCTATGACTTATGTAATGGAAATAATGTGGAGAAGTTTTCCCAGCTAAGGAGGGATAGATTTGTTGTGGGTGTACAGTGAATTAAATGTCCTGCAGTTACTATCCAGTTGAGGTGTTGTCATCACATGACAGAGGATCTTGATCGGCACAGGCTTGGAGGGCCGAAGGGCCTGTTCCTGTGCTGTAGATTTCTTTGTTTCTTTGTTTCTTTGATCCTGTCCAGTGTTTGTGCAGTGTTGGATAGAAGAGGAACAAGCTCTGTCCCTTCGGACTGTAAGACTGTTAACCATCTCAAGCTTAGTTAATCTCTGCTGTGGGGATAATCACTCAGTTCTAATATTTTTATTTAGATTTTACATTGGCAGAAAATCCATGATTTCTACAGCCCTCTGACTGGTTGTAAAATGACAGTGATGAAGGATTTCAGATCATGCACCCCAGTTCTGTGTGTCAGCCCAAAGAAGTAGGTGCATCCCCTGGAAAGCACTTGGGATCAGACTGAAGGTGTATCTTGGCAACAGAAAGCATATTGAGATTGATTTTCACTTCCCATAATAGTAGTGAATGGGAGACCCACTGGAAAGTGATGTGGGTCAGAGAAAAGATCAGAGAGCTGTAATCTGATCTTGAGCCGTGCTCTTTCGATTGTGGCTACATGGAGAGAAATACCAGTCCCAAAAAAAAAGGAATAACACTTAGAAATTCATGTACGGGTCATATTGGAGCCCCCTTTTGAAATGCACAAGAACGAGTTGGACCACGACGTCCCATTCTCAGGTTTTACAGTCTTTTTTTCTTTCAGAGTAACAGGTTGAGAAAAACACGATCCTTCGCTTTAGCATAATTACATTTGAAAACAGCATTGACAACCATTTTCTTGTTAAACAGGGGAATACGTCGTCATGACACTATACTTCGATTTAAGTCGAAGAATGGGATATTTCACGATTCAGACCTACATTCCCTGCATATTGACTGTTGTTCTATCATGGGTTTCATTCTGGATTAAGAAAGATGCAACTCCAGCCAGGACAGCACTTGGTAAGTTACCCTTTGCCACAAATTTAGTACCCAGGGCCTTGACTGATTGCTATTTCATTAACTGGCAAATGAACTAGGAGCAACATGAGAGAAAAATGAATTGTGCAGTGTGTTGTTATGATCAGGAATGGACTGTCTGAAAGCGTGTGGCTAAAGATTCAACAAGTTAGATAATTGCTTCACAAATGTTTTAAACGTTGTAATAATGTATGGAATGAGCAGGCTGGACTAAGTGGATAACTCCATTAAAGAGTCAGCAGAAGGATTATTGTGGTACAGTGGTAGTATTCGAACCTTTTAGCTAGGAAGCCTGTATTCATGTCTCACCTGCGCAAGAGATGTGAAATAACATCATTGAGCAGGTTAATTAGAAATGATCTTTCAAGAAGAAGCAGAGTGTTACAGAGTCATATAGCATGGAAACAGCTCTTCGGTCCAACTCATCCATGCTGACTAGACATCCCAATCTGACCTTATCCCATTTGGCCCATATCCCACAAAACCCTTTCTATCTATGCACTCACTCAGATGCCTTGTAAATGTTGTAATGGTACCAGCCTCGACCACTTCCTCTCGCAGCTCATTCCATACACACAGCACCCTCAGTATGAAAAAGTTACCCCTGAGGTCCCCTTTTAAATCTTCCTCCCTTAAACCGATGTCCTCTAGTTTTGGACTCCCCTACCGTGGGGAAATCAAATCTTGGCTATTTGCCCAATCCATGCCCCTCATGGCCTCCAGTCTGAAAAACAACTCTGCACCGCCACCCACTGTCTCCTACCTTCAAGCCAATTTTGAATCCAATTGGTTAATTCCCCATGGATCCCATATGATCTACCCTTACTTACTAGTCTACCATGCAGAATCTTATTGAACACTTTGCTTAAGTCAATGTAGACAAGGTCCACCACTCTGCCTTCATCAATTTTCTTTGGCACCTCTTCAAAAAACTCAACCAAATGAATGAGAAATGATTTCCCAGGCACAAATCCATGTTGGCTATCCCTAAGCACTCCTTGCATTTCCAAATGCATGTAAATCCTGTCTGCCACATCAGCCAAATGACCTCCTTCAGTACAGTATCATTCTTTGAGACCTTGAATTTTCCTTTACAATTTATAACCACATAAAACCTACGCAATGTGTGTTTTTCTAATATTAGTTGACTATGGCTATTCTTTGGATGTTCTTCCTCTTGACACACTGAAGGATAGTTGACAAAGCTTTGAGGCAAACTTTTCAATGTCTTGAACATAATGCAAAGGCTCTTGTTGTGCAGTGGCAGTTTCACTGCCTCTGAGGTAGTAGACCTGGGATCAAGCCTTGCCTGCTCCCGCACTGTGTAATAACATCACTGAACAGATTGATGAGGAAAATGTCCATAATGTTATATAAAAGTAGGATGTTAACATCAGAAGCAACACATTTAAAGGTTTGGAAGACTGTTCTGCTTTATCCTCACAGATGCTGCCAAACATGCTGAGTTTCTCCAGCAATTTTTGTCTTAGTAGCAAGATTATCATGCTGTTTGAACTCAAATCCTCCAGTTAGGTTTCAATGAAAACATATTGATGTACATCTACAGGTGTCAATAAGACTAGAGCTTGCAAAGATAAGGCAGTCACTAATCAATCCAATGAGGAATTCAGGAGAAACTACTTTATCCAAAGAGGGTTTAGATAATGGAATCTGCCAATACATAAAGCAGACAAGAGGATACTGTAGATGCATTTAAAGAGAAGCGAAATATAAAATCAAGGGAGTAGGAAGTAGAAGCTTACACTGAAAGAATGGCTTAGAGTGGAGGATTAAAACAGAAGTACTATTGGTGGAGCAATGTGAGATATGATGATCAATTCAGGAAAATTGAGAGTGATGTCAAGCCCTCACTGACATATTGATACCAAAATTTTGTAACCAAGTGCCAGATGACAAATAAAATTCTTGCACGTGAGCAGCAAGAGGCCTGTTAACTGGAATTATTGCTCATTATCACCAACATTAACACCTAATTCTGCCTCATTAATGTGCAGGCTCCCATTCTCCCACACTTTGGAGGCTGAGGGGAGACGTAATAGAAATTTATAAAATCATGAGAGGCATGAATAGCCAAAGTCTTTTTCCCAGGGTAGGGAGACCAAAACCAGAGGTCATAGGTTGAAGATGAGAGGGGAAAGATTTAAAAGGGACCTAATGGGCAACATTTTCCACACAGAGGATGGTGCATATATAGAATGAGCCGCCAGAGAAAGTGGTGGAGGCTGGTACAATTACAACATTTAAAAGCCATCTAGATGAGTACATGAACAGGAAAGGTTTAGAAGGATGTGGACCAAATGTTGCCAAATGGGACTAGATTAATTTAGGATCTCTGGCCAGCATGGACGAGTTGGTCCAAAGGGCCTGTTTGCATGCTGCACAGCTCTATGACTTTATGATGCTGGATAGAAACTAGATGCTGGGAAATCACGACATGAAATTTGGAGCCGAACTCGCCCTCACCCTCAACAACTTCTCTTTCGATTCCTCCCACTTCCTACAGACAA
Organism: Stegostoma tigrinum; assembly: GCF_030684315.1. Lineage (NCBI taxonomy): Eukaryota > Metazoa > Chordata > Chondrichthyes > Orectolobiformes > Stegostomatidae > Stegostoma > Stegostoma tigrinum. The sequence continues at coordinate 96,513,877 of NC_081359.1, forward strand.
AGGGGGTGGCTATGGGTACCCGCATGGGCCCAAGCTATGCCTGCCTCTTTGTAGGTTACGTGGAACAGTCCCTCTTCCGCACCTACACAGGCCCCAAACCCCACCTCTTCCTCCGTTACATTGATGACTGTATCGTCGCCGCTTCTTGCTCCCCAGAGGAGCTCGAACAATTCATCCACTTCACCAACACCTTCCACCCCAACCTCAAGTTCTCCTGGGCCATCTCCAGCACATCCCTCACCTTTCTGGACCTCTCAGTCTCCATCTCAGGTAACCAGCTAGAAATTGATGCCCATTTCAAGTCCACCAGCTCCCACAGCTACCTAGAATACACCTCCTCCCACCCACCCTCCTGCAGAAATTCCATCCCCTATTCCCAATTCCTCCGCCACCACCGCATCTGCTGCCAGGATGAGCCATTCTACTCCCGCACATCCCAGATGCCCACGTTCTTCCAGGACAGCAACTTTCCCCCCACAGTGGTCGAGAACGCCCTTGACCGCGTCTCCCGCATTTCCTGCAACACATCCCTCACACCCTGCCCCTGCCACCACTGCTCCCAGAGGATCCCCCTCATTCTCACATACCACCCCACCAACCTCCAGATACAACGCATCATCCTCCAACACTTCCGCCATCGACAATCCGACCCCACCACCCAAGCCATTTTTCCATCCCCACCCCTGTCTGCTTTCCAGAGAGACCACTCTCTCCGTGACTTCCTTGTTCACTCCACACTCCCCTCCAACCCCACCGCACCCGGCACCTTCCCCTGCGACCGCAGGAAGTGCTACACTTGCCCCCACACCTCTTCCCTCACCCCTATCCCAGGCCCTAAGATGACCTTCCATATCAAGCAGATGTTCACCTGCACATCTGCCAATGTGGTATACTGTATCCATTGTACCCGGTGTGGCTTCCTCTACATTGGGGAAACCAAGCGGAGGCTTGGGGACCACTTTGCAGAACATCTCCGCTCGGTTTGCAACAAACAACTGCACCTCCCAGTCGCGAACCATTTTAACTCCCCCTCCCATTCTTTAGATGACATGTCCATTATGGGCCTCCTGCACTGCCACAATGATGCCACTCGAAGGTTGGAAGAACAGCAACTCATATTTCACTTGGGAACCCTGCATCCCAATGGTATCAATGTGAACTTCACAAGCTTCAAAATCTCCCCTTCCCCCACTGCATCCCCAAAACCTGCCCAGTTCTTCCCCTCCCGCCACTGCACCACAAAACCAGCCCAGCTCAACCCCTCCCCCCACTGCATCCTAAAACCAGCCCAGTTCTTCCCGTCCCCCCACTGCATCACAAAACCAGCTCAGCTCGACCCCTCCCCCCACTGCATCCCAAAACCAGCCCAGCCTGTCTTCGCTTCCCTAACTTGTTCTTCCTCTCACCCATCCCTTCCTCCCACCTCAAGCCGCGCCTCCATGTCCTACTTACCATCTCATCCCGCCTCCCTGACCTGTCCATCTTCCCTGGACTGACCTATCCCCTCCCTACCTCCTCACCTATACTTTCCTCTCTACCTATCCTGTTTTCTCTCCATCTTCGGTCCACCTCCCCCTCTCTCCCTATTTACTCCAGTTCCCTCTCCCCATCCCCCTCTCTGATGAAGGGTCTAGGCCCGAAACATCAGCTTTTGTGCTCCTGAGATGCTGCTTGGCCTGCTGTGTTCGTCCAGCTCCACACTTTGTTATCCATGAAATTTAGAGCATGTACTTTGTGAATGAAACTCACTGCTTGCTCCTCGGGATCTCTAACCTGGGCATCCAGTGTAAGCCACGCTGGGCAGGCTTGAAGGGCAGCAAACACAAGCATACCAGGTATAAAGAGATTTGCATCTGACATATACCAGCCTCACTTATTCAGCATGGCACGTCTCCAGTCCCTTTCTGCACTTTGACCTCCACACGATCCTCTCATTGTAAGCCTTGGCATCGAGGGTTTGTCGCATGATCAAAGGCCAAACAAGTTGGCAGTCTACTGAGTGGAGTTTAGAAGAACGAGAGATGATCTCATTGAACTGTATGGGATTCTTAAGGGGTTTGACTGAGTAAATGCTGACAGATGTATTCCTCCCATGTCTAGGACCAGAGAGAATAATCTCATAAAAAGGGGCACCAAATTAAGATTGAGATGAGGAGGAATTTCTTCTATCAGAGGGTTTTGAGTCTTTGGAACTCCATTCCACAGAGAGCAGTTGGGACTGAATCCTTGTGTGTATTGAAGGCAGAGATAGGTAGATTGTTGATCTGTCAAAGAATCCAGGGGAAAGGGCAGGAATGTGGACGAGAGCAATGTTGGATCAACTATGATTTTATGAATGGTGGAGCAAGTTCAAGGGGCCAAATGGTGTTCCTATTTCTTATAGTCTTAAACCAACCATCCAGCCAACTGACCTAATCAATCGCTACTGGCATAGAACTAGTTTCTAAAGAAGGGTCCTGACCCAAAACATCAACTTTCCTGCTCCTCTGATGCTGCCTGGCTTGCTGTGTCCCCCCAGCTCCACACTGTGTTATCTCCAGTTAAAATGCTAACCTATTTATAAACTCCTCCCCACCACACTGCAACTTGGGAATTTCCCATTAGTCTGTGTTTTGACACCACTTCCCAGAACACTCACTGAGACAATAAGTCAGCATCATTGTACCTGCTTCATGACCAAATACTACAGCGATCAAAGCATTTAAAGAGTACAATTCATTTGTAGAAACTTTTGAAAGAAAGACTGAAGATCTTTCTCTTTGCCTGCCAAACATTGCACTTTACTCTGTGCTGGAGATGTATTTTCAGATTTTTGACAGGTTGGAAATTCAATATCCCAGTATGAGAGGAAATGATCTCATCCCATGGTGTGCTGTCCGCCTCGTCTGAGCCATCAAGGTCAGGACTGAGCAAGTGCGGCAACACAACAGATGTCAAGTCAAAATGTTTATTTAAAACTATGTGGCTTGCAATGCATTAGTGGTGCTTATAAAAGTAGAGTCACACTCAAAACCTGCTGAACATTTGGTGTAAAGTAGTCAGGAGAGGTTTATCAAAACAAATTGAAGTGAGTTAAAATGAATCTTGTAAAAGGAAGAGTTGTATATGATAAATTTGTCATGCCATGTTACCAGATATCAAATGTTCATGCTAATTCAATGAATTCTACACATCAGTTAAAGAACAAGAATTCTAAATGTTCATTGAATAGAAATGAATTTGCAAAGGAAGTCTTAGAGAAGGATCCAGAACTGATAGTATAGTCCTAATGTTCAATACCTCAACAAAATGAGGGCAAGATAAGTCACAGAAAATAGAATTCTGGATTAAATAACAAGAACAGTAAGAAATGGAGGTGAATTTCATGGTGAGCGTGGGAATTTCAATGGGCTCCCAGGTGGCTGAACAGCTTAAGGCTATGAACGGGATGGGGAGAATCATCAGATCCCTACAGGTTCAGGAGCCCTCTCTGTTCTCTGTAGTAAAAGCCTCATTAAGCCTGAATCTATTTTTCAGAAGAAGTTGGATACTGTTATCGAGTCATACAGCATGGAAACAGGCTCGTTGGTCCAACCAATCCATGCCGAACATAATCCCAACTAAACTAGTCCAGCCCGCCTGCTCTGGCCCATATCCCTCCAAACCTTTCCTATTCAGATACTTATCCAAATGTCATTTCAACATTGTAACTATACCCACGTCGACCACTTCCTCAGGGATTTCATTCCATACGCAAACCACCCTCTGCGGAAAAAAATTGCCCCTCGTGCCTTTTTTAAATCTTTCTCCTCTCACTTTAAGAATGCTCCCCCTAGTCTTGAAACTCCCCATCCTAGGAAAAAGACAACTGCCATTGGCTCTATACCCCTCAGTATTTTATAAACTTCAATAAGGTTGGCCTTGCTTGGAGGTTGGAAAGAAAGCGAGAGCATGATACTAGGTTGGGAGAGAAGGCATGATCATAGATAATGGCGGACCAGGCTGAAAAGGCCAAATGGCCAATTCCTGCACTTATTTTGTAAGTATCTATGTTTACCAACAGACAGTGGGCATGAACCCCAACAGACTTGGCCATGGTAGCATTCATTGGTTTGAAATGGGCTTTCCATCTCCATCAAAGAGAACATCTTGCTTCCGGAGCTGCCAGCCAAGGAAATGGCTGAAAACTCTCCTGGCCCAGCAGCGCCACCACTGGTGCTCACTGATGGGACTAACCCAAGGGAGAAGCAAACCCCAGTGAAGCCCTAGCTTGAAGGTAATCTGAGCTCTCACTGGGGCCAACCTGGAAGACGCCGGTGAGGGAGGTGCGTATCCCAAGTGGCAGGATGGGGAGGCAGTGTTGGGATACGTCGGGTCGGGGAGGGGATTCTCAGCCAGGTGCAGGAACTCCAAAGAAGAGGACCGCCTCACTTGCCCAGCCATGCTTCACCTGGTCAGTTCGACAAGTGGCCCCAGCCACCACACTGCAGAGACAACCCAGGGAGCAGGAGGTCACCCTCAAGTGACCATAGTTAACATAGCTCCCACAGAAGGGGACCTGCCTGATCTCTCTCCTGCTGTTAGTGAGACTGCAGGGGCAGATGAGTGGGCACTGGAAACAGAATGGCTAATGTGGCACCTCATGTCACAGGCCAGCACTGCACCGGCCACTGTCATACCACCACCAACTAGCGACGTTGTAAAATTCCAGCCATTATTCTTCAGAAGAAGGGTCAGCAGAACTGAAACAGCAACTCTGATCTTTTTCTTCACAGATGCTGCTGGACCTGCTGAGCTTTTCCAGCAAATTCTGTTTTTGTTCCTGATTTACAGCATCCGCAGTTCTTTCAGTTATTATTCTTCAGGGTTCTCAAAATGTTTTGATCGGTCTCGGACAACAGCATTTTACTGTTAGACAGCAAACAATAAAAGAAAAAAAGGATGTGGACAATGGCATTATTTGGTGTAAACTATAATATCTTTTCCAGTTTAGCCAAAAAAATCAGATCAGAAGCCATTAATTTAAATGAAGCATACATCAGGGAGTACAATAAGCTTCTTGTCTTGAATATCTAAAATCACACTTAAAATATCAACATCCGAGCATGATTAAAATAACTAGATCAATTACCTGGCTAATGCGATTCATAAGTATTACACGTATGCATTTGTAAGCTGTCATCTCACAAAGTACTACTCAAAAACAGTAATTTTGCTGGTTGTGGGAGTTAATAGTTAAAGAAAAACTATTCAAAGTTCAGTCACATGCAACAATGGATAAACCGCGAGGAAGACATTAAATGGGGTAAAGGGAGAACTGGCCTTTTTTATGATCTTTCTTTTTTGCTTTTAGTGAATATCTTTCTCGGCAGACTAAATTTAATTGATTTTACTCACCTAATCCTCTTTGTCAAATGTAATAAATATACTGCCTTATATTATGGCTCTTAGCCTTTCGTTTCCACTTTACAGTGGAGTCATACAGCATGGAGACGGGCCTATTGGTCCAACCAGTCCATACCAGCTGTAATCCCAAACTAAACTCATCCCGCTTGCCTGTACTTGGCCCATATCCCTCCAAACATTACTTATTCATGTGTTTACCTATTCACACACATCAATTCCTCTGGAAGGTCATTCTTGACCCTCATACCTTTTCTAAAATCTTTCTTCTCTCACCTTAAAAATATGCCACTGAGTCTTGAAATCCCCATTCTTGGGAAAACACACCTGCCATTCACCTTTTCCACACCTGTCATGATTTTACAAATCTCTATAATCTCACCCCTCAACCTCCTATGCACCAGTGAAATAGGTCCAGGCTACCCAACTTCTCCTTATAACGAAACCGTCCATTCCCAGAAATATCCTTGTGATTTTCTTCTGAACCTTGTCTGAATTAGTAATACCCTTCCTAACACAGAACTGGACGCAGTACTCCAGAAGATGCTTCACCAATGCCCTGTGCAACCTCAATGTGACACCCAACTCCTATACTCAAAGGTCTGAGCAATGGAGGCAAGCGTGCTAAATGCCTTTTTAACCACCCTGTTCATATGTAATGCAAACTTTGAAGAATTATGTACATGAACCCCTAGGTGTCTCCCTTCTCCAATATTACCCAAGGCCCTATTTTTTAAAGTATAAATTCAGACCTTGTTTATTTTACCAAAATGCAATTCCTTGCATTTATCCAAATTAAACTCCATTTGCCACTGTGCAGTGCATTGATCCAATCGGTCAAGATCTCTTCATAATCTTAGATAACCTTCTTCATAGTCCACCATACCACCAATTCTTGTGTCATCCACAAACTTACTAACCTTGCCTACAATACTGTCATTGAATTCATTTATATAAATGACAAATAAAAGTAGACACAGCATCAAGAAAAACAGAAAAAAGGTAACTAAATAAAACTGAGATAATACTTTCATCATTTTGAGAATGTTAAGTTGACCTGTTATTTCCCGTTCTGAGGTTTTCATAAATAAGTAAGAGCAAATAATTTTAGCACTAATGCCACAATAAAAACTCCTAGTAGTGTTTGTTTACACAATCTATAAATGGAGGAAAATGCAGCAGGGTATGATACAAATCACTGCTTACCAGAGTTCTCTACTTTGAGTCACTATTAGCAACCACCAGTAATAGGTTACTGTTTTTTTCAAAACTGTATTGATAAGCAATTTTTAGTCAGCTCACGTCATAATTCCAATATAATATCTTAAGTAGATCTTTAGTAGGAATGTGGAACTCATTACTTCACAAAGCAGTTGACATGAGCAGCATTAATGAGCAGATGAAGGAGAAAAGAGTAGAAGAGTAAAAGTCCAAAAGACATTGGAGCATAATTAAGCCATTCAGCCCTTTGGGTTTACTCCATCATTTGAGCATGGTTGATATGCTTCTCAACCCCATTCCCCTTCCTTCTCTCTATAACATCTAATCTCCTTTCTAATCAAGAACCAATCTTTCTCTGTCTTAAATACAGAGTGATTAATGACTTGGCCTCCACAACTTTTTGTGATTATGAGTTCCACAGATTCACTACCCTCAGGGTGAAGAAATTCCTCCTAATCTCAATGCTAAAGGATCATCCCTTCTGAGGTAATGTCCTTGGGACCTCATTTCTCCCACTAGTGGAAAGATCTTCTCCATGTCTACTCTATCCACGCTTTTCAGTATTCTGTAAGTTTCTATCAGATTCATCCTCATCCTTCTAAACTCCGTCGAGTGCACACCCAGAGTCCTCAACCACTCCTCATGCATCAAGCCCTTCATCCCTGCTGTTATTCTTGTAAACCCCCTCCAGACCCTTACAACTTCAGCACATTCTTCCTTAGATACAGAGCCCAGAACTGCACACAATATTCCAAGTTCTGTTTGACCAGAGCATGATATAGCCTCAGCGGTACATCTCCCCTGTTATATCCTCGACCTCTTGGAATGAATGTTAACATTGCTTTCCTTTCCTAAATGCCAACTAAACCTGCATGTTAATCTTAAGAGGATTCTAAACTAAGACTCCTGATTCCCGAAGCCTTCTCCCATGTAGAAAATAGGCTTTGCCTCTATTCTTCCTACCAAAGTGCATAACCTCATGCTTTCCCATATTATATTGCACTTTCCAATAATTTACCCTCTCTCCGAGCCTGTCCAAATCCTTCTGCAGCCTCCCTACTTCCTAACAGTACCTGTCCTTCCACCTGCCTTTGTGTCATCCACAAACTTAGCCTCACTTTTTTCATCGAGATCGATAATTTATAACATGAATCGTTATGGTTCCAGCAAGGACCTCATATGTCATGCTGTGGTTATGCCAAACAGTTAGATGAAATGGGATTGACAACATGTTGAAGACACATTGGCCCATGTCGTTGATGAAATGGCAATTATCATCAGATGCTCCAATGTACCTTTCTGCCCCTTGATGTCCCTCCACATCTTGGAATGAATTTTCTGAGCCAGGCTTCTACAGAAATGCTCAATATGCAGTTCCAAGATGAGCTCCAATGCATGTTGAGAGGAAAGTAGTAACAGGAAATGTAATGGTTCCTTATCACAACACCAGAAATTGTAAGGTAAACTTCAGTGTCCAGAGCCAACATTAGCAAATCGTTGAGTAGATGATTGGGTAGATGTGTGAACTCAGTGCAGAAGTGGCAGATGGCTAAATTGTTGTGGCTCTGTGTCAGGGAATATTTGGGTCAAGTTGGGAGGCAGATATGCAAGGGGCTAATCAGGAGTGGAAGTCAGTCAGGTCCAGTCAGCAGCCTAGCTGGGCAGTTAGGTCAAGAGGAAACTCTTCTCAGTTCAGGGGCTAGTTGGGTGGTCAGGACATGGATGAGACAATTAGCTATATCAGATTGGTATCCGTTTGAGTGTGTTTGCTAAGTTACTGGGCACTATAGATGTGAGTCAGACTGGCCCAGGATAGATGGGAGGGCTGAGATGGTATTTGGAGAGTTGAGAGGGGACTTACTGATGTCAGTGTGACAGCAGTGTCAGCTGTGTGGTGTTAGATTAGGATGTTTCTGGGCAATAGTGTCTGGCTAATTATTCTGGTATGCTTCATAATTATTCTGAAGATGCAGGCATTTTTACAGGTTCCAGGCAGCAGGAAAATTGCTCATTAGAAGTTCAAAGCTCCCTGCCAATTCCCACAATGGTCACTGCATCTGGAATTCCAATGTGCAGTATGGGTTAAATATTCACTTTGTGACAACTCAGAGACTTGAAGATCTGGGCCAATATAATTTACTGGAGTGCAATCAATTATGTCAAGCAAAATTGTTCCAAATTTGGAGTTATTCTATTTAGGCGAGTTACAGATTAAATCACTTCATAGTGAAAGCGATTATTTTTGATGAGCACAAAAGAACAAACCTAGTCTATAATCTGATTAATGTAAAAAGTCTTGAAAATGAATCAGGATATAATTGAATACACCAGAATGTACAATTGAAGATAAGCATTTCAAACACGCAAGTTTTCCCCCCTAATTTGAAAGGTATATAAAATTAAACAGTAATTTGTAACTAATTAGTATTTATTGTATGACATTTGCTATCTCTTAATTTAAGTCCTGATGTATTTTAAAGTTTGCTTCATCATGTTACTTGCTCCTTGTTAAATGTCTGTGGGACAGTTTTCCTCTTTTATACGTAGGCGTTAATGTTGATGGATAGAAAGTTGCCTGGTCACATTTTGGTCAGGCAATTCTTTCAATTCAGCTTCCCTTCTAAGTATTTCACCCAGACAATTATGCAATACCCACGAGCAAATGAGGAAAATCTGTTGAACAGTGTTTATAAAACATGCTGACACCAGTTGGTGTTAACAGATGCTTTATAAATTCTTCTGCATAATGTTTCAGAAGAATAATACACATTTTAATACACATCACAAAGTTTATAACAGTGTAAATGGAGAAAATTAAATAATTCTCTCCTGGCATTGGTCCCATGTAGATGAAACTATCATTGTCAAATTGTTGACTATAAAGTCTACTACTTAATCAATGTAAATTTTATAATATATTCTTTTGGCATTGTTTGTTTAGTTACCATTCACATTTGTAAAAAAGTATCAACTGAATGTGTATTTCACAAAGTTGGTGTGAGGAAAATTGTCAGCAAATGTTGGTTTGATTGTCTACTATTAACATACTGAAAACTTCTTTATGAAAGACAGATTTATATGCAGGAGATTTTGCCTGCTATCATCTTGAATCATCTATTTTTTATTGACTGTTACCTACATGGGAAAGCATTGTTAACTGTGGAATTGTGTTGCCACATTTTATAATAAAAGTGTGATATCAGGCAAATGAGCGTCTTGAGGTTTTAGTTTGGTTCCTGCCCCATTGTAAACATTAGGAGGCTGATAAATTGAAAGCAATTTCCAGATTCAGTATCAGTATGAATTCTACTAACTTCCCTACTCTTTTTGATGCACACTGAAGAAATTATGGGGCTTTGTCCTCAGGTCCAAGGTGTCTCACTTGACTTAACTCAGATAGCTGGGCATGAGACTTGCCAGTACTCTGAGTTTTCCAGCCATAATCACATATTGTAATACCCTTGCCCAATTCTGAAATCTGTTCTGCAAAAGGCAAGGCTGTGTTCCAAGAATGGAGCCTCACAGTTTCAGTATTCCCAACAATGCCCGTCTGCAAATGTTGATATTATATCTATGTACTGTATCCAAGTTAGTGCAAATAGAATGTTATCTGAATATTTATGCTTTAAAAGAAAACCTGACAATTGTAACTGCTTTCTGTCTGCATAGCTATTTTTTGTCTGCAGCAGATTTTCACCATGCACTTGGGGATAGCATCTGAATTGCAAATCGATCACCTATCACACAACATCCCTGATTTTCACTTTGAATTTGTCTACTTCTCCTTATTGAAACATTTCATGGTCAAGTTTATTATGGCCTTGCTGGTGTAAACACATGACCTGTGTTCTCAGTAATAATTTAAAATTCTTTTTGAAAGCTGTTACACCCGCCAGAATTTTCTCGATGGCTGTATTCTGTAAAACACAGAAAAAAGAGGGTTTAAACAAAATAACAGTAGAGTTGTTAAGTTTATTCAGTGAATCACCATTTGTATAACTTTCATAAATAATCTTGCCCAAAAGTCTCAGCTTCTCCCAAAAGCCTGGTTTAGACAAAGTATTCTGCCTAAAGCGATGACCGGGATCTCTGAAATAAGATTTTGTTCAAATTCATACATGGGACTTGGTATTCCCTGACTTGGCCAGCATTTATGGCCCATCGTTAATTGCCCTGGAGAAAATGATGATGAACTTCAAGTCCCTGGAGTGAATGGGCAGCCACAATGGTAGCAAGCTGGAGGATTTAGCCTCAGCTACAGTGAAGGAATGGCAACATATTTCCAAGTTAGGAAGGCGAGCAGCTTGCAAGGGAATTTCAGGCAGTAGCGTTTGCAGGTATCTGCTGAACCTGTTATTTTAAACAGTAGTGTTTCTGGGTTCAGAAGGTGCTGTTAAAGGAGCTGGGGGAGTTACAGCAGTACTATAAATAGTGGAGAATATTCCCTGATGCCCATTGACTGTAGTTTTGCTTAATGTGCTCTTTAATATCACATCTGGTCAAATGTGCCCTTGATGTCAATACCAATCACTCTCACCTCAGCTCTGAAATCAATTTGTTTTGTCCATGTTTGTGCCAAGACTGTAAGAGGTCAGGAGCTGAGTGCCCCTGTTGGAATCCAAACTGAGCATCAACAAGCAGATTCTTCATGAACAAGTGCAGCTTGATGGCACTATTGATGGCAATTTCCATCACTTGACCAATGATAAAGAGCAGTCTAATGGGGCAGTTTGTCTAGAGTTTTGTGAGCAGGGCACACCTGGGCAAATATTGACCTATTGATGACTAGATGCACTCAGAATGAGAGGGGGATTTACCAACAAATAGTGGATGGCTCTTTGCTGTAATGGAAAAGTTTAGCTTGAGGTACAGCTAGTTCTGGAGGACAGGTCTACAATATTAATGCTGTAATATTGACAAGTCACATAACCTTTACAGTATCAAATGCCTCCAACCACTCCCTGATATTACACAGAGTCAGTCGGATTGACTGAAGATTGGCATCTGTGATGCTGGGGACCTCTGAAGGAGGCCAAAATGGATCATTCACTCAGCACTTTCAGCGGAAAATAGTTGCAACTGTTTCAGCCTTATCTTTTCCACTGATGTGATCGGCTCCTCCATCATTAATGGTGAGGATATTTGTGAAGCCTTTTCCTCCAGTGAATTGTTTAATTGTCCATCACCATTCATGATTAGATATGGTAGAATCACAGAGAATAGATCGGGTTCGTTGGTTGTGGAATCGCTTAGCTCTGTTTGTTACTTGCTGCTTATGCTGTTTGGCATGCAAGTAATCCTGTGCTATAGCTTCCCCAGGTTGACACGTCATTTTCAGGTATGCCTGGTGCTGCTCCTGACATGTTTCCTGTGCTTTTCATTGAACCAGGGTTGATCCTTGGCTTGCTGGTTATGGTAGAGTAGGGGATATGCTAGGTCATGGAGTTGCTGATTGTGTTGGAGTACAATTCTGCTGTTGCTGCTGATGTTCCACAGCACCTAATGGATGGCCAGTCCTGAGCTACTAGACCCATGTCTATCCCATTTAGCATGGTGATAATGCCACACAACACAGTGTGAGGCGTTAATGTGAAGACGGGACTGCACGGTGCTCATTTTTACCAATATTGTGACAGTAATGCATATGTAGCAGGAAGATTTGCAAGAATGAGCTTGGGTATGTTTCTCCCTGTTGCTAGTTCCCTCGTCATCTGCTGCAGACCCAGTCCAGCAGCAATGTCCTTTAGGACCTGGCCAGCTCGATCAGTACTGCTGCTGCCAAACCAATCTTGGGGATGAACATCGAAGTCCCTATCCAGAGTACGTTCTGTATCCTTTCCACGCTCAGTGCTTCCTTCGCATGCTGGACATCATGAAGGAGCATTGATTCATCAGTTGAGGGGTCTAGTTTGGATTTTGACTGACTTGCTGACAACTGACTTGTAGCTCTCAGAGTGAGAGGAGTGTTTATCAGTAACTATTGGGTGGTCCTTCATCTGTGAACCTCACACCACACCACACTAGAACAGAAATCTACACACATGCACCTTAGCTCACTAAGAACCTTAGCTCACTAGCACACCTTCTCTCACTAACACGGACATACCAGAGCAAAAGTGATCTTTATTCCCAGCTCTTGCATGCTGTTAAAAAGAGAAGATGCACAATACATCTCCCATCCAGACAACCTGTTGGACTATAACCTGGTGTCATGTGATTTCTGACCCTGTCCACCCCAGTCCAACACCAGCACCGCCACATCATTCTCCCACCATATTTATAGTCTGAGGTAACTCCGAGGAGATTACAATTCAGTGTGTAGTGCATTTCCCCATCCCTTTGAAGTCTGTTTACACGTCATCAAATATGACACTCCAGGGGTCTCTCTGCAGACAGTCACTAAATTTACGTTCACAGTCATTGTTTTGGCTGTATGTCCTTTAAGCATCAGCAGAGGATAATGGGGAGGCAATGACCTAGTGGTATTATCATTGGATTGTTCATCCAAATACCCAGATAATGTTTGGAGACCCAGGTTCAAATCCCACCATGGCAGATGATGGAATTTAAATTTAATAAATATCTGGAATTAAGAATCTAATGATGACCATAAACCCATTGCCAATTGTCAGGAAAAACCCATCTGGATCGGTAATGCACTTTTGATAAGCAAACTGCAATTCTTATTTGGTCTGGCCTACATGACACTCCAGACCCACAGCAATGTGGCCGACTCTGACCTGGCCTCTGGGCAATTATGGATGGGCAATAAATGCTGCCTGGCTTGTGACACCCTCATCCCATGAATGAATAAAGGAATATATACCGAAAAAAGGGGATAGAAGATGAAATATGGGGCTAAGCTAATCAATAATATAGAAGTTTGCAAGAGCTTTTTTTAGATACCTATAAGGTAAGAGCGAGGCAAAAATGGACATTGGACCACTGAAAAATGAGGCTGGGAAAGTAATACTGGGGAACAAAGGAACTGAATGGGCACTTTGAATCAGTTTTCTAAACGGAACGTGCCAGCCTCACAGCAGAACTGTAATAAAGCCGGGGGGCACAGTTGTATATAATAGCCATCGTAAAAGAAAACACTGAGGAAACTGAAAGCTCTGAAGGTAAATACTTGGATCAGAAGGATATGCCCCAGAATTCTGAAGGACATAGCTGAGGAGATTATGGAGGTGTTGGTGGTAATATTTCAGGAATCACTGGAGTCAGGGAGAGTCTCAGAGGACTAGAACACCCTCTGTTCAAGCAGGGAGCGAAGTGGAAGACAGAAAGCTATAGATCAGTTAGGCCAACTTCAGTCATTCGTAATATTTTAGAGCCCATTGTTAATGATGAGATAAAGAAGTACTTGAAAGTAAAATGGGGCTGAGTCAGCACAGCTTTGCCAAGGATTGGTCATGCCTGACAAATTTGTTAGAATTCTTTGACGAGGTAACGAGCAATTTCAGCAAAGAGTAGTCAGTAGACATGACCTATTTGGATTTTCAAAAGGCCTTTGACATGGTACAACACAGGGGGCTGCTAAATATGACAAGAGCCCATGGTATTAAGGACAAGGTACTGGCATGTCAAGAGGATTGTCTGACTGACACAAGGTCGAGAGTGATAATAACAGGGCCTTTTTTAGGTTTGCAGCTGGTGACTAGTGGAATTCCACCAGTCTGTGTTGGAACCACTGTTCATGATATACATAAATGATCTGGACAAAGGAACCAGGGCATTGTCACTAAGTTTACAGATGAGTCAAAGATAGATGGAGAGGAAAGTAGTGTTAAGGAAGTGCGAAGGCTTGCAGAAGTATTTGGACAGTCTCAGTGGTAGATGGAATTCAGTGCGGCAAAATGTCAGGTTGTGCACTTTGATAGGAAGAATAGAGGCATAGATTATTTTCTAAATAGGGAAAGGCTTTGAAAATCAGAAGCACAAAGGACTTGGGAGACCTATTTCAGGATTTTATTTAGGTTAATGTGCACATTCGATTGGCAGTTAGGAAGGCAACACAATATTAGTAATTGTTTCAACATGGCTAGAATCCTTTTATTCATTCACGGAATGAGGGCATTGCTGACTAGGCAGCATTTATTGCTCTTCCCTAATTGCCCGGAGGGTAGTTGAGAGTCAACCACATTGCTATGGGTCTGGGGTGACATGTAGACCGGACCACATAAGGATGGCAGTTTCCTTCCCTAAAGGACATTAGTGAACCAGGTGGGTTTTTCTGACAATCAACAATGGATTCATGGTCATCATTAGACTCTTAATTCCAGATATTTTACTGAATTCACATTCCACCATGTGCCTTGGCAGGATTTGAACGCTAGTCCCCAGAATGTTATCTGGTTCTCTGGATTAACAGTCCAGCAATAATACCATTACATCATCACCTACAAGAGCAGAGATGTCCTGCTGAGGCTGTATAAGGTTCTGGTCAGACTATATTTGGAATATTGTAAACAGCTTTGGGCCCTCAATCTACAGAAGGATGTATTGGTGTTGGAGGGGATCCAGAGGAGGTATGCAAAAGTGATCCTGGGGATGAAGCCCTTGTCACATGAGGAGTGGTTGAGGACTCTGGGTCTGCATTCAGTGGAGTTTAGAAGGATTGGGGGAGGATCTGACTGACACTCACAGAATGCTGAGAGGCCTAGATTGAGTGAACACGGAGAGAATGTTTCCATTGGTAGGTGAGACTGGGACCTGAGGGCGTAGCCTCAGAGTGAAAGGGTGACCCTTTAGAACTTAGACGAGGAGGAATTCCTTCAGCCAGAGTGTGGTGAATCTGTGAAACCCATTGCCACAGAGGGCTGTGAAAGCCAAGTCAATGAATGCATTTAAGGTGGAGATAGATAGGACGTGGATAGTATAGCACAGGAACAGGCCCTTCAGCCCACAAAGTTATGCTGGATGTGACACTGAATTAAACTAATCCCATTTGTCTGCCCTTGATCCATATCCCTCCATCCCTACATATTCTTGTGCTTGTCTAAAAGTCCCTTAAATGCCCTTATCACATTTGCCTCTACGACCACCTCAGCAGCATGTTCCAAGCTTTTATCACGCTCTGTGTGAAAAACTTGCCCCTCACATCTTTAACCTTTTGCCTTCTCACCTTAAATGCATACCCCCTAGTATTAGACATTTCAACTCTGGAATAATGATTTTGATCATCCACCCCATCTACGCATCTCATAATTTTATAAACTCCTATTCAGCCTCCCCTCAGCCTCCACCACTCATGACAAAACAACTCGAGTTTTTCTAGGCTCTCCTAATAGCTCATACACTGCAATCCAGGCAGCATCCTGGTAAACCTCTTGTGCACCCTCTCCAAAGCATCCACAAAATTCCTGCAATATGGCGATCAGAATTGAATGCAGTACTCAAAGTGTGGCCTAAGCAAAATCTTAAAAAGCTGTAACATGACATCCTGATTCTTGTACCCAATTCGCTGACAACTAAAGGCAAGCATGCCATATGCCTTCTTTACCAGCCTATCTACTTGTGTGGTTACTTTTTGGGAGCTATGTACTTGAACCCCAAGACTCATCTGTACATCAATGCTGTTCAGTGTCCTGCCATTAACTGTATACTTTTCCTTAACATTTGATCTCCCAAAAAATAGCACCACACGCTTACCCAGATTAACCTCCATTTGCCGTTTTGACACTCATATCAGCTACTGATCTATATCCAACTGTATCTTTTGACAGCCTTCTACACGATCCACAACTCTACTGATCTTTGTATTGTCAGCAAACGTATTAATCCACCCACCTACATTTTCATCTCAGTCATTTATGTATATCACAAACAGCAGAGGTCCCACTCTGATCCCTGCGGAACATCACTGGCCACAGATCTCCAGCCTGAAAAACACCCTCCCACCATTACCCCCTGTCTTCTATGGGCAAGCCAGTTCTGAATCCATGCTCTAAGTCACCATGCATCTTAATCTTCTGGATGTGCCTACCATGAGGGACCTTGTTGAAAGCCTTACTAAAATCCATGTAAACAACTCCACTGCTCCGCCATCATCAGTCACCTTCTTGGCCTGCTCGGAAAATTCAATCAAGACATGACCTGCCCTGCACAAAGCCATGCTGACTGTCCCTAGTTAGGCCATGCTTTTCCAAATACATGTAAATCCTATCACTAAGAATTCTCTCAAATTGCTTCCCAACCACTGGTATGAGACTCACCAGTGTACAGTTTTCCTGAATTATACCTATTTCCCTTCTTGAATAGAGGAACAACATTAGCTACTTGCCAAGTTCTTGATTGGCAATGGGATCAAGGGTTACAGGAAGAATGGGGTTGAGAAAACAAATGATTGAATGGTGGACCACGCTCAATGGGTCGAATGGACTAAGTCTGTTCCTATGTCTCATGGTCTTATGGTGTAAATATCCTGGCCCCAACCTCTTACATAATGGTGTCAGATTTTTGTTTGATAGTTGAATAAATGGACCTTTAGTTCATTTTCACCTTGATTGCTGCATGGTTCTTTTTTGTTGGTTGTTTTGACTCTTTACCTGAAGTTTTATTGAACTTCAATCTGTGAAATTGTTGAATGAAAATGGTTTGAGAGTAATGTTGAACAATGCTGTTTGTTTCCCCAAAGGTAACAATAAATTAACCGAAGAATTGTTGTGAAGATACATGTGGATATGGCAATAATGCAACTGAAAATTGTTTAAGAACAATTTAGAATTGGAATTAGATTTTATTGTCTCGTGTACTCAAGTACAGGGATACAGGAGTACAGTGAAAAGTTTGCAATGTCACCACTCGTGCTATCTTAGGTACAAGGTACCCAGGTACACAATCTTAGGTAAGAATTAGAAAAATAAAAAAAAGTTAAAAGTTCAACATTTCAGTCTCTTGTCGGTACAAAGTAGTAAGTAAGAAATAAAGTTAAAAGTTCTAAATTACAGTCCTTCTTTAGCCATGAACTCTCTGTCCCAGGGTACGCTCGATCCCTCTCCCCCCATGCTGGGCTCAATCTCTCACTCCCCACACTGGGCTCAATCTCTCTCTCCCAGTGCTGGGCTCGATCTCTCTTTCCCCATGCTGGACTTGATCTCTCTCTCCCCCTACTGGGTTTAATCCATCTCCCTCGCTAGGCTTGATCTCTCAGCTCCGGCACCCCTGCGCTGCCATCTTGCCACCAACTGCCTTCTGGGCTCACCAGCCACCTTGCCCCAGACTGCCAGTGTCCCGTTCTGGCACAGTACTGGGTACAATGTACTACTGCTTCCATGTACTATGCACAGTACTTAAAGGATAAGAGTTCAGCTGACCTACACTTTACATCCTTGTGTGGGCTAAAAACATTGATCTTTATGGAAGAAGAAGTGCATTCTATTGAAGCAAGAGACCGATGATGCATTTGATGCACAGTGCTATTCAATGTTACAAGGAAGGCTTTAACCTATAAGATCCAATGATGGAGATTATTTTGTAAATGAAAATGTGTTTATATTTCACTCGGAACAGCCAGCAGTGGTTTACTGCCCATGGTGATAACACAATGCGCTGTGATGGGTGCTGCCAAACACTGGTCAAAATTTGAGTTTGGTTCTTGCAAAGGAACACAATCCAGAATTGCACCAAATTTGAAAAGTAGAAGCAGGGCCATTCACCTCAACCTGCCTAATCCACATTTTATGCTTGGCATAAGCCTCCTAACCAAACTACTTCACCAAACCTAATCTAAGTAATCTTCTCCATTGTATTTCTTTTGGTTAGAACTCTATAATGATGCTAGAATCTCACTTCTGTGGTTGCGGCACATACCCAGAGACACATCTTCAAACCTTTGCAGCATTGCTCATCAAATGTGAATGCAGCCACTCTAAACTGCCCTCTCCTTACTTAGTGAGTGTTGATTACTGTAAGAAGGAGGGGAATGGAGAAGTCGCTGGGGAAGACCTTAGGAAAAGAAAGTGGAAAAAAAATTAGTAAATTGGCTTCCCTAAATATTTGTATCACAAAAAAAAAGATGACTTATTTCCTATTCTTTACTGAAGTCCTTTTTTAACATTGAAGATTTCAACCATGTGTATGGCACAAGTGAGGCTTGTGATAGAATATTTTCCATTTGCCTGGGGATGTGTGCAACCCCAACAACATTTATGAAGCCCAACACAATGAAGAACATTGTATTTTGTTGGGTTGGCAAATACTCCACCACCTTTAAAACACCACCCCCTCCACCATCACCTGCCCTCTGGGCAATAATATATTTCCTGAGGTAAGGAGACTAGAACTGCAAGCAGTGCTCCAGGTGCTGTTGAACCACGGTTCTGTATAATTGAAGCAAAACTGCCCAATTACTGTCCTTAAATCTGTTTCCATTAACCGTCCCAGGAACCTGCTGCATCTGCGTATTAGCTATCAGCAGCACATTGACAAGGACGCTGGGGGAAACGGCAGGGAGGTAGACATGAGAAGTGTCAGATCAGCCTACTGAGTGGCAGAGCAGTTCGACAGGCCGAACAGCCTATTTCTATGGGTCAGGAGTCACACACAGGTCAGATGGATAAGCAGTGCAGATTTTCTTCCCACAGGACATTAGTGAACCAGGGGGAGTTGACCTTTAATCATATCAATGATAGCTTCATGGATACCTATGCTGATACTTTAGCTTTAGAATTGAGATTTTTGTCCTGGCCCTTGAGTGCCCAATTCCATGTACTAGAAAGACCCACCTAATGTGTGGTCAGGGATATGGCTCTATGTTCTTCCCTATCAGCCACACAAGGGCCCACTGTACCCATTGACCAATAAAACAGAATTTTCTACATAGACAATCGTACTCATTAATGAGGGGTTGCTGATGACAATGACAAATTAAGATTTTTTAACTGGATTTAGACTGCATTAGCTGCTATGATGGGATTTGAACCATGTACCTAGAGGATTAGCCTTTACTTCAGGAATATAAGTCTGCTACAGTTGCATTAAGCACTTTACGATTACACCATCACCTTATTACCCAAGGACTCTTGGTATTTTTAAAGTCAAGATAGATTGATTCTCTGGCTGAGCAGGAAGCTAAGTTTATTGGGAATAGGTGGAAATGTGGAATTTAAAACTTTAACAGATCCTCCATGATCTTATTGACTGCTGGAGCAGGCTCAAGCAACTGAGTGGTCTTTTTCTGCTCTCAGTTCATATATTTGCATATCTTAAGCACAAATCAATGATATTAGCCTCACAGATGCAATCTATTAGTGAGACAAGATGAAGAAATCAAAAGGGATGGAATGCAAAATATAATCATTCCACAGCAAATCTCAACAGTAAAAGATAAATTGTTTGATTATTTTCATTCATAGGAATGACTGACTTCTGCCTGTTTCAAATGTGAAAAACGTGTAGTTTTTTGGACCTCTCTGGTAGTATATTTGATTGTTCACTTGATTTAAAATGTCTTTTTATGGCACAGAAACATCCTCAACCTCTTTTCCCTGGTTCACTGAATGATTCTGGCCTAGTTATCACCAGTTCTTTTCTCCTCACCCACTCTGATGTCACATTCCCCATCCTGCACCCCGACCCCTCGCTCGAGGCTCTGTCTCCCAGCATGTGCACTTTCTCCAATCTGATGCCGCTACTCTGAGAGGCTGGTCCCCTGTTGGGAAAGGGAATCCCTTAGCCTGCAAAATGATTACGTGGTTACCTGCACCCACATCTATCCCGTAGATTGTCTTATCGTCAGGTAGGAGTCAGGAGCTCAGTGAGAGATGACATTGATTTTTACCTGCAATTGCTGGTATACAGCAAAAGACTGCATACCTCTGTGAGAGGCAGAGGATTGGCGTGCTTGTTAAACCTAGCTAAAATGTGAGACTTTTGTTTAACTTGAATCTCTATTTAGCTAATGGTCACTTGGACCTTTCAAACCAGCGAACTATGAGTCGCCACTGTAATCAGAGAAGTAAAAACAACTAGGAGCCCTCTACCTCTTACATATATAAGAATTCCTCAGGGAAACTCAATGAATCAGTGTAAAAATATGCCGTTAATATTCAGAGCATATTGACAGTCTTTATTCATTTATGGGATGACAAAGTCAGAGAGTATTGGTGAATGTGGAGCTGGATGAACACAGCAGGCCAAGCAGCATCTTCGAAGCACAAAAGCCGACGTTTCAGGCCGAGACCCTTCATCAGAAAAGGGGGATGGGGTGAGGGTTCTGAAATAAACAGGGAGAGAGGGGGAGGCGGATCAAAGATGGATAGAGGAGAAGATAGGTGGATAGGCTTTGTTATCTCGGATTCTCCAACATCTGCAGTTCCCATTATCTCTGATACAATTTTAACCTCACTGCGAAGCCTCTTCCATGGCCTCTCCACCTATCTTCTCCTCTATCCATCTTCGGTCCGTCTTCCCCTCTCTCCCTATTTATTTCAGAACCCTCTCCCCCTCCCTCTTTTCTGATGAAGGGTCTAGGCCTGAAACATCAGCTTTTGTGCTCCTAAGATGCTGCTTAGCCTGCTGTGTTCATCCAGCCCCATATTTTGTCACCTCAGATTCTCCAGCATCTGCAGTGGCCATTATCTTTGAGTATTGATGAATGGCTTGCTGGGGCACCCTCTCAGCTGTCCTCCTCAGGGGAGCTAAGGCTGTGGCCTCTTGCACTCGGCTGGATCCTGGCTTCCATGAGCGCCTGCGGAAGAGAAAGAAATAATTGGTGAAGAAGCACAAGATGGCACAAGTTATGCAGACCAGTGTACCTGCTTTTGCTCATTCTCAAGAAAAGCAGGGCACAATGTTGCTTTACTGGTTCTTGGGCCATTCCTGTGGAGGCATTGCTTCATGATACATGGTGTCCGGTATGATGTCCAGCAGCCTCCCATCAGTGCCAGCCCTTTCCACCCACCAGTTTGTGGGAGAAATGAGTGTGATATCAATGGATGCATAAATAGCCATCTAACAGGCAGAGATGTCCCGAGTGAGTGAACAGGACGTGAGGTGTTCAATGATGGTTAATAGTTGGAGAGGATGAGTTGGGTGTGAACCTTGACTGTTCATCCTGCATTTGCTGCTGAGGCTTTGTAAGGTGCCTGTACAGCTGCAAGTTTATGGTGAGAGATGGCCCTGTGAAAGTGTGAGCTGGCAGAGATTAGCTGGCGTGATTTCTTGTTGTAGAGTGCACGTGATCATTTACTCGTCACCTTCCTGCGCTGCTGCTGTATGCGCATTGACACTCATTGTTATTTGTTCGCAGCCCAGATCGATTTGATGGGATGACCACCTGGTGCCATCTGTCAGGGACTCCATCCAAGAGCAGTTTTAAGGAAGTTAAATAGTCCTTTTATGTTGCATGATTAACTAAGCCTGGCTCGTACTCATTATCAAACCTGGTATGGTCTGTCCCATGAGTTGTTCTACGTCCACCCGAGACGGATATTGAGACCCTGGTTGGACATGTCTTTCTAAGGAATTAAAAAGCCCTGCACCACTAGAGATGAAATGAGGGAAAGTGTGAATTTTTGAAATTTGCCAAGGAAATGCATTGGAAATGTAGGCAAGTCTATCAGCTACGATTATGACAAAACACATTTGCAGCATATTCTGTGTTTATGTCAGTGGCTTGGCACAAGTTTTCCAATCATTGCTGCCCAATTTTATTTTGGACAGAATGCACCATCTTTACCCTACAGGCATAATATTTGCTACTTGTACAGATCATTTGATTTTAAATCAACACATACATTCCAGATTTAATGACAAATCCTTAGGTCTGTTATTATTGTGCTGAACTGGTATCCCAGATGCTCTGACAGACAAACACTGGAGACAATGTCATGACAAGATCTCAAATGAGGTTTTGCTACATTATTACCATTCCATATGGGATACCCCAAGTTGTTAAGAGCTTGGCTGAGGATGACAAACTTTATTCACCCGACTGTTCAGATGGTCATCAACAAGGTTAATTTAAAGAAAATCCTTCCTTGTGGATACCTTTCTGCTAAACTAAATTAACTTATGCTTCAAAACAATGCTGTGCAGTTAGGCTTTCTTGAGTTGATAAAACTGAGTCTATTAGCCAATAAACAGGAGGGACATTAATAACATAAAGCACAGTTCAGAAATGGGAAGTGAGCTCAAAAGAAGACAAAATTTAAAAGGTAAATAGTTCATTCTCTGAAAAAATACAGAAATTGCTGGAAAAGCTCAGCAGGTCTGGCAACATTTGTGGAGACAAATCAGAGCTAATATTTTGGATGGAGTGACCCTTCCTCAAAACCGTTCGGATTCTGCCAGACCGGCCGAGTCTTTACAGCAATTTTTGCTTTCGTTTCTGATTTACAGCATCCGCAGTTCTTTTGGTTCAGTCTCTGAGTTGCTCATGTAAATTAGACAGTGGAAAGTTGATAGTTGGGCATTGGACTTTTTGGTTAGATTTCCTTTAGGTAGTGGTTAGCTGGCAGTGCTCAAAATGAGTGAGTCCCCTATTGGTCCTGTTTTCTTTTGACTGACTTGCTGGCTAGCTGGTTCCTCACACTCAGACTGAGAGCTTTCTTCAGCTGCAAGACACTGGTAATTTGCATATTCTTTGATTGTGACATTCACGGTATAAATATGGATGACTTGTACAAAAGCAGCATTTCCAAGTTTGCTGACAACATTAAACCAGGCAGCGGTGGGGAGGGGGGGGGGGGGGGGTTGGGGGGCATTGTGAGTTGTGAGGAGTGTGCAAGAGGGCCTCAAGGTGATTTAGAGAAGTTGTGTGAGTGTGCAAACACATGGAAGATGCAGTACAATGTGGCTAAATGTGAAAGTATACACTTTGGTGTGAAAAACAGAAAGGCAAGATATCATTTAAATGATGAAACATTGGGAAGTGTGAATATATAAAGGGATCTGGTTGTCCTTGTACACTAGTCAATGAAAGTAAACAGGCAGGTGCAGCAAGCAATTAGGAAGGCAAATGGTAAACGGTCTTTCATTGCAAAAGCATTTGAGTTGAAAAGTCAGGATGTCTTATTGCACTTATATAAGGCCTTGGTGAGACCATGCCTGGAGTTCGGCATGCAGTTTTGGTCTCCGTACCTAAGAAAGGATGTATTTGCCAACGAAAACATGCAGTGAAGACTCACCAACTGAGCTGGTGATGTCAGATCTGTGCAATTAGAGGAATTAAGTTTGACTGGGCTTGTATTTGCTAGCCTTTAGGAAGACAAGAGGGGATCTTATTGGAATGTATACAATTCTAACAGGGCTGGACAGACTAGATTCAGAGCAGATGTCGTCCCTGTTTGGGGTATCAGGGAACACAGTCTCAGCATACAGGGTGGACTGTTTAGGACTCACATGAAAAGAAACTTTCTTCACTCAAAGGATGCTGAACCTGTTGAATTCTTTACCACGGAGAGCTGTGGAGGTCAAGCCTCTGAATATATTCAAGAAAGAGATAGATGAAAGTTTAGCTATTGAAAGCATCAAGGGATCTGGGGAGAAAGCAGAATATGGTATTGAGACAGAGGGTCAACCACAATCATATTGAATGATGAAGCAGGCTCAAAGGGCCGAATGACCTATCCCTGCTTGTCATTTCTATGTTTCTATATTTATATTTGCCACACAGGTGCTAGGCAATGGCCACCTCCAAAAGAAACTAACTATTGCCTTTTCACGTTCAATGGCATTAGCATCTCGGAGCGTACCACCATCAATATCCCTAGAATTGCTATTGACCTGAAACTGAACTAGACATATATAAATATTAAGGCTAGAAGAGCAGATCAGAAACTAGGAACCTGCAGCCAGTAACCCATCTCCAAACTCTGAAAACCCAGGAGTCTGCAAGGCACAGTACACGATTATGGTGGAGTATTCTCTGCTGCCTGAAAATGCAGCCCAGGAACCTTGACACCATTCAGTGCAAAGAAGCTTGTTTGATTAGCACCACATCCTCAAACATTCAATCTCTCCACTATTGACACTCAGTAGTGGCAGTGTTTACTATCTACAAGATGCACGTCAAAAATTCACCAAAGGTCCAAAAGCAGCACCTTTCAAACCCACGATCACTACTGTCCAGAAGGGCCAGGGCATCAAATATAAGGGAGCACCAAAACCTGCAAATTGCCCACCAAGCCCTCTAAGTGCTCTGGTTTGGAGATATATTGCTGTTCCTTCACTGTCTCTGGATAAAAACCCTGGAACTCCCTCCCTAATGGCATTGTGAGTGTACCTAATTCAAATTCAAGGAGGCAGGTCACTACCACCTTCTCAAGGGCAACTAAGGATGGGTAATAAATGCTGGCCAGCCAGTGACACTGAAAGCCCATGAATCAATAAAAATAAACATAAAATCAGAGACTGATACGACCCAAAAACAGAGTTGGAGAAACTCAGTAGGTCTAGCAGCATATGTGAGGAGAGAAAAAGAGTTAACATTTCGAGTCTAGTATGACTCTTCTTCAGAACTGAACTTTGTTTCAGATTTCCACCATCCACTATATTTATATTTGCCACACAGGTGCCAGGGAATGGCCACCCCCAAAAGAAACTCACCAGTGCCTCTTGACATTCAATGGTTTTATTCAACTGATATTACCTATTCCATTTTGACTCCATGGTTGATTAAGAAACTTTTTTTGATTAACCAGTAAAAAGTAATTCTGGATTAAGTGAGAAGAAAATATTTTTAAAAGCTACATTCTTATGCAGTTTTGCTGGACTATTGAAATTGTTGAACGTCTATTGTTTTTAGTTTTCAGTGGACTATGATTAACAGCAAGACTGTACGCTGCATGTAACCAATAAAGAAAACAACAAGAGTTCTGGTTAACAAAGTGTGTAGATGGATGAACACAGCAGGCCAAGCAGCATCTCAGGAACACCTGAGATGCTGCCTGGCCTGCTGTATTCATCCAGCTACACACTTTGTTATCTTGGATTCTCCAGCATCTGCAGTTCCCATTATCTCTGATAACAAGAGTTCTGGTAGTTGGATTAACAGAAACTGGTTTATAAGCCCTTAATGTCTAAGAATATTTAACCACAGCTGTGAAGTCGTTTTCTGGCAAAGCCTGCCAATCAGGCACTTGACAGGCCAGCAATCCCCAGGATGAGGACCCTGGGAGTTAAAGGTAGCACTTGCCAAACACTCTTGGCCAAGATGAGACCGCCTGCTCTTTTGAATAACCGTGCCACTTGGAAGATGGTGGCTGCTGTTGGTATGACGCTAGCCAAAGCTGGAGATCAAAGTCACCAGTTTTTAATGGCAGCATGTGATTCACAGCATGAGGGCCATCGGGAAGATGTAGGAGATTGGCAGAAAAGGCAGGGGAGTGGCAGTAAACACTAATGTTCCCTTAAAGACCTCAATTGGCAGCAGGGCAACATGGCCATCTGTGGTTCTTCGTACCACTGACTTGTTTGGACTAAGGAATGTAATATGATGGGTTCTGCACCCACCACACTTCTACCTGATTAAATGTTCAGCCACTACCAAACTCCCCATGGAGAGGGGCACCAGGCTCCTTCCAATACTGTGCAAAGGAGCTGACTTTCAAAATTGCTAATTTTAATAATGAGAACATTTTGTGCAGTTGCTACTTCTCCTGCTAAAATCAACTGTGTTTGAGGAGAATAAATGGTGAAAAATAAACAATCAAATAATGCTTGATGCTAGAAATATTAAACATGAGGGTACTCATAAAGTCAAGGTCAAGAAATAGGGCCAGTATCATCAGGGGTCCAGGCTGGAGATATGAAGATGAATATTATGCAAATTTGTTTGATTGCCATTATGACAGCAATTTGCATGTGTATAGTGTTATTAATGTGAAATAGCATTGTCAAACTGCAAGGATAGATTTAAAGGCTTGGTCAATTAGGTAAATTTTAAGGGACATCTCAAAGAAGAGGAGAGGCAGAAAGATAATAAGGATTACATGCAAGTTTCAGTGTTTTGGACATAAGCAGCTAAGGGCCAATGGAAAGACGTTGGATATTTGTTCTCAAAAGGCATTTCTTGGGACATGTGGTTTCAACTAATTGTTGGACTCATTTGCTGAATGTCACCTGACTGGCTTATATAGTTTTCTGTTTGAGCAGTGTTCTGTAGGTGGCTATAGATTTTACTTTGAAGTTTGGGCAACCTGCTGAATCTCAGGTTATCTTTCCCATTTCTAAAGCATCCTTGTTCTAATTCTAGTGTGAAACTTGGTAGTTCTCTTGAAGAGCAACTAAATGATTTACGTATACCATGTTTCCTGAGCAAGCTTCATCAGCCAAGTTCCCGCAGAAAACCGTCATGCCTCGCAACCTATTTGGATGCTCCAGAATGCCAGATTAACAGCCATCTGAACATCCCACACCATATGCATTTGTTTCTGGGAAGAACTATTCTTCCAAAGTGAATGTCTTCAGGGAGAAATCTATTTTGTGGCCTTTACTTGATCCATGCATTAATTTGGAAGTCCAGTTGACCAGAAGGTTGGTTTGCAATGCAGAGTAGCACCAACAGAGTGGGTACAATTCCCACATCAGTTGAAGTTACCTGAGGTGTGGTGACCCTTAGGTTAAACCACCAGCAGTCATCTCTCTCTATGGTCTTCTAGGAATATGATGATTTTACCTGAGATGAGTGAGCTTTTATAGTTACATTTGACAAACTACATGTGTCAATCTATAATAAATCTTTGCTGAACAGATTTTGTTTTATAATGAATCAATAATTGTGTTTATTGAAGAAATCTGGTTAATAATGGACATTTTATTCTAAGTATAACATAGAGAAAGCTTATGATGGCCATAACAGGAGCTGAATGAAACAGTTACATTTATATTGTGACTTATGGAGTAGTGGGAATGGAGAGAGATAGTGTGCTCCTCATATCTCAGTCATAACAAATCTCAGGCAATTTTTCTAATATTCCAATGAGCGCTGAAGCTATGAGAAGTGGGCATGGATCACACAGTCCAAATATCGTCAAAATGAATCCTTACCAAACAGTTTAAAATGCAATTCTCCCTCAAATACATTTTCTCTTGAGTTTTGACACATATTAACAAGAAAAAGAATACCACAAATGTGTTGTCAAACTTCTGATTAAATTCCTATGGGAATAATGGGTTACAATTCAATTCCTCGTTGAATGAAAAAGCCACTTTGCCCTTCAATTCATCTACATCCCTCACTGCCCAGGAGCTACTTATGGACTTATGGGAATTGATAACATTTCACATTGCTTTATAAAATCGGGAACCTATCAGGCAAACCTAAAATTACTTGCCAAAAGTTGCAATTGTGATTAAAGAATCTTCTTCACACCACCTGCTCCCATTTGATAGTTACACTCTGATTCAGAAGCAATGCAGAGATTGTTTTTTATAATATATTGAAACTTGGTGACAGAATGCTTCAAGTCCAAGAGGCAAACATTGTATTTCAAAATCAAGAAGCAGCACTAAGATTGTTTTTCATGTTGAAACTTCAGAATGGTTCACGTCAAAATTGGTGAATATTATTCCCAGGTATGATGTTTAACAGATTTATAGAGTTCTTTGAAGGAGTAATGTGTACTGTAGATGAAGTTGAGTCAGTTAAGAAACCAGACTTGAATTTCCAGGTGCCACAGTGTTTTTGCGGAAAATGAAATCTCACGGTGCAGTGGATAACATTCGCATGGGTAGAAGATGGGTTTGCATGCAGAAAACAGCATAGATAATTATGAGATAACAACGTGTTGAGCTGGACCGAAACGTCATCTTTTCTACTTCTCTGATGCTGTCTGGCCTGCTGTGTTTATCCAGCTCTACACCTTGTTATCTCAGATTCTCCAGCATCAACAGTTCCTACCATCTCATGGATAAATATGTTGTTCTCTGATTGGCAGGATGTGATGAGTTGGGCCAACAAGTGTCTGTGCTGGTGTCTCAACATTTATCATTTACATTATTGATTAGATAAAAGGATGTAATATCCTGGTTGTGAATCTTAGAGAGGACACAAAGATCAGCAAGAAAATATATTGTGAAGGAGACATTAAGAGTTTGTAGAAATACAGAGGTCGTTTAAGTGTGTGGGCAGAGATCTGGAAGATAATGTATAAATGTGGGAAAACATGAAGTTGCTCACTTTGATAGGCAATATGAAGGAACAAAGTAACAGAGAATGATTGCAGAAATCCAAGGCAGAAGGGTGCTTAGGAATTCTAGTCCATCAGTCAGAATAAAAGTTAATATGCAACTTTAGCACATAATCAACAAAGTCAAAGGGATTCTACTTTTTACTATGAGAGGAATTGAACATAAAATAACAATGTTATGCTTCAATTATAGAGAGTTTTGGTGAGACCACATAGAGTCATACAGCACAGAACCAGACCCTTTGGTCTAACCAGTCCATGCCAAACATAATCCCAAACTAAACTAGTCCCACTGCTACCTGTCCATATCCCTTCAATTCTTTCTTATTCATGTATTTTTCACAGTGTCTTTTTAAAGTTGTAACTGTGCCTGCATCCATTACGTCCTCAGGAAGTTTATTCCACACATAAACCACGCATCTCAGATAGTGTGTCCTGTTTTGGTCTCCTTATTTTAGGAAAGAAGTAAATACATTAGAAACAGAGCAAGTTTACTAGGTTGATACCTGGAAAGATTAGGTTGTTTTATGGGATCGGATGGACAGATTGGGTTGTTTTCACAGAGGTTCAGATGAGTTAGGGGTGACTTGTTTGAAATTGATGAGATCCTAACCAGCTTTGACAGGGTAGATATGGAAAATATGTTTTGTGTGTGTGGGTGATTCCAGTAGACACTGTGTCAAAATTAGTAGTCACCCTTTAGGACAGGAATAAAGAGTTTTTTTTCTCTCTCTCTCAGAGGATTGGAAGACTTTGGAGCTCACTGCCTCAAAAGACAATGAAGGCATTGAATATTTTTAGGACAGAAGTGGATAGATTCTTGTTAGGCAAGGGAATCAGATGTCATTGCAGGTAGGTGGGTATGTGAAATTTGGAACTCAAACAGCCATGATCTTATGGTGGAGCAGGCTTGAGGGGCCAAATATATTTTATTTACTGATCATACATTTGACAGGGAGGCAACAGCTGTACTGTTAATCCAGAGACCCAGGTAATGTTCTGGGGATCTGGGTTTGAATCCCACCATGGCAGATTGTGAGGTTTGAATTCAATACAGATCTGGAAATAGGAGTCTAATGATGACCATGAATCTATTGTCAATTGTTGGAAAAACACATCTGGTTTACTAATGTCCTTTTGGTAAGGAGACTGCCAACATTACCTACTCCAGCCAGCATGTGATTTCAGATACAATGTGGTTGTCTCTCAACACTAAGGATGGGTAATAAATGCTGGCCTAGCCAGTGACACCCTCATCTCATGAATGAATAAAGAAAACCATTAATATTGCATATCTTGTCTCTTAAATAATCTGATCCTAGTTTATGTTACAACTGGACAAGTTAGATCTCGGAATGAAACTTGGCATGATAGATCATATGTTCTATGTTTGCCGTTTGGTTCCCATTGTGATCTGTCACTGAACACATCCACATTAAGTTTTTAATGAACTTTAATAAAAGGAAAAAAGTCAACAATTTTGCCACTAATATTCCTTACAGACCCTCGACCTCAGTTAAAGTACTACTCCTATCTTAGCTCTTTAATTCCTTACTTAAGTGATGAGTGCTTACTTAAGCACAAATTTCTTTCAGTAACTTCCTATAAATTAACCAGATATGATTCTGTCCTTTACATCTCTCCCCAGGATACACAGACACTAACTACATCAATGACTTTTGCCAACTGAACTTTAAGAAATAGACATTGTTAGGACAGTTTAAGTAGTCAAGGATTCACTTAAATTTCCGATAGCGAAAGTTTAATAGAACAGTTTAGTAAAACAGTTTATGAACTCTTTGCAGCTCTGAAAGCCTGGTCCAGCTCAAACTAACTGTCCTTCTACTGGTATGAAGCTGTATTCTCAACTGAAACTTGACTCTCGCTCCAATCTACCTTTCACTTCCATAAAAGTCCAACTTTGTAAATATCTCATCAATTAACTCTTCTGGAAATGTATCCAGAAAATTCCTTGGAAATAATGTTAGCATCACTGTTCAAAAATTACTTTCTGACCTCTTAAGACAAACAAATCACTTTCACTGGACTAAAAACAAAATCCCATGTATCTCAACTTTAAATTCTGTATTACCAAATTATAATATTATAACCATCAGAAATACAAGAATGTTAATTGGATCAAATAATGTTCATTTTAAAATAGACTTATTAACTGCAAGTTAAGAATCACTTCATGCAAGATGGAAAATCGGAAAATGTTGGTTGGGAGGATCTAAGTTGATGAAAGGTGGGATGAAAAATGGAATAAGTCATAGAAGAGTTGAGAGAATTATACATGATCTGTACAAGGAACAGTCTTGTGTGGCTAATCTTGACTTTGTGTTATAGGTGATAACAAGGCTGAAGGCAGTTTTCCTTCTCTTAGACTAAATACAAATCCCACAATTGTCCCAGTCAAAATTCATTTCTGAACGGCCTTTATTCTTTGTGTACTTTTCCTATTTATTAGTGTTATTATAAGATGAACCATGACTGTTATTAGTTTGATGTACCTTGGCTACCTGAGCTGTTTTACTGTAAAGATCAGAACAATCCCAGGCTCTGTGTTAACTTATACAATCTCAATTTGTGCAGCACTAGGTACGTTATAATTGGATTGATTTGCCTTGGGCTTGACAGTTTGAAAATCATCAAGGTTTCCTGTCTTTGCATGCACTTAAGTTAGAAAAAGTGATTGTTGGCTGAGGTGAAGATTGAGCTCAGCAGTGAACCAGCCCCAGAGATGATCATTATCTAGGGTCAGATAGAAGAAATTGACATTTGGATGAAGTTTTAATAGCAGTTTAGACATGTGAGCTTTGCCCAGCATCTAATCATATTGCATTGTGGCAGAGTGGCAACACCACTGACTAAAAGTCCAGATCCTCAGGCTAAAGCTTTAAGGAGCCTTGTGATGTGGTGGTAATGTCCCTACTTTTGGGTCAGGGTGTCTGGGCTCAAGCCCCATCTGCCACAAAGGTGTGACATTACATAGCTAGAGATAATGGGAACTGCAGGTGCTGGAGAATCCAAGATCACAAAGTGTGGAGCTGGATGAACACAGCAGGCCAAGCAGCATCTCAGGAGCACAAAAGCTGACATTTCAGGCCTAGGCCCTTCATCAGAGAGGGGGATGGAGTGAGGGTTCTGGAATAATGTCTTGGGTGGTGGTTCGGATTGTAGATGGCAGAAGTGTCGGAGGATGATGCATTGTATCCGGAGGTTGGTGGGGTGGTGTGTGAGAACAAGGGGGATCCTCTTGGGGCGGTTGTGTCCCCACCACCCAAGACATTTTTCCATCCCCACCCTTGTCTGCGTTCCGGAGAGACCACTCCCTCCGTGACTCCCTTGTTCACTCCACACTCCCCTCCAACCCCACCACACCCGGCACCTTCCCCTGCAACCGTAGGAAGTGCTACACTTGCCCCACACCTCCTCCCTCAACACATCCCAGGCCCCAAGATGACTTTCCACATTAAGCAGAGGTTCACCTGCACATCTGCCAATGTGGTATACTGTATCCGTTGTAGCCGGTGTGGCTCCCTCTACATCGGGGAAACCAAGCGGAGGCTTGGGGACCGCTTTGCAGAACACCTCTGCTTGGTTTGCAATAAACAACTGCACCTCCCAGTCGCGAAGCATTTTAACTCCCCCTCCCATTCTTTCGACGACATGTCCATCATGGGCCTCCTGCAGCGCCACAAGGATGTCACTGAAGGTTGCAGGAACAGCAACTCATATTCCGCTTGGGAACCCTGCAGCCCAATGGTATCAACGTGGACTTCACAAGCTTCAAAATCTCCCCTTCCCCCACTGCATCCCAAAACCAGCCCAGCTGGTCCCCTCCCCCCACTGCATCCCAAAACCAGCCCAGCCTGTCTCTGCCTCCCTAACCTGTTCTTCCTCTCACCCACCCCTTCCTCCCACCCCAAGCCGCACCTCCATTTCCTACCTACTAACCTCATCCCACCTCCTTGACCTGTCCATCTTCCCTGGACTGACGTATCCTCTCCCTACCTCCCCACCTATACTCCCCTCTCCACATATCTTCTTTTCTCTCCATCTTCGGTCCGCCTCCCCCTCTCTCCCTATTTATTCCAGAACCCTCACCCCATCCCCCTCTCTGATGAAGGGTCTAGGCCCGAAATGTCAGCTTTTGTGCTCCTGAGATGCTGCTTGGCCTCCTGTGTTCATCCAGCTCCACACTTTATTATCTTACATTACATAAACAAGCAGGTTGACTGAAAGTATCTCTCATCATCCCACACCAAAGAGAGCCATTCAGCTCATTCAGACTGTGAACAAGCCCATCCAATTCGGCCAACATCCCTGCTCTATCCCCAGAGCCCTGCAATTTGTTTTCTTTTCATGTGTATATCAAATTTCCACTTCAGAACTGCCACTGTTTCAACCGCCCTTTTAGGTTCAATATTCCAGATCATACCAAATTGCTGTCCCAAAAAGGAAAAATGCTTCTCATTTCTTTTGCCAGTGACTTTAAATCAGTTGTTCTCAAAGTGTAGTTTGCATATCTCTAGTAATCCACAGATTGGCCTAAAATACAAGTCCCGATGTGCAACACGAAGGCTGCGGCCACATAAGAGAACAGGCCCAAAGTCTTCATCGATACAACTCACACAATGTAACCAGTTCCCACACACATCCACACAAGCCATGAAATGTGACATCAGCAGGATTAATGTCACTGTCTATTTTGCTTGTTAAGATTGTTGTGATGTAAATACTAGTTTCTTATTACAATTTTATCTCATTAGAATGTTCTAAATAAATATGTTGTCTTTCAGTATTATTGTGTACAAAATCA
Source organism: Stegostoma tigrinum (assembly GCF_030684315.1). NCBI lineage: Eukaryota > Metazoa > Chordata > Chondrichthyes > Orectolobiformes > Stegostomatidae > Stegostoma > Stegostoma tigrinum. The sequence continues at coordinate 96,547,441 of NC_081359.1, forward strand.
AGATGTCTTGAGACTTTTAAATGACTCTTGGGTAGGCACATGAGGATAGTAAAATGTAGGGTATGCAGGGTAGATTGATCTTTGTAGGATAATACGTGGCACAACATCGTGGGCCGAAAGGCCTGTACTGTGCTGTACTGTTGTATGTTCTATGTTCCATGTCCGTGTTTTTGTTTTTGGCATGAACTAGTCATCGAAGGCAGTGCCATTCTTCCCATTGAGACCTTACTGCGATGACAAGCAAACCTGGGTTGGGTGGGATTCACTGAGTGTCTACGCAGTCTTCTAGCTTGTCTGTGTGGTACAAAGAGGAGAAAGAACCATTATTGGTGTTGAAATTACTGACTATCCTGACAGTAGATACACTGTCAAAAACCCTGCATAGTCTTCAGCAGCTCTATTCCACCTCACCTTAAGCAGGCTCAATGTGCCAAATGAGCTAATCCTGCTTGCAAGTCTTATGTTAGCCTTCTGCGTTCAGAATAATGCAGGACAATGGGAAATGACAACTGGAACACTCATACAGGTCCAATGAACTCATGGCAGTGGATATGTTTGCATAGAGTTATCTACTCATATATTTATGTCTTGTCAGTTCTGTCACCCCAGAACAGAAAAGACAAGTTTTCATGTAACCAAGAAGAATCATCTCCATTTGAGCAGTGGCATAACCGTTCCTCTTCGACGTTTTAGTCGATTAGATTGACCGCCCCATCACAGTGCCCACCCAATTTTCCTGAGAAAACATAGATTCTATGATAGATCTGTCAGTTTACTGCATAATTGGTGAGTTCAGAAAGTAACCATTGTTGGGGAGAGTTTTTTTTAAAGAGACGTTCATCATTTCTTATGATTAGCCAGGATAATGACATGAAAGAGCCATGATTTTTTTTGCTGAACTGTTGGCCCATTGTTGTTGCCAGGCTACAATGAGTTGCCAAGCTACATCTGTTGCCGGGGCAACTGATACATGCTCTGCTGGCTCCAAATGTAGCATCTGTGGAACAATTCCAGCTTCAGCTCTTTAGAGCAAATTAGAAATGAAACATATTTCAATAGAAATGAGCTCCTGACGACTATCTGCTGACTGCCGATCTTGGGTGGGGTCACAGCAATGAGAACAGGCTCATAGCCAAATAAGCTTCATCATCCAGATTTAGATATGTTGACTGGATGGAGAAGTAGAAGGCCACCAGTAACCATGGTACTTTGTCCCAACGCAATTCATCACAGTTTGAAATGAAGGAGAAAATGTGAGAGAAGTTAAAAGCATGATGTTTTACATTATGTTCTATCTGCGGAGATTGTGGATTTTGACATCACTTTTTTTTTCCTTATGCTCATTTAAAATGAATTAACTTTTACATTTTGCCCACATTCCTCACGATAAAGGAACATGTCACTCACCTCCCCCTTTCTCAGCTCCCTTTCACGTTGACATACGATCTGAACTTAACTGAGGAAGTGACAATGACTGCCCTTATCATCGAAGTACCACTAGACCAAGCATCGACTCAAGGAATTCGAGCAAGACTGGCCTCAATGGGAATCAAGGAAAACTCTCAGCTGGTTGCAGGCATATAGAACACAAAGGAAGATAGCTGTGGACCTGTGGGAGGGTAATCTTCACAATCATTGAGATGTCATTGGACAGGGTCCTCAGGGCAGTATCCTGGGACCAAGCACTTTCAACTGCTTCATCAATGACCTTCAGCCATCATAAGGTCAGAACTGGAGATATTCGCTGATGATTGCACAATGTTCAACATCTTTCACAACTCCTCAGGTACTGAAGCAATCCATGTTCAAGTGCAGCAAGACGGCATTCAGGGTTGGACTGATAGAATGTAGCACTCATACCACATGAGGATCTTAACAGAAGTAGAAATTGAGATAGTTGATGGATTAGTTTTAATTGTCCCAAAGCTATCTTGATTCAAGGAGTGTCCCAATAGATTGAAAGAGCAAAATCTAACTCCTTTATTCAAAAAGTGAGGGAGACAGTAACCATGAGACGAGAGGCTTGTTAGCTCAGCATCCATCATAGGCACAATGTTAGAACCTGCTGAAAGGAAGTTAACAGTGCCCTTGACTAAGTTCAATATAATCGAGCCAAGGATATGTGAAAGGGAAGCCATATTTGATCAATCTATTGGAGTTATTTAAGGAGATGGCACAGACTTCAGACAAAAGGAAACTAGTCGATGCACAACGAATTTCACAAGGTGCCATACCAAAGGTTTTTGTAGAAAATAAAATCTCATGGTATAGGGTGTAGTATATTGACATGAACAGAAGAGTGGCTGGCTAACAGGGAACAGAAAGTAGGCATAAATGGGCCTTTTTCAGGTTTGAAAGATGTAAAAAGTGGTGGGCAACAGAGATTGATGCTGAAAGGGATATTAAGTTTGGTTGCAAAATTTGCTGACAACACAAGGAGAGGGGAAATTATAAGCTTGAAGAGGATACAAGGAGGTTACGAAATGATATTTTTGTATTTTAAATGAGTGGGCAAAGATATGGGGAATGGAGTATAACATATAGGAGGATGAATGGCCTATTTATGCTCTTGATTTGTATGTTCTTAAGGACCAGGCAATGATAATCTCCATCAAGAACATGGAACATAGAATTGTACAGCACAGAAATGGGCCCTTTGGCCCACAATGTTGTGCTGAACGTGACTCCAAATTGAACAAATCCCTTCTACCTGCCTTTAATCCACATCCATCCATTCCTTGTACATTCATATGCTAGAAAGAATCTAACCTAATGGCATTTCCATCATCAAATTCCTAACTCTCAACATCCTGCAAGTTATCATTGATCAGAATGGGAGAGGAGATCTCATAGAAACCTTTAAAGTTCTGACAGGACTAGACGGGGTAGATGCAGGAACGATGTCTCAGGTGTTGGAGGAGTCCAGAAACTGGGGTAACAGACTAACGATACAGGTAAAACCATTTAGGACGGAGATGTGGAGACATTTCTTTACCTAGGGAGTGGTGAGCCTGTGCAATTCTCTACTACAGAAAACAGTTGAGGCCGAAACATTGTATGATTTCAAGCAGGAGTTGCATGTAGCACTTGGAGTTTAAGGGATCAAAGGATTTTGAGGAGATAAAACAGGAACAGGCTGTTGAATTGGATGATCAGCCATGATCATAATGAATGGTGGAACAGGTCACAGGGCCAAATGGCCAACTCCTGTTCCTATCCTTTTGAAAAAAAGAAACTGAACTGGACTAGCTATGTTAACAAAGTGCGGAGCTGGATGAACACAGCAGGCCAAGCAGCATCTCAGGAGCACAAAAGCTGATGTTTCGGGCCTAGACCCTTCATCAGAGAGGGAGATGGGGAGAAGGAACTGGAATAAATAGGGAGAGAGGGTGAGGCAGACCAAAGATGGAGAGAAAAGAAGATAGGCAGAGAGGACAGTATAGGTGAGGAGGCAGGGAGGGGATAAGTCAGTCCAGGGAAGACAGGTCAAGGAGGTGGGATGAGGTGGTAGGTAGGAAATGGAGGTGCGGCTTGAGGTCGGAGGAATGGATGGGTGAGAGGAAGAACAGGTTAGGAAGCGGAGACTGGCTGGGCTGGTTTTGGGATGCAGTGGGGGAAGGGGTCGAGCTGGGCTGGTTTAGTGATGCAGTGGGGGGAGGGGACGAACTGGGCTGGTTTTGGGATGCAGTGGGGGAAGGGGAGATTTTGAAGCTTGTGAAGTCCACATTGACACCATTGGGCTGCAGGGTTCCCAAGTGGAATATGAGTAGCTGTTCTTGCAACCTTCGGGTGGCATCATTGTGGCACTGCAGGAGGCCCATGATGGACATGTCATCTGAGGAATGGGAGGGGGAGTTGAAATGGTTCGTGACTGGGAGGTGCAGCCACAGTGACAGCCACACTGAGCCCTGCCGCCTCTTCACCATCTCCCCAGACCTCCCACTGACTGAGGATGAACGGCAAGTCCTAAGCAAGGGGCTCACCTTTGTCCCCCTCCACCCACACGTCAACGAATACCAGTCACATTTGGACATCGAGCAGTTTTTCTTCTGCCTTCGCCTCCACACTTACTTGTTTAACCGGGAGCCTAACCCTCGCTCCACTGACCCCTTCACCCGCCTCCAACACAAGTCCTCTTCCTGGACACCACCTCCAGGCCTCCTACCCTCCCTTGACCTCTTCATCTCCAACTGCTGTCGAGACATCAACTGCCTCAACCTCTCCACCCCTCTCACCCACTCCAACCTCTCCCCCGCAGAACGGGCAGCCCTCCGCTCCCCCCGCTCCAACTCCAACCCCAACATCACCATCAAACCCGCAGACAAGGGTGGCGCAGTGGTAGTATGGTGCACTGACCTCTACATTGCTGAGGCCAAACGCCTACTCTCCAATACCACCTCCTACCACCCCCTTGATCATGACCCCACCCCCGAGCACCAAACCATCATATCCAACACCATCCATGACCTCATCACCTCAGCGGACCTCCCACCTACAGCCTCCAGCCTCATTGTTCCCCAACCCGGCACAGCCCATTTCTGTCTCCTTCCCAAAATCCACAAACCTGCCTGCCCTGGTCGATCCATTGTCTCAGCCTGCTCCTGCCTCCTTGACCTGTCCGTCTTCCCTGGACTGACTTATCCCCTCTGTACCTCCCCACCTGTACTCTCCTCTCTACCTACCTTGTTTCCTCTCCCTCTTCGGTCCTCCTCCCCCCTCTCCCTATTTATTCCAGTTCCCTCTCCCCATCCCCCTCTCTGATGAAGGGTCTAGGCCCGAAACATCAGCTTTTGTGCTCCTGAGATGCTGTTTGGCCTGCTGTGTTCATCCAGCTCCACACTTTGTTATCTTGGATTCTGCAGCATCTGCAGTTCCCATTATCACTGGACTAGCTAACTGGAGGTACAGAGGGGATAAGTCAGTCCAGGGAAGACGGACAGGTCAAGGAGGCAGGAACAGGCTGAGACAATGCTGACAAGAGCAGGTCAGAGGCTGAGAATTCTTGGGCAATTAGTTCACCACTTGATTCTTCAGATCCTGTACACCAACCACAAGACCCAAGTGAGGAATATGATAATGTATTCCCCAGTTGCCTGGATGGATGCAGCCCCAGTAACAGTCACAAAGCTTGACTGACTGGTATTCTATATCACTCCTGCAATTTTTACTATCACTGCCACCAATCCACAATAGTGTGTGTGCTATCTACATGATGCACTGCAAGAAGTCACAAAGGCTCCTGTGAAAGCACCTTACATACCCTCCACCTATACCAGCTGTAAGGACAAGAATATCAGATATACTTGAACACTATCATCTGCAAGTTCCCTTCCAAGCTACACACCATCCTGACTGCTGAATCCATCTCTGTCCCATCAGTGTCAATGGCCTTAAAATCCTGGAAATCGCTCCCTTACAGCATTGGGGTGACCCTGCACAAAATGGATTATAGCAGTTCAAGACGACAGCTCAGCACCACCTTCTCAAGGGCAATAGTGACAGGCAATAAATGTTGACCTGGCCAACAGTGCCCACATCCTGCACAATTCCACTTTGAAATCCTTCATAACATCCTTGACATAACATTCAAGACTGTGTGGGAAAGTGAGACCAGTGCAGGTCGTCATTTGGCAGTAACTTTTGGCAATCCAGGCTTGAAGGACCTCAGGGCCTCCTCTATCCTGTATGCTTCTGTGATTGTTAGCAAGACTTACCTCTGCCTAAGGGAAGGTGGGGCAAGTGGTGAGAAGGACAAATGAATGGATGGGTTGATCTCTTCTCGTTACCTTATCAATCAGGCTTCGGACAAAATATCCATGGGTGACCTCCCAAACCACTACCAGAAGGTCAGTTAAAGACCTCAACCCACCACAGGCCTGATTACTTGCCTTCCTAGTGGGGAGGGAAAAGCACTGCCAGCCTGCTGAGCAAATCAAGACTGTTTATGAGCCATGTGGGGCAGGGGTCTTCCTTCTTGTATCCCAATGTAGGGGATATTGGGGGCACTGATGGATCAGGCAGGAATGAGGCCCCTGAAAGCCAGCTCTGTGCATCATGCTTTGGACCTTGAAAATCTTTCCTCCTGCTATCCCCAACAATGCACTGTCAAGCATCACAACCATTAATGGCTGTTCAGCTGGGCCTTGAATGGTGATATCCAACTCCCAGGGCCTGCTGGCTTGGGATTTGCCGGAAGCTTCAGTTGAGGCAGATTCAGTTTTGAGGCTCATGATGCACTAAGAGGCTGGCCAGTCTGCTCTGAAGTGGTTGATTGGAGCTCAATCTGGGGGGGCTTTCCTCCTGGCTGCTGGTCGGGAGTTTAGTCAACCCTCAAAATGGCTGCCACCACATATCATACCGAGAGCAGTAAATCACTGCCCAATTGTCACTTATCCCCATTCACATGACACCAGATTCCCATGTGTCTCCTCTCCCCATTTCACAAATTATAATTCCTCCTCTGGTGATCAGTCCCAAAATCCTGCCTCTTGGGCTTCCGAGCTTGCAGAAATCAGCGAAACATTTTTCCTAAGCATTGGTTTTGTTCAACATCATCACCTTGTATTTTCCTCCTTGTTTCTAGACCTGTTCAGCAGCCACCTTGCTGTAATGGGCTCTGAGGTGTCGTTATCCATGTGAGGAGTAAATAGATAGGCACAAGTTCTCGTCTGATACAAATATTAACTGTAATGGAAAGCAATAAGAATTGCTGTAACACAAAATCTGTGATTGGTATCTGTTCTAATCATACTCGTCAGATTAAATTCCAGTACAAGCCAGTTAAGCTTCACCCATGGTTGCTCACGGCTACAATTTGTGCTCTGTGGAATCAACGTAAATGGTCTTTTCTTCATTCTTGCAAATAACCCTTACTATTAAATTCAATTGATGTTTTGGACCACATTTCTGGGCTGGGCTTTCAGAAACACATCCTGCTGCTTCAGCAACTTCTTCAGAGTTGTGCTAAGGTGAACTGAGGAAGAGTGACATGGCTGTAATGCTCATAGTAATAGACTGTAATGCCCACAGTAATAAATTAGAATGTCCACAGTAATAGATTGGAATGCCCATAGTAATAGATTGGAATGCCCATAGTAATAGACTGTAATGCCCACAGGAATAGATTGTAATGCCCACAGGAATAGATTGTGATGCCCGCAGTAATAGACTGCAATGCCCATAGTAATAGATTGGAATGCCCATAGTAATAGACTGTAATGCTCACAGGAATAGATTGTAATGCCCGCAGTAATAGATTGCAATGCCCCTGGTAATTAATGATAATGCCAAAAGGAAGTGCTGTAATGCCCACAATAATAGACTGTAATACTCACAGTAATAGACTGTAATACTCACAGTAATAGACTGTAACGCTCATAGTAATTAGTGGTGATGCTCAAAGAAAATTGCTGTAATGCCCAGAGCAAATGCCCAAAAAGACATGGCCGATGTGCACTAGTTCTCAGTTTATTTTGACCACTGAAAATTAGTTAGTTGGTTATAACATCTGTGTAGTCTTATTGATTGGGTTTAGTTAATAAAGCTGTGCATTAGAAAAGCGTGCATTAGAATACTGCACCGGCAAAAAGCTCATGTTGTGCACTCACACTTGAGTGAAATACTGAGGTTGTAACTGCTTTGTCATCCATGTTGTTAAACCAAGGCCCTGTTCAACTGTTTAGATACTTTTTAAGATCCTACGCAATTTTGGTAGGAAGCAATATTCCATTTACTAAGAATCTCAAAAATAGATCATTACTGTTATTTTTCTAACGTTTGGTGGAATTTTGCTGGTAATGTTTTAGTTGTTTTTGCTTAACAATATTCATTGTATTTTCAAAATTTGCAAAAGCTGCATTGACAACACCTTCCAAACCCACAACCACCACAGCCACAGGAACAGTAGACACATGGGGACACCTGCAAGTTCCCCTCCAAGCCAGTCATCATCCTGACTTGGAAATATGTTTCTGTTCCTTCACAGTTGCTTGGTCAAAATCCTAGAACAGTCTCCCTGATGGCCTTATGGGTGCACCAACACCAAGTGGACTGCAATGGTTTAAGAAGGCAGCTCCCCACCACTTTCCCAAGGCCAGCTGGGGACAGGCAACAAGCACTGGCCCAGTTGGCAAGGCCCACAACCAGTGAATATAAAGAAATGCAAGCCATTGTACATGCCTCAAGATATGTGGCAAGATCTGCCAAATGGTTTGTACATGCATTGTATGGAATCCCGACACAGTTGAAGAATTCAAGGTTAAATTTTCAGTGACACATTCCCGTGAGCTCACCCATTAAGACTTTAACTAGCGTTAAACAGGAAAATTGCATGCAGGCTGCCCATAACCTATCTCATTGTGCGCATGTAGTCTGCCAATGAGCAGGTAAGGCACTGAAACAGCTTGACAGCAGCAGAAATGGACAATTTTTCATTTCTAAATATTTATATCGGTATGATGTTTCTCGTGACTTACTTTGACTTCTTATTTGTGACAACAGGAAAGTAGCCTTGAGCAGAAGTGAAGTCCTTGAGTCCCCAGTTATAGCTCAAATGAAGATAATAAAATGTGAGGCTGGATGAACACAGCAGACCAAGCAGCATCTCAGCTCCTGAGATGCTGCTTGGTCTGCTGTGTTCATCCAGCCTCACATTTTATTATCTTGGAATTCTCCAGCATCTGCAGTTCCCATTATCTCTATAGCTCAAATGAAGTTAGTTTGATGGGATTATATCCATACACATGCACCAAGGCCAATTTGCCACTGTGTTTAACTCTGCTCCAGTGTTGTCTTTCACAGACTCTGTCTTAACTGTAAGACTTCACATTAGACTTCTGTAGCTAATTGAGTCCTCAATAAATTCATAAAATGATAACAGGACATTTGTATGATGGTTTGGGAATAATTCTCACACGTTAATTTGCATTGATATTTCTTTCTTTACAAAACAGGGATTACGACAGTGCTAACCATGACAACACTCAGCAGCATAGCAAGAAAATCACTACCAAAGGTTTCCTACGTCACTGCTATGGATTTGTTCGTCACTGTATGCTTTTTGTTTGTCTTTGCGGCGTTGATGGAATATGCAGCCCTCAACTATTACACATGCTGCAAGAAACCCACTTGTACAAGGAAGAAAAAGACAGTAAGTTTTCCAGGCGTTATTTATCCATTCTCAGAGCAATGTGTTTCCTCTGAAAGAGGCACGCGGGAGATTCTTCTGCAGCTTACAGCCTGTTACATAAATTGGAGAAACATAATGAGCAGATTTCCCCAGATGATGATGATGTTTTGTAAAAAGGGTGAGGATTCCCTTTTAACCTCACATTATAGCTACATAAGGGAAAAACATTCTTCTGATTCTCTCTTTCTTGTGAAATTTGAAGTCTCTTTGTTTAGAAGGCTATTGTAATTCTACCAGAAATCAAACACTAGCAAAAGAACTGAATGGATCATGAGCCTCCATTCACAAAACCTCCCACCAGTCCACTTGTTCAGTCTGATTCTAGGTTGTGAGACAGATTCAGATTCATCAATGTGATGGTGACACCAATTTCATGATTATAATGATAAGCCACAAGCATCTTGGCATCCCATTTTTGCATCTCTTTCATTGAATTACGGAATCTATGTGGTGCAGAAGGAGGCCAATCAACCCTTCATGTTAGCATTGACCCTGTCAGCATTTTAATTTAGGACAATCAGTTTCCTTTTCCTTGTAACCCTGCACATTGTCATTATTTAATAATTATTTAAAGCCCACTCTTCAATGCCTCAATTGAACCTGCCTCTATCACACTTCTAGGCAGTGTATTCAAGACCCTAAAAAACATCACTGTGAAGGAAAACCTTCAACCTTGAATTTGCTTATTTCCCAAAACTCTTAAAACTGTGCCTTCTGGTTCTCAATTCTTTAACAAGTAGAAAGATTCCCCCTATCTACTGCATCCACATTTCATGATTTTGAAAATTTACATCAAATCTCCACTTGGCCTTCTTCTGTCTCGTTAAAATATTCCCAACTTTTCCAATGTTTCCAAACAACTGAAGCATCTTATCTCTGTAACATTTTTGATAAACATCTCTGCAATACGTGTATATCCTTCCTATAGTGTGGTGCCCAGAACTGTAGATAACATTTCAATTGAGGCCTAACGGGTATTTTATACCAGTTGATCATAACCTCCCTGCAAATGTACTCTTTGCATTTACTTATGAAGCCTAGAATACTCTCTAATTTATTAATAGCTCTGTTTATCTACCCTGCTACCATCAATATATTATGTAGAGGTGCATCCAGGTCTCCCTGCTCCTGCAGGACTTTTAAAATGGTATCGTTTAATGCATACTAAACTACACTTTTCCCAACTATCTGTCCATTGCAACAAAGTATTAATGTTCTTTTAATGTTCTATGTTGTCCTCCTCAGTTTACAATTTTTCCAAGTTTTGAGCCATCTGCAAATTTTGAGATTGTTTCTGTATACCAATAGAGGAGGGAATAGCCTAATGGTTATCTCTGGACTGTTAATTCAGAGACCCAGACTATGTCCAGGGGAACCTGAGTTCAAATCTCACCATGGCAGATGGTGGAATTTAAATTCAATAAATATCTTGAATTACGAATCTAATGCTGACTATGAGTCTACTGTCCATTGTTGTAAAACTCATCTGGTTCACTTATGTCCTTTAGGGAAGTAAACTGCCATCCTTACCTGATCTGGTCAACATGTGACTCCAAATCCACAGCAATGTGGTTGACTGTCAAATGCCCTCTGGGCAATTAGGGATGGGCAATAAATACTGCTCATCCTGTGGATGAATTTTAAAAATATGTATGGAAAATCAAGGGTCCAAATACTGACACAGGGAAACTCTTTCACAAACTTTCCTCCAGCCCCCCAAAAAAATCCATTAACCAATATTTTCTGTTTCCTATGCATCAGACATTTCTTTTTCCTCACTTCATTCATGATATATAACTTCCCTAATAAGTCTTTTGCACAATTCTGTATGAAGGACTTCTTGTGAGTACAAGTTTACTGTATCAACAATCTTTTGCTCATCAACTGTCTCTATCGCTCTTCAAAAATCTTCATTGTTATTTAACCATGATTTTTCTTTAACAAACCCATGCTGACTCTTCTGAATCAGTTCACATTTTCCATATCACCATTAAAGCCAATATCCTGAGTAAGTGTTTCTAGGGTTTCCCTGCCATCAGATTTAAGATGAGTCGCCTGTAATGTTGGGCCTCTCTTTACAACCTTTTTTAGAACAAAGGTGCAATATTTGTAAATGCCCAAACCTCCAACACTGCCCCCAAATCCAGGGAAGATCGAAAGGTAAATGCCAGTGCCTCTGCAATTTTCACTGTCACTTCCTTCAGTATCCTTGGATGCATCTCACCTAGTCCCAGTGACTCATCAACTTTAACTCATCTAAACAACAGCTAAGGGTGGACAATAAATGCTGGCCATTCAGCGACACCATGTCCCACAAGTGAATTTTAAATAAAGTATTGATAGTTTGTTTAACACAAACTCCTTATCAATTTTAAACTCTTCTAGCAACTGAGTTTCCTCCTGCCATCATGATATGGGCAGTATCCGCATTCTAAGTAAAGACAGCCGACAAAGTTTAACATCTCAGACATGTCTCTTGCCTCGCACTACTCCTTTCACTATCCATTTCCTATTGATATTCTCATAAAAAAACTTTCTGATATCCTTTTGTTTTGAGCTGCCACTTTCTTTTCATAATGCTACTTTGCTTCTAGTATTTATATTGTCACCTCCTTCTGAATCTTCTGAATTCAGCTCCGTCCTCAGTTGTGTTTACAACCTGACACATGCAATAAACACATTTTTCTTCTTTGACTTAATTTCTATCTTCGTTTCATCCAGGCACCGCTGAAATGTTTCTTCTACATATCCCTTTTCTTCAAATAGCAACATGATTAGTGGACTTGCTACAGAGTCAGGGTGCCACTATCCTGCACATACGCCCATGGTTTTATCGTTTAGATTTAGTATCAACCATTTTGCGTCTGCTCAGTAATAGCAGTAGAACTATTACAAAGATGCAGATCACACAAATACAATAAATAGACATATTTCTAAATGTCCATTCCTCCAGCACAACCCCCAAATCCAGGAAGATTGGATAATCACCCAAAGCACGTTAGTACAATTAAATACTCATTTACCCTCTGTACTGCAACATTTCTTGAGCAAGCACATTCTGTACAGGATGTACCCCCAAGATAATTTTAAACATTCCTTTCAAAACTTCAGATAAACTTTCCATTCTTTAGCCTTTGTAACAGCATCTCATATCATTTTACCCTATCAATTCCAATTTCAGAAACAGACAATGCCCAATATATAGGTTTACATTCAGCAATACAAGACTTATTGTTTGATGGTTGAAAGTTAATTGAAAGTGGCTTGAAGGGGAACTTGCAGGTGGTGGTGTTCCCCAGTATCTACTGCCCTTGACCTTGTATATGACAGTGGTTGGAGGTTTTGAAGGCGCCGAGAAGCTGAAATGAATTTCTGCTGAGTATCTTGTGGATAGTACATACTGCAGCTATTGAGTATCAGCAGTGGAGAGAGTCGGTGTTGTGCCAATCAAGTTAGTTGCTTTGTTCTAGATAATATCAAGCTTCTTCAGTGATGTTGGAAGCACTCCAGGCAAACGGGGAACATTCCATCACACTCCTGACTTGAGGCTTGTAGATGGTAGACATCTTTGGGGAATCTGGATGTCAGTTACTCAGAGCAGGATTCCTAGCCTCTGACCTGCTGTTATAGCCACTTTGTCTACATTGCCAGTCCAGTTCAGTTTTGATCAATGGTAACCCTCAGGATATCGATAAGGGAGGATTCATTGATGGCAAGACCATTGAATGTCAATGGTTAATGGTTAGTTTCGCTCTTGCTGGAGATGGTCATTGTCTGATGTTTGTAGGGCTTGAATATTGCTTGCCACTTTTCAATCCAAGTCTGCCTATTGTCCAGGGCTTGCTGCATTTGGACATAGACTGCTTCAGTATCTGCAGGGTTATAAATATTGCTGAATAATGTGTAATCATTGGCAAACATCCTCACTTCTGACCTTTTGATGGAGGTAATCCATCAATGAAGCTGATGAAGATGGTTTGGTCAAGGACATTATACTGAAGAATTCATGCAGAGACATTCTGGAGCTCAGATGACTGACCTACAATAATCACAATGTTCTTATGTACCAGATATGACTCCAGAATTAGAATTTTAATATCAAGATGTTCTTTAACCAGAAACCCATGCAGGTTGGTAGGCACAGTGGTCACAGAAGAAAGTATGGGTCAAGACACAAAGCTATCTTTAGAAGGTTTTTAAGACTGCTGGATAGCAGTGGCATTCCTCTTTATTTTCCTGTTAGTCAAACTCTGAAAGCTAGTAACTTAATTAAACAATCATTGACTGTCAAAATTGGTCGGAAATTTATAATTCCGATTATTCATGTGACAATTTCATTTCCGGATCTAGAGACTTCCAAACAATTTATTGCAAGCAGAATTTGACAGGCCATAACCGATGTCTGATTTTCACAACTAAATAGGTTTGTCAACTTCAATGTTTCAAATTTAATTCAAACCAGTAGTATTAACCAACCACAATACAGAGCGGGCAGTAACACATGCCTGCAGAAGAAGCAATAAAACTTTATTTTGCTTCCCTCAGGTGCTTGTCTGATCACAAGAAAAAATAATGCATGTAACTGAAGTAAAATTCAGTCTGCACGGTGACATAAAATCTTCAATGTTTTTACATAAAAAGATTTAGACTTGTTTTGAAGAGAGTCAGGTTAAATGCAAAATAAATCCTGCAACTTGTGTCATCAGAAAAGGAGCAAAGTCTTTCCTTATTTTCTGATAACAGCACAAAGCCATTTAGTGTTCTTTTCTTCAAACTGATTTATAGCGTTTGCTATTTTCGCATGGATTCCATCATGTACTAATTCAAAATCTCAAACTTGCAATCTATGCCTTTACCCAAACTGATTACATTCCTTTGAATTATTTGCATTTCCCTGTGATCTGTGGGAGAAGTGTAATATCATAGCATAAAGGGTGCAGGAAACACTAAAGACCAACTGAAGTTCCCCTCAGAAAGCACGGTAACCACAATTCTAAATATTATAGAGAAGCTTCAGCATTTCACTTCCAATTCCATATCTCTTCAAACTATGCTTACAACACCTACATTTTGTTCACTGAAATGCTCAATCAGTGTTTTCTTATTTGTTTGTTGGATATGAGCAGCACTGGCCAGAACAATATTTATTTTCTATCACTAAACCCAATAGGGAGGTGATGGCCTTGTGGCTCCAGACTCCTCACTGCCCTCTGGGCCATTAGGGGTGAACAATAAATGCTGGCCTACCAATTGATGCTCTCATCCTATGAATGAATTGAAGAAAAAAAACTTATTGCCTTTAAGAAGGTAGTAGTGAGTTGCCTTCATAACCAATTCAGCCTTTGGGGTCTTGGTGAACCCACAGTAATATTAGGAAGGGAGTTCCAGTTTTGACAGTGAAGGAGCAGCAATATCATTCAAGCTCAGGATAGTGTAAAAATTGGAGAGTGTTCCCATGCATCTGCTTGTCTTTCCAGTCGATAGAAACCACACCTGTGAAAGCTGCTGTAAAGGGGAATTGGTCAATTGTTATATCGCGTCTTGTAGATGGGAGACACTGCTGCCATTGTTTAATGATAACGGAGTGACACTTGGCAACAGGTATAATTTAGCAATAAAAGTTTTTCTGAAGGAAATGGCATGCACGTCTACGCAGAAAAATCCCTCACCCTAAGAATATCTTTTGCATTGACTGGCGAGGTCAGAACTATTGCATTTCAATTGCATGTATCCAAGACTAGATTATTTTAACCAGGCAATTACCATTCTTTTTATCATTTCTCATATCTCAATCTCAGGTTAAAATTCAACAATTGACACATTATTTATTATAATAACATCCACTACATTTCTTCTCCATATTCTTCCTGAATTTATACAACATTAAATCTAAAGCTTCTGCATTCAAAACCACAGTGATTTCAGGTTTTCCTGGGGCTTCCAATTGGTTAAACTGTTGATAGCTTTTAAACTTTGCAGTCTCTTTCTGTTCTTTTTGTAGCTTTCTTCATTTCCTATCCCATTGCAGCCTCCCTCTCTTGTTCAGCACCTTTGCACCCTCCTTCTCCCTCCCACCTTCCCATCACCCCATTTCCAGTCTCTTTCTTTCTTTCTTTCTTTCTTTCTTTCTTTCTTTCTTTCTCTCTCTAACCCACACTTCTTTTATGGCATCCCCCTTCCCTGAAACCTTTTGCAGCCCCCACCTCCCCCAGAACTTTATTGCAACCTCTCCATCCCTTCACATCTCCTCCAGACTTCCTCTCACCATCATCTGTCCTGCAGCCTCACTTTCCCTCTACACATCTCACAATCTCACCCTACCCATATCCTTGGGTCCCAGAGCCTTCTCGACTCCATCCCCCCTCCCCCATATCCCCGAAGAGTTCCTTTCAGGTTCTCAAACCACCCATCTCTGATAGGCAAATACTCCCATCTCCCCACTCCCCTACCCAATACGTGCATTTCAGTTATAATCTGAAAAACAGATTAAGGGGGTGGCGATGCCCTAGTGGTATTATCGCTGGACTGTAAATCCAGAGACCCAGATATTGTTCTGGGGACATGGGTTCGAATCCTGCCAAGGCAGATGGTAGAATTTGTATCCAATAAATATCTGGAATTAAGAGTCTAATGATGACCACAAATCCATTGTCAATTGATGGAAAAACCCAACTGGTTCATGAGTGTCCTTGAGGGAAGGAAACTGCCTTACCTGGCCTGGCCTACATGTGACCCCAGACCCACAACAATGTGGTTGACTCTTAACTGCCCTCTGGGTATTTAGGGATGGGCAATAAATGCTGGCCTAGCCAGTGACACCCTCATCTCATGAATGAATGATAAAAAAAAGTTACAGGTCATTTATCCCCCTTCCTGTTCATGGACTCCTCTTTACAAGTGGTCTAGCACCTGCATATGCATACATTATCACATCTACTCCACTTTCATAGTACAGTAACAGATCCTTAAGTCGAACTCTTCGATGCTGACCAGGTTCCCTAAAATAAATGAGTCCCACTTGCCTGCGTTTGACCTATATCCCTCCAAACCTTCCCCATTCATGTAGCTCTCCAAATATCTTTTAAATCTTGTAACTGTATCAGCATCTACCACATCCTCTGGCAGTTTATTCCACATGTGACCAAACCTCTGTGTGAAGATATTGCTCCTCAGGTCGTTTTTAAATCTTTCTTCATTCACCTTAAAAATATGCCCGCTAGTTTTGAACTCCCCCTCTGTAGGGAAAAAAAGCCTTTGCTTTTCATCTTCTCTATGTCCCTCATGATTTTCCAAACACTGAGAGTCAGTGATGTTATAAGGTGACAAAAAAGTGCAACTTCCTTCATTTGCCACTAGTGTCTGGATTTGACAGGTCATCATAGGCTCTGACTCTCTGGCTGGATGTTGGCAGTGAGCCCGCTGACAGCCCATACGTGAAATAACCCTGCAAAATCAGCATTCATTACTTAGAGGCAAGACTTCTGCCTCTATCTCAGGATGAGGTCCTGTCTTGGAATACCGCCAGCTAGTTTCCGACAGGAGCAGTGCCCATTGCTGCAACTGCAGCTGGTCCCAACGAAGAGGCAAGCCCAGGTCGAGTAAACAGGCCATGGCGAAGGGGAGTGAAGTGGAATGCCCACTTTGAAAAGGGCAGGGTCGGGGTGGTAAAGAAGGAGGTGTGCTCTTGAGAGGATGTCTCCACTGGACACAAGGGAACCACAAAGGATTTCCCCCTCACCATGGGGACACGAGCCCCCCAAATTGGGGCTGCCAGGTTACTTGCTTGGCTCTGGCCTCCCCCAGCCCTGGGTAAAATAGTGGCCTGCGTAGAACAAGGCCCTTAAGTGGCCACTAATTGTCCAAGTAAGAGCCTCAAAATCTCCAAGGTTTGATGGACCACCCACCCCCTGAACTTGTCCCTTGTAAAATTTCAGACGAGGAGAGTGGGTCATGTTACAAGCCATCGGTCACTCCTTGGATTTTATAAAGTCCTCCAACCAACATTGCCAGCAGAGGAATCTGAATACCAGTTGCAAACATAAGTATTGAACATAAACTGACTCAATCAGCTTGGTATCCAGATCAGAGATGAGTTGCCTTGTTTGCAAATGGCTGCACATTCATCACCATTCCCCTGTACAGCAGTAGCTTTTAAACGTTCCTCCGTGCCAGGCCCTCAGTACTGCAAGGCAAAATAATTAGTAACTATTTGCATAGAAATTAGATTCTGAATATTATGACTGGATAACCCCAGTCACTAACTTCAGGGCCTGAATCAATTCACCATGAAAACATTTAGAAAAATGTTTGAGATGCTTATTTCTCTTAGCAAATCCCTTTGTTCTTCAGAACAACCATAAATAGCTTCCAGCATAGACTTCACATTAAAAGTACTAGAATAATCGAAAGCTTTACCATCCCTTATTTGACATAAACATAGACCAAAGTTGCAGTAATTCCCAAAATAGAATGTCTGGGTCAAAACTTCATGTTATGGTATTTATTAAATGGTTAAACTTGTTCCGTATTCATATTGACAACTGCATAATGTCAGAGCCTGATAGTTTAGTCCTTCGAGGAAATTCAATGGCATTTGACCATAACTCTCATTGACCCAAAGTTCCCAGCAGTGCCTGGTAATCTTATCAATGGCCCCAAGTACAAAGGGGCAAATATGGCAGGGAGATCATCGAATATGTCTCACACAACCTTTACAAAGGCTGTTATAATATTAGTGCCTTGTGGAAAGGCCTCCACAAAGCACAGACATTTGCAGAATCCTGCAGAATCCCTGGTTCAGGCACAGTGCATCTCAAACACACAAATATTGACACAAAATACAAATTGCTGACATCAAGGCATGGAGAGATATATTCAAAAGATTTTTTTTCACAATCTCTTCAGGTTCATTAAGTGAACTCTGACTAGTTACGATGATACTGAAAATACTGGCAAGAGAACTGCTTAGTGCAATGTTCCTGCCTGAAATAACACAATGACGACTGGTATCCAGTCATCAAGTCACCCTTTATTTATTTACATATGCGTAGTACATGACAGTGACCCAGCTAGCTGAGAGCCAGCCCTCAGACTGAGCAGAACCTCTGACATTCCTGTTTATATCCGTCATCTTGGGCTCCCTGATAATCCCTGACCAGATTATTAGCCCGATACAGGGAACTCATATTCTATGAGCTCCACCTGGCTGATCTCATTCCAATTACTACACTGCCCTCGTGGACCACTGGTGATGTGGCTGAGGATATCCCTTCATATTTACAGTGGTACAGAGAGGTAATGTTGGAATGCCTTTTCACAGAATACTTTCAAACAGAGCTTTCACTGCACAATGATGGGAATATAGGTGGAAAGGAATTAGAAGGTTACGGGAGACAACAGCAGGAAGATATTGCGCTGAACTTTCAAATGTCCTATGGTGCCTGGTCTGACAGCAGAAATCAGGGGAACCTTGGAAATGGCAATGAATTCCTGCCCAGCTAATGCCACATCAAGTTTCTGCCTATCTGGGATTACAGAACAGTAGGAATGATTGTTTGCCAGCAGCAAAGGGTGATTGACCCCCTTAATGACTCATTTGGCTTCTTCCACAAGAGGCAAAAGGAAGTGATGCATGAATATTTCTTCCATTTAAGCCTGTCACCTTTAATTCTGTCAATGCAACCAGAGAAGTACTCATGTAATATAGTCAATAGAGAGCAGATATTTACAATTTCAGACTAGTACCCAATCTACAAATCAGCTGTTACATTAGTCAGTGAGCTTGAATGTTGACGTCATGCTTTGCTGAAGCATGAGTGTGCATGAATCATAATGAAAGAGCTGGAAAGCTATGAGTGCTGACCATGACAGGGTGACACTTGTGTACTAAGTTCACAATGAACTTCCTCCAGCACAGTTTTGTATCTTTGACATGGTGATGACACTGTTCACAAAACAAACTCCACCACACTTGTTAAAGTGTGCATTCACTTGGGTGCTTCTGTTCTTGTGGGAATATACTGTTGATTGTCAGCAGGTCTGGCAGCATTTGTGAAGGAGAAAACAGAGTTAACGTTTCGGGTCCAGTGACCCTTCCTCAGAACAGTTCTGAGGAAGGGCTTCCTCCATTCTGAGTACAGGTCACTGGACCCAAAACATTAACTCTGTTTTATCCTTCTCAGATGCTGCCAGACCTGCTGAGCTTCCCCAGCAACTTTGTTTTTGTTCCTGATTTAAAGCATCCACAGTCCTTTAGTTTTTTTATACCATCGGTGGTGATTGGCACTTTCTTCTGTGCTGTATCTGTACCAAATCTGTACCAAACTGTCAGACATTCCTGGCACCCTCCTGGCACAGCAGTGCAGTGCTGCATTAAATTTGTTATCCATGGATAAAAGTGCAGTCTCATTACGTCTAGGGTCTACTCAGGTCTTTCTTGGATTGATACATTTTCACTTCCTGACAATCCTGGCATGGACTGAGAGATATTTGAAATGCATTCAGGTCAGAGTAAGGGAAACACAGTGAAGGCCTGATTGCGATTGAGAATAGGCGCAAAGTCAGAAAGGGCTGAGGAGTGGATAAGCAAATCATCCAAGGTGTCATGGTGATACATGCTTTTCAAGTGTAGGGAGTGAGAAGGAATGCTGGGTCAGCTAGATAGATACAGTTCTCTGTAAATGTGATTGGGAATTGCAAAAGCTGTGCAGCCTGCCCAGTACCAGAGACTTCTCCTGGTGGCTGGAAATGAACTTGGTGTGGGAGGATCCAGTCCTTGGGTCCACATGAAGCAAACAATAAAGTAGTGTAATGCTGGCCCTAATTTCAAGGGGGTTGGAGTACAAGAGTAGGGCAGTCTTAATGCAACTGTACAAGCTGCAGGTGAGACTACATCTGGAGTACTATGATCAGTTTTGGTCCCTTTATTTAAGGAAAGATATTATTTCATGGGAGGCAGTTCAGAGAAGGACCTTAAGATTCATCCCTGATGTGGAGGGATTGTCTTATGAGCAAAGGTTAAGCAGGTTGGGACTCATTGGAATTCAATTTCTACTTCTACTCATAGTAAAATGAGAGGTGATCTCATGGAGACAAACACAGTTATTTAAGGGTCTTGACATGGTAAATGCTGAAATGACACTTCCCCTCATGCGAAAGTTTAGGACCTGAGGGAACCATCACAGAGAAAAAGGGTGCCAGTTTAAGACTGGGATGATAAGGAATATTATTGCTTAGAGGGTTGAGAGTCTTCGAAATTTCTTGCATACAGAGCTGTGGAGTCAGACTGTATGTACATTTAAGGCTGAGATAGATAAGTTCTTGATCAGTAAGGTTATTAGGAAAGAGTAGGAAAGTGGATATGAGGACTGTTGGCCATGATCTTACTGAATGCCAGAGAAGGACTGAGGGTCAGGATGGCCTACTCCTGTTCCTATGGTCTAATGGCCTTAAAACTAAGAATGCTGCCCTGCTGAGACAACTTGAGTAGTTAGGGTCCAATTTAAACATTAAAAGTAATCATCCATGGATTAGTCCATGAGTCACGTGCCAATTCACATTGGTGAAACCTAATTAAAAAACTAAACACTTGATTCAAAGAGTGGTGAAGGTATGTTGATTCAATACTTCACTTAAACTTGTCTGGAATCATTGCCCTGATGAATTATATAATGAAGTCAATGGACAGGGATTTAAACTAACAGATGGGACGATAGATAAGCTAATGGCAGAAATAAAGGAAAGCAGTTTAATTGTCATTGTCAATGAAGACAGATGTTTATCTGGTGATCGAAGTTAGGAAATAAATATTCCGTGATACATAGATAATGGGAAATGCAGATGCTGGAGAATCCAAGATAACAAAGTGTGAAGCTGGATGAACACAGCAGGCCAAGCAGCATCTTAGGAGTGCAGAATGACAAAGGAGGAGGTGTAGCCTTGATGGTAAAAGAAGACAAAGGGCAATAGTAAGGAAGGATCATAAAGTATCATTTTAGGATGAGATTCGGAGTAGCAAGAACCAGAAAATGCTGGTCAGAGTAGGTTATAGATCCCCCAATATTAGCTATACCTCTCAAGTATAATCACAAGAATATTGCAAAGTAAAATTTGGCACTAAAATTAAAAGCAGATATTAAAAGCAGATCACCAAAGCCTTAGTCAAAAAGTTAAGTTTTAGGGATTATGTTCGTGGAGGTGACTATGATAGAGAACAAAATTTGGATGATTATGAGCCATTGTTTTGGTGCAATGGAATGAAAGTTATACTTGAACAGAATGCTTTTACTTTCTCGATATTTAGTTGATGGGAACTTCTATTCATCCAGTTCTGGGTGTTGGAAAAACAATCAGAAAGAATTTGTAACACAATGGTCCATCTGCAGACAATTTACTTTGAAATATTTGGAGCCTGGACCCAGTTTGAAATCAACATAATAAAAATAGTAATGATGAAAAGTACACTGTTGGAGCTTCGAGTGACAGCATTGTATTCAGTGAGTAACAGAGCTGGAATTGACTGGACCCTCTTCTGATTATTTTAGTTTCATTTGTAGCATCTACTTTATTTTCAACACTGTGTTGGAAACAAGACAAATATTTACCTCAGAGTTATAGTCCAGTCATCTTACAAAGCATATTTGGAGTAGCTACAAGAAATCCTTTAATGTAGCACATGTATTCTACTGGACTTTCCAACATGAGCTTGTAACCAAATTGAAGCATCGCAAAACAAATAGAAAAGAATGTGCTCTGTAAGTATTGCAAATTTAATTACAGTACTTGTGGATTGGAAGGCAGTGCATTAGAATTTGTTTGTAAAAATAATTGGGTGGAAGAGTGTGTGGTCCCTTTAAAAGACGATGCACTTTTTCTACACTTGGAGATTAAAACAAAAATGCCTGTGAGCAGCAGTTCCTGAGAGTTCCTGAAATTGAAACATTTGTATCAAAAAGCTGTATGGTTGGCAACCCAGGCATTAGTCTTGTTTTGTTATTAAGGCAACTCATTTGACTCAGCCAATTAATTTAAACCAGGCACTTGGAAGCAAAAAACAGCAATTTAAAATCTGATGGTTTTGTCAACCTAGGACTAATCCTTTTGTAAGAAATTAAGAAGTCACCAAAGTTATAAAAGAAGAGGGTATCTGAAAATTGATGTGAGAGCAACTGCCATCTGTTAGAGTTAACAACCAGCAGCCCTACAGAGAAAATCACTGGCTCTCACAGAATTCTCTACGTTCTCAGGAAACCATCATCTAAAGGTACAGCAGCACTCTTAGCTAATATTCTTTACACAAGAATTTGACAGAGAAAGGTGCTCCTGACTGAGGATCAGTGAAGAAGTAACAGAACATTACAGAATATGTATCCTGGCTCTAATTTCAAGAGAAGAAGTTTTATGTTTTTTTTATTTGGTTTGTGTTTGTGGGACTTGTGTTTCCTGGAACAGTATTCTATTAGAATTTTGTTTTATATTTGGGAATAGATAATATTTGATGGGGAATTGTTCAGTTTGTTAGTTATTCTGCTAATTTGTTTACTGTTAGAGTTAGATAAATAGCTCCTTGTTGATTACAGAGTGACAATGAGGAGTTCATTTCATTTCACTTCCCCTTTATAACAGCATGAGGGTGAGAGCCAGGTTATACCACTTAGACAATAGACAATAGGTGCTGGATGGGCCATTCGGCCCTTCAAGCCAGCACAACCATTCATTATGATCATGGCTGATCACCCACAATCAGTATCCTGTTCTTGCCATATCCCCATAACCCTTGATTCCACCATCTTTAAGAGCTTTATCCATCTCTTTCTTGAAAGTATCCAGAGAGTTGGCCTCCCCTGCCTTCTGGGGCAGAGCATTCCATATATCCACCACTCTCTGGGTGAAGAACTCAGTTCTAAACTTCTTTTAACACATTATCAGGTGGGCTAATCTCTCTGGGTGTTTCAGTTTTAGTTATCAGAGGGAGTTCAACCTTTGCTTTAATAACAGATTAGGGGCTCGAATCCAGGATCTGGCCGGATTTGGACAGATTTGAACAGATTATTGGTATAAAAGGTCCGAGCGGATTTAAACAGATTTGGGGCCTAATGTCCTAGATCTTTAAATAAAACTGAGGCAAGAAGTGGAAAAGTTTGTTCAATTTCAGTGACGTGTGGTTGATTTAATCAAAAGTGGTGGAAATAGCTCTTAACATTGTTATAGAGGTTCTGGGATGTGAGGATGCTTCCCATATTTGCCAAGAAGGTTTAGAAAGTTAGAAGAAGCATATACGTTTAGACTTAGCAAACTGGCTGGATAAAAGGAAAGCTGAAAGTGTAACTTAGTTGGTCAAGCATTTAGATATACCAAAGAAACAGTTAAGTGCAGTTAGAAAAAATTAAATTGCAGATTAGATTATTGGAATAAGAAGATAAAGAAAAGGAAAGGGTGTTTGCATTGGAAAAGATGAAATGGTTTGAACATGAAAAACAGAAAGAGAGAGAGTTTGAACTTCGGAAGTTGCAATTGAGACAGGAAAACCAATTTAAAAGAAGAGAAGTGAAGATAGAAGATAAGCTTAGTGAGGAGGAGACTGATGATGAGCAAACCCATTGTCGCCAAAGGCCTGGTAGAGATATATACAAATATCTCACACATTACCAAAATTCAATGAAAAAGATGTAGAAGCCGTTTTCATTTCCTTTGAGAAATTGACTAACCAGATGAACTGGCCAGAGACTGTGTGGTTAATGTTAATTCAGACCAAGTTGGTAGGTTGGGCTAGTGAGGTGTTTGCAGTGCTGTCAGATGAGGTGTCAAGAGAATATGAAGAAGTAAAACAGGCTATTTTAAGTGCCTACGACTTGGTACCAGAAGCGCACAGACAATGCTTCAGAAGTATAAGTAAGGAACCAAGTCAGACTTATATCGAATTTGAAAGAATTAAACAAAGCAATTTCAATAGATGTGTGAGAGCATTAAAGATAGAAAAGACGTATGACTGTCTTAAAGAAAGATAGTAAGAACTGTTGATGTTGAAGTCAGAGATAACACAGTGTGGAGCTGGAGGAACACAGCAGGCCAGGCAGCATCAGAGGAGCAGGGAAGCTGACATTTAGAAGGGTCCCGACCCAAAACGTCAGCTTTCCTGCTCCTCTGATGCTGCCTAGCCTGCTTTGTTCCTACAGCTCCACACTGTGTTATATGTGAGGATTTTAATGAGATTATTCTGCTGGAGAAGTTCAAAAACTCACTTCCAGAAATGATAAGAACTCACAGTGAGGGACAGAAAGTTAAAGCAGTGAGAACTAATATGTATTCATCCACTATCTCTGCTTTAACTTTCACTTGAACATGAAAAACAGAAAGAGAGAGAGTTTGAACTTCGGAAGTTGCTCATCATCAGTCTCCTCCTCACTAAGCTTATCTTCTATCTTCACTTCTCTTCTTTTAAATTGGTTTTCCTGTCTCAATTGCAACTTCCGAAGTTCAAACTCTCTCTCTTTCTGTTTTTCATGTTCAAGTGAAAGTTAAAGCAGAGATAGTGGATGAATACATATTAGTGCATAAATTGAAACCTAGCTCTCAACAGCAACTTCATTCCATGAGAGATAGAAATTGGGAAGGGGGGAATGGAAACAAGAAGTAGATAACACTGGAAACAGTTTACCACATATGAAAAAAGAAATCCAAGAGGGTGAAAACGAGGCAAAAGATCTCAGGTGTTTTCACTGCAACAAGGTGAGTCACACAAAGTCACAGTGTTATTGGATTAAGAGAGGCAGTGGGGAAAAGGTTGTGGTAAGAGAGGCTAAACCGGTGGGATTAGTTGAGGTAGTGAAGGAAATTTCAAAAGAAGACAAGGAGCTGCAGTAGAGTGCAGCCCTAGTCATGGGCTGGATAGTAAGATAATGCCTGATTTCTACAAAAGCTTCACCTCTGAGGGTAAGGTTTATTCAGGAAGAACAGGGAGAGAAGGTAAAGAAGTTAAAATATTGAAAGATACAGGAGCTGGTCAGTCTCTAATCATAAAAGATGAAAATATTTGCACTCATTCTGAAATGTTACCCACGAGAGTGATAATCTGTGGGACAGATGGAGAGATATTTAGCGTAAGATCTGACTGGAAAGGCCAATCAAGACTGGGGAAGTGACAGTGGGAGTGATTGAAAAAGTGTCCATTCCAGGAATACAGCTTGTTCTTGGAAATGACTGAGCCGGATCAAAGGTGGGAGTGATGCCCCTTGTATTAGAGAAGTCAAAAGAAAACCAGGAACTAAGGAGTTTAAAGAAAAATACCCTGGAATTATTCTGGACGGTGTGATGACAAAATCTCACAGTCATAAGTTAAACAAGATGGGAAAATCAAACAGAAAGACAAGGGAGTTGAGGTGACACCCTGTTTGATGAGATGGTTAAGGGAGAGCCTAAGCAGGTAGAGGATCAGGCAGAGGTGTTTAGCTCTAAAAGATTGATGGAGTTACAACAAAAAGATGAGACGATAAAAGATTTATAACATCAAGCCTACTCGGAAAGAGAATCAGAATGTGTTTCAGAATGTTATTACATTAAGAATAGAACCTTAAGGCAAAAGTGGAGACCTTGGCAGGTTAGTGCAGAGGAGAAATGGGCGGAGGTTCACCAGATTGTGTTGCCAGTAACATACAGACAGGAAGTATTATGGGTAGCACATGAATTACCTGTAGAAGGTTATTTAGCAATGAGGAAAACTCAGGCTAAGATACAAACGTAAACCTCTTAAAGCAGCACAGGTACAGAAGGAAGTGGAAGTGATGCTCCAAGAAGACATTGTCAAGCTGAGTCAAAGCACGTGGAGTTCGCCAATTGTGTTGGTTCACAATCCTGACAGTACCCAACAATTCTGCATAGATTATTGGAATGTCAACGCCATAACTAAATCAGACTCGTACCCAATTCCACAGCTGGAGGACTGTATGGAAAATGTTGGACAAGCCACTTACATCACAAAGTTGGACTTACTTCATAGTTATGGCAAGTACCTTTTGTCAGAGAGAGAGCGAAAGATGTTTCTGTGTTTGTAGCCCCAAATGGGCTGTATCAATTTTGAGTAATGCCCTTTGGAATAAAGAATGCACCAGCCACGTTTATGAACAGAGTTGTCACAGAGATAGTAGGAACTGCCGATGCTGGACAATCTGAGATAACATTGTGTGAAGTTGGATGAACACAGCAGGCCGTGTTGGGATTGACTAATTGTCCAGTCCATATAGGTGATTTAATGATATTTAAGCACCTCGCAGACAGATCACATTGTGCATTTGGCAGAGCTCCTTGAGAAACTATGGAAGGCAAGGTTGGTCATAAATTTGGCAAAAACAGAATTTGTGAAGGCGGAAATGACATTCTTAGGACACAACATCGGACATGGACAGATAACACTGAAAAACGCGAAGACGAAGGCCATCGAGGAGTTTCCAAGCCCATCCTTGAAGAAGGAGGTGCTACAATTGTTGGGATCGAGCAGATTCTACCAGAAATTCAGACCAAACTTTAGTAACACAATGGAACTGTTGATGGATTTGTTAAAGAAGAATACGAAATTCCAGCGGACAGACTAATGCCAGAGGCATTCAAGAATTTAAAAGCAGTGTTTATCACCGCAACAATTTTAGCCACCAAATTTCTTGAATTCTTTAAAGTTGCCATTAACACAAGCAATGTAGTGGTTGGAGCTGTGTTTTTCAAACAAACTCAATATCCACCGAAAATATCCAACTCCTATGAATTATTGAGTTTAGCACTGGCCTTAAAAACATTTTAGTGTTTATGATGCAAGCAATGTATCAGAGATGGATGTGCACACTAATCTCAATCCTTCGGCATTTTGGGAAAGCTTTAAAGATGAGAACACTACACTATTTCTTTGGGAGTCTTACTTTACAAGCATTTAATTTACAGATTATATGTGTTCCACATCGTGAAAATGTTATTGTGGATGCATTATCTCAATTTTAAAAGGAAAATGTGTATAAGATAGAAACAGTAATGTTCAATGTTGTATATAAGTACCCTTAGTATGAGATGCATAACTCTAGAGTAGTGAGATATAGATGAAGCAATAATGGCATTAAGATTCAGAAAATAAAAGCAATGAAGCCATCTTTCTACGATAGTTCAATTTTCCCAAGGAGGTGTGTTGCAAAGTTGCATAGAGTGCTTGTGGATTGGAAGGCAGGACATTAGAATTTGTTTGTAAAATGAGCAGGGGAAGTGAAGAGTGCATAGTTATTTTAAAAGATAATGTGTTTTTTCTGGGCTTGGAGATTTTTAAAAATGTCTGCGAGCATTAGTAGGTACAAAGAGTTCCTGAAATGGTAACACTTGTATCAAAAAGCTGTGTGGTTAGCAACCCAGGCAGTCATCTTGTTTTGTTATTTAAGGCAACCGGTTTGTATCACCCGATTAATTTAAACCAGTCATTTAGAGACTAAAAACCAATTAAATTTAAATCTGTTGGTTTTGACAATCCAGGATCAATCTTTTTGTAAGAAATTGATAGGTCATCAAGGGTATAAAAGAAAAGGGTTTTGAAAATTGATGTGAAAGCAACTGCCATCTGTTAGAGTTAACAAACAGCAGCCCTAAAGAGAAAATCACTGGCTTTCACAGAATTCTCTATGTTCTCAGAAAACCATCATGTGACGAAAGGTACAGCGGCACTCTTAGCTAATATTCCTGACACGGAATTAAAAAAAGGTGCTCCTTACTAAAGAACAGTGGAGAAGAAGCAGAACATTTCAGAAGACATACCCTGGCTGTAATTTCGAGAGACTAAATTTTAAAGCGCTTTTGTTTACTAATTTGCTTTTTATAAGTGGGACTTATGTTTATTGGAGCAGCATACCATTACAATTTTGTCTTTATTTGAGAATAGTTAATAGTTGAGGGGGAACTGTTCGGTTTGTTAGTAGTTCTGGTAATTTGTTCTCTATTCAAGTTAGATAAATAAACTGTTATTTGTTGATTATAGAGTGACTGTCAGGAGTTAATTTCATTTAACCACATCATCATAACAGCTTGAGGGTGAGAAGCAGGTTATACCACTTTTCATGCTTCTTTTAACACATGATAGAGCAGGGTGAGCCTCTCTGGGTGTTTCAGTTTCAATTAACAGAGGGAGTTCAACCTCCACAACAGTAAGTAAAAGTAACACTCATTTAGCTCGCTGTTATTATGTGCAACGTCTGGGCAAGAGCAATTCCATGAAATTAAAAAGGCTGCTGTTGGACATTCTTCTATTGTAGTGTTTTGAAATCAGCATCTAGCTCTCTAGTTCCCAATTCAAATACATCACATCAATGCATTAATGCACTTTCAGGATAGAAACATAGTAAGTTGCCACAGGAAGATATGCCTGTTCATTTCAGTCTGAATGCCCTTATAACCGTGCGATAAGTTCTAATCGCTGCTTGTCAACCTACCATTAGCTATTTAGTGGTCATTAGCAGTTACGAGTGTGCAGTCTTACTGATTTAGGTTCTGATGTTTATTATGGAATTTTTTTTAAAAAGTCACCCTACCTTTTTTTTAATCTCTCTCCCAGTGCAATCTTTTATTCTATTTCTTCCTTTATCTGGTTTAACATTGCAGTCACGTATTCTAACTTAAGCCTGCCTAAACCAATCTTGCTGTCTTCATTTTATAATCCTTCAATCTGATTCAGTAAGGTATATCTCATTCAGATCTCAGGCACCATGCAGCGATGATTATGTTGGTTTCACCTCGTTGTCGCAGTAATTTGTGAGGCATCACATAGGGTAAAGAGGCAAGCACAAGTCTAATTAACAGAGAGAGCTCCATTTGGCCTACTTTAGGCTGACTGCAATAGCCTATGAGATGTAACATCATTCAGAAGAGGTGAACATAGAATTGGCCACATTGGGACTTTGGACCTCTTCATTAACAGAGTTTCTGAAAAATACCCTCTTGTAGAACCAATGTGGATTAAGCAACCTCCACCAGACCACACCACCTTCCCAGCCAAGCCCCACTCTTATCTTTTTATCATTCAAATCTCCGCAGGCAAAGATTTTTTAAATTTCACTCTTACTGTGAATTATTGCAAGTTTTATGTATAGATCCTTATCTGGCCTCACTATTCCCTATCTCCAAAACTTCTTGTACCCCTACAACCCACTGAAATCTCGACATGCTTCAATTTTGGTCTCTAACACATCCTAATTTTCTTTGCCCCAAATGTTGCCAGCCAAGTTTTTGGAATTCCCTGCTCCAACCTCTCTAGTTCTTAACCTCATCCTCTTCCTTTAAGGTTTTGAACAATTATCCAAATATCTGGAGTTGATGCTGTGTCTAAAATATTTGATAAAAATTCTGTATTGAGCCATGAGCCCCTTCACTCCACTAGCAAAATGTTATGGGAAGCTATACAATTGTAAGTTCATGTGATATTGGGTAATGGCCAGAATAAACTGGACAGAGATCACTCTCGCCCAATTCATATGCAACAGCAAAGACTTTCCACTACATTACTCTGAGGAATATTGCTGGTAAAGGGCAATATGCTTAATCAATACAGTGCTGCTATTAGAATTAGAATCAGTTTTATTGTCACATGTATTAAAGTATAGAAGCACAGGAGGACAGTGAAAAGTTTACAATGTTGCCTCTCACAGCACCATCCTAAGTGCAAAACAAATCTTGGAAACAGAATAGAGAAATAAAGAATACAAAAGTTGCATTATCCTAGTGATTCATAGTATGAGAAAATAAGAAATAAAGTTGAAAGAATAAGCATTAAGGTCAGATAAACAGATTACACGTAGACAGTAGATCAGCATAGGGGGCTTCCGCACGTGGCCTGACCAGGCTTGCGAGCTGCTGACTGTTCTCACCAGTCCCCAATCGAACAGCCTTCCCCACTCCATTCCATGCCTTGAGCCCATTCTTCTTTAGGCATCCAACATACTCTGTTCCACTCTAGGCCTCCAGCTCAATCCACTCTGGCCCTTAGTTATTCTGCTGCGGAACTCCAGCCCACTCCCATCCACTGCATCCCTCAACCTCTGTTTTGGTCCCAAGCCACTCCAAGGTAGGGTTGTTTTCTTTTAAATAAAAAAAACTTTACATTTTTTTTAAAAAAAGAGAGAGGAAGATAAAGAAAAAAAAAAGCATAAGCGGATAGTTGGATGAGCCCCAGGCTGAGGAGCCCAGAAGCTGCCTACTCTGCCTCCACCATCTTGATATGAGATTTGGTTTGATTAGGTTTGGTAATTGTATTGATAATTCTTATATTTATTGAAGTGCATTTACATGCACATGGAAAAACCTTTTTGCATTCCCAGCTCCCAGATGCGACCCTCAGCTGCAGAGTTAAGCCGAATTCTCACTGTCGTGGGTTCCCGAATCAATATGAACATGACTGGAAAGGCGAACGCAGACGTGAATGGTTCTTCACCCAGCAAAAAGGATCCCAAGAGGTAATTATCCAAAACAATGCCTGCTTTGATTCAAAATACAGGGCTTGTAATCATCCAAGGACGCTATTCTTATGGAGCAAGATATTGGCCCAATGGCAATATGTTGGTTTACTAATCCAGAGGCCCAGCATAACACTCTGGTAACACAGGTTTATATTCAATGGATTAATAAATTTGGAACATCAACTTAGTCTCAGTAATGGTGACCATTGTAAACTCGCAGTGATTGGTGTAAGTAGCCATTTGGTTCACTACTGCTTTTTAGGGAAGAAAGTTTGCCACCCATTCCTGATCCACAGCAAAGCAGTTAACTCTTAACTGCTCTCTGAAATGGCCAAGCAAGCCGCTCAGTTCAAGGGCAATTAGGGATGTGCTAGAAATGCTATCTTTGGCTGTGACAGCCGAAGCTGTGGAGGTATTTTCGAGAAAAAAAACCTCCCAGTGCCCAACCAAGCAGATTTGAATATTAAATAAGGAAGGGAAAAATCATTGAAAATTGGCACCATTCAGACCTTTCAAGCCTGTTCTATCATTCAACAAGACCACAGCTACTGTGGCTTTCATGTCACTTTCTCGATCAAAGTCTGTCCATCTCAGCCTTGGATATATTCAATAGATAATGAAAGAAAAAAAAATCAAAGCACAAGTCCTGACTCATGTGACCTACACAGAGACATTATTCTCTAAGCATTAAGCCAATCTCTGCTGTGAAATGGAAATGTCCTTTGTTTTAAAATAAATGAATACTATTCAGTGATCTGATGCTCTTTTATCAATGGAGTCCTCCTTGAGCAACACGTGAGCCACTGATAGGCTACAGAATTCCAGTTTCCATTCTGCAACCTGTACTCCACATCAGCACAGCTATCTACTCTGAGGATGGATAGGAAGGGACGCTTGTTTTGAATCTAAATTAATCAACTGTATTGGAAGAGGAAAGAGAACATTTTGCTTTTATTGTGGAAAATATTATTTAAGGACAATGTCTTCAGCCTCTTGGAAAATGTTTGACTTAATTATGACTAACCAAAATCTCTTATAAGCAAAAGAGTGATCTTAGTCACATTGGGAACTTAGTGTTTCTTCAGAGCCTTGCAATCACATTTTGTTTACATCTATTGATGATTCAGCTGTGACATAAGGCAGCAGTATAAAGCAGTTTGCAACATCGTAATTGAAAGCACACGAGAACATGGTCAGCATTACAACTGATGTCTTTCATGGAATATATCGACCTACAGGTTGCTCAGGTTTGCTAGGCGAGACACGTATAAAGCGAATCATAATTAGATTTTGTAAGAAACTTTGCAACTCAAGTCCTGTTGCCAGTATTTAAAATCTCATTTCTCTGTTCATTCTAGAATTACTCAGTGCTGAACCTGGGGCCGGCTTCTTCAGTTATTACCATAAACAATTCTATGTACTGGCAGGACTTTGAGGAAGCCTGCGTATATGAATGCCTGGATGGTAAAGACTGCCAGAGCTTCTTCTGCTGTTACAAAGAATGTAAATCAGGCTCATGGCGCAAAGGACGGATTCACGTAGACATTTTGAAATTAGACACATATTCACGTGTGTTTTTTCCTACAACATTTTTGCTATTTAATCTTGTCTACTGGGTTGGATACCTTTACCTTTAAGCTTCTGCCTGTAGCAGTGAAGACTTCTCTTCGTCGACACTTGTCCTGTAACTTTGATATGTATCTCTGGATGTTGTCAGAAAAGTGAAACTACCCGGGATGAAGTAACAGCTTTGGTTCTTTAGTTTCCATTTCTTTAATATATTTAAAAGAACTACAAATTCAAAACAAAATGATGGAAGGAAGAAGGTGTGGAAAGTGTACATAAGCTGGCGAGGCTTCTCTCCGAGGTCATCAGTTGAAATATTTTTGAAAAACTTGAAGAGAATGGACCAATTTATTTGACTCCACAAACTTGTATTCTTGGTTTTGCAAACAGCAGCAATTTTAGAGTAACTATTCACAGGTTTGTCGGATAGTCAGAAATGCCTAGATTATTAAATAGTTGCATGAAGAAAAGTGAAGAGTTAGCTAAGAGCAAACTAGACTGAAGCATATTACTCTTACAGAGCTAATTAGAATCAATTAAGGCATTTCTGGCCATAGAAACCCAAGTTTTTTTTTAATCCTTCCAAATTAAAAGCGACTCATGTGAACACATTTGTATTTGACAAGATGGACTGAATCCAGAGGTATAGGTAGGGTTTTTTTGGAATGAAAGAAGAGTTTTCTTTGAAAAAATAACTAAGAGTGTTCGTGTATGCTATGTCTTTTCATTAATTGAAATTTCAAAACAGTGTTGGGTGAACAAAGTGTTAGACTGTTTGGAAAATTATTCAGCACGTCATATTTTTATGTGGGGTTTCTTTGGTAACATGATGTTAGAGGTGACTGAGATAAACTAGCTGAAAACATTGATGAAACATTAGGTGGTGCATTCTCCATTCATTCTTCCTTAAAAGTGATCACTATTCTGTTTAGCCCTTTGAGGACTGGAGTTAACATTTGTTTGACCAAATTAAATAAACAACACCGAGTCTAAGTTTGATACTTTGGTTAATGCCCATTTACAAGCTTTCCCAAAGGAACATCTTACCATGGCTGTAATACCCTAGAGAGCAAAGGGACTCTTCCCATACAATGGAATTGTGCCTTTTGGTGTGTCAAACAGGTGGCATTAATGGTACCTATGGACCATTCCATAGATTCAAACAGGTCAATTGAAACCAGGAAAGAAAGTATCAAGTGTAGCTTCCTTGTTTAGAGTCACTGCTATGAACATGACTGTCATTCATATGGTCAACATATTGGCCATCAACTTTGTATGAGCCATTACCACTTGGAAGAAATACACACAGTAGGCCTGACGTTGATTCCATGATAAACAAAGTCATTGAAGTGGATTAAAAATCAATGATATTAAATAAAAGTGAGAGATAGTGGGAACTGCAGATGCTGGAGAATCCGTGATAACAAATTATGGAGCTGGATGAACACAGCAGGCCAAGCAGCATCGCAGGAGCTTTTGTGCTCCTAAGATGCTGCTTGGCCTGCTGTGTTCATTCAGCTACACACTTCGTTATCTTAAATAAAAGTAAAACTAGGTGGGAATATGATGTCAATAACAGAATGGCAGTTTGCAAGCAAACAAGAATGAAAAATGACCACTTTCTTCAATGACTTTGTTGTTTCTTACATGTGATGCCCTGTTCAACCATTTAATCTCAGAGGACTGCCTGAATTTAGTGGACAGTAGCAACAAAAGGGTATTTACTGCTGAATTTCTTTTACAGTGGAAGTTGATTGTCATATGGATATTGAGGTCCAAAAAGCAAAGCTTATTTGTAGCTGGTTCACCTGACAGTTGGACCAGTCAAAAGAAAACACCTATTTTTAACCAGCAAAATGATGATTTAAGTAAGGATTTATCTCTTTTGGGAACTATGAGATCCCTGCCATATAAACAAATTTGCAGTTTGCTGAGCCATGTTATAACAGACTTCCACTGTACTTGCACTGGAAGGTTCACGAGTCTGGTTCCGAGGATGAAGGGGTTGTCTTCTGAGACAATGTGAGTAGATTATGTCTAAACTCTTGAAAATTAAGATGAATGAGAGCAGATCTTATTGAAAAATGTCCTGAAGGCGCTTGATGCAGTGTAGATGCTGAGAGGATGTGGTGGAATTTAGAACAATGAATCAAAATTGTAAAAATAAGGGGTTTCCAATTAAAAAAACTGAAATGGGGAGGTTGTTCTCTCGCTAAGTCTATAGAATTCACTCCTCCAACAAGCAGTGAAGTCGAGATCAAAAACAAAGTTGCTGGAAAAGCTCAGCAGGTCTGGCAGCATCTGTGAAGGAAAAAAACGCGTTAACGTTTCGGGTCCAGTGACCCTTCCTCAGAATGTTTTTTCCTTCACAGATGCTGCCAGACCTGCTGAGCTTTTCCAGCAACTTTGTTTTTGTTCCTAATTTACAGCATCTGCAGTCCTTTCAGTTTTCATACAGTGAAGTATAGATCATTGAATATATTCAAGTTTAGGTTAACACAGAAAATTCATGATTTATGTGGGTGTGGGGAGGTAGTGAAAGGCAGAAAAGTGGGTTTAAGGTGGCAATCAAATCAGTGATGATTTTATTGAACGGCAGAGCAGAATTGGCCTGCCAAGCCAGTTTCTCCTGTGCCTGATTCTTATCTTCGTTCTGTTCTTATGAAAAACAAACTGACCAGAAAGATCCAATTATCTTTCTCCTGGGTGTTTACTAAGTCAAGAGAATTTCTTGTCATACAACAGCAATGATAGCTGCAGAGAGATTGTCAATCATTTTGCAGTGCTGTATTTGAAACAGGCAGTCCAGGAAGTTAGAGTACTTAATCTTCTTCACTATTCATTTACATTTTCAGGTCGTGAAATTAATGATCCATTTCATAAAAATACATACAAAAGAGCAATGTTCTTAAGGCATGCTCCTAAAAACCTGGAGAATACCGCTGCTAACTCATCCAATCTGAAAAGTAATTGCTGTCTCTGCCAATTTCATATCGTGTTGCTAATCTCCCAATCGACTTTAATTTTACTTATAGTTTATTAAACAATATTTTGTATGTGAACTCATGCGGTCTCATCAATCATCTCTGCTGCTTTACCAAACAACTCAACTAGTTATAGTGAAGCACAATTTGCCTTTAACAAATCTGCGCTGATTTCCACTTACTCAAACATTTTGCACCGGATTACAGTCTTTAAAAGTTGCCCTGCCACAGGCAGTAAAATGACTGACCTGCTTTGTCCCATTTTCCCATTTCTTCAACAGATCTGCAATGTTTGCACACCTCCAGACCATAAGACCATAAGACATAGGAGCAGAAATTAGGCCATTCGGCCCATCAAGTCTGTTCCGCCACTCAATCATGGCTGATAAGTTCCTCAACCCCATTCTCCTGCTTTCTCCCCTTGATCCCCTGGATAATCAAGAACCCATCTATCTCAGTCTTAAATGTACTCAGTGACCTGGCCTCCTCAGCCTTCTTTGTCAGTGACCTCTGACACCCAGCTCAACATCTAAGACATATTTTGAAAGAACGTGGCCAGAATTTCCTCAATCCCCACCCTCAGTCCTCTCAATAACCTGAGCTGCATCCCAGGAAAATGTGATGGCATTTCTGCTTTGAGGATGGCTGACCTTTTGGGCGGCAAGTAACCAGTACACCTTCACAAGTTCACTTCTGAAATGACTTACTTCATGTTTGATCAAGCTCATCCTCATGTTCCTCATGCCACATGCTCCTGAAACATGGGCTCACCTTCTAGTTTGATACTAACCACTATAACCTTCAAAACCCTACCTCCCTAACCATCTCCCTAAATCTCATGCTACACCTGTCATGCTTTGACAAATTTATGATTCCAAAATTGTTCCTAGCCTTGGAATGTTCCCCACCCTGCCAGATGAAAAAGCAGTAAGTTAATCAGCTGCCAAATTTTTCCAAAACTTTGTTGAAAAGTAGGACCTAGATTCTGCATCGACTTTCAGGTTTCCTTCCTGATCGCACATAAATTTCAGATCCTTGATTGCAAAGGTGGAGCGATGGGAAACCACCTAATGACAAGTGGAGAATTTTCCTGACTCCTTTGTTGTTCGGCAAAGATAAATATTGTGCTTTTTAAAATAAAGTTTTTATCCTTTCTAAAAAAAACACGTAAAACTACCTTACTATGAGCAACACTGTTGAACAGTTAAGTATTTTCAAAACTACCTTCTCAGTCTTTAGGTTAAATCCAATGTTTTTATTGACCATTGTTTCCTGAGGCTTGGTATATTTAACTTCATACTAATTCTATCTCTGCCACGTTCTAAGGATAAAAGAACTATGAGCTGAAATGGCTATTTGGCCCACAAGGTGTACTGGGTATTTAATGGAACTGCATGCTCCACCATGCAGTTACAACATTGTTGATCTGATCTTGGCACTTAGAGTCATAGAGTCATAGAAATATACAGCACAGAAACAGACCCTTCAGTCCAACTCATCCGTGCTGACCAGATATTCCATATTAATCCAGTCCCATTTGCCAACATTTGGTCCATATCTCTCCAAACCCTTTCTATTCACACACCCATCCAGATGCCCTCTAAATGTTGCAATTGCTGCAGACCCAACCACTCCCTCTGGAAGCCCACCTCACACACGCACCACCCTCTGCACGAAAATGTAGCCTGTGAGTCCTTTCCATAACCCTCCCCTCTCACCCCAAACCTATACCTCCCAGTCCCGGACCACTCCCCACTCCAGGAAGAAAACCTCAGCCACCCACCCCATCCAACCCCCCTAACGAATCCACCAACCTTCACAAAGTCACCCTGCCTTCCTCCGACATGCCAGGGAAAAAAGCCACAGTCCATGCTCCTTTGCCTATAGCTCACATTCTCAAACTGTGACAACATCCCTGCAAATCTCATCTGAACGCCCTCAAGCTCTACAACATCCCTCCCACATCAGGGAAACCAGAACCAAATGCAGCACTGCAAAAGCGGCCCAAACAATGTCTTGCACAGCCACACAACATGAACGCCCCCCCCTTGCCCAATTCCCACACTCAATGCACTGACCAACAAAGGCAAACGTACCAAACGCTTGTCTGACTGTTTCCCATAACAAGACTCCCTTCAAATATCTGTCCATGCCAGCCATAGATGTGTTCAATAACCCAGCCTGTACATCTCCTCATCTGTCTTAAATTGTTCTGACTGTATGTCCCTTGGTCCCTTAAAATTGTATTGAAAAGCAACATTTTTTCCTGTTGATATTTCACAGTTAATACATACTAGAATTCCAAAGCTGTTTGAATGATTTGTCTTTCTCGAGTAGACGAACTTCAGTGTCAATTATGGCATTAAGTTCAATTAAATATTCACTTATTTCCAGGTTAATTTCAATTCTGAAGAGCTGAACCTAACATTTTATATACTGCCTGTCTTAGATATCTGGGACTATTTGCTTATCCCTGATCTGCTCAATTTATCTATAGAATATTGAAACCCAATTATTATCACAATGTGATTTTCTGTAACTACTGTTTCTTCTGAAAGCAGCTGTCAATGGGAAGAAAGCACTGCTAGTAACAATTACAGCAGGAATGTTTAACACACCCATGCCAAACCTCACTGGTACTTTAACAAAGGCAATTAACTAAATAGGCTAATGTTTCTGTTAAAACATTGGAGAGAGAAATTTTATATGGCCAGGTTGCATGGGTATTCAATTACTTCAGCTGCATTCATTTCTACCCATATCTTTTCATCTTGCACTGGCAGTCTGTGGTAGCTGTCAACTATGGATCTGTTCAGTTAATTAGCAATTTCATCCCACATTGCTTCTCCTGGTAACCCTATTATGGCTATATCCTCCTGTTTGATCATTGTCCAATCACTCATTGCTCTATGAAATAGCCTATAACATCATTAACATTTTTAAGTATGACCCACTTGCTAGCTGTTTAAATCCCTGGCCGCAATCATTCATTTATCTATATATCCTGTATTTCCATCAAATCCCATCATGACTTTTGCTTCACTTTTCTCCTCCTCCATGTTTTGGCAATATGAAAGAATTGATATCCCACCAGACGAATGACTTACAATTATATGGTTCTTGACATGTCGTTAAATATCTCAAGGCAATGATCAGTCATTATAATTGTTGATTGACTAAAAACACCAAACATAATTTTAAACTAACTTGCCTGTGGAAAGCTTACAGGATTGGATTTTGTATTCTGCCTGTTGTAAATCATGCGAGATATAAAACAAACATTGCACCAAATTACATTAGTTTCCCACTGATTTGTCCAGTTGAATGTACAGACATTGTTTTTGTTTTAATTTTCAGTTTCTGACTAAATGAATGCGTGTGCGAACATATCTCGCCATAAAATTGGGTTTTTTTGGTTGCTGTTTTATACCACTACTGCACTGTGCAGGGAGAGGGGCAATTATTCGTCTCATCATAACAGTGCTGCACAGGGCAAATCATCATGAATGAATTTAGAGTATTCCACAGAGTGGCTGTCTTTTTCCTTTATGCTGCAGCACAGGGACAGCAAGCCAAATCAAATTGGAATCAAAATAACTGCAGATGCTGTAAATCAGGAACAAAAACAAAGTTGCTGGAAAAGCTCAGCAGGTCTGGCAACATCTGTGAAGGAGAAAACAGAGTTAACATTTCAGGTCTGGTGACCTTTCCTCACTTCTTTGTTTTTGTTCCAAATCAAATTGGCCTCTCTATTCCTGTATTCGCAACATTGCAAAATTAAGCAGGCATGGGATTGGGGAAAATGTAGCAGCTTGGATTCAGAATTGGCTGACCCTTAGAAGACAAAGGGTGGTAGTGGATGGAAAATATTCAACGTGGTGCTCAGTTACGAGTGTTTTACCGCAAGGAACTGTCCAGGGCCTGCTTCTATTTGTGATTTTTGTAAATGATTTGGATGAAAGAGTGGAAAGGTGGATTAGCAAGTTCGCAGACAATACAAAGGTGGGCTGGTTTGTGGATAGTGCGGAGGGCTGTTCTAGGTTACAAAATGACATTTATAGGATGCAGAGCTGGGCTGAGAAGTGGCAGATGGGGTTTAACCCTGAAAAGTGTGAGGTGATTCATTTTGGAAGGACAAACTTGAAAGCAGAATACAATGTTAACAGAAAGATTCTTGGCAGTGTGGAGGAACAGAGGGAACTTGGGGTTCATGTCCACAGTTCCCTGAAAGCTCCCACCCATGTGGATAGAGTTGATGAGAAGGTGTATGGTGTGTTAGCTTTCATTAATAGAGGGATTGAGTTCAAGAGCTGTGAAGTTATGCTCCAGCTATACAAATGCCTGGTTTGGCCACTTCTGGAGTATTGTGTCCAGTTCTGGTCGCCTCATTACAGGAAAGATGTGGAGGTGTTGGAAAAAGTGCAGAGGAGGTTTACCAGGATGTTGCCTGGAATGGGGGCAGGTCTTACAAGGAAAGATTGAGCAAGCTAGGGCTTTTCTCTTTAGAATGACGAAGGATGAGAGGTGACTTGATAGAGCTGTACAAAATGATCAGAGGTGTAGATAGAGTGGATAGCCAGCGACTTTTTCCTAGGGTAGAGGTAGCCATTATGAGGGACATAGTTTTAAGGTGAGTGGAGGTAGATATCGGGGAGACGTCAGAGATAGGTTCTTTGCTCAGAGAGTGGTAGGGACGTGGAATGCATTGCCGGAGAGGGTAGTAGAGTCAGCCTCCTTAGGGGCATTTAAGCGGCTATTAGACAGGCATATGTTTGATAGTATAAGGTAGGGGTGGAGGTTAGATACACTTTAGGATTAGAGTAAAAGTTTGGCACAACATCGTGGGCCGAAGGGCCTGTACTGTGTAGTACTGTTTTATGTTCTATGTTCTAAAACATTCAATGACCCTAAAAATTTCCCCAAATGGTTCCCTAAACAGATAAGCAAACAATTGATACCAAACCAAAAATTTGTACTTAAAAATTGACAGTTCATTATTAATACTGTAACTTCAGTAGAGCAAAATGAAACAACAAGGTGATCTACTGAATATTAGTGATTTAAACACAATCTCACCCATAGAAAGTCAGACACAATTAAGGGATAAATTATAAGGCAAATAAAAGATATAACTTGCCAATTCACTCAAGCATGGTATAATTCACACTACTACAGGCATATGGGATTTTATGTTTCTTGGTTTCTAAAGACACCAATCAATGCAAATACTTCTGTAAACTTCAAGGACTATTCAATTATTTCTTATAATTGGAATTGTATTCTCCAAATTTTCAATACATAAGTAACACATGAGCAACTGGAGTGCAACCAAGACGCCTCCCAGCTGTTTTCTCAGCCTCAGCCTTTCGGTCTGAATAAACAATTGAAGGGTCCAGACCCGGAACGTCAGCCTCCCTGCTCCTCTGATGCTGCTTGGCCTGCTGTGTTCATCCAGCTGTACGCCTTGTTACCTCAAACTTTGGTTTCCATTCTGTTTTTGTTTCCTCTGTGTTAGAGCTGCACCAGCTCCCTGTGATCACACCTTTTATCTTCCGAACATCAGCCAGCCTTGGAGCATAATACACCTCTGATCCGAAACATCCACTGTGTTCTTTGAACAATCAACATTCAACCTGCAATTAACTTCCCAGGCCAGTCCCATAAACAAATATAAGTCTGTTTGTTCTTTTCTCTTAAGAAAACAGTTGCTGCCCACAATACTCAGGTCATCTTCACTTCACAGCTCATTGTTCCAACCAAAAATGAGATAAATAAAATGATGAAGCTCCCAAAACAAAATAGACATTTTATACATTTACTAATTTAATTATACCCTTAACAGAACGAGTACTGACTCATGCGGATATCTCAATTATGCCGATGATCATTTATAAAATTATCGGACCTAAACTTTAATAAATTTTCTACTCAGTAGGACAGATCAGCAGCTTTTGCCATCACATGGCACCACGCCTCTATGAAAGATCCATGTAAGATGGTGGTCTCAACTACCATTCAAATTTGGCAATTCTGTCGAGCTAAATAATGTGTATAGTTAAGCAGGGTAGGTATATCAAGCGTATTTCAATGGAGAGTGTGGAAGGAAATAAAAAATCATTAGGGACAGCCACTCTTTCAAATTGCACATCAGGTCACTAAATATAGATTGGCATGTATAATGGTCATGCAGATATTTAGAGTTACTAACACTTGTATATTGTGCCAAATGGTGGTGTCAGAAAGTGTGAGAAATTCAAACCTTGATAACGTTTCGGTTTCCTCGTGGAATAATATTACCCCGCACCTGTCTCCAATTTCCATTTAAAATGAAAACAGAAAGCTGGAGAAACTCAGCATGTCTGGCAGCATCAGTGGAGAGAGATATAAGGTTAAACATAGAGTTTTGAAAAAGTCATATCATATTTGAAACACTGACTCTATTTTTCGCTCCACTCCTGTAGCCAAACCTGCTAGGCTTTACAGCATTTTGCATTTGTTTCAGTTCTCCAACACTAACAGTATCTTCCCTTCATTCCATCTTAAAATATAGAGTGCAGCAATTGCACATGGTATTCATCTTGGGATAGAGAGATAACCTTCATAAATCTGTAAATGCAACCTCAGTACTCAAAGGGTTAATGAAGCATTTCTTTATCGAATGGTAAGGCCACTGTACAGGTCATTAAGCCACTGAAGAAAATCAACTTTTGTTTTTATCATTTCTGTTTAAGAATTATTAACTTTATCCATGCACTTTATAAGTGTTTTAGTGAAATGTATTTACAACAAATAAAACTATTTTATGAGTAGAGTTGGTATCTAGCATGTCTTTGTTTCATTTTCACAAAGTAATTGGTTTAATAATGTTTTTAGTCTGACAATAACTTCACCCAAATTTAGGCTGGCATGCTGGCTCAGTGGTTAGCAATGCTACTTCATTGTGCCAACAGCCTGGTTTCTGATCCAGCATTGGGTGACTGTCTTTGTGGAGTTGGCATATTCTGTCTGGTGTGGGTTTCCAAAGATGTGCAGGCAAGGTGTATTGGTCTGGGTGGGATGCCCTTCAGGGGATCAGTGCAGCCTCAATGGGTTGAATTGCCTCTTTCCACACTGTAGGGATTCTATGATCCTTTTCAGAGTAACTGCTTATGTCTACTCACTACATAATTGAGGTGCTTATGTAGTGCTTGAGACAGTACAAAGCCACTAATTTAATCAGTTACAAGAGAAGGAGAAGAAGTTTGCTTTGGATTTCTTTGAAGATTCCTCCCCTTAAATTCTTAAAAGGATTGGCAATAGTAATCCAGACAACTGGGTGGGGGTGTCTTGTATATGTGGTGGTGTTCCTCTCACTGAGTCAGAGCGTCGGCATTCAAGTCCGACCTGCTATGGAAGTGTGTCATAAATTTGCCAGATGGCCTGAGGATTGTGTATTTTGGTGCAAGGAGGGAAGCCTGGTGAAAAGCCTTTTGTCACAATTATAAAAAATAAAATATTTATGACCTGACTGAATAAGTTATCGATAAAAAAAAGTGAAATCAGGTAGAAGGAAAGTGAAGGAGTGGCTTTTAGACAGAATTTTGCTTTTCTCAAAGAGGGCCCAAGATAGGATTTTATGCTCATTTAAATTATTTCCCTCATAATCTTCTATGGGCTTCGCAACTCTAAGGAGCTCAGAGACTGTACCCTGCCTGTGCCATCAGCAACAGTAGGTAGGAGACCAGAAGGCAACCTCTACTGGTGAGTTCTTTTTATTCTCTTGCTCCATGGGATTTTGGAGAGCTGCCTATACTTAATTGCCTTTAGAAGGTATTACTGAGCCGCCTTCTTGAACCACTGCAGTTGATGTGGTCCAGGACACTCTCAGTGCTGCTAGTGAGAGAATTCCAGGATATTGATGCAGCAACAGTGAAGGAACAGCGATATAATTCCACATGGGGATGGTGTGCAGTTTGGAGGGGATTTGCAGGTGGTAGTGTCCCCATGAATATACTGCTGTTGCCCTTCTAGCTGGTAGAGGTCATGGGTTTGGAAAGTGCTGTCAAATGAGGTGAGTTGTTGCAGTGTACCTTGAACATGGTAAACCATATACTGCTACCACCGTACATGACAGTGAATATTTTCTGTGGTGCATGGGGTGCCAATCCTGTCGGCTGTTTTGTGCTGAATGGTGTTGAACTTTGCATGGGTTGTTGGAGCTGCACTCTAAGCAAATGGAAACCATTTTATCACACAACTGGCCTTTAGCTTGTCGTTGGCCAACAGAAGGTTCATTATGCAATACCAAGATCCCTGGGCTCGTAGCCACAATATTTAGGTGTCTGGTCAAATTCAGTTTCTGGTCATGCTCACCTCAAGGATGGTCATAGTGGGAGAATCAATAATGTTAATACCATCGAATATCAAGGGCCAATGGTTAAATTCTCTCTTGCTGGTGATAGTTATCATTTAGTACTGATATGGCCATAAATTCATCTCCCTAATCTGTTTTGTCCAATGCCAATTTGCATGTGGTTCAAGGAATAATGTCGAGACAATGATCTTTGAAATTCTGCTTTCTCATCTGGCACCTAGCTTCTCATACTGACAATGTAGAAGTTCCTCCTTTGTCTGCCTAAATGGGTCAGACTGACATAAATCATGATGATTGGATCCTCCCCCTCCCACTGCAAGTTCATCTCCAGACCTGAGCCGATTTTCCAAACACTGCTCTGGGCAGGCAACATCATCATCTGAACTCCATGCACTTGGCTTCAGAGAAGAGAGTCGCACCCCTACTGCCCTACTCCTCTTAATCTACTGTACCCTACCACCACTGCATTGCCCCTTCCTCCCTACTCTTCAATGAATATATCGCAGTGCCGTGGTCAATGATCTCATCTACCTTGCAGCCCTCACCCTCATCCGAGCAAACTGAAAGAACCTCAAATGTGTTCCGAAAATACAAAGGCTGGGTCATCAGCTGCCCTATCCTCTGGGTTCTCTAAGTTGTCTCACTCAAAGTCAACGCCCTTCTGTCCCTGAATGCTGACCAAATCAGGTGAGTCAAACCGAAAAGTTGGGATTATCTCCTGGGACAACCAGTCCACATAAATTATATTCCATATAATGCATCACAGTGTCTGTAGCCTCCAACTCATAAAATCTGAACAGAAGCTGCACAAACTTACCACAGACATGTTTCCTCTGGACCAAATAGGCA
Source organism: Stegostoma tigrinum (assembly GCF_030684315.1). Classification (NCBI taxonomy): domain Eukaryota; kingdom Metazoa; phylum Chordata; class Chondrichthyes; order Orectolobiformes; family Stegostomatidae; genus Stegostoma; species Stegostoma tigrinum. Next base: position 96,591,847 of record NC_081359.1, read on the forward strand.
TCCAGGGGCTCCCAAATACAACAGCCTTGACACATCACCTATCCAATCTTCCTCAATATGTTCTGATAAAGCACTTAATTATGTTATTCAATGATTTATGCTTCCATGTTTTTATATATTTTCCTAACCTTACTACCAGTTGCTAGGTTGAACCTTGGCAATACAATAGACCTTAATCCTTTACCATCTACTTTCTGAATAACAAGCTAATTTCCCTTTAGCAGAATCGGGATCAATTTCAGAAATAGAAAAGGGTTAGGAAAAGCAAAGGTAAAAGGAAGAGAACATCTCTTTTTCTCCTGAGGAATGGTCACCAGACCCGAAACGTTAACTCTGTTTTCTCCTCCTTAGATGCTGCCAGACCTGCTGAGCTTTTCCAACAACTTTGTTTTTGATCTCTTTTTCTTCCTCTTCTTGACTCCCTTAATCATGTGACACTGGCACACTGTTGTAAGTTGCACACAAGTGCTAAGTCGCACGAAGTTTGTTAGTTGTATATACTTCAAACAGAAACTGCTTAGCTGACTCACTTCAAGAAGATCCAATTTCAGATGACTATTATTAAGCTGCTCTTTCATTGCTGGCCTTGCTAAAATCCTGCTTAATGCTGGCACCTACTGTAGATTCCAATTTCATGCCAACTCCAGCTTAAATTAGATTTGTACAAAATAAAAATTTAGACTTTCTTACCCAACAACTGCATGCAGCCAATCTGAGCTGCTCTGATGTGTAAAGTGTTCTTTCCAAAAATTTCAATATGGTTATATATCGGTGTTTATATATCCAATGTCAATGTTCTAAATTAATATTTCAGATAATGCCTGCCTCATAGCACCAGGGACAGGGGTTCGATTCCACTCTTGGGTGACTGCGTGGAGTTTGCACATTCTCCCTGTGTCCAGTGGGTTTCCTCCAAGTGCTCCAGTTTCCTCTCACAGTCCAGTGATGTGCAGGCTAGGTGGATTGGCCATGCTAAATTGCCCATGGTGTTTAGGGATGTGTAGATTTGGTGGGTTATATGGGGATGGGTCTGGCTGGGATGTTCTGTGTAATGTCATAATATCTATAACCTCAAGGGTTAAAATTCCACCGATCTTGATATTTGAAACATACTCTTCAAATAACAAAACTCCTTATGTGCAGTCAAGACTAAAAGTCCTTGCAAAATCATAAACATTTAATAGAATAAATGCACAAAGCACAGAACAATATGGATTTATAATCAGTAGAGCTGATTCAGAAAAAATATATATAACTAGGTACTTTATCAGAGCATATTGAGAAAGATAGGATAGGTGATGTATCAAGGCTTTTTTTTTCTGAAGAAGGGTCCAGGCCTGAAACGTCAGCCTTCCTGCTCCTCTGGCGCTGCTTGGCCTGCTATGTTCATCCAGTTCGACACCTTGTTACCTCAGATTCTCCAGCATCTGCACTTCCTGCTATCTCTGTATTTACAATCAGTTCAGCCAGTTTCCCTGCATTCAGATGGATTTTTGATACGGAAATCAAAATCCCCTGAAGTTCCAGTTCAGGCTAGCAGTTTCCAATCTTTCGTATGAACATATGAATTAGGAGCACAAGTAGTCTAGCTGGCATATCTCGCCTACTCCAACATTCAATAAAATCATGACAGATCTAACTGTGGTCTCAATTCCACATTCCTGCTTTCTCCAACAGCCACTCACTCATTTATTAATCAAGAATCTATTTAGCTCTACCTTAATAGTATTTGATGACGGCACTTCTCTCTGGGAAAGTTTCCGAAGACTGAGCGAAATCTCAAATTTCTTCATACTTGCGACCCTTCTTATCTAATCTCAGGAAATCTGACAAGGGTAGGGATCACTACGCAACTAAAAGATATTATTGGAAAGCAAGCCAACCAGATGAGATATTAAGTAAAAATTGGAACATATAAACAAAAGAAAAAAGGTCGGAAATAAGCAGAAACAAATTAATCCCTGTTGCTGATGACCATATTTCTGTATATCCTGGAATAAAGCACTGGGGAAGGTAAGTGGGATGGTGATATGCAGATAGGCAGTGATGGGGATTGGCCAGTGAGGTGGGAGGGGCAGTTAGGTGTGAGAGAAGATTGACAGACAACAAAATGTGAGGCTGGATGAACACAGCAGGCCAAGCAGCATCTCAGGAGCACAAAAGCTGACGTTTCGGGCCTAGACCCTTCATCAGAGAGGGAGATGGGGTGAGGGTTCTGGAATAAATAGGGAGAGAGGGGGAGGCGGACCGAAGATGGAGCGAAAAGAAGATGGGTGGAGAGAGTATAGGTGGGGAGGTAGGGAGGGGATAGGTCAGTCCAGGGAAGACGGACAGGTCAAGGAGGTGGGATGAGATTAGTAGGTAGATGGGGGTGCGGCTTGGGGTGGGAGGAAGGGATGGGTGAGAGGAAGAACCGGTTAGGGAGGCAGAGACAGGTTGGACTGGTTTTGGGATGCAGTGGGTGGAGGGGAAGAGCTGGGCTGGTTGTGTGGTGCAGTGGGGGGAGGGGACGAACTAGGCTGGTTTAGGGATGCAGTTGGGGAAGGGGAGATTTTGAAACTGGTGAAGTCCACATTGATACCATTAGGCTGCACAGTTCCCAGGCGGAATATGAGTTGCTGTTCCTGCAACCTTCGGGTGGCATCATTGTGGCACTGCAGGAGGCCCATGATGGACATGTCATCTAAAGAATGGGAGGGGGAGTGGAAATGGTTTGCGACTGGGAGGTGCAGTAGTTTGTTGCGAACTGAGCGGAGGTGTTCTGCAAAGCGGTCTCCAAGCCTCCGCTTGGTTTCCCCAATGTAGAGGAAGCCACACCGGGTACAGTGGATGCAGTAAACCACATTGGCAGATGCGCATGTGAACCTCTGCTTAATGTGGAATGTCATCTTGGGGCCTGGGATGGGGGTGAGGGAGGATGTGTGGGGGCAAGTGTAGCATTTCCTGCGGTTGCAGGGGAAGGTGCCGGGTGTGGTGGGGTTGGAGGGCAGTGTGGAGCGAACAAGGGAGTCACGGAGAGAGTGGTCTCTCCGGAAAGCAGACAGGGGTGGGGATGGAAAAATGTTTTGGGTGGTGGGGTCGGATTGTAGATGGCGGAAGTGTCGGAGGATGATGCGTTGTGTCCAGAGGTTGGTGGGGTGGTGTGTGAGAACGAGGGGGATCCTCTTAGGGCGGTTGTGGCGGGGGCGGGGCGTGAGGGACATGTTGCGGGAAATACGGGAGACGCAGTCGAGGGCGTTCTCGATCACTGTGGGGGGAAAGTTGCAGTCCTGGAAGAACTTGGACATCTGGGATGTGCGGGAGTGGAATGTCTTATCGTGGGAACAGATGCGGCAGAGGCGGAGGAATTGGGAATAGGGGATGGAATTTTTGCAGGAGGGTGGGTGGGAGGAGGTGTACTCTAGGTAGCTGTGGGAGTCGGTGGGCTTGAAATGGACATCAGTTACAAGCTGGTTGCCTGAGATGGAGACTGAGAGGTCCAGGAAGGTGAGGGATGTGTGGGACAGGAAGAAGCGGAGGGCCTTGAGGCCATCTGCATGCGGAATGCAGGTGTATAGGGACTGTATGTCCATGGTGAAGATGAGGTGTTGGGGGCCACGGAATTGGAAGTCCTGGAGGAGGTGGAGGGCGTGGGTGGTGTCACGGACGTAGGTCAGGAGTTCCTGGACCAAAGGGGAGAAGATGGAGTCCAGATAGGTGGAGATGAGTTCGGTGGGGCAGGAGCAGGCTGAGACGATGGGTCGACCAGGGCAGGCTGTTTTGTGGATTTTGGGAAGGAGATAGAAACGGGCCGTGCAGGGTTGGGGAACAATGAGGTTGGAGGCTGTGGGTGGGACGTCCCCTGAGGTGATGAGGTCATGAATGGTGTTGGAGGTGATGGTTTGGTGCTCGGGTGTGGGGTCATGATCGAGGGGGCGGAAGGAGGTGGTGTCGGAGAGTTGGCGTCTGGTCTCGGCGATGTAGAGGTCAGTGCGCCATACTACCACTGCGCCACCCTTGTCTGCACGTTTGATGGTGAGGTTGGGGTTGGAGCGGAGGGCTGCCCGTTCTGCGGGGGAGAGGTGGGAGAGAAGATTGACAGGTTATGTCAGGTCGAGGAGTTGGGAATGAGAGGGAGACTTTTGGTTATGGAATGGGGCTGGGGGTGCGGAGATTTTGAAACTGGTAAAGTCCGCATTGAGAGCATTAGGTTGTAGGCTCCCAAGGCGGAATATGAGGTACTGTTCCTCCAGTTTCTGGGTGGCATCATTGGGGCACTGGACGAGACGCAGGATGGATATGTCACCCAAGGAGTGGCCTAAATGTGGATTTTACCAATTTCAAAATCTCCCCACCCCTGGCCTTATACCATGATCAATCCTCCCTCTCATCCCTGCCTCCTTGACCTGACACAACCCGTCAATCTTCTCTCCCACCTGTCCATCCCTCCCACTTCTCTGGCCAATCCCCACCACTCCCTACCTGGGCTCAGCTATCACCATTCCATCTACATTCCCCAGCCCCTCTGTATTTACTTCTGAGCTGCCTTCCCCCTCCCCATTTCTAAAGAAGGGTCCTGACCCAAAATTTCAACTTTCCTGCCCCTCTGATGCTGCCTGGCCTGCTGTGTTCCTCCAGCTCCACACTGTGTTATCCCAGCCTCCAGCATCTGCAGTTCTTGCTATCTCTAAGATATATCTCAATGTTGTGTCAGTTTGGAACTTTTGGAAACTCAATGGGGGTGAGTGTGACAGTGACTTTGCCTTTAAATTTTCAACAATTCTGAAAGGGAAGAATCTGATGGATATGATCTGGTTGTCTACCTGTTGCCTGTTCTATGATAATAATTTTCTTTGAAAACAGACATATTTGCTGTCATGCTCTGCCCATGAGCTGACTGCCAACTGGCACAAACTGGGTGAACATATCAGCAGAATGTTCATCCATGGTTCCTGTCCATATCCAATGTATTGGGCAATAAGTCAATCTCGCGAAGGGCAGTGAGAAAACAGCCCGCAAAACTAAATATACTCCCACCACATAAATATTCCCTAATATACTTTGTTAAACTTTCATCAGGTTTGACAGCTACTATTTTCCATTATAGTCTGCACTAGCATTTCTAAATTCTTCTCCTTCTGCTTCTTCTAGCATTAAATCCTGAACACTGCTAACATTGTTCCTCAGTTTGTTTCTAGAGGTGTCCAAATCTTCCCGAAAGCCATCTCATTATAACTTTCTTTCTTGCCTATGAAGAAGACCTGGACTCCATTCTGGATTTTACAGCTGTGTATTGGCCAGGGCACCCTTGCTATTTTCAAGTGATATACTGAACAATGACGTTGGGTTAACAACCCAACCTCATCATGTCAATCTACTTTATTTTGGGAGGGGAACTGATGTGGATAAAGGAAGCCTGCCTAATCTATTTTTGACGAAACCTAACAAGCAGTTAGACTTGCTGAAGGCCCAGCCTTAGGGAAGGTGATGGCCTGATGACATTGGCACTGGACTGTTAATCGGAATTATTCTGGGCAGCCAGGTTTAAATCCAACAACAGCAGATGGTAAAGCTTTGAATTCAATAAAAGTCTGGAGTTAAGAGTCTAATGATGACGATGATTTGATCTTTGGAAAAACCCATCTGGTTCACTAATGTCCTGTAGGGAAAGAAACTTCTGTCCTTTCCTGGTCTGGCCTACATGTAACTTCAGACCCTCAACAATGTGGTTGATTTAACTGCCCTCTGGGCAGTTAGAGATGGGCAATTAAAGGTGGCCTAGCCAGTGACACCCTCATCCAATGATAAAAATTGGCTGATTATAGTGTGGCTATAGCCACATATAATGGCAGAGTCTGAATCTCTCGATGAAGGCGAAAGCTTCTTGATGCCGTTAGACTTTTGACTCTTGTTAAATGGCTATATCAATGGCAATACTGAGAGAGCAAGGGGCTTCAAATTGTTAGCTGTCACTTTCTGGATAATGACCTAACCCTTCCCCCACCAGACATCCAGCCTTAAATGCATAATTTCGTGCAGGATTGTAATACCAAGGCTACTTATCCATCTTACACTGGCAACTGCTAACTGCCTGTCCAATCTCATTATGTCAAGAAGACTACATACTTCCAGTTCTGCCTCCCTCACCCCACCAAATGCCAGGGTACAACCAAACCCAGCTGTAATCAGAAATAATGGGAACTGCAGATGCTGGAGAATCCAAGAGAACAAAGTGTGGGGCTGGATGAACACAGCAGGCCAAGCAGCATCTTAGGAGCACAAAAGCTGACATTTCAGGCCTAGACCCTTCATCAGAAAAGGGGAATGGGGAGAGGATCCTGAAATAAATAGGGAGAGAGGGGGAGGCGGACTGAAGATAGATAGAGGAGAAGATGGGTGCAGAGGAGAGTAAGGGTGGGGAGGTAGGGAGGAGATAGGTCAGTCTGGACAGGTCAAGAAGGTGGGATGAGTTTAGTAGGTAGGAAATGGAGGTGCGGCTTGAGGTGGGAGGAGGGGATAGGTGAGAGGAAGAACAGGTTCAGGATGCGGGGACGAGCTGGGCTGGTTTTGGGATGCAGTGAGGGGAGGGGAGATTTTGAAGCTTGTGAAGTCCACATTGATACCTTTGGGCTGCAGGATTCCCAAGCGGAATATGAGTTGCTGTTCCTGCAACCTATGGGTGGCATCATTATGAGACATGTCGTCGAAGGAATGGGAGGGGGTTTTGAAATGGTTTGCAACTGGGAGGTGTAGTTGTTTATTGCGATCCGAGCAGAGGTGTTCTGCAAAGCGGTCCCCAAGCCTCCACTTAGTTTCCCCAATGTAAAGGAAGCCACAATGGGTACAGTGGATACAGTATACTACATTGGCAGATGTGCAGGTGAACATCTGCTTGATATGGAAAGTCATCTTGGGGCCTGGGATGGGGGTGAGGGAGGAGATGTGGGGGCAGGTGTAGCATTTCCTGCGGTTGCAGGGGAAAGTGCCGGGTGTGGTGGGGTTGGAGGGGAGTGTGGAGCGGACAAGGGAGTTGCGGAGAGAGTGGTCTCTCTGGAAGGCTGGCAAGGGCGGGGTGGGAAAATGTCATTGGTGGTGGTGTTGGATTGTAGATGGCGAAAGTGTCGGAGGATGATGCGTTGTAACCGGAGGTTGGTGGGGTGGTATGTGAGGACGAGGGGGATTCTCCTTGGGTGGTTATTGCGGTAACCTTGAGCCAGCTCCACTGTTGGATAAGATTGTGGGCAATCTGACTGATTTTATTTCCATTACCCGCCTCTTTCCCATACTGTTGGACTTCCCTCTAAGTCAATTTGACTCCTTTTGTTTATGTTCCATTCCAGACTCTTCCTGCATTATCAAACCTTATTAACCTTCTTCTAATCTCTAGCAGCCTCTTGTAATTATCTAGCTTCCCTATAAAGTCACCTATTTCTGACTGCAAGATAACAAAGTGTGGGGCTGGATGGACACAGCAGGCCAAGCAGCATCTTAGGAGCACAAAGCTGACGTTTCGGGCCTAGACCCTTCATCAGAAAAGGGGGATGGGGAGAGGATTCTGAAATAAATCGGGAGAGAGGGGGAGGCGGACTGAAGATAGATAGCAGAGAAGATAGTTGCAGAGGAGAGTATGGGTGGGGAGGTAGGGAGGGGATAGGTCAGTCTGGGGAGGACGGACAGGACAAGGGGGCAGGATGAGGTTAGTAGGTAGGAAATGGAGGTGTGGCTTGAGGTAGGAGGAGGGGGATAGGTGAGAGGAAGAACAGGTTAGGGAAGCAGGGACGAGCTGGGCTGGTTTTGGGACGCAGTGGGGGGAGGGAAGATTTTGAAGTTGGTGAAATCCACATTGATACCATTGGGCTGCAGGGTTCCCAAGCGGAATATGAGTTGCTGTTCCTGCAACCTTCGGGTGGCATCATTATGGCACTGCAGGAGGCCCAGGATGGACATGTCGTCTAAGGAATGGGAGGGGTTGTGAAATGGTTCACAACTGGGAGGTGCAGTTGTTTCCCACTCGCGAACCATTTCAACTCACTGCATCCCAAAACCAGCCCAGCTTGTCCCCGCTTCCCTAACCTGTTCTTTCTTTCACCTATCCCCTCCTCCCACCTCAAGCCACAACTCCATTTCCTACCTACTAACCTCATCCCGCCCCCTTGACCCCCTTGTCCTCCTCAGACTGACCTATCCCCTCCCTACCTCCTCACCCATACTCTCCTCTGCACCTATCTTCTCCTCTATCTATCTACGGTTGCCTCCCCCTCTCTCCCGATTTATTTCAGGATCCTCTCCCCATTCCCCTTTTCTGATGAAGGGTCTAGATCCGAAACGTCAGCTTTTGTGCTCCTAAGATGCTGCTTGGCCTGCTGTGTCCATCCAGCCCCACACTTTGTTACCTTGCAGTCAGAAATAGGTGACTTTACAGGGAAGCTAGATAATTACAAGAGGCTGCTAGAGATTAGAAGAAGGTTAATAAGGTTTGATCATTCAGGAAGAGTCTGGAATGGAACATAAACAAAAGGAGCCAAGTTGACTTAGAAGGAAGTCCAACAGTATGGGAAAGAGGCGGGTAATGGAAATAAAATCAGTCAGATTGCCCACAATCTTATCCAACAGTGGAGCTGGCTCAAGGTTAACAAATGGACTAATCCTCTTCCCACGATTATGCTCATATGTACATTTGTACACTTAGGCACTTGAACTAAATTTTCTGTTCCTGCACTGTCAGTTTTGCATAATTCTATGTAAAGCAGAATGAGCTCAATCCTGCCTGATTGTAGCACTTACTGATGTGCCAATCTATTCCTCTACCACAGCATCTAAAACAAATTACCATCTTGCACAGGAAATATCTCAAAGTATTTCAGGCAATTGATTACATTTCTGCACTGCTTGTTACATAGGCTCCATTCATCAAGATGTATTCTCTTTACTTACTATACTCTTCACTTCAGCTGTCATTTTACACAACTGTGACCAGGATTATTTTAATTTCAACCTGTCATCTTCTATAAAGTGTAATTCTCTCAGGAAGTAGGAGCCATCTTATGTGTCATTAGCAGAAACCTTCTTTTGGAGGATGCAATAGAAATTACTTCCATTTGGATCTTGGCCATGGATCTACCAGATGGGGATGGGTGAGGTGACAGGGAACGAATTGGATTAAAGACACATATGCAGAAAGATAAATGTATGAAATAGTGTAAGGTTCTGTTCTATCATTTTACAGAAAGCATTTCCAATTTGTATTATGACATTCATGGCTCAGATTCGTCAAAAGCATTTCTAATGTTAGTCTAGTAACTACAGAAAAAAGTGAAAGATAAACTATACGAGATACTTAGAATTTATAAATGTTTGTGATGTATATGTTGTTGATATCGGTTCTGCTTCAGAGCCTGATCCCATCCTTCCAGTTTTTGTACCCACCCCAACACCCAGTCCTGTTATGACATGGGTTGCTTTTTACACAGTCACTCATTCTCATGTACTCCTAGGCCCATTATCACTTTATATGGGTTGTATTCAGTACAGTTCACCCAGCCTCTCCTACATTTAACTCTTATTAATCACTTATTCAGCTTTTCTTCTGTCCAGATCTGCTATCCAAAATCTTCTTGCTGACCTACCCCTTTCATCTTTCTCTCTGTCTCTCTCTGGACTACATCTTCACTTATTTGCTCACCTCGTCCCTTTTCCCTAGCCCCCCCTCCCCCACTTTAGCTTCAGTATAAATAACACATTTTCCAGCTGCTAACAATAAGATTCACCAAACTCAAGGCGTTTAGTTTGCTTTCTTCTGATTGATGTTGCCATCAATCTGCTGAGTTTATCCAGTAATATCTGTTTTTGTTAAAGGAACAAGTTGTTGAATTGATGTTAGGCTCTGAATGAGTAAATGCTGAGGAGTGCATTAAAAACTTGTCAAATCGACTTCAAATGGGCTTTGAAATTGGGAACAGCTTGGACCTTGAAGGAGATCGCCCTACCAACTAGATCTCCCTCATAGCCTCAATAACTGCATCTATCATACAAATGTAATCTGTACTTCAATGCTATTGTGCAATAAACAAAATAAACCTTGCTTTAGACAATATACTCTTCCCATTAGGCTATTGAGTGGATTTCCTTTACCACACAAGACCAGTTAGACTAGTCAGATCACAGTCTAAAAGGAAGATAGTGGCAGCAAGTATACCTGATGCATCGTTCACCAAATTGAGTGTTGTAAAAACTCATTAGACAACACAAATGTTTCTTTGTTAGACTTTTTTATTTTCAATCTAGGCATGACCCGGCACTTATGAAATTCTAATTTAATCAGAGTGTTACGATGTTAAGAAACTAATTACATCAGCTCTAGCTCAGAGATATTTTTCTCACCAACAAGCTAGATAGTCACTGTTTCAAGTCCACTCCACATTCTTAAGCATAAAGTATATGTTCACACATCATTGCAGCATCGAGAGTGAACTGTGCTATTTTTCGGAAGACAAGTTAATATAAGGAAATGCCCATCCTTACAGGTGGATGATTGTGGTAGATCTTGTGAAACTATCTGGAAATTAAGAGAGATCTTTGATTCAAAGATCCCATCAGTCAGCCAAGATGACTAACATCAGAGAGAAAATAAATTTTATTTATCTGGTCATCTCTCAATGCTGTTGCTATGGCCTTGCGATGCACAAATTCGTTCCTGTGACTCCCTGCATTAGAACAGTGATCAGACTTCAAAAGAATTTCACGGGCTGTAACTGTCTTTGTGATATCCTAAGGTTCTCACAGACACTGTACAAAAATAGATTTGTTCTTAAAAAAGAGCAAAATCAGGAAGCTGAGCATGACGATATGGTTTTTATGGCCATTATAATTCAAGTTGATATTCCACTGCAGTAACATGTGAATGTCAGATTAAACATTAAGACAAGTTGCTGCCTGAATGTTCCAATAGCCTCGATCAGTTGTGAACTAAAGTACAATTTGAAAGAACAATCGAAAGTTTGACCGCTCCTTCCCAAAGTACAACTAACATTATCAAAAACTTATTAATGAGTCATTCTTTTCTTTACTTCTATATCGACGTGCATAATTTCCTGGTATTTTAGCCCATGTAACAAGTTACTGCAGTTTTTAATCTGACATATTCTGATATAATTTGGAAAGTTATAAGACAGTCTGTAAATGCAATTCAGGTTATTCTGAACTCTTCTCTCTTCAGAGGGAGGGTTTATACATCAGGTGGGACATGCAAGTAGCAGGGTAAATGCAAAGACTGACAAGTTGCAAAGAGCTCACAATGTACTGTGACTGTCAACAGGCAGGAACTAACTACATGCAAACACACAATGAGTGGCTTGGATCCATCAGCAGAATTCTCGTCTCAGCATGTAACACATGGCATAAATGACCATATGTTTCGTTGAAGGCTGCAATATTGTTTTTACGGACTTTTTTTCAGAAAGTCGACAAAAGGAATACCAGACTATGTAAATTAATAATCACAGCTGAGTACTGCAGTAAAACAACGGAAACCCCTTCAGGCAAGGATGCACTGATGTCCCTTTGCATAGACATGCATCTTTGCCTGGGGATTTTCAGGCAACAAAACACTTTGTTGCATTCCCATTGTTACTATTTTTGATATCAACTTTCATTTTGTTGAATATATATCCATAATCTGTAGTCTCAAGGCCACGGGCTAAAAGGCCTGTGTACAGAAAGATAATAAATCTTTAACTTCAAAACTATTTTGACATGGCCACAGTACAACACTTGATACCATAACCAAATATCTCCAACCATGACAATAAACAAAACTTTCTTTCTTTTCTCTCGTCTGTCTTTAATCCCTCTTCATTTAATTTAATTCATTTTTTCTGCTATACATCCAAAGATACCATCCTTGAAAAATAGAGACAAATACTATGGATTTGTGCTTCAGGCTACCATCTGGTCTGTTCAAAACTTGGCAGTCTGTAATTTTTTTGTGCGTGCCGCCAATAAGGTAAGATATAACCATACAAGAGCCTGATTTGTTCTCATAAGTAAAACTACTTTCCCACTTACTTCTGTTTTCTGATGAATGTGAAGCTTAATCCTTGAAGATTTGAAATGAATTTTGATCAGCAGCTAAGCATACATTGAATCTCAAGCCATGACCACCTCTTCCCTGCACTGGTAAATTTCTTACGCTCCTATCATCTGATGGCTGGTTTATCTTAGTGTTAGATAATCAAGCTTAGACTCCAAGGAAGATCTCCAGGGAAAAGCAAAGTATATAAGGGCAACCAAATATCACATGAAAGGAATTTAACCAACTTTCACCATTTTGGTAATAAACTAATGAAAGCAGATCACTTGCTGTGACGAACTCACCTGATTGACATTTCCATTGCAATCTGCCTTTCGTGTTAATGCATTGATTAAGACATTGTTTGTGCTCATAGTGGATATGCTGGATGTAGATTCTGTAACTGCATTCTTTAGTGTTCTTATGCTGCAGTGGTGGTGTCCCTAGTTCTGAACCAGGAGGCCCAGTTCAAGCCCCACCTGTTTCAGAGGTTGATTAGAAAATCTCTGTTTTGGGGCTCATTATTGCTGCGCATTTGTGGTTCTCAATCCAGCACTCATAGAGGGGCCTTTTAAGGTTCTTATGGCGCAGTGGTAATATCCCTGCCTCCAAGACAAGAAGCCTAGGTTCAAGACCCACCACTCCACAATGATAAGATCACTGAGCACCTTGATTAGAAAAATATCTAGAGGGTCCTGCTTATACTCCATGAGTGCCCTGCCTGAAACAGATCCATCTCAGGGTGTTGCAAAACCTCAGGGGTGGCACGGTGGCTCAGTGGTTAGCACTGCAGCCTCACAGCACCAGAGGTTCAATTCCAGCCTCGGGCAACTGTCTGTGTGGGGTTTGCACATTCTCCCCGTGTCTGCATGGGTTTCTTCCAGGTGCTCCAGTTTCCTCCCACAGTCCAAAGATGTGCAGGCTAGGTGGATTGGCCATGCTAAATTGCCCATAGTGTTCAGGGGTGTGTGGGTTATAGAGGGATGGGTCTGGGTGGGATGCTTCAAGTGTCAGTGTGGACTTGTTGGGCCGAAGGGCCTGTTTCCACACTGTAGGGAATCTAATCTACAAAAAACCCCACCACAGGTAAGGGGTGGGGGTGGGGGGGCAGTTGTAAATCAATTGAGCAAGAACAGGGATTGAACTCTGTGTAGAGATAGTAAGAATGGCTGATACTTGAGTCAGAGACCCTTTCTCTGAAGAAGGGTCCCGACCCGAAACGTCAGCTTTCCTGTTCCTCTGATGCTACTGGTCTGCTGTATTCCTCCAGCTCCACACTGTGTTATCTTGAACTCTGCGTAGCTGTCTGAGCCATGCTAGCTGACCAACCAACCACTCACACACTGATTTTCAGTGGAACTTGTTCAATAAACCAGTAGAAATGCAGCTAGTACTTTTCAGGTATTTTTTTTAGGCCTTAACATATAAAAACATGCATTGCAAAATCCCACGGCATACAAATTAAAGTGAAAATGTACCAAAGCCTATCAATATACAAATGCTTGGGGCACATCAGGAAGGGAAGGATGTGCCTGTCTTTCTGTCCTCCTTTCCACATTGTGTGATCTTCCCCCCAGCTTTAAGGCTTTCCTCCATTGCCTGCCGTAAGAACCACACAACTACATACATCCTGGCTCTTAGACAGCACCAGGAATGACCAAACAGGGACAAGGGACTGGGTTGGAAGGTGTTCGCCCTGAGTCAATTAATGCTTCTGCAGAGCTAAATTTTCCACTTACAGTCTCCCAACTGAGTTTGTAGTTAGCAGCACGGAGAAAATGGCACACTATAAAATTCAACACTTTCTGTAGTTCTACAAGGATTAAAGGCAACCGTAGTTCCTGTCTTACATTCTTGCCCCTTAGTGTTTTGTACGCTACATTGAGAAAGCTGCACTGAAGTTTCAAAGGGTCAATAGATGTGCAAGTTCCAAGTGAGGAAATTCAAGACCCATATTTCAATGTTGTTGTGGTTACTTCTACAAATATCCAAATTGCTTGAGGGAGCGGAAGCTGGTGTACACACAAATAGGTGTATGTTCAAACATAGCATATATTAATATTGGAAGTAAAACAACATATTTCCTTCATGTTGATTTTGGATTTTTGCATTTGGAACACAAGTTGAATTGGTTTGCTTGTTTCCATGAAGCAGGAGTGTAAACTTAACAAAATATAATTCACAATCATCGGCTTTTGTTCACTTAAGCACGAGTTCTCGCTTGGCCTGCGATGTTCATCCCACTCTACAACTTGTTATCAGGCATTGTTAATGCTGCCAGCCTTTATTCCTTTATACCTTCAAGCTTGCTGCAATTAGGGCAGATCTAGTCCTGTCATGACCGCCTGAACATCTTGACTAGGTGCCTAGCACACTGATCAGAATACTGGCTTTTTCTCTTACTGAATAAACAAAGTTCTATTCTTAATCATGGGAATAATCCATTGTCTGGGATTCAAGGGATGAGGATGTAAAATAATGGGAGCAGTTGAGCCTGCTAGCTCCACTATTCAACAAAATCATTACTGAACTACCTTAATGCCACCTTTCTGCAGGATTCACATATCTCCTAAATTCCATAGCAGTCAAAATCTTTTGACCTCACAAATGGAACATCGATTGCACCCAGTGCTAGAGAGCTCCTAAAGTTCTCAATACATTAAGTAAGAAAGAAAAAAATGTCCTCAGTCCTAAAAAGACTTACACTTTATTTGGAGGTGATGATCCTGTGCCCTGCATGTTTCAGCCATGGGATATATTTTCTCAGTGTCTGCCCTGTCAAATATCTTAGGAATTTTACAAGATTCCATAGATCACTGCTCATGTTTCTATAATCCAGGAAGTATAAGTCTAATTTCCTCCCGTATCTACATGATAACTTTCTGTGATTCACGTGCAAAGACGCTCAAGCTCTATTGAATGAAAACCCACCCAATTTGTAACCATTTAGAAAATATTCTGTTTTTGCTTTTAATCTATGGATTTGCATAACCTCATACTTTACCACATTGTAACTTAGCTGCCATAGTTTTGCAAAATCATCCAAACTCTTTGTATCCTCTTAGAATCCCCTTGAGCACTAACTTTCCCACATCATCAGCAAATTTGGACGAGCCCGACAATTAGTGGCTATTGTACCCAGATATAACCTGAAAATATTCTGTTTATCTCCACTCTCTGTTTATGAACTAATCCTTAATTAATGCAAATATATTGCCCCCAATCCTCTGTGTCTTAATTTTGTGCAATAACCACTTGTGAGTCACCTTGGTCATCCAAAAAAGGATCATAAACATTGATCTCCTTCAAAAAAAAACAATTTCTTATGGATATCTTGAGAGAAACCTTTCCACAAACATGAGGTAAGTTGAGAGAAGTGGCTCAATGAGCTATCACAAAGACAGGGACTATCCTGCACCCTGTTTTAATCAGTTAGCCAACTGAATTCACCAAATCCCACATGTGATACTTTACTGATATCCGAATAGAGGAGATAATGGCCTTGTATTATTATCGCTACACTTACTAAGAGACATAGTTAATGTTGTGGTGAACAGGAAAGAATTTCTGAAGAAGGGTCCTAACGCAAAACATCAACTTTCCTGCTCCTGTGATGCTGCCTGGCCTGCTGTGTTCCTCCAGCTCCACACTGTGTTATGTCTGACTTCAGCGTCTGCAGTTCTTGCCATCTGGATGTTCTGGTGACCTCGGTTTGAATCCTGACTTGGAATTTGAATCCAATAAGGATCTGGAATTTATA
Organism: Stegostoma tigrinum; assembly: GCF_030684315.1. Lineage (NCBI taxonomy): Eukaryota > Metazoa > Chordata > Chondrichthyes > Orectolobiformes > Stegostomatidae > Stegostoma > Stegostoma tigrinum. The sequence continues at coordinate 96,607,653 of NC_081359.1, forward strand.
ATCTAATGATGGCCTAGAAGCTGTTACAAATTATCAGAAACGCTCTGGCTCGCTAACACCTTTTAGGGAAGGAAATTCTTTATTCTTGATTCATCCAAGGGATGAGGGAGTCGCTGGCTAGGCTGGCATTTACTGCCCATCCATAATGGGTCTGGAGTCACGTGTAGGCCAGACCAGGTAAGGATGACAGTTTCCTTCCCTGAAGGGCTTGAATGAACCAGATGGGTTTTTCTGATATAATAAAATGTGAAGCTGGATGAACACAGCAGGCCAAGCAGCATCTCAGGAGCACAAAAGCTGACGTTTCGAGCCTAGACCCTTCATCAGAGAGGGGGATGGGGAGAGGGAACTGGAATAAATAGGGAGAGAGGGGGAGGCGGACCGAAGATGGAGAGCAAAGAAGATAGGTGGAGAGAGTATAGGTGGGGAGGTAGGGAGGGGATAGGTCAGTCCAGGGAAGACGGACAAGTCAAGGAGGTGGGATGAGGTTAGTAGGTAGATGGGGGTGCAGCTTGGGGTGGGAGGAAGGGATGAGTGAGAGGAACAACCGGTTAGGGAGGCAGAGACAGGTTGGACTGGTTTTGGGATGCAGTGGGTGGGGGGGAAGAGCTGGGCTGGTTGTGTGGTGCAGTGGGGGGAGGGGACGAACTGGGCTGGTTTAGGGATACAGTAGGGGAAGGGGAGATTTTGAAACTGGTGAAGTCCACATTGATACCATTAGGCTGCAGGGTTCCCAGGCGGAATATGATTTGCTGTTCCTGCAACCTTCGGGTGGCATCATTGTGGCAGTGCAGAAGGCCCATGATGGACATGTCATCTAGAGAATGGGAGGGGGAGTGGAAATGGTTTGCGACTGGGAGGTGCAGTTGTTTGTTGCGAACTGAGCGGAGGTGTTCTGCAAAGCGGTCTCCAAGCCTCCCCTTGGTTTCCCCAATGTAGAGGAAGCCACACCGGGTACAGTGGATGCAGTAAACCACATTGGCAGATGTGCGGGTGAACCTCTGCTTAATGTGGAATGTCATCTTGGGGCCTGGGATAGGGGTGAGGGAGGAGGTGTGGGGCAAGTGTAGCATTTCCTGCGGTTGCAGGGGAAGATGCTGGGTGTGGTGGGGTTGGAGGGCAGTGTGGAGCGAACAAGGGAGTCACGGAGCGAGTGTTCTCTCCGGAAAGCAGACAGGGGTGGGGATGGAAAAATGTCTTGGGTGGTGGGGTCGGATTGTAAATGGCGAAAGTGTCGGAGGATGATGCGTTGTATCCGGAGGTTGGTAGGGTGGTGTGTGAGAACGAGGGGGATCCTCTTAGGGCGGTTGTGGCGGGGGCGGGGTGTGAGGGATGTGTTGCGGGAAATACAGGAGATACGGTCAAGGGCGTTCTCGATCACTGTGGGGGGAACGTTGCGGTCCTTGAAGAACTTGGACATCTGGGATGTGCGAGAGTGGAATGTCTTATCGTGGGAGCAGATGCGGCAGAGGCAGAGGAATTGGGAATAGGGGATGGAATTTTTGCAGGAGGGTGGGTGGGAGGAGGTGTATTCTAGGTAGCTGTGGGAGTCGGTGGGCTTGAAATGGACATCAGTTACAAGCTGGTTGCCTGAGATGGAGACTGAGAGGTCCAGGAAGGTGAGGGATGTGCTGGAGATGGCCCAGGTGAACTGAAGGTTGGGGTGGGAGGTGTTGGTGAAGTGGACGAACTGTTCAAGCTCCTCTGGGGAGCAAGAGGCGGCGCCGATACAGTCATCAATGTATCAGAGGAAGAGGTGGGGTTTGAGGCCTGTGTAGGTGTGGAAGAGAACCTGTTCCACGTAACCTACAAAGAGGCAGGCATAGCTGGGGCCCATGTGGGTGCCATGGCCACCCCCTTAGTCTGTAGGAAGTGGGGGGAGTCAAAAGAGAAGTTGTTGAGGGTGAGGACGAGTTCAGCTAGGCGGATGAGAGTGTCGGTGGAGGGGGACTGGTCGGGCCTGCGGGACAGGAAGAAGCGGAGGGCCTTGAGGCCATCTGCATGCGGAATGCAGGTGTATAGGGACTGGGCGTCCATGGTGAAGATGAGGTGTTGGGGGCCAGGGAATTGGAAGTCCTGGAGGAGGTGGAGGGCATAGGTGGTGTCACGGACGTAGGTGGGGAGTTCCTGGACCAAAGGGGAGAAAATGGAGTCCAGATAGGTGGAGATGAGTTCGGTGGGGCAGGAGCAGGCTGAGACGATGGGTCGACCAGGGCAGGCAGGTTTGTGGATTTTGGGAAGGAGATAGAAATGGGCCGTGCGGGGTTGGGGAACAATGAGGTTGGAGGCTGTGGGTGGGAGGTCCCCTGAGGTGATGAGGTCGTGAATGGTGTTGGAGATGATGGTTTGGTGCTCGGGTGTGGGGTCATGATTGAGGGGGCGGTAGGAGGTGGTGTCGGAGAGTTGGCGTCTGGCCTCGGCGACGTAGAGGTCAGTGCGCCATACTACCACTGCGCCACCCTTGTCTGCGGGTTTGATGGTGAGGTTGGGGTTGGAGCGGAGGGCTGCCCGTTCTGCGGGGGAGAGGTTGGAGTGGGTGAGAGGGGTGGAGAGGTTGAGGCGGTTAATGTCTCGACGGCAGTTGGAGATAAAGAGGTCGAGGGAGGGTAGGAGACCTGGGGGTGTTGTCCAGGAGGAGGACATGTGTTGGAAGCGGGTGAAGGGGTCAGTGGAAGGAGGGTTAGGTTCCCAGTTGAAGAAGTAGGCATGGAGGAGAAGACGGCGGAAAAACTGCTCTATGTCCAATCGTGACTGGTATTCGTTGATGTGTGGTTGTAGGGGGACAAAGGTGAGCCCCTAACTAAGGACTGACCGTTCGTCAGTGGGAGGTTTGGGGGGATGGTGAAGATGCGGCACGGCTCAGTGTGGCTGTTTTCTCTGGGATTGCTGGCTGTGGAGGTTGTGGGCGTTCGGTCCGCCTCCCCCTCTCTCCCTATTTATTCCAGTTCCCGCTCCCCATCCCCCTCTCTGATAACCCCGCCCACGGCCGACGGAACCCCGCCCACGGCCGACGACCTCATCGCTCCGCCCGAAGGTTGCAGGAACAGCAACTCATATTCCGCCTGGGAACCCTGCAGCCTAATGGTATCAATGTGGACTTCACCAGTTTCAAAATCTCCCCTTCCCCTACTGCATCCCTAAACCAGCCCAGTTCGTCCCCTCCCCCCACTGCACCACACAACCAGCCCAGCTCTTCCCCCCCACCCACTGCATCCCAAAACCAGTCCAACCTGTCTCTGCCTCCCTAACCGGTTCTTCCTCTCACCCATCCCTTCCTCCCACCGCAAGCTGCACCCCCATCTACCTACTAACCTCATCCCACCTCCTTGACCTGTCCGTCTTCCCTGGACTGACCTATCCCCTCCCTACCTCCCCACCTATACTCTCTCCACCTATCTTCTTTACTCTCCATCTTCGGTCCGCCTCCCCCTCTCTCCCTATTTATTCCAGTTGCCTCTCCCCATCCCCCTCTCTGATGAAGGGTCTAGGCCGGAAACATCAGCTTTTGTGCTCCTGAGATGCTGCTTGGCCTGCTGTGTTCATCCAGCCTCACATTTTATTATCTTGGAATTCTCCAGCATCTGCAGTTCCCATTATCTCTGGGTTTTTCTGATAATCGGCAATGGATTCACGGTCATCAGTAGAGTCTTAATTCCAGGTATTAATTGAATTCGAATTCCACCATCTGCTGCGGCGGGATTCAAAGCCATGTTCCCCAGAATGTTACCGTGGTCTCCGATTAATAGTCCAGCGATAATACCACGAGGCCATTGCCTCCCCCATCCTTACCTGATCTGACCTATATGTAACTTCACAACCACAACGATGTGGTTGACTCTCACTGCCTTCTGGGTAATTAGGGATGACCATAAAATCCTGTCTACCCAGTGGCTCCAATTTCTTGTGAATGAATAAGAAAAAAGTGCAGTATGCACACTCATTCCCTGTTAACCATCTTGCTCAATACATCCTCCAAAAAACTCTCAAACATGATTTCCTTTCCATCAGGTTTGTTTACTGTGCTTGTTGATATTATGATTTCTAAGTGCCCTATCAGCAAATTGCTACTAAAGAAATTCCTAAGCCATTGATATTATACTAATTGTGCTACACTTCCTCATTTTCTCTTTCCACCTTTCTAAAATACTGAGGTAATGGTCATTATCTTTCAAACTTGGGAATTGCTCTAGAACCCAAGTAATTCTCCAGTTTTTGAAAAATAGCACATGCATGCACAAACCCCAAGATCGAGAATAAAATGTAATTTTTGCAGCCTGTTATCTTAAAAGTACTTGGGCTAAGTGATAGTTAAACTCAGGGAAGCAGAGATGATTCATGAATTGTACCAAATATTGAACTGTAATTGAAGTTGTTTTACTCACAAGATCTGTTATCACTGGTGCGTCTTCTTGGATCAGTTGTGGAAGGCTGATTACTCTTTTCTGGAGATAGTGAGATCAATTCTGAAATCTTCTTTAAGAAACCCTGATGAGATCTTCCAGTGAGGCTTCATGACTCATTTAATGAGAGGACTTACAGAGAAAGTGAGAGGGGACAAAGGGCTGTTGCTCCTCAAGTACATTATCTCAAGACTCACCCACTGTTTATCTTAAAAACTCTGGCTTTTACCTTACTCCTACAAATGGGTGATGTAAACTCTCTCTGTAAATGTACTAGAATGGATGTCAACACCTGAATACAGTGCTCCTTGCAGTTGCAATATTGTTCCTACTGTAGCCAGCCTCTTTACCTTTACAAAGTATCTTTTCAAAATTTGGAGATAGGCCCAGTCCTGATGAAGGGTCAAGGACTGAAACATTGACTCTCCTGCTCCTCTGATGCTGCCTGACCTGCTGTGCTTGTCCAGCTCCACACTGTATCCACTTCTTTTCAAAATTTGAAGATTTACAATATATAAAAAATGGGCCCAGTCAACTGTATGAAAAATTATACATCTTTATAGCACACCATGTAAAATTTGCTCTGAGAAAATTGTTAATTTAAACCCTTACCTTCTTGTCATGCAATTTGAATTGGTGTTCCCTTTAGATTTAGTGTTCTTGCCATTCTGTGCCGTTAAGTACAAGTTGATAATCTTCAGTAACATTTCACTCTCTTTAGCCAAACTTTATGAAGGTTTTTACTTATGAGAACTGGATGACCTCAATGTTTCAGGTCATAAACTCTGACCATTGTCTGAAGAATGCCTGAACAGGTAAATGAAGTAATTATATATCATGGAGATTGGGAATATAGACCAGAATCCGCTGCCGATTGCTCGAAGTACTGCGGTTGTAAGAGTTCAGTATATGATATGATTCTTGCTGCTGCTTAGTTGACTGTGTAAAATGGATGGTAATATGTCTTTTAGGCAAAGATAGACAAATATCACTGATGTGAAGGCTGCTCTCTTATAGAATGGTGTGGTGTTGGCAGATCTCAATGGCATCTTTAATAAATCTTGTAAGCCAATATGCATAATGATAGAATTACGCCTAGGTGTGGGCCAATGGAATGGGTAGTTATGAAATTGTGCATGTTTGATGATAGCTTACCTGTCTTGTTCATTGACCTATTACAAATGCAACAGCCTGACCACGTTTGTATACAAACTTAGGGCAGCACAGTGGCTCAGTGGCTAGCACTGCAGCCTCTCCGGATCAGAGACCCGGGTTCGATTCTAGCCTTGGGTGACTGTCTGAGTGGAGTTTGCACATTCTCCCTGTGTCTGCGTGGGTTTGCTCCAGTTTCCTCCCACAGTCCAAAGATGTGCAGGCTAGGTGAATCAGCCATGCTAAATTGCCCATAGTGTTCAGGCGTGTGTGGTTTATAGGGGGATGGGTCTGGGTGGGATGCTTCAAAGGGCAGCGTGGACTTGTTGGGCCGAAGGGCCTGTTCCCACACTGTAGGGAGTCTAATCTTATGCCATTCAATAAGTCCATTAAATGGCTGACCTGGTTATAACATCATATTTGCGTTCTTGCCTATGATGGAGCACATTTGACCCACTGCTTAACAAAAAACTTCGAACAACCTTCCTAATATATCCTTGTCACAGAATTACGGAAGTGGTTACAGCACAGAAGGAGTTCATTCAGGCCATTGCGTCTGTAACGCCTCATAAAATGGGCATCTTTGCCTACTGCCAATTTCTTAATTTTTCTTCATATCCTTGCACATTACTTCTATTCAAACAATCATTTGATGTGCTCTTGAATGCCTCAATTGAATCTATCTCCACCATTATTCCAGGCAGTACATTCCGTAATGTGGTTCAAAGTCAAATTTTGTCTGATAACATTCATTTGCGGTACAGTGGGATGTTTTGGTTTTGTTAGAGGCACTATATAAATGCAAGCTCTTGCTAATTAATGTCCTGCATGAAACGAAGTGACAGCAAATCATTGGCCCAGTTAAAACCTCAAGAAGGCTTTGGTTAACACTCTGGTACATGATTTAGAAGTGAAGTCAATGCCACCAACACGTCAAAAGCCCTGGCAGAATGCTCAGTGAATACACTCAGGCAATGCTGGCAATAACTTCATAAAGAAGCTGTCACAATATTTGAATAGCACAGTGCTTCTATTTTAATCTAGAAAGAGTTGGCTGTGAAGCAATCTATTGAAATGCATATGCAGTCACGATGTTTTAGCTTTCCAACAATATTTTGGAAAGCAATAGGGAGGATTGAATTCCTATAGTTATTTTTCTTGTCTACTTCTTTACCCTATTGAGCTCTCAACACTGAATAACTATGTCCCTTTATGATGGCTGTTTTGCATTTTATACACTAGTGATAAATATCTATGTACTGGCTTCATTTTATTTGTAATTCTCACTTATGTCACCCACAGTTTCTTCCACAGTCTGGCTTTTCTTTCCTATTGTGTGGTCTTTGTATTGTTCTGATATGATATACATGAGGTGTACTGTTTTACTTTGATTGTGTCTCAATACCTTTGCATTTGATCAATTGAAAGAACAGACTGAAATGTCCTTGTTCTTTTTATCATCAACCCCACCAGTCTGATTCTTAGAAGCTGGAAGAGATCATCATTCAAAAGCACTGGGGAATTTCCCGCTTGTTTAGCATCTATTATTCTGAATGATTAAATTAATTTAGCCAACATTTCTGTCAGTATGAAGACGTGTACAAGAGTAAGCCTGGCTTCAAAAGTATATGTAAATATAGTTTCAAGTGAGTGTCCAGTGTGAACATCTTTGAATTAGATGGGAAGGTACAAAGAGCACACCTAAGGCTTTTATGACACAGTTACTGAAGCAAACACAACTGAAAGAGAACAAATTAGCAAATGTGCCTGCCACTGTCTTATTAAAAATTGAACACATGGTCATGCCACATGAGTTTTGACAGTCATTAATGTAATTCCAGGATATAGGTATTCATTCCTACGTTGCTCATCCTGCTTTACCTACTAAAGTCTTTTAATGGTCTTCCTATAAGAACCTGCTTTTCTAAGGACATGGAGTGTCAAAACAAAGTGTATTTCATGGGGAATGGGCATCGCTGACAAGACCAGTATTTATTGCCTATCCCTAACAGAGCCGGGGAATGAAGTGGCGAGCTGCCTTTTTGAATCATTGCAGTCTTTCGGTTGTAGGAACATTCACAGTACTGTAAAGAAGGGAGTTCCAGGATTTCCACTCAGTGATAGTGGAACTCGCAGGCACAATGGTCCTAAGTACCTGCTGCTCTGGTCCTTCTAGATGGTTGTGCTTGTGGGTTTAGAAATTGTTGTTAAAGAGACTTGTTGAGTTGCTTCAGCTGGTCTTGTGCTGCAGTTGGTACATACAGCTGATGCTGTGCATTGGTGGTGGAGCAAGTGAATGGTTAATGTGGCAAACAGGGTTACCAATCAAGCAGGTGGCATTGTCCTGAATGGTAACAAGCTTCATGAGTGCTACTGGAAGTGTAATCATCATCCAGGCAAATGAGGAGGATTTAATCGCACTGCTGGCTTGTTCCTTATAGATAGTGGGCAGGCTTTGGGGAGTCAGAAAGTGAATTAGTCACCTTATAATTCCCAGCCTCTTATCTGTCTTGTAGCAACTGCACTGCTGAGTTTGATTTCTGTCCAATGGTAATCCCCAGCATATTATTAGTGGGATGTTCAATAATAGTAATGCCATCGATGGTCGAGGGGAAATGGTTGGATTCTTTCTTGTTGGAGATTGTCATTGTCTGGCATTTATGTAGTTTAAATGTTACTTATTAATTGATCTTCTACTCTTCTGGTAGTCACATGATACAACAGCAATGGCGTTGTTGGTTAATTGCACAAATTAATCTCTTATTAATTAGTCTACTATAGACACAAACATTGTCTGAGGAAACCCCAGTACTGGAAAGCTTTTATGACAATGGGTCCAATGTGCTATTGGAGATGGTGACATAGTATAATGCCACTGCTCAAGTAAACCAGGTTAGTCATCTGGAGACACGCATTCAAATCACACCACAGCAGCTGATGGGATTTGAATTCAAATAATAAAATTCTAGAGGATAAAGCACCACTAATTGGTAATGGAGGCCATAGCAATTATAATCATTGTCATATCTTCAATTAAGCTATCTGAGAAGTGTTAATTTGTCGGAGGGAATATTTCCATTCTTCACTGAGGACGTAGTCTTATTGGCAATGTGGTTCATTGGCAGTCTGCAGTCCCAGCAGTGGCCACCATTCCCAGTGGCACTGACAATACACCATCAAGGGACGACATGCAGCTTTAGACAGCTTCTGTCAATCCAATTGGTAGGCAGTTCTGTAGTCCCAGCCAGGTTTAATTGGTGATGGAATGTTTGCCTTGTGTTGTAGAATGTTAGCTGGCTGTGCCTCTCAAGGTTTCTCTTGAGCAGCCTCGCCCCAGTTCCCACAATTACATGTTATGGTGCCCTGAGTGGAATGGTTGGGGACCTGGTATAGATAATTTTCTTGATGAATGGCAGTTTCTGTGACGTGATGGCTCCCAGATTGCGGCCTCACAATTGAACATGTATGTTTTTCTTCTTCTTCCACGTATGAAGATGTTACTGTCTTCCTCTCTTTTAAATCTCTGAAACTTAATACTGTACCTAAGGACCTCAATTTCTTGAATGTTTTCACCCCTTCACCATTCTTACACAGTCATTAAGCTGAACAGTAATGGACATTTAGAAGATTTGGTAACAAAAGTGCTATTTTTAAGATAGGCACAAGTTTTCTTGATTATTTTTTAACAGTTCAAATGCTCTCGGTTGAATTTCTTTATCATTTGTGAATTCAGAAAAGTAGGATGCATGGTAATTATTGTCACGTGCCAAACAATAACTTCTGTTATAACCTCTTTAAATCCAACACTGCACACAGAATTGTAATTGAAGTTGTGACTATTGATATATTGTTTTGCACCAGTTCAGATGATAACTTCATTTGCATTAAAAACAAGGAACATGGAAACACAGGAGCAGCAGTCAGTTGGCCTTTCCAAGACTGCTCCACCATTTAGTAAGACCTCAGCTAATCCAGTCATGGTCAGATTATTTTAGAACATAGAATCCATACAGAAGAGAAACAGGCCTTTCAGCCCAATGAGTCCACACCAACCCACAGAACAGCATCCCACCGAGACCAAACCCCTTCCACCATCCCTGCAACCAGGGCTAACACACTTAACCTACACATACCTGAACACTACAGTCAACTAGCATGGACAATCCACCTAACATGCACATCTTTGGACTGTGGGAGGAAACTGGGGTACCCAACGGAAACCCACGCAGACATAGGGAGTATGTGCCACCTCCATATAGACAGTTGCCTGAAGGTGGGATCAAATGCAGGTCCCTGGCATTATGATGCAGTAGGACTAACCAATGAGCTGCCATGCCATCCATAATTTCCTTGTCTGCTACCTTCCAACTCTTGAATCCCCCATTTCTCAAAAAAATCTATCGATCTCAGCTTGAAATAAGTTTAAAGAACCAGCTTTTAGCATCTACTGAGCAAGATAATTCTATTCTATCTTTGAGAGAGAAAGAATTCCTCTTATCTCTGTCTTTAAAAAAGCTATGTGCCCTAGTTTTAATCTTTCCCACAGGAGCAAATATCCTGTTGAAGCCCAGTTAGCCAATCTCCTGAAGATCATATCCATTTCCCTAAGAGCACCTCTCATTCCTCTAAACTCCTAATGGTTATAAAGTAATAGGGTCATAAAGGTGTCCAGCATGGAATCAGATCCTTCAGTCCAACTCATCCATGCCAACCCGAAATCCTAAATTAAGCTAGAATGGGCCCAACAATTTCTGGGAAATGCGGAAGACACGGTCGAGGGCATTCTCGACTACTGAGGGGGTGACGTTGCAGTCCTTGAAAAACAAGGACATCTGAGATGTACGGGAGTGGAATGCCTCATCCTGGGAGCAGATATGGTGGACGTGAAGGAATTGGGAATAGGGCAGGAAGGTGGGTGGGAGGAGGTGTATTCTATGTAGCTGTGGGAGTCGGTGGGCTTGAAATGGATATCGGTTTCTAGGTGATTGCCAGAGATGGAGACAGAGAGGTCCAGGAAGGAGAGAGAGGTATTAGAGATGGTCCAGGTGAATGTGAGGTTGGGGTGGAAGGTTGGGGTGGATGAACTGTTCGAGCTCCTTGTGGGTGCATGAGGCAGCGCCGATACAGTCATCAATGTAACGGAGGAAGAGGTGGGGTTTAGGGCCAGTGTAGGTATGGATACCCTCGACCGTGTCTCCTGCATTTCCAGCAACTCATCCCTCACAGCTCCCTCCCCACAATAAAAAAAAACAAAATCCCCCTCATCCCCACCAACTTCCAGATCCAACACGTCATCCTCCAACACGTCCACCATCTACAATCCAACGTCACCACCAAAGACATTTTTCCCTCCTCACCCTTATTGCCTTCCAGAGGGACTACTCTGTACGTGACTCCCTTGCCCACTCCACAGTCCCCTCCAACCCCACCACACCCGACACTTTCCCCTGCAACCGCAGGAAGTGCTACACTTGCCCCCACACCTCCTCCCTCACCCCCATCCCAGGCCCCAAGAAGACTTTCCACATCAAGCAGATGTTCACCTGTACATCCGCCAATGTGGTATACTGCATCCGCTGTACCCATTGTGGCCATCGGGGAAACCAAGCGGAGGCTTGGGGACTGCTTTGTAGAACCCCCAAGCTCGGTTCGCCCTAAGCAACTGTGCCTTCCAGTCTTGATCCACTTCAACTCCCCCTCCCATTCCACAGAGGACGTGTCCATCCTGGGTCCCCTGCAGTGCCGCAATGATGCTCCCCAAATGTTGCAGGAACAGCAACTCATATTCCGCTTGGGAACCCTGCAGCCTAATGGTATCTATGTGGGTTTCACAAGCTTCAAAATCTCCCCTCCCCCTACAACATCCCAAAACCAGCCCAGCTCGTCCCTGCCTCCCTAACCTGCCCTTCCACCAATCCCCTCCTCCAACTTCAAGCCACACCCCCATTTCCTACCTACTAATCTCATCCCGCCCCCTTGACATATCCATCCTCCCTGGACTGACCTATCTCCTCCCTACCTCCCCACATACACTCACCTTTATTGGCTCTATCCCCGCCTCTTTGACCTGTCTGTCTCCTCTCCACCTATCTTCTCCTTTATCCATCTTCTGTCCACTCCCCCCCCACCCCCCCCTCACCCTCCCCCATTTCTAATAATGAGTCTAGGCCTGAAACATCAGCTTTCCTGCTCCTATGATGCTGCTTGGCCTGCTGTGTTCATCCAACTCCACACCTCGTTATCTCAGAGTATCAGGCACTGTGGCTTGAAGTCGATAAGGCAACGATCACAGCCTATCACAGGTTTTTAAACAAAGAGAGAAGTTGCAGACAGTGTAAAAGCTCTATGCTTGGGTTAAAAGGCACCGGCTTAAATGTTGATGAGGCAACTACCCTCTAATGTGACTGGGGTATCTAAACAGGGCTCTAGCCATGCTTACAGTTAACACAGTGTGGAGCAGGAGGAACACAGCAGGCCAGGCAACATCAGTGGAGCAGGAAAGCTGATGTTTCGAGTCAGAAACCTTCTTCAGTCACTTCAGACCATGTGGCGTCAGCCCATTCATGTGCAGGTAGCTGTAAAACTGATTCTTTTGGGATATTACTTACTGCCCTGTGCCTTTGATTGTAGTTTTAATGAGATTGGTGCCAGAAAAAGAGGGAGCTGTACCAAATTCTGTCTACTTATACATATTTGGAAATGGGATGCTTCCAGGATGACAAATGCGCACTCATTTCAATTTTGATACTTAGCCAATGCACTGCTATAATAATGGGGGCTATGTTGACAATACAGTGGGTTGGCAAATTATTCTATTATGTCAAAATGGGTGGAATCAACATCAGCCAAATGAGTCCTTATCTACAGTATGGTGTTATCATGATGCAGTTCCTTTATTGTCTCACAAGTGCCACCCGCACGGTTTGCCCGCGATTGAAGCTATGAGAACAAAATTACTGGAGCACAAACAGACCACTCCTTAGCTCCAAGTTCTCTATTAAAATCAATATACAACTTCTTGTGTTTTACCTGCTCAGATTTTATAAAGTATACAACCTCGCAGTTTGACAACAATGTCCATTCACTGGTGCAAGCTTCTTGTCCATACTTTCAGAATCTCAGGGATGGTAAGTGGCATGTCTTAAGCCCAGATCTGAAATCTGGATAGAGTGGAATTCTTTTCCCAGCTGAGGTGGCTTGGTCGCTTTTGGGTTTCCACTGCATCGTGCTATCTGCTTCCTTTAGTTCTGAAGAGTGGGACGGGACATGAAATGTTAACTCTGCTTCTCCTTCCACAGATGCTGGCTGTCTCGTTGAGTTTCTCCACCATTCTGTATTCGTTTCAGATTTCCAGCATTGCATTTTGCTCTCCCTTTAGACTAACAATGTTAGGCAACAATGTAATTAGCACTTCATTAACCTCAATTACTTGCATCACCACCCTGAAGCATCCCAGAGGTGCTGTTGTCACACTATTCCCTCCAAACAGAAACTCTCCAATAATAATTTCAACTATCTTCAAAAAAAAACCAGTCACTAAATTAATTGCAAATGTAAATGGTATTTTTCTTCTTAAGGTGCCATTTCTCTTCATGTTACATCTACGTTTAGACTTATATTAAGAGGAAGAGCTGTGAGTCTTATTCTCCTGTGTGATATAATCAAAGAGGTAAATTATGCTGGTTATCATCAGGATGCATTGAAAGAAAATAGACCTCCACCAACATCAATACTCAACGATTTCCTTTTAATATCCCTGCCAAGAAGTAAGCACAGATTCAGGAACTGGATTGCTAAAACAACACAGAAAAGGTCAGTGAAAGGTTAGTAATGAAAATCCTGTGACACGGAATTGGGAAAGAGATATCTAGTTTCATTCTGTTAATTAAACACCTTCAGCTAATCAATGTCCTTCAGTTTACAGAGTAAAAAGCAGCACATGTCAATATGAGTGTAACCGCAGAGGTGCTGAGTTTTGATAATGCTTGCCAATTCCCATCGAGACACACACTACCCTGTGGTAATTAAGCTGACATGAATGTCAAAGCTACTTTCACACCTGCATCTTTGTGCCACATTGGACAAAGGAGCACCATGTTTGTCAGCAACCTTCAAGAACATTTTCTATGTAATTAAAAATAAAAATTGCTGTCCACTGGGCGAACAGCCACAAGTTAAAAGTGAGCGGCTATGATGCAGCTGAACATAGAATGTGCCACAGTCTGCAGACGGGGAACAGCATGGACTCTGAGTCCAGTTATAGATGCAATAAAAGGAACAATCAACCAACTCAAGATAAATGAATCAAAAGCAATTATTTACAATCTGTAAACATCAAAGAAAAATGAGTCAGTTGCAGAAATGAGAACAATCAAATGATCATCTGTGAAATTACTGACATCCAGCCATCTATTTTCTCTTAGACAGGGAGCTGTATGTTCAGAATGTCAACAAATGAACTTCCTCAAGTTAATTTTTGAGTTAAGTAATTGGCTGTTTGAAGCACTCAACAGAAACCCCTTCAGACAAACATTAGCACCAAGCCAGATAGAGATATTTGGATAAGTGGCTAAATGTTTGGGCAAAGAGATAGGTCTGAAGGAGTGTTATAAGCAGAGTTGGAAAGCTTGGTGGATTGAACTCCAGGATGTAGAGTCTCAAAGGCTAAAGGGACAATTGCCAAGGAAGGGGGATGGGTGCGAAACACACAAAGGGTTCGAGTTGGAGGAACACAATGTTCCTGCAGGGTTATAGAACAATAAGACCATGAGAAATAGGAGCAGAAGGAGGCCATTCGATTCCTTGAGCTTGCTCTGCTATTCAATAGATTCATGGCTGATCTGACACTTGTCATATCCACTTTACTGATTTTTGCCATAACCCTTAATTCCCCAATTGATAAGAACCCACATATCCCAATGCTAAGTAGACAAAAGGTCTTTGCCCCTACGATTGTGTGTGGCAAAGAATTCTAAAGACTCACAACTCTTTGAGATGAAATTCCTCCTTATCTTATCTTAAATGGGCACTGTTTTATTCTGAGACTGTGCCCCCTGCTCCTAGACTCTCCCATGTGGGGAAGATCGTTTCAGCATTTACTCTGCCAAGCTCCTTATGAATCCTAAATGCCTCAAAGAAATCACCTCTCATTCTTTTAAATTCCAGTGAGTAGAGTCCCAACCTCTTTAGCCTTGGCTCATAAGACCATCCCTCCATACCAATGATCATTTTCGCAAAATGTCTCTGAACTGCCTGCAATGAAAAGACATTTTTCTTAAATAAGGGGATCAAAACTGCTTGCAGAATTCCTTATGTAGTCTCACCTGCGACTTTTACAACTGCAGTAAGACTTCTCCACTCTTCTACTCCAACTCCCTTGAAATAAGGGCCAACATTCCATTCACCTTCCTGATTACCAGCTGCACCAGCGTGTTCGCTTTCTGTGTACAAATCATCCAAAGTCCCTTTGTGTAGCAGCTTTCTGCAGTTTTCATCCATTTAAATAATACCGTGTTCTTTTGTTCTCCCTTCCAAAGTGAGCAACCTCACCTTTTCGCACATTATACTCCATTTACCAACTGTTTGCCCGCTTATTAACCTAAGATTATCTCCCTGTAAAATATTTGCATCTCTCTTGTCAGCTTCCTTTCCATTTATATACGTGTGGTCTACAAATTTAGCTACAGTACATTTGCTTCCCTCTTCAAAATCATTAGGATATATTGCAAACTGTTGCAGTCCCAGCACTGATCCCTATGCAGCCCATTGGTTACCAACAGGTTGCCAACCTGAAAAAGAGCCCCTTATCCCACTAGCTGTGTCCTGCCCATTAGCTATTTCTCAATCCCTGCCAATATAGTTCCATGGGCTAGAGATAATGGGAACTGCAGATGCTGGGGAATCCGAGATAACAAAGTGTGGAGCTGGATGAACACAACAGGCCAAGCAGCATCTTAGGAGCACAGAAGCTGACGTTTTGGACTAGTCATTTCTGATGAAGGGCCTAGGCCCGAAACGTCAGCTTTTCTGCTCCGAAGATGCTGCTCAGCCTGCTGTGTTCATCCAGCTCCACACTTTGTTAACTTCATGGGCTCTTATCTTAAGACTTAACCTTTTCTGAGCTACCTTTTCAATTTCCTTCTGGAAGTTCAAATATGATGCATCTGCTGATTTCCCCTGTCTACTCAGCTTGAAGGTTGGTGGACAGGCTTTGGAGAGTCGGAAGTTGTGTTACTCATCACAGTATTCCTAGTGTCTGACCTGCTCTTGTAGCCATTGAGTTTAAGTGGCAAGTCCAGTTGAGTTTCTGGTCAATGCTAACCCCCAGGGTGGAGATAGTGGGGGATTCAGTGATGATAATGCCATGGAATGTCAAGAGACATTGCTGTAGATGGGTCCAAATTTCATCTGGTAAAAGGAGATTGCTTGATACCAAGAGGTACGCAAAGGTGTAGGTATAACCTGAATTTCTGCAGGGACTTTATCAACAGCTCACAAGTTCTCATTATTGAAACCAAATGTGGATCTGAGCCAGTGAATGCAAACAGGGGACTGTAATGGCAATTAAAAAGCTTCCAGTGAGATTGCAGAGATAGTCAGGGTCATTGTCTACTTCTCTGAGCTAGCATATCCAATCAGGGAGCTGGCAGCTTGACAGCCTCGGTAATATCTGGAGAAAGGTGGTCACTACCAAGGCTACAAGGGGGTAGAGGTAATGTTCTATATGTAGGCACCAATAAAAAATTAAGTTTATGAGTGAGAGCGAGGCAGGCAGGCAGGCCCTGATGGTTGGAAAATGAGCCTGCAGTGTCAGCCATGGAGCTGTGACCACTGGGGCGGTCCTTCCAGGCAGTCTAGAATCCCATCACCCTCCACCCAGAGACGCAATGTTGAGAGACTACCCGCAGGCAGAGTGGATGGAGGCAAATGATTCCAATGACAGTAAAATGCGCCTCTGGTGGTAAAATGCCCATTAAGAGGTCAATTAATGAACCTGAATTGGACATCGTCTCCAGAGTTGGCCAACATTGTGCTGTCATTTTACTACACTTGCTGCTCCTAAGCCCATCTCCAAAGAGCTCAAGTGAGGGGCAACATATAGCTGAAGGGGAAGTGGGGTAGGAACAAGGATCGATCACTGGGGGACTTTTCAGATAGCAGTGTCGGCAGGAATAGGGAAGATTTGATTTGATTTTTTATTGCCACAAGTAGCCAGAAAAGTATCATTTTGTGAAAAGTAGTCTTGTGTGCTAACCAGATGAATCATACTTTACATAAGCACATCAAGGTAATCGAACAAAATGCAGAATATAATGTTACAGCTACAGAGAAGGTGCAGAGAAGGATCAACTCTAATATAAGAGAGGTCCATTAAAGTCTGATAAAAGCAGGGAAAAAGCTGTTCTTAAATCTGTTGATAACAAGGTGTGGAGCTGGATGAACTCAACAGACCAGGCAACATCAGAGGAGCAGGAAAGCTAACTTTTTGGATCTGGACCCTTCTTCAGAAAGGTATGTGTTTTCAAACTTCTGTATTTTCTGCCTGATAGAAGACAGTATAACTGACATGGGGTGGGGTGGGGGGAGTTCTAAAATTATGATGGAAGCTTTCCCGAAGCAGCACGAAGTATAGATGGAGCTAATGGTTGGAAGACTGGTTTTCAAGATTGACTGGGTGTGTTCACAACTCTCTGTAATACCTTGTGGCCCTGGGCAGAGCAGTTGTCGTTATGTCACATTGATAAAAAAATGCTAATAGCATTGTGGACATGCCAAATTTCCTTAACCTTCTGAGGTAGTAGAGGACATTGCAGGAAATGCTATGGCTTAGACTAAGTAGCCAGGCATGGTAGTATGCAGAGTGAGCCCCATTCCATTTAATACCCAAAGAGACACAGTAGAGGGAGATAGTGTGGTCCATAGCTGCATACATGTCAAGCGGGGCAAAAAGGGAATATACCCTGTCATCAGTCATGAAGGATGTCATGCAGAGCACTGATTAATTCTATCGTCCAAACAGTAGCAGCCATTGTCATTACCCAAGGTAGGAAATGATGTGCTCATTTCACCCAGCGAGCCAACTGGCCCTAAGTCAGTTTTTGACTTAATGGCACCTGGCGTTTAAATTTAGGTCACTTTCCTGAGAACCAAACACGATACATTTGATAACAGGAGTCACAGCAGCGACAGGTAGCAAAACGATATCAGATTATATTAATCACAAATACCCTTTACTCCAATCAGTGCCAATTTACTTAGTCGTGAAGAATGAGGAAGAAGTGAGTGGGTGATTTGATAATGAGCATTTTATTGATCCCAGGAGCCCAAGTGGTTTAACAGGGACTGTGCATTACAAGATAATTGTTTCTTGGCTCAATAATTAAGATACTAATGAAACATGGACAGATTGTACCAAGATTTGCATTTCTCTTATTGTTTATGAAGCAACAGCTAAGACAAAGCAAAGCCAAGAGTCAGAGTCACACTGCAATGCTTAGAATTCCCAGCAGATATTGGGCCAATTTGTGATTTCCATTACATTTTAATTGTGTAACTTTGCCTCTGCAATATGATCCCGTCACTAATTGTATCTTTAAGGCAGCAAATTAAATGTGACTGGAAAAGTTTCTTCCTTTTCAATGATACTACAGCACCTATATGCATGTGGCTGCAGGTTGCAAACTGACTTCAAAAAGTATTGTGGGATCCCTGATGATAACAATTTTGTGGCATTTGGATGTAACAGTTTATAAAGAGACCACTGAGTAATCAATATGTCAACTAAGTGACCATGCACAACTCTCTCTGCTGGGCAGGAGAAGTCAAACCAAATCCGAGAAATGTGAATGGTGTGTCTTCTCCCTTTCCCTGCCAGAAATAAGTTCATCTAACAGTTCCATGATCTCCAACATGGATAGAGCAAGCAGGCAGATCCTGAATTGACCTCAGGCAAATTGGGGATTAAACCCCACAGTGTTGGTGTTAACCTGATCCAAACTGCTGAGCAATCAACTGAGTCATCCACAACCCCAAGTAGTCCACGTTGCTGTGGCAACATACACTGTTTCACACTTTTCGCATTCCAAAGCTATGAATAGCAATGGTAGGGGCTCCAATTTCTTTCCAATACATGACAGCACAGGAATCTCTCCTACTCTGACAACATACCATTGGTGCATTTGGGGAAAAAAAATGGCAGGTGGACAGTCAATGTCATTGATCACAATATGAAGGTACCATCCTTCGCCATCAAGTTCTGAAGTGGGACCTGAGCATGGAACTTTGGGTTAGAGGAACGCCTGCAACCCACAGCAACACAAAACCTGCTAATGATGTGCCAACCTGGCAGATGCCAACAGATGCCAAGTATAAGTCCCACTCGATCAAGAATATCTAAGATGTTTTGGTTTTCATATTCAGGGCAAATTCTGATTCCTGGGATTGGCCTTTTGTTAGACAATTGGAAACTCAATGTCAATGAATAATCATTCCTCTTCCAGAAGGCCTGTCTCAGCGTCATTTTCTTATGTTCCCAATGCAGAGTAGGTTCTGAATAGGTCATTTCACTGACAGGAGCATCACTAGTGAATAACCAGAGGCAGAGTAAATTCATGAGTGACAATTGAGCATATTCCTTTATTTTTTATTGGGATGTGCATCACATGGCAGGGACAGCATTGGTTACTTATGCATAATTGCCATTGCTAGCTAGGTAAATTCAGAGAGCAGCTATGCATCAACCATGTTTCAATGCATTTACTGTCACATATAAGACAGGTAGGGAAGGCAGATTGCCTTCCAAAAGAGGATTAGTGAACCACATTGTTTTTTTCAGCAAGTACTGGTAGCTTCCTGGTCACAGTCACCATATTGCAGATGAATAAATTGACATTGAGACCCACAAGTAGGAATGATGGGATGTGAATCAGATTCTCAGGACAATAGCCTTCTGGATAAGTGATCTAGTGATATTACCACAGCAGCATCGTTACCTTTGATCATCACAGAAGTAGTGATTATAGATTCCCTGCAGTCAAAAAGCAGGGCGTTTGACCCATCGAACTCAAACTAGCTACTTGAAGAGCATCACATCCAGACCTACACTATCCCTGTTACCCTGTATTTCCCAAGGCTAATCCATCTACCCTAAACATCCCTGGACACTATATGCAATTTAGCACAGCCAATCCACGTAGCCTGCATATTTTTAGACTGTAGGAAGAAACCAGAGCACCCAGAGGAAACCCAAATAGACACAGGGAGAACATGCAAACTCCACACAGACAGTCACCCAAGGGTGTAATCAAACCTGAGCCACTGATGCTATGATGCAGCAGAGTTAACCACTGAACCACGATGCGGCCCATAGAAGTTTGCCATGGTCTTAAAACTATGGTATGGCTGCTCCAGTTAAACCTCTCATTAATAATTATTTTTAAAGTTGTTGGTGCTTGCTAGACTCCTATTTGAACAGGAATGCGTTGTGAAAATTTCATCAGGGAAGCCTTGAAACGGTTAGCATGGGAAACAGAGCAATGCCACACTGGCAAAATAATAAGTATTGTTATGGGTTGCACTGAGGCAGATTGGGTCTGGTGACCGTTTCATTTATAACTTCAGTAAAAAAAAGACTTACTATGAGAAATGCAGGTGACCAGCATCTATGGATGATTTATATAGTCAGCACTGATTTCAAATTCATAATCTGCCAAAGAAATTGCTATAGGCTCCTGGACTTAAACAGAGTGTTTCAATTTTTGAGTATTAAGGGTTTATGAAGTTTATTAATGATGAGCTCATGCAGCTCTGAAGCTGTTGATTCAAATTGGACAGTCAGTCTTTTAGTCAAGGGCAGACTGCAAATTCGATTTGGTGAGTTTAATGAAATGCACGATTTTCAGCCATCACCACAGCAATAATAGAAGTTAATAGTGAACAAGGGATTTCCATTACAGGTCTTTCTTTTTCCTTTCAGAGTCTAAATCTAATGCCCCCTTAGAAAGCCATTCATGAATCATTGTCCACAGTTCTTTCAGTCAGTGCATTCCTGGTCATCATGGCCGGCTATGTAAAAGACATTGTTCTTCTTTATAAAAACCAAGAGAAGTGTGGAGGCTTTAAAATGGAAATTGCTGGAAAAGCTCAACAGGTTTGGCAGTATGTGTGGGGAGGAATCAGAGTTAACATTTTTGCAGCTTTCCTCTGAGGATGGGTCACTCAACCTGAAAACGTTAACCCCAGTTTCTCCCTACAGATGTTGCCAGACCTGCTGAGTATTTCCAGCAATTTCTGTTTTTGATTCTCCTCCTTTAGTTCTTTTGTCAACTATCATCAGTTGTTTAATAAACCAGTATCTAAATGTTAAATTAGGCAGCACAAGACAACAGCATTCAGCATCAGTGACTGCATTAAAACAGCTTGCATGTCCTGGTAAAGCTAGAGCCCCTGTTAGTTATTGGATAGTCAGTTAAAATAGCATTGATTTTGTAAGAAATCTTTTGCATGCAAGACTTTCATGTAACATGTGGCCAAACAATGATTTATTTTCTCTCTGATTGTTTTGACAATTAGCTTGCTGCAGCTGCAACCTCCAATTTGGAAAACATTCGACAATTTTTCAAGCCAATCTTCCTTTTCACATATGGCATTAATACACCCAGAAGTTAACAAACTGCTGTGCAGTCATTGAAACATTTGCCATCAAATATTGCCACTCTATTCTACTCCCCAGCTTCAGGATATCGAGTCTGTGAAATTATTTTACACAAAGCAAGAGGTTTGAAAACTATTGAAAAATTTCTAGAAATAAACCCTTTAAATATGTCTTCTATATGATGTCCAAAACAGTGGAAGCTTTGAAAATCCATTTATTTGTTTAACATTAGTCTTGACAGACTATCTCAAAAAGACGGACAGGTATGAAAGTACTTTTAGGACCATTGGAAATATTTGAACAGGAGTAGGCCATTCAGTCCCTCAAACCTGCTCCACCATTCACGAAGGTCATGTTTAATCTGTGACCTAACTCCATACGCCTGCTTTTGGTCCATATCTTCACTTAATAAAAAAATTGTCTATCTCAGATTTAAACTTAGTAATTGAATTAGCATCAACCATCATTTCAGGAGAAGAGCTCCAAATCTCCACTACTCTTTGTATGTAGAAGTACTTTCTAACAAGTCTCCTGAATGGCCTGTCCTAATTCTTAGACTATATCCCCCATCTTTGAATCTTCAACCAATGGAAGTATTTTATCTTTATTTACCCTGTCTTTCCTCATTAATATTCCAAAGACATTGATGAGATCACCCCTTAACTAATAAATTCTAGACAGTGAAGACCTAATTTTTGTATTATCTCCTCATACCTTAACCTCTGCAGTCCAGGTATCATCCTTGTCAAACCTGCACCGAACTCCCTCCAGGCCCAAAACATCCCTCCTAAGTTGTGGTGCGCAGATCTGCTTCAATACTCTAGGTGGGCCTAACTAGAGTTCTATATAACTGCTGCATATTATCTGAATTCTCCAGCTCTTTTTATATGAAGGCCAGCATTCCATTAGCCCTCTTCATTGTTTTATGCACTTGATTGTGGCATTTTAAAGAGATATGTACCTGAAACCCCAAATCTCGTGAGGCAGCAATTTGATTAGCATGGTGGCTCAGTAGTTAGCACTGCTACCTCATTGCACCAGGATCCTGGATTTGATTCCAGCCTTGGACAACTGTCTGTGTGGAGTTGACGCATTCTTGCCATGTCTGTGTGGGTTTCTGTCAGGTGCTCCAGTTTCCTCCTACAGCCCCAAGATGGGTAGACTTGGCTGCATTAAATTGCCCATATTGTCCAGGGATGTGCCGGCTATGTGGATTAGTCATGGGGAATGCAAGGGTACAGGGATGGGGTGAGTCTGGGTGGAATGCTCTGTTTGGGGCAGTATGATCTTGATAGGCCAAATGGCCTGTTTCCACACTAGGAATTGCTTGAACTGTATACCTTCTAAAAAATACCCTGATCTTTCCTTTCTCAGTCTAAAATGGATAATCTAACACTCGCTTATTTTAAAACCTATTTGTCACAGCTTTACCCATTCATCTAAGCTATCAATGTCCTGTTGTAATTTTACGCTGTCATCAACACTGTTTGCAACACTGCCCAATTTTTGGAAGTTAGTGTCATAGGAAGTTGAGCTGCCAATTTGTGTAGACCCCAATGTCCCACAATCAGTAATGTGATAATTGCCGCTTGTTTCAGCCATATTGGTTGTGAGAGTAAAAATTGGTCAAGGTATGGGAGAGAACATCTCTGCTCTTCTTCCAACAGAGCAATGAGAACTGTCACATGTATACACCAAAGTATACATTTCAGGTGAAAGGTAGTATTTCCCAAAGAACAGTATTCTCTTAGTACTGCACTGAAATATTAACATAGATTTCACCCTCAAACATGTGGCGTGGGGTTTCTACCCAATAAATCTCTGACTCAGAGTCAAGTGTACAAGCAACTGAACCATGGGAGGCGTCTGAACTGTTATAGAAAGGTTGCAACTCATTTAAATGTGTGGTTGATGCCTTATACTTTGCTCACAGCCGATGAGAATATGACAATGGTAAAATTACAGCATAAGAGCCACAATCTGCTTCCAGATGGACAACATGATGAAAGTGAAATTGCTGACTGAGTGATCGATGGACTGTAATGGTTTAGTGTAACAGCTGTCGATGGATCAGAAATTGAATTCCACAGTCAAACACCCTTTTATTCCTGGCTGAGATGACCATGCTTGGGACATGGAAGTAATGCTAAAAGCTGAAAGAATTGCAGATGCTGTAAATCAGGGAAAAGCTCAGCAGGTCTGGCAGCATCTGTGAAGAAAATAATCAGAGTTAACACCTCAGGTCTGGTGACCCTTCCTCAGAACTGATGGTGACTGGGAAAACGTCAGTTTAAATGCAGAAAACGGGGAAGGGGATGGGGTAGGGAGTAAATGATAGAATAGACCCCAAAGAAAGAGAAGGGCAGTTGGATAGACAAAGCAGTTGACAGCAATGTTGTTAGCCATACAGAGGGAAACAGCACTCCTGACAGAAGCAACCAACCTTCCATTGGTATATTGACATAACGGAATATGAAAGAGTATTTTTTCACAGTGACCAGCCAAACTTTTTTTAAAATTTCATTCATGGGCATCATTGGTAAGGCCAGCATTTATTTACATCTCTACTTCCCCTGGAGACAGTGATGGTGAGCTTCCTTCTTGAATTGCTGTAGTCTTAAGGTGTAGGGACACTCACAGCGCTGTAAGGGAAGGATTTCCAGGATTTTGACAGTGAAGATGGTAAGTGGCTTGGAGAGAACTTTCAGATGATGATGGTCCCATGTATCTGACTCCCTTGTACTTCTGGGTGGTACAGCTGATGTTACACATGTTTGTTGTAGAAATATGTAGTGTTCAGTGAAATTGTGCTGCTTTCCTCACTTTTGATAGAATCCTACAGAATAGAAGCAGGCCATTCAGCCCATCAAGTCTGCACTGATCCTCCTGCATTTCCCAAGGCTAACCCACCTAACCGCACATACCTAGACGCTATGGGAAATTTAGCATGGAAATTCCACATAACCTGCACATCTTTGGACTGTGTGAAGAAACCGGCGCACTTGGAAGAAACCCACACGGTCTTGGTGAAAATTGCAGTCTCCACACAGTCGCTCAAGGTTGGGGTCAAACCTTGTTCCCTGGGTGCTGTGAGGCAGCAGTGTTAACCACTGTGCCACCCTTGAGTTCTCAATAGACTGATCTGACCCACTTTCCCAACCTGATCTTAGGTCTATTTCTGGTCAGACAGCAACCTCGCTGGCCAAAAATGTTCAAGCCTATCAAGACATTTGTGTAACCAAAGGCATCAAGATGTTTACAGGAAAATACAATCTCTATTCCTTGAATCTGGATCTGAGGCCTGTGTGCCTTCTGTGCATTTCATTTAAACTGTCACCTTAGTCTAAATGCAACATGCAAGATTCTGAGGGGATCTTGACTTGGTAGATATTGAGATTTTTTTTTCACTAGTGGGGGAATTCCGAAATAGGGGACATTGTTTAAGGATATTGGAAATGCTCATTTAAAACTGAGATGCAATGGGTTTGCTTCCCTCAGAGGGTGGTGATTGTTTGGAATTCTTACCCCACAGTGTTATGGAAGCCAGATCAATTAAAGTATTTAAAGAGAAGGTGGACAGACTTTAGAAATATTGGGGAGTTGTGGCTGTGCTGAGCTTGCATGGAAGAAGAGTTAAGGCCTGGGCAGGTCAGTCATGATCTTTCTGAATGGCAGGAGGGGTTTGAGAGGATATGCGGCCTACTGCTGCTCTTACTTCTTACGTTCTTAAGTTCAACCCATGTGCCGTGTGAAGTCAGACTTGTATTAAGCATTGTAGATTTAAAGACTTTGAGTATAGCATTCACTGCAGAAAAAGCAGCCTTTTCAGAATGGTCCATGCTCTGGTATCAATCACACTTAGTTAAACACTTTTATGAATCTTTCAGAGTAGAATTCACCCCAGCTCTCAGAAGGAAATGGTAGATGGTTATGGTACCAAGGGGCGGCGAACGTGTAGCAACAGCCTTTCGCAAATTATATCTTCAATCACCTCAACAAATTACATCTTCGCTCACATCAGCTGATGTTGAATTTTACCTATTTAGGTGTGGTTTCACTAATAGGGTCCACTGGCCCATTATCCTGACAATTCAACCAGTTCCCCTTGTGACATAGCATTCATTTGCCTGCTATAATGTAGCATACGTGCAGGGCTATTTCAGTAGTTCAGCTTCAATATCAGCTTAAAATTGGATTTAAATGAAATCCTGATGTCTTATCCAATGAGCTGAGGAAAGCAGGATAATTATGAGCAAGGAGTGTTAAGTCTTTACAACTACAGCTTGGTCTGACATTTGCACCAAATTTTGTCATTCATCTTATGCAACTGGTTCCATTTCTTTGAACCTGGCCGAAATGAATATCAACGTAGCAACATTCACAAGGCCTGAGCTACACAAGCATCACAAACAGCAAACCTTTGCACAAGTGAGAATATCTTGAACAGCGACCCATTTTTCTGGAGCATGATTCCTGGCTTCATTTAAGTTTACACATGTAAATTATTTGCTCAGTTAATTAGCACCAAGCAGTTCACCTAGAATAATGTGGTTTTTTGTTCACACGTGCGGGTTTTGTTAACAGAAAAATTACACTTCACATACAAGGATAAATATTTCAAATTGAAATAACACGCAGGCACAAACATGAAGGATTTGTTAGGAGAGTTGGGAATCAAAAATATAAGCAAAAGTGCTATAAATACCCTGCAGGTCAGGTGGCATCTACAGAGAGAAAAAAAAACAAAACCAGCACTTAGATCTCTGTGTTAAAGGGTCACTGATGCCTGCTTCTATTCTATGCAAATGCTATCAGATATGTAAGAATTTCAAACACTTCCTATTCATCTTCGAGGAAAAACCTACATTTTCTAGTCTTCCAAAAAAGCATGTGGGTCTTTCATGCCCCTTCAGAAATAAACTCAACAATTTCCTGGGACCTGGTTTAGCACAACAGCTAACATGAATTTTTTTTAAGAATATACTGTATGTGGAAAGCATAAACAACTTGCTAAGTAAAAGGTTAATGATCAAACAATTAATTGGTAATTTAAAGAGGAGTAATTAATAAAGTTAACCAGTAAAATGTTCCAAGGAGCATTAGTATTGTTCAAGATGATCACTCCTTGCACCTCATGGTCTTTACCACCTCACCCAGTCTATAGTATTGGGTCAGGGTAGTTTGAGGAAGTTCATAGCAACCAGGCCTCCTTGGTCTTTGATTGTGTTGGGCCTATCCTGTGATTAATAGGAAAGGATATACTTCCTTACAGCATCTGCAGAAGAGGTGCTGTTCTGACATAACAAGAAGATTTATTGTATGGTGTCAATAAGTATGACTTTATTTGGTCAGGAAGAATTACTCAGGCCTTAAGGAGCTGGTACAAATTCATCTACTCCCTCCAAAAGCTAGTGGAGAGCCCATTGCCTCCAACCACAGACTGTGTAAGGCATCAGTAGAATGGGTGGAACCAATGAACTGAGCAAAAGTCATTCATTACCTTATACAACACAACACAGCTAACTAGTAAGGTGTTTTTTTATTTACCTTACTGCGTTTGCCTAAAGCGGGAGAGACTAAGGAAGCTCAAAGTCCTGAATACCAAAATCCTGGAGTTCCCTCCCTAAAGGCATTATGGGTCAACCCACAGCGGAGGACTGCAGCAATTCATGAAGGCCGCTCTCCACCACCTTCTCAAGGGCAAGTAGGGACAGGCAAGAAATGCTGCCAGCCAGCGACGCCCACACCCCACAAATGATTTTTTTTAAAAAATCAGGGGATTAAAACCACAAAGTGAGATGACCAGTTACATTTAGAGTTAGAATTAGAACTAGCTTTATTGTCTCGTGTACTGACATGAGTGCAGTGGAAAGTTTACAAGTCGCCACTTATGATACTATCTTAGGTATAAATGCATCTAGGTACAGATTACTAAGTACAAATTCAAAGGAAAAATCTAGAAAAGAAGAGAAATTTTAAAAACCCAGCATCACAGACCTTTGCATTATCTTAGGTAAAAAAGTAGAAAATCGTAGGAATAAATTAGAAAAGTTAAGAAATAAAGGTTCAGAATGACAGTCCTGGCCTGGCCTCACCTTCAGTCCATGCCAGGCTTCACTTCAAGGCTCTTGAAACCGGGAGTGCCCAAGGTCCGCTTTGGATTCAGTCAAGGTTGGAAATCTGAACTGCGGCTGGGAGTCCACGCTAAGGCCAGGAGTTCACAATGGGGCTTGGGTACGGCACTGATGCTGAGAGTCCAAGCTGGCTTCATCTCGAGGCTCTCGAGGCTGGGAGGTAAGAGGAAAGAGGGAAAGAAAAATACAAGAAAAGAATAAAAAGAAAAGAATAGGAGCATATGAATTCTGGCTGATGAATCCTACCCTGCTGCCATCTTGAATGAATTGGAAACAATGCTGATCTTGTATTGCTTCTGGTCGTGAACATTCTGAGCTGGCCTTAGTGAAATTCATATTAGTGTGGGGATTGGGATACAGTTTTCCTTCAGGCTGTGTTTTCCTCCTCTTTGTAACCATCTATGTGCCTCTCTTGCCAAGAATTAATGTTAACTTTCTCTCTTTCTTTCACTTTTTCTTCTTCTCTCTTACTGACACACTTTTACTCTCATACACTCACAGCCTGTTTAAGAGATCAGAGAACATAGAACATAGAACATAGCACCACAGTACAGGGCCTTCGGCCCTCGATGTTGTGCCGACCCGTCATACCGATCTCAAGCCCATATAACCTACACTATTCCATGTACGTCCATATGCTTATCCAATGACGACTTAAATGTACCTAAAGTTGGCGAATCTACTACCGTTGCAGGCAAAGCGTTCCATTCCCTTACTACTCTCTGAGTAAAGAAACTACCTCTGACATCTGTCCTATGTCTTTCACCCCTCAATTTAAAGCTATGCCCCCTCGTGCTCGCCGTCACCATCCTAGGAAAAAGACTCTCCCTCTCCACCCTATCTAACCCTCTGATTATTTTATATGTTTCTATTAAGTCATCTCTCAACCTTCTTCTCTCTAATGAAAACAGCCTCAAGTCCCTCAGCCTTTCCTCGTAAGATCTTCCCTCCATACCAGGCAACATCCTAGTAAATCTCCTCGGCACCCTTTCCAAAGCTTCCACATCCTTCTTATAATGCGGTGACCAGAACTGTACACAATACTCCAAGGTGCAGCTGCACCAGAGTTTTGTACAGCTTCACCATAACCTCTTGGTTCCGGAGCTCGAGCCCTCTATTAATAAAAGCTAAAACACTTTATGTCTTCTTAACAACCCTGTCAACCTGGGTGGCAACTTTCAAGGATCTGTGTACATGGATACCGAGATTTCTCTGCTCATCTACACTACCAAGAATCCTACCATTAGCCCAGTACTTTGCCTTCCGGTTACTCCTACCAATGTGCATCACCTCACACTTGTCTGCATTAAACTTCATTTGCCGCCTCTCAGCCCAGCTCTGCAGCTTATCTTTGTCTCTCTGTAACCTACAACATCCTTTGTCACTATCCACAACTCCACCAACCTTAGTGTCATCTGCAAATTTACTAACCCATCCTTCTACGCCCTCATCCAGGTCATTTATAAAAATGACAAACAGCAGTGGACCCAACACCGACCCTTGCGGTAAACCACTAGTAACTGGTCTCCAGGATGAACATTTCCCATCAACCACCACATTCTGTCTTCTTTCAGCAAGCCAATTTTCAATCCAAACTGCTATATCTCCCACAATCCCATTCCTCCACATTTTGTACAATAGCCTATTGTGGGGAACCTTATCGAACACCTTGCTGAAATCCATATACACCACATCAACCGGTTGACTCTCATCTACCTGTTTGGTCACCTTCTCAAAGAACTCAATAAGGTTTGTGAGGCACGACCAAGCCTTCACAAAACCGTGCTGACTATCCCTAATCAAATTATTTTTTTCTAGATGATGATAAATCCTATCTCCTATAACCTTTTCCAACACTTTACCAACAACTGAAGTAAGGCTCACCGGCCTATAATTACCAGGGTTGTCTCTACTCCCCTTCTTGAACGGGGGAACCATATTTGCTCTCCTCCAATCTTCTGGCACTACTCCTGTAGACAATGACGATTTAAAGATCAATGTCAAAGGCTCAGCAATCTCCTCCCTGGCTTCCCAGAGGATCCGAGGATAAATCCCATCCGGCCCAGGGGACTTATCTATCTTCACCCTCTGTAGGATTTCTAATACCTCTCCCTTGTGAACCTCAATCCCACCTAGTCTAGTAGCCTGTATCTCAGTATTCTCCTCGACAACATTGTCATTTTCTAGAGTGAATACTGTTGAAAAATATTCATTTAGCGCTTCCCCTATCTCCCCTGACTCCACACACAACTTACCACTACTATCCTTGATTGGCCCTGATCTTACGCTCGTCATTCTTTTATTCCTTAAATACCTATAGAAAGCCTTAGGGTTTACCTTAGGGTAACGCAACCACACAAATATATTACCTCACTTACTCAGCAGTCCCGTGTCTGCTCCTGCTCAGCGTACCCTCCGCCTATTCACGAGGTAAGTTTTTAAAGCAGTGACTCACCTTCCCGGCAGCTACCTGGTCGATGCTCCCGCTCTTCCTGCTGCTGAAAGAGGACATCATAATAGAATCCCTGCAGCATGGAAGCAGGCCACTCAGCCCATCGAGTCCACACCATTCCCTCCAAACAGCATCCCACCCACTAACCTATCCCTGCATTTCCCATCCTCAACTCTACAGGCAAGGTGCCAATCTGCCTAACGTGCATATCTTTGGACTGTGGAAGGAGATCAGAGTACCCAGAGGAAACCCACGCAGACACGGGGAGAATGTGCAAACTCCACACAGACAGTCACCCCAGGCTCGAGTCAGACCCAGGCCCATGGTGCTGTGTGGCAGCAGTGCTAACCAGTGAGCCACTGTGCTGCCCCGTTTTTATATTCTTGATTAGGGTACACTCTGATTCTATGTTTTTGCCATTTTTACTCTATTTTCCAGTGTTTATTTTTGCCAGTTTATAAAACACGCCTCCAGATTTGCTACTAACGTTTTTAACTGTGTAAGCTAATACTAATAACTTTTAAGCTAACTATCCCTATTGTCCTTTATAAGCAATAGGTGGATCTGTCCTGTTGCATTTAGGTAACTATTCATCTTCCCATATGTTCAATGCACCAGGAAAATCCTTCCCTGTTCACAATTATTACATTTTTACATATCTCCTGGTGATAATTAAGGAAATTTAAACTGGCATTAGATCTTAGATCTCAACAGAGTTACATTAAGCATAATCCAAGTCTGAATTTGAAGTTGGTTGAAAATCAAGATCGACACAGAGTCAATTGAAAAAATGATCACTCGTTACTTTTAGGGCACCTTAGCTGTTGGAAGGGTAGAGAAAGCTGATGAGTGACTGAATTGAGGTTTATGAAATTGCAATTGGATTCTGTGTGGAAGACACACAGAAGATGCTTCTACCACAGAGAGTGTGAAATCAGATATCATCAACAATAAAATCCCACACTCGTACAGTCATAGGATTTAATATTGAAATAAAAAGGAGCAGTAAAGGAAACACAGTCTAAACTGTGCAACCATTCACTATGAATGGTCTAAATATCTTGCCACAGTCCGTTGGTATAGGAATCAGTGATACCTTACATCACCAGCAGCAATACTGTCATAACTAATAATCCTCTTGTGTGAATCTTAATGCTTGCTGTGGGATCAGAATAAACTGTGCGCACTTTTGAGTGGGAATCAATAGTCAGTACTAACTGTGTGCCTTATTTGGAGCTTTCCTGAAGGCCTGCAAATAAACAACACAAGTGACTCGCCAGAAGGCCACCGTGGAAATCAATTAGGCAACAGCAGAGTGGAACTAGATGGCAGGCAATCAGTGGAGTCTTACTCCAGAGAAACAGTCAATAACAAGTAGGAAAAGGCCATTTAGGTCTATGGTGTTGTATCCAGTTGGTTCACGTCTAATTTGTATTTTTTCCTCCACTTCCACACCTTGCTTCGGTAAGCTTTATACCTTCCTAACAAAAGGTTTGGAAATTTGCAATTGACCCTCATCCATAAGAGCTTCTTTTTTGGAGTGGTGAGAAGGAATGCTAGACTTCCACGGCAAAGTGCTTCCTTCCATTTTTGTTCAATTGACAACTTTTCCCTAATCCACCTTGTTCAGAGCTGTTATTAACCAGCTCCAGAGCAGGTGGGACTTGAACCCAGGTCTTACAGTTGAGGGGGGGGAGGACCACTACCACTGCACCACTCCTTGTCTCAGTCTGAGTGACCTCATTCCAATTGTAAGTTTAATGTCTTCAGGTTCTGGGATCTCCACCCTGACGTAACGATGTCACTTTATCTGCCCAACTAAATCTCTTAATCATCTTGAGCAGCTCAATTAGATCACTCTTTAACCCTCTACCCTCAAGAAAATACAAGTGATGCAAGAAAACACTGTTTTTAGACTTCTGAATGGACCTCCCAAATGTTTAATTTAATGTTGGCCTCACTTGTTGTGCACCTTCTCTACAGTCGTAACTTTATATTCCTCACTCTGTTCTGTTACCCTAACACACTTCGTATGGTATAATCTGCCTGTATTGCGTGCAGAACAAAACTTTTCGCTGTACCAAGGTGCATGTGACAATAATGAAACAAATCAAATCTACTGGTCTTTTCCTGCCCTTCCGCAGGTAATTGTGAGAATGAAGCGGGCACTGCTAGACTGCAGGAAAATAGCAGGCATTATCAGCAAAACTGAAACCTTGGTGTAGATTGGAAACTGTATTGATTGCATTCAAAGCAAGAAGGATCAAAAAATAACAATTCTAAACTTGCAGGGAATACTATATAACCATTCAACATATTAAAACTGCTCTTTGTGATTTTGATGCTTATAAGAAACACAAGGCATTTATTGCTGCAAATTTAATAGAACATCAAATCTCAATTCACAAGTTCAAAGGAACTAATTTCAACTTAGTGCAATTGTGACGTGGGTGATAGCTAATCATTAGCCCAATTTACTTACTCACCTCAAGTTTTATTTGCAATCACGTTACTGCCTAAAGGGCTGCCAGAGACTACAATCCATTCCATACTCGTGTTTGAAGTCCAGTTGTCTTAAAGTGAATCTTAAGCAATTAACTATACTGACTCAATTTAACTGTTTTTATATGTAAATGTGTATTACACACACACACACACACACACACACACACACACACACACACACACACACACACACAAATATATATGTAGTATTGCAATAGTATATTTCTTAAATACAAATATTTAGAAAATATATATATATGGACGTAGTTTCCATATGTGCATGTACATATATATGCATATGGAAACTATGTCCATGGATTGCAGTACGAATGCTGAATTCAATGCATGTGTGTATCAGAATTCTGATCAGATCAGAGGTTGGTCTGGAGCTCAGCTTGGATGCCACCATAATCAATGTCTTCTTAAAAATCCCTGATGTATGCATAGTTTCTTGACTTTGTACACGTTTAATGTCAATTTTGTTGTTGACCCTGGGATATTGCCATGGTGGTTATTGGAATTTGAATTCAATAAAAATCTGGAATTAATGATGACCATAAAAACATTGTCAATTGTGGGGGGAACCACTCCTAATGCCTTTAGCGGAGGAAACTGCCGCGAAACGCCGGCCTACAGCTATGAGGTTGACTTTTAACTGCCCTCTGGGTAATTAGGAACGGACAGTAAATGCTGACCTAGCCCACATCCTGTGAATGAATTAAAAAAATACAACTGTCATACAGTGTTTTTCTGAAATAATCTATCAAGGAAGAATACACTGACAGAGAATTATGCCAAAGTTCTTGTTAAAATCTTTCTTGAGCAACCACTTGGCCAAGGAGCAGGCAACAGTTGACATTGGCATAACTTGCTGACTACTGGCACCACATTCAAAGTTTGTCTGCACATTAGGTGCTGCAGGCCATGAATGAGACCTTACACTGTGCTTCTTGCCCATTAATACTGAGGGCATGGCCTAGCAGAAAGGAAACCTTGCTCCCCGCTTTTTGGACAGGGACATGGGGGTGCTGGTGGATGGAATAGTGAAGAGGAGGGCATTCCTTATTCCTGTGGACAAAACTAGCCTGAAGCAAAATTTCAGCATGGCTCGGTGCTATACCCCAGTGAAAACGATCATCAAGCAACATGGCTGTAAGGGCGGCAGGGTGGCTCAGTGGCTAGCACCGCTGCCTCCCAGCACTAGGCACCCAGGTTCAATTCCACCCTTGGGCAACCATCCATGTGGAGTTTGTGTGCTCTCCCTATGTCAGTGTGGGTTTCCTCCCACAGTCCAGGGATGTGCAGGCTAAGTGGATTGGCCATACTAAAATGTCCATCATGTTTAGAGATGGGTGGGTTACAAGGGGATGGGCCCAGGCGGGATGCTCCAAGGGTCAGTGTGTACTGGTTGGCATGAAGGGCCTGTTTCCACACTGAAAGGATTCTACACAAAGTTCACTGATCTTCTGCATTCCACAAGGTTAAGTGCTGCCATCATTTTTTACTGCTGCCTCAGAGCCACCACTCACTCTAACTCTTCAAATGTATATACCCCTCACTAAAGCTTGTGGACCACACCTCCCAATATTACAGGCATTTGCACTAAATGACCCTCACATACTTCAACTTCCAAAGCAGCTAACCCTGACCCCTGTGCTTCCTACTTAATCAATGTAGGCACCTCTGCTGTTTTTTTGTGCATTTCCACTAACTGCACTTCCATCATTTTTCAATGACTTCCCTTGTCCCATTGCAGTAAAAATGGCTCATACCTCTCTCCAGACTGATATGTCCACAGGCAACCCTGACTCACCTACTTGTAATCCCTGGACTGGTTATACTGACTTTTAGTCACTGACTGTGGCCCTATCCCCAGACTGTACAGAGATGGATCATAGCACCCCGACAGTGTGGAAGCAGGCAATTCAGCCAATTGAACCCACAAAGCCCATCGTATTGCATTCCACCCAGACCCAGCCCATCCCTGCATATCCCATGGCAAATTCCTGGACACTATGGGCAATTTAGCATGGCCAAATTACCCAATCTGCACATCCTCGGACTTCAGGAGGAAACTGGAGCACCCTGAGGAAACCGATGCAGACACAGGGAGAATGTGCAAACTCTAACAGACAGTGACCTGAGAGTGGAATGAAACTGGCACGGTGAGACAGCAGTACTAACCACCGTGCCACTGTGCCACCTATCCCTCAGCTCGAGTTGAAATAAGTCCCTGACTGACCATGGCCAAACCCCAGACTAAAATCGGGCAGACCTCTTTACTAACTATGGCAATGCCCACCACCATTCTGCTTCCACCTGAGCATAGACCCGCTTCACCCCACTATGCACTGATCCATTTGCTTGAAGCACATGCAGCATGTTTACTGTGTAAATGTGATGTGAGGTTGACACAGTACAGTCCTCGCAGTGTCATGTGACTGTTCTGTAATTGCTAACAAAGCAAAACATGGTGCATGTATGTCCTTCCATGCAGTGCAACCTGGCAGAACCACACAAGTTATAGCTGCTTCTGAGCTTCAAAGTAAAGTGACAAAGCACTGAAGTTGTGTCAGGCCTTGGCTTGAGAGTAGGCATGATGAAATGGTGAGCCTGGTGGCTTCCTGCTACCAACTTGCTTGGGTGAGGAGTTGAGGGAGATAGTGGCCATGCAGTGTTCTGAGGAAACAGTTGCATGATACAGGGAATGGCAATCGGGTATCTGATTACAACTTTAACCTCACTGCGAAGCCTCTTATAGGGATGCCTAACCTAAAGAAACTACCCTCCTTTCTCCGAACAAACCTCAGGGGATCTCTCTCCCACTGCAACTCTAACTTGTCTGTCTCCACTCCAACAATCTTCTCCTGTATCCAGCTTCGATCTGCCCCCCGCCTATTTATTTCAGAGCCCTCTCCCCCTCCCCCTTTTCTGATGAAGTGTCTAGGCCCGAAACGTCATCTTTTATGCTCCTAAGATGCTGCTTGTTTGCTGTTTTCATCCAGCTCTACACTTTGTTATCTCGGATTCTCCAGCATCTGCAGTTCCCATGATCTCTGAGGCAATCAGGTATCTGCTCTGACTTACAGGTCAGGAATATCAGCCATCTAGTTCCTAGGGACAGGAGAAATGGAAGGTAAGTGTAACTAATGCTGCATCAGTGAAGGAGAAGACAGAGTTATCATTTCGGGTGTGGTGACCCTTCCTCAGAACGCCTCCTGATCAGGTTTCCAGCAATTTTGTTTTTGTTCCTGATTTAGAGCATCCGCAGTTCTTTCAGATTTTATAACTAATGCCAGTTGGGTCTTTAATGAGACGCAAATGCATAGAAATAAGATAGTTACCACTTGATGGTGGGATACCTAAATTTACCATTTAAGGCTTGACGGGAAAATTGGAAGCATTTCCCCATGTTGAGATTCTGATTTTTAAATTTTTTGTATTTTCCCACATTCTTATCATCACTCATGCTACACTAATGAAGAGAGAATTCCACTAATATTGTTGCATTGTATTCCATCCAATTTACTGCATAAACACAAGTTATTGGATTTGACTTCCAATGCGTTACATGGCTCCTATCCTTCTTTCACTCCTTTCTCAGCACAGCTTCTGAGCTTCCACTTTTGGGAGGTAGCATCAGTGGTGATATCACTGAATTAGTAATCCATCAGTCTCAGCCTAATAGTCTGGGAACAAGGGTTCAAAGCTTACCAGGGGAGCTATTAGGATTTAAAATCACTTTGTAAAATAGCTAGCAAAGTTTTTTTTTGTTTATTTATAGGATGTGCATGCCACTACCTGGCCAGCATTTATTGCCCATCCAAAGTTGCCTTGGGAAGGTGAAGCTGAGCTGTCCAGTTGTCTCAGTTGCCTAATTGGTAATGGAGACTCTCAACTGAATCTTACCAGAAATTGGCTAAATGTCATTTCATCAAGCTGCAGTGGAATATTTCTCTTCACCAGGCCTAAGGATTTGCCCTGACCTATCATCCCAAACTCGTCTCATTCATAAGGTATCAAAGCCCTGTGCCTCTTTACTGTCCAATGCCAGCTTGATTTTCCCACTTGCCACATTCATGAGTATTCATCACTGCCAGGGCATTTGGGGATCCCTGGTATTGAACCCCAGCCACGCACCTGATCAAGTGTTGACCACCTTGAGTTGCCCTTCACTGTGCACGAACTGAAACAGCATCCACAAACCTCAGATGACATAAGAGTCACAGCTGAAGCTGCCTTGCATCTATAACTGCATATTCCTACATCTATGGCTGCCTAGCACTAAGCTGCACAACTCAACTGTCCTTAGCCACATCTCATCCTGTGTCACTCTCTTCAGTCATTGCCATATTTCCCTAAGTGTACCATCACCACACATCCTTTCATGTTTCCTTATGGGACTATCATAGAACATAGAACATAGAACATAGAACAGTACAGCACAGAACAGGCCCTTCAGCCCACAATGTTGTGCCGACCATTGATCCTCATGTATGCACCCTCAAATTTCTGTGACCATATACATGTCCAGCAGTCTCTTAAATGACCCCAATGACCTTGCTTCCACAACTGCTGCTGGCAACGCATTCCATGCTCTCACAACTCTCTGCGTAAAGAACCTGCCTCTGACATCCCCTCTATACTTTCCACCAACCAACTTAAAACTATGACCCCTCGTGCTAGCCATTTCTGCCCTGGGAAATAGTCTCTGGCTATCAACTCTATCTATGCATCTCATTATCTTGTATACCTCAATTAGGTCCCCTCTCCTCCTCCTTTTCTCCAATGAAAAGAGACCGAGCTCAGTCAACCTCTCTTCATAAGATAAGCCCTCCAGTCCAGGCAGCATCCTGGTAAACCTCCTCTGAACCCTCTCCAAAGCATCCACATCTTTCCTATAATAGGGCGCCCAGAACTGGACGCAGTATTCCAAGTGCGGTCTAACCAAAGTTTTATAGAGCTGCAACAGGATCTCACGACTCTTAAACTCAATCCCCCTGTTAATGAAAGCCAAAACACCATATGCTTTCTTAACAACCCTGTCCACTTGGGTGGCCATTTTAAGGGATCTATGTATCTGCACACCAAGATCCCTCTGTTCCTCCACACTGCCAAGAACCCTATCCTTAATCCTGTACTCAGCTTTCAAATTCGACCTTCCAAAATGCATCACCTCGCATTTGCCCAGGTTGAACTCCATCTGCCACCTCTCAGCCCATCTCTGCATCCTGTCAATGTCCCGCTGCAGCCTACAACAGCCCTCTACACTGTCAACGACACCTCCGACCTTTGTGTCGTCTGCAAACTTGCTGACCCGTCCTTCAATCCCCTCATCCAAGTCATTAATAAAAATTACAAACAGTAGAGGCCCAAGGACAGAGCCCTGTGGAACCTCACTCACAACTGACTTCCAGGCAGAATATTTTCCTTCTACTACCACTCGCTGTCTTCTGTTGGCCAGGCAATTCTGTATCCAGACAGCTAAGTTCCCCTGTATCCCATTCCTCCTGACCTTCTGAATGAGCCTACCATGGGGAACCTTATCAAATGCCTTACTGAAGTCCATATACACCACATCCACAGCTTGACCCTCACCAACTTTTCTAGTCACATCATATACAGGAAAATCTTCAAATACTACAAAGTATTCTCTTCTGTTCAATGGAAGCAAAAGCCAACAGAAAGAGTACAATCAGAAACTGTACAACAGCAGAAGTTGCTGGAAAAGCTCAGCAGGTCTGGCAGCATCCATGGATAGAGATCAGAGTCAACATTTTGGGTCCAGTGACACTTCCTCAGAATCATTCTTACTAAATGATCAACAAGTAATCTTAACAAACAGTTCCAGGAGAAACCAGGGTCTTCGTGGAGCCAGCATCCACCACTGGTACATACCACTCAAACACTTCTGAAGAGATACAAGTGGTGTTGCACATAATCAGGGAGTAACCCCTCTACAGATCAAGTGTTGGACCAATCACCTCACACTCAGCTGATCAGGAGGCTATCACTTAACTTCATTTGCTGAATGAATAACCAATTTAAAACCCCTATTAAAAACACCTCAACCTTCTACCTTCTAGCAGAACAATCCCCG
Source organism: Stegostoma tigrinum (assembly GCF_030684315.1). NCBI lineage: Eukaryota > Metazoa > Chordata > Chondrichthyes > Orectolobiformes > Stegostomatidae > Stegostoma > Stegostoma tigrinum. The sequence continues at coordinate 96,646,048 of NC_081359.1, forward strand.
ATAATGTTCAGTTTCTCCTGAGAATACAAAATAAGCATCAATAAAATCTACAGTGTTTTATTTACCTTCTGAATTAGCACACATTAATGTGGGGATTATCATATGTTCAGCCATGTAAGCCTCATAGAATATGAGTTCCCTGATTGGGGCTGTTAGCCTGGTCCAATCAGGGGTCCCTTGCTAACGAGTAAAAGGAGGAGAGTCAGACATTCTGACACTCTAAGAACTTGCTCATATGGAGCTGGGCCAATGTCAAGAACTTTGTACATGTAAATAAAGGGGGCCAGGGAGATGGGACTGGCCTCTGTGGAGCTATTTCAGTTGCTGTGAGTTCCTGGAGAAATTTGCGTGCAACAGACATCTATGAGTTAGGGTAAGCATTTCTGGCATCATGCCATTATTTTGGAAGCTTGACTCATTCTACCCTGACTTCGAAGCTTGGACCCAGTATGTCAATCAGTGTGTTACCTTTTCTGGGCTTTAGGCAGATGAAAAGCAATGAGTAATTCTCCTGACAGCTTGTGGACCCCACAGATTTTTTGGTTGTTAGGAGTCTACCTCTCTATGAGGCACCAGATACTAAAACCTTTCCAGAGCTGATGGATTTAGTTAAGGAATATTATGACCCCAAGCCTCCTATAATCCTGTGACACTATAGTTTTTACTCAGCATTTTGAGAACCAGGGGAATCTGTATTGGGATTTTTGATTAGTCTAAGATGACTGGCAGAAGAGTTGGTTTTAATCCTTAATGAGATACTGAGAGACTGGTTGATATATGGGATTAATGATGTGACCATGCAAAAACCCCTACTAGCCAAAGACCAAGTGGACTTTAATGATGCACTACAATGGGCTTTGTCATCAGAAAATGCAGCAAGCGGGGCAGCAAGTTACAGGGCATTCCAATGGAAGTGGATACCCTCTCCAGTCTGACTGAGCTTAGAGAACACCATTTGAGTGAAAGGCAATTGCATAGCCTCAGTCAGGTCATATCCTGGGCTCTAGATCAGCCACAGCAAAACCCCAAAATAAAGCCAAGCATTGGCCAAATGGTTAAAATTTTCTTCAGCATCTAGGCCAGCAAGCCAAGGTGGTTACTGCATATATACCGATTCAAAACAGCAAAGGAGTCTGACCTGAATCTAGATCTGAATTAAATAAGAGAACTCATGGACTAGCATTCGGGAGAGTGTTTACCCTGAAAAGTACACTACATCTGATTTGGAACAGTTAAATTGCTCAGCAACATTCAAATCAGAGCCAAACAAAATAAATGAGATAACAAGGTATAGAGCTAGATGAACACAGCAGGCCAAGCAGCATCATAGGAGCAGGAAAGCTGACGCTTCGGGCCTAGGCCTATGATGATGCATGGCCTGCTGTGTACATCCAGCTCTATACCTTGTTATCTCAGACTCTCCAGCATCTGCAATTGCTACTATCTCTCAAATAAAATAATACTTGGTTTAATTGTCACCTGGTTCTAATGGAAGTTGATCACAACAGGGCTGTTTTGATGATTGCACTCTTTACCAAAATCACTCCAACTCTTATGTTTGTGCAAGACCTTGACAAGGCTGAGAACCTATACCAGGGAATGTTTACAGATTAAGCGTAAAACTTCAGGTCTGTTATGAGAGGCTGCAAGTTCAGTTACTACTGTTTGGGAAAAAGGGCCTAAGCTTAATAGGGCAAAATTGGTTGAGAGAGATTCACCTAGATCGGCTCCACATATTTCAATTAGAAAATGGTTGCCTGAGTGGAGTCTTAATTAAATAACCAGACATTTCTCTGGAAAGTCAAGGGACCATCAAAGAAGACAAGACCACCTTGTATGTTGACCAGGAAACAATTCCACCATTCTGCAAGGCCTGCGCAGTGCTGATTTCCATAAGGGAAAACGTAGAGGCAGTAAATAGAAGGTTGGAAAGCAAAGGAATCATCAACCCAGGTCACTTTGCAGAATGGGCAGCACCGGTTCACACCGATTGTGAAGACCTGCAGTTGGTTTGCCTTGGTGGGGAGTTTAACCAAATGGTAAATCACTTTTCACGGCTGGATAAATACCTAATCCCTCACATAGAGGATTTATATGCAAAGCTGGAAGGGGGCGCTGTCCTTCACATAGCAGGACATGAGCCATGTGTCCTTGCAATTGCAGTTAGAGAATTCTCTCAAGTACGTTACAATTAGTACCCATCAGGCTTTGTTAAAATATATGAGACTGCCACTTGGGGTATTATCAGCCTGCTCAATTTTTCCGCGGACAATTGAGAACATTTTGCACGATCTACACCAAAACTTGTAGCTCAGGTTGTGGGTGAGGTTGTCGAGATGCTCACTGAGCGGGTCAGCTTGGTTGCAAACGTTTCGTTACCCTGCTAGGTAGCATCGTCAGTGCGTCTCTGGTGAAGTTTTGCCTTGTTTTTTTTAATATGCCTTGGCTTGCTGGGTGTTTGGTATTACTTACAATTTTATTTCTCAGCGGTTTGTACTCAGGGTCTAATTCAATGTGTTTGTTGATGAATTGGAATACTAGACCTGTAGAAATTCCCTGGAGTGTCTCTGTTTGGTATTTGCGATTATTGATGTGTTACCCTGGTTGAATTTGTGCCCCTTGTTGTCCATGTGCCGTGAGACAGTGAGAATTGGTCGTATCTCATGGTTGTTAGTTGGTGTTCATGTATCTGTATTGTCAGTTTTCTTCTGGTTTGGCAGATGTAGTGTTTCTCACAGTCCTTGCACGGTATTTTGTATATGACCTCAGTTTTGGAATCAACACTAAAGAAGTATGGACTCACAGAAGAGGTACAACAGACCATCAGACAGCTGTTGGCCCCAACACTGACCCAAAAAGGAAAGTGGAACACATTCAACACAGAAGAGAGGAGAGCCCTAGACAGACTCAAGAAAGATAGAAACATTGTAATCTTGCCATCAGACAATGGATACATGACAGTAATCCACCATAGAGCCCAGTACATCAAGAAAGCTAACCCACTACAAGCAGATACTGACAGCTACCAACAGATGGTGACAGATCTGACACCACAGCTAGGAAACCGGATTACAGCCACCTTGAAGAAATTACACAACTTAGGAGACATCAGCAAGACAGACTACAAAAATAGGAAACCAGAGGGATCCAACACATCCCAATTGTACGGACTCCCCAAGGTACACAAACAGGAGGACCCCTCAGAGCCACCATCTCACTGCCAGGTACACCAACGTATAGACTTGCCAAAGAACTACAACAGAAACTGAAATGCTTAGTTGACAACATTACCCACTCCATCCACTCCTCCCAAGAATTCCTCCAAATCATCAAGGGCATCAGGTTAGAAGAAGAGGATGAGATGATGATCTCCTTCGACGTAACGACACTATTTACATCCATAAACATTGACCTAGCCAAAGAGACAGTTGCCACACTACTACTGGAGCAATCAAGTAGGCAGGAAACCCAGAATATCGACAACATCAATGAGGACATTGCCATGAAACTACTAGATTTGTGCCTCAAAACCCACTTCACCTTCAACGACTGCATATAGAAACAAATCAACGTAACACAAGGGGATCACCAATATCAGGACTGATTGCAGAAGAAGTAACACAAAGGTTAGAATGGACTGCGCTCCCCATCATACAGCTCACATATTGGGTCTGGTATGTAGATGACATCTTTGCAATTACTAAATGCACTAAACTGGAAGAAACCCATTGACACATAAGTAACATCCTCACTGGGATAAAATTCACAAAAAGCGGTAGAGAACAACCAGTAACTACCCTTCCGACATAATGGTAGAACACAAAAACAATTGGGAACTCCAGAAGAGCTTTTCCAGAAAGACCACACATATGGACCAGATACTCAATTACTCCAGCAACCACCCCAATGCCCACAAAAAGAGCTGAATCAAGACACTATTTAAATGACCTACAACACATTGCAGCAACCCGGAACTACGCAAAGCAGAACAGGAACACCGAAACAGGGTCTTCAAAAGGAATGGATATGCGAAAAGCACAGTCTGCCATTACCTCCAAAACAGACCACACCAGGAAGACACAACACAGCCAGACTCACTGAACACCCTACCATTCATCAGGGATACGTCAGGGATGACCATAAGACTCCTCAGACCCCTAGGTATCAGGGCAGCCCACAAACCGATAGCCACCCTATGACAGCTACAGACGAACATAGAGGATCTCATACCCAAGACCAGCAAAACCAGTGTAATATACAAAATACCATGCAAGGACTGCGAGAAACGGGGCATAGGCCACACTGGAAGAAAACTGACAATACGGATACCGAACACCAACGAGCCACCAACAGCCATGACCAATTCTCACTTGTGTCACTAACACACGACAAAGAGGGGCATAAATTCAATTGGGAGAACACATCCATAATCGCACAAGCCAAACAGAGACACGGCAGGGAATTCCTAGAGACCTGGTATTCCAACCAAAACTCCATCTACAAGCACATTGAATTAGACCCTGTGTACAAACCGCTGAGAAACAAAACTGTAAGTAATATCAGCCACTCCAGCAAACTGAGCCATACAAATTACCAACAGGACAGAACACCAACATTTCACTGGAGGTGCATTGATGATATTACCTAGCAGGGTGACAAAACATTTGTGACCAAACCGACCTGCATGGCCAGCATGTTTAAAACCTCAAGGTATATGCCAGGTCACCATTTATCTGGATAATATTGTAATAACAGGGAAGACCAATAAGGAGTACTTAGAGAACTTGGACGTATTCCTTAGATGGTTCTCTCTGGTGGGCGTATACCTAAGAAGGGAAACGTGTGTGCTCCAGGCACCCCAAGCAAATAAAAAAACCAAAAGAACTATGGATGCTGCAAATCAGAAACAAGAACAGAAGTGGCCATGAAAGAGTTCTGAGAAAGGAACACTGGACCTAAAGCATTGACTCTGATTTCTCTGCACAGATGCTATCAGACCTACTGAGCTTTTCCAACAATTTCTGATTTTGTTTGTGACCCCAAGTGACCTACTTGGGCTACAGAGTCAACAAGACTGGGTTGCACCCATTGGAAGATAAAACGAGGGCGTTCAAATCTGCCCCGGCTCCTATGTCTGCACCAAAGCTTATGCCTTCCCTTGTGTGAGTGAAATATTATGGAAAGTTCATACATAACCTAGCATCCATCTAGCACGTTTGCATCATCACTTAAAAATAGTTGGAAAGCCAAGCCATAGTTTTCAGGGAAGTGAAGAAACAACCATCATCCTCTAAAGTGTTAGCACCCTATGATCCTAAGTGAGATCTGGTATTGACATGTAATGCGTCCCTACACTGTATCGGGATAGTATCATCTCATAGATGGCCCAATGGAAAGGAACGTCCAATAGCGCACGCATCCAGTACTTTGGCTAATGCAGAGCATAAATATGCCCAGATAGAGAAGGAATTTGGCAGTCATATACGGAGTAAGGAATTTCAACCAATACCTTTACATATGTAAAATTGTAATATTATAGACCACCAACCCTTGCGAGGTCTACCTTACAGAGGGCAAGGCAGTGGTGCCCGTAGCTGCAGGCTGAATTCAGTGGTGAGCTCTGATACTAAGTGCATACAATTACAAGTTCGAACACAATCTGGGAGGCCAACTGGGTGTATTGGGCTGTCTCCCACTGGCAGATATACTTCTGGTGGTACAGCCACTGGAAGAGTCCATAGTGATTTCAAATTTTCTGGGCACACTTCCAGTTACAGCTGACAATATCAGACTTTGGACACAGAAAGATCTGGTCCTGGTGAAAGTGAAATGGCTGGAGGTGACGGGGGAATCCAAAGGGCTATCGCAACCAAAACTGAAACTTTTTTGGACCAGAGATACCAGATCACAGTGAAGGATGGCATGTGGGAAGCAAGAATGGCTGCCCTGAGCTATGGTCACCACCAGATACTGGCCAAACCCAACCCGGGTCATCCAGAGATCTTCAAAATGAAAATGTTGGTGATAAGCTATGTCCAGCGTCCAGGTTTGGATACAGACATTGCCACTTTGGTGGAGCAGCACCCAGAGTGCCAACGAGGACAAAAATTACCACCAGCAGCTCTCTCACATTTGTGGGAATGGCCGGGTAAGCCCTGGACTCGGTGACATGTTGACTACGTAGCTCCTTTCATGGACTCAATGTTCTGACGCCCACCCAGACGACCAAATGTGCAAAGAGTCCATTTGTCAAACACGGAAATGACGATGGAAAAATTGTGCGCGTCTTTTGCAATACACAGATTCCTGGATGTGTTTGTTACAGATAATGGGCCATCATTTGTGAGCAGCAAATTTGAGTATTTTCTAAAGTCAAATGGGATTCAAAATATCAGGACAGCCCCGTACCATCCAACAGCCAACGGCTTGGCAGAAAGACCAGTCCAAACTTTGAAGGCAGGCTTGAAGAAACAGCCGAGAGATTCACTAAAACCAAACTGTTCTGGTTCCTATTTGATGTAGGACCACCCCTCATGCAATTACAGGGATAGCTCCAGCAAAGTTGCATATGAGGAGAAGAGTCCGCACCAGGTTAAATCAGATTTTCCAGTACCTGGGGTGGTGGGGCGTTAGTGTGAAACAACATCGGGAATGCCAAGTGAGAGAGGCAGTCTATTTCAGGGGACGAGGTTTGGCGTAGGAGCCACAGGAATGGCCCTGCATGGATGAGAGGCTGAGTTAACGCAAGGTCAGGACCAGTGACATTTAAAGTTTGGGGAGAAGTGACAGTCCTAAACAAGTACGTGGACCAAGCGAAAGCTATCTTTGCCACTGGAAGGGGAGTTTGAATATCCTCCGAGATGCTCCGGAAACAAAAAGTGAGCTTCCTTGTATTCTCTGCTGCCCATATTCACTGTAGAGTCAGAGGAACCTGAACTGGTGCTGAAAAGCCTGAGGTGCTACTAGAGAAAGGAGCAGCATATGCCCTTGAACTCAGAGTGGGAGGCATGTACTGATTTTAATGATGTCAGCCAGATGGACTTCACAGACTATGAGTTCCCTGATTGAGGCTGTTAATCTGCTCCAATCAAGGCATCCTGCCTTTTAGATATAAATAGGAGTGTGTCAGACATTCTGACATACTGAAAGCTGGCTCTGAGGAAGCTGGACAAGTGTCAAGTATGTTCCATGGGTAAATGAAGGGTGACTTGGTGACGAGATACCAGTTTATGTGAATTATTTCAACTAACAGCTGAGGAAGATCAAGCACATGAATGAAGTAATTAACATCAGTTTCAGATATCAACATCTGATGGAAATTAAACAAGGGCATCGAATAATTAACGTCAGTTGCGGAGTGAGCAGAACAGCACTTGAGCCAGACATTAAACTTAATTCTTCCGCTTTCTGCAATAAATTATCAGCCAGATGGCAAGCAAAGACAATTGTACTAACTTAATTCCAGCAATCTGTCTCCAAACTCAATGTTGAAATTCAAATAAAACCAGCATAAATTAAAATCAAATTGGAATGCACTTGATGGAGGGACCAAAGCTTTGGACAATGATTCTACAGTTGAAGGTTTCGTAAATTCCAGCTTCACAGCTGTTTGTTGTTAGAACATAGAACATAGAACAGTACAGCACAGAACAGGCCCTTCAGCCCAGGATGCTGTGCCGACCATTGATCCTCATGTATGCACCCTCAAATTTCTGTGACCCTATGCATGTCCAGCAGTCTATTAAATGTCCCCAATGACCTTGCTTCCACAACTGCTGCTGGCAACGCATTCCATGCTCTCACAACTCTCTGTGTAAAGAACCCGCCTCTGACATCCCCTCTATACTCTCCTCCAATCAGCTTAAAACTATGACCCCTCGTGCTAGCCATTTCTGCCCTGGGAAATAGCCTCTGGCTATCAACTCTATCTATGCCTCTCATTATCTTGTATACCTCAATTAGGTCCCCTCTCCTCCTCCTTTTCTCCAATGAAAAAAGTCCGAGCTCAGTCAACCTCTCTTCATAAGATAAGCCCTCCAGTCCAGGCAGCATCCTGGTAAACCTCCTCTGAACCCTCTCCAAAGCATCCACATCTTTCCTATAATAGGGCGACCAGAACTGGACGCAGTATTCCAAGTGCGGTCTAACCAAAGTTTTATAGAGCTGCAACAAGATCTCATGACTCTTAAACTCCAGTCCCCTGCTAATAAAAGCCAAAACACCATATGCTTTCTTAACAGCCCTGTCCACTTGGGTGGCCATTTTAAGGGATCTATGTATCTGCACACCAAGATCCCTCTGTTCCTCCACACTGCCAAGAATCCTATCCTTAATCCTGTACTCAGCTTTCAAATTCGACCTTCCAAAATGCATCACCTCGCATTTGCCCAGGTTGAACTCCATCTGCCACCTCTCAGCCCATCTCTGCATCCTGTCAATGTCCCGCTGCAGCCTACAACAGCCCTCTACATGTCAACGACACCTCCAACCTTTGTGTCGTGTGCAAACTTGCTGACCCATCCTTCAATCCCCTCATCCAAGTCATTAATAAAAATTACAAACAGTAGAGGCCCAAGGACAGAGCCCTGTGGAACCCCACTCACCACTGACTTCCAGGCAGAATATTTTCCTTCTACTACCACTCGCTGTCTTCTGTTGGCCAGCCAATTCCGTATCCAGACAGCTAAGTTCCCCTGTATCCCATTCCTCCTGACCTTCTGAATGAGCCTACCATGGGGAACCTTATCAAATGCCTTGCTGAAGTCCACATACACCACATCCACAGCTCGACCCTCATCAACTTTTCTAGTCACATCCTCAAAGAACTCGATAAGGTTTGTGAGGCATGACCTGCCCCTCACAAAGCCGTGTTGACTGCATCTAATCAAGCCATGGTCTTCCAGATGGTCATAAATCCTATCCCACAGAATCCTTTCTAACACCTTGCAGACGACAGACGTGAGACTTACTGGTCTGTAATTGCCGGGGATTTCCCTATTTCCTTTCTTGAAGAGAGGAATTACATTTGCCTCTCTCCAGTCCTCAGGTACGACTCCAGTGGAGAGCGAGGATGCAAAGATCTTCGCAAGTGGCGAAGCAATTGCATTTCTCGTTTCCCAAAGCAGCCGAGGACAAATCTGGTCCAGGCCTGGCAACTTGTCAATCTTAATGTTTGACAAAATTTTCAGCACATCAGCTTCCTCTACCTCTATCCATTCCAGCATGCACACCTGCTCTTCAAAGGTTTCATTCACTACAAAGTTCATTTCTTTCGTAAAGACAGAAGCAAAAAACTCACTTAGGGCTTCCCCTACCTCCTCAGACTCCACACACAAGTTCCCTATGCTATCCCTAATCGGCCCTACTCTTTCTTTGACCATTCTCTTATTCCTCACATAAGTGTAAAATGCCTTTGTGTTCTCCCTAATCCGTTCTGCCAAGCCTTTCTCGTGCCCCCTCCTGGCTCTCCTCAGACCATTTTTGAGCTCCTTCCTCGCCTGCCTGTAATCAACTAAAGCTGAGCTTGACCCTAGCTTCCTCCACCTTATGTAAGCTACCATCTTTCTTTTGACGAGAAGCTCCACCGCTCTCGTCATCCAAGATTCCTTTATCTTACCCCTTCTTGCCTGTCTCAGAGGGACATATTTATTCATCACTCACAACAACTGTTCCTTAAACAGTCTCCACATGTCTATAGTGCCTTTAACATGGAACAATTGCTCCCAGTCCATGCTTCCTAACTCATGTCTAATCGCATCATAGTTTCCTCTTCCCCAATTAAATATCCTCCCATTTTGCCTAATCCTCTCCTTCTCCACAGCTATGTAGAATGTGAGGCGGTTATGGTCACTATCACCAAAATGCTCTCCCACCACAAGATCTGATACCTGCCCCGGCTCGTTTCCGAGCACCAAGTCTAGAATGACCTCTCCCCTCGTCGGCCTGTCAACATACTGAGTTAGGAAACCCTCCTGAACACACCTTACAAAAACAGCTCCATTCAAATCTTCTGCTCGAAGGAGGTTCCAATCAATATTGGGAAAGTTAAAGTCACCCATTACAACAACCCTACGTGATGTGACTTAAACCAGATGATTGCCAATAAGTAGCATAGAAGAATTCAGAACCAGGTTTAGTTTAGCTAGTGTCACTTGGGAATGTTTAAACTAGTGTGGCAAGGCTGTGGGAACCAAAGCATTAGGCGAGCAAGTGAACTAACTGAGGATGAGTTAGAGAGTAAGGCCAGTAAGACTTAGAGGAAGTGCAGACAGCAAGAGAGTCCTGAATTCAGCAGGTCTGGTGGCCTGATATGCATTTGTTTTAACATGGCATGAGTAATAGGTAAGGCAGAGGAAGGTAGAGCTTGCATTAGTACATATAACTGATGCTGTAGCTAGTACAGAGACTTGGTTGAAAGAGGGACAAGACGGGCAGCTTAATGTTCCAGGATTTAGATGTCAACCCAAGTCAAATGCCTTAGATGAACAGAGAGAGGATCTTGGGGTATACTTCCCTGGCAATGCAGCATATCAAACCCAAATTTGTGATGAGTTTGTTTGCGATGGAGATACAATTAGGCAGCATTACTCAGACCATTTTAAGTGTGAACTTCTTTGGTAACCACAGCGTATATGCACACTTCAGCATTCACCATCAAAAATCCAGGCTAACTGGATTGTAAACAGATCACTCCCAACATTTGCAGGATAAAAAGTAAAACCAGGAAAATAAAGTTGATTTGTTGAGAAGTGTGTCCAATTTTGTTCCTTTATCCTATTTCTATTATTTTAACCTGGTAAGGATAGAGTTGTCATAGTCCCAGAGGACTGACTGCTCCCTCATTAGAGAGGAATGAGTGCTGGGGTGTGTTTAATATGAGGGTGACCACACCTCAGGCAAGGGGTGAGAATGAAAAGGTAGGATCTTCATGGTGGACTCAGCTAGTATAGGAATTGAACCTAGACAGTTGGCATCACAGGCTAGCTGTCCGGTCAACCAAGCTACCCCTGTTAGTACACAAGCTTAATGTTTTGTGAGAATTTTAGCTTTGACCATTCCCTTGTCGATAAGTCATGTATAATTGAAATAAATATCTCAGTGCAAAGAATCAACCTTAAGAAGGGTCACTTGTTTCGTTTAAGTATTGATGATCACAATGTAGAAGGTGTGGAGGTGAAAATTGTTGCATCCTGGAAGAAATCTGTTTCTATAGTGTCTCTAATTCTCTCAGCTCTTTAAAGACTTGCTTTAAAACCTATATCCTTAAGAACGTTTTTTGTCATATTTCTGAATAGCACCTACTTCCTGTTTTTCTCCAGTTAAGCTTCTCTACAAGGTTTTGGTGTGTCTTTTCTCCCACTAATGGTGGTAAAGATGTAGCTGTTCAGTGAGTGAGTAAGTGACTACACAGGAGCAGAATGCGTAACAAAAGCTTTTAGCCTTTCTTGAAAAAAAGGAACAAAATAAGCAATTTTCATGCCTTCTGTTACCACCCAGGCATTTAATGAGCTGTGAAAAATTTCAGGACTGATTCCTACACTTTCATTTCCTTATGTATTCTTGGATACAATTCATCTGGCTGCTGAGTTATGAATACTCAATGGTTCTCGTTTTTAATTACAATTTCAATGGAAATTTCAATTTTCTCCAGTAGCTTAGACATGAATTTTCTATTGGCATCAAATGAAAAGACTGTGCCACCAATTTCTTGTAGTAAAAACTGTAACAAAGAAACGTTTCCATTATGTAGTCTATTGGCAGTATCGTCATTACTTGCAAATGCAGCAAGTGTGATGCAGGCATCATTAATTTTCTGCAATTAAATGGGATATGAAAAAAACCAGCATGGGTATATGACAGGTAAATCATGCTGAATTAATCTATTAGATTATTTTGAGGATGTAACCAGTAGAATAGATAAGGGAGAACAAGCGAATACGATGTATTTCAACTTTCAAAAGGCTTTTGGTAAGTTACCTCATAAGACACAGTGGGCAAAGTTAAAACATACATGGGATTGAGGGTAGTTTATTGGCGTGGATTAAGTATTGGTTGACAGACAGAAAACAGAGAGTGGGAATAAATGGGTCTCTTTCCAAATAGGAGAAAGCGATTAGTGGACTCCCACAGAGATTAGCGCTGCAGCCTAGTTGTTTGTGACATTAATAAAAGGCCTGGATGAGGGAACCATACATGATATTTCCAAGTTTATTGATGACACAAAACTGAATGGAACTTTGAGTTGTGAGGAGGATGCAAGTTGAATGAATGATCGAACAAATGACAGATTCACTATAATGTGGCTAAATGTAAGGTTACACTCTTCAATGTGGAAAAAAGATGTACAAAGGAAGAATTTTATATTGGTAAAGGCAGATGTAAAAACGGATCTGGGCATCCTTGTACACCAGTCAATGAAAGTAAACAGGCAGGTGCAGCAAGAAATCAGGAAGTCAAATGGTATTTTGGCCTTTGTCACAAAAGCATTTGAGATCAGATGTAGGGAAGTCTTACTGCAGTTACGTACGGCCTTGGTGAGAGTGAAGTTGGACTCCACAAGTGGAGCTTTGCACTCAGTTACAGTCTCCCAGTTTAAGGAAAAAAATATCCTTATCATCAAGCAAGTGTAGTGGATGTTCACTGTCCTAGATTGTTGTATGCGGAGAGAACTGTTTAACTAATGTATCATCATTAGAGTTTCGAAGGATAAGAGATCGTCTGATTGAAATGTATAAAATTCAGACAGGGCTGGATGGACTAGAAGCAGGGATAGCAAAGTGTGGATTTGGATGAAGCAGCATCTCAGGAGCACAAAAGCTGACATTTCGGGCCTAGACTCTTCATCAGAGAGGGGGATGGGGAGAGGATTCTGAAATAAATAGGGAGAGAGGGGGAGGCGGACCTAAGATGGATAGAGGAGAAGATAGGTGGAGAGGAGAGTATGGGTGGGGAGGTAGGGAGGGGATAAGTCAGTCCGGGGAGGACGGACAGGTCAAGGGGACAGCATGAGGTTAGTAGGCAGGAAATGGAGGTGCGGCTTGAGGTGGGAGGAGCGGATAGGTGAGAGGAAGAACAGGTTAGGCAGGCGGGGATGAGCTGGGCTGGTTTTGGGATGCAGTGGGGGGGCTGCAGGGTTCCCAAGCGGAATATGAGTTGCTGTTCCTGCAACCTACGGGTGGCATCATTACGGCACTGCAGGACACCCAGGATGGAAATGTCATCTAAGGAATGGGAGGGAGAGTTGAAATGGTTTGCGATTGGGAGGTGCAGTTGTTTACTGCGACCGAGATTGGGTGCTCTGCAAAGCGGTCCCCAAGCCTCCGCTTGGTTTTCCCAATGTAGAGGAAGCCACAACGGGTACAGTGGATACAGTATACTACATTGACAGATGTACAGGTGAACCTCTGCTTAATATGGAAAGTCATCTTGGGGCCTGGGATGGGGGTGAGGGAGGAGGTGTAGAGGCAGGTGTAGCACTTCCTGCGGTTGCAGGGGAAAGTGCTGGATGTGGTGGGGTTGGAGGGGAGTGTGGAGCGGTCAAGGGAGTCACGGAGAAAGTGGTCTCTCCGGAAGGCAGACAAGGGTGGGGATGGAAAAATGTCTTTAGTGGTGGGGTCGGTTTGTAGGTGGCGGAAGTGTCAGAGGATGATGCGTTGTATCCGGAGTTTGGTGGGGTGGTATGTGAGGACTAGGGGGATTCTCTTTGGGCAGTTATTGTGAGGCAGGGTGTGAGGGATGTGTTGTGGGAAATGCGGGACACATGGTCAAGGGCATTCTCGGCCACCGCGGCGGGGGGGATGTTGCGGCCCTTGAAGAACGAGGACATCTGGGATGAGCGGGAGTGAATGCCTCATCCTGGGAGCAGATGCAGCAGAGGCGATGGAATTGGGAATAGGGGATGGAATTTTTGCAGGAGGGTGGGTGGGAGGTGGTGTATTCCAGGTAGCTGTGGGGGTCGGTGGGCTTGAAATGGACATCGATTTGTAGGTGGTTGCCTGAGATAGAGACAGAGAGGTCTAGGAAGTTGAGGGATGTGTTGGAGATGTTCCAGGTCACATGAGGTTGGGGTTGGGGAGTCCAGGAACAGGGAATACAGTCTCAGGATACAGGGAAGGCTATTTACAGCTGAGATAAGGAAGAATATCTTCACTAAAGCGGCAGTGAACTTGTGGAAATGTCTACCATAGAAGGCTGTGGGAGATAAAGTCACCATATTTAAGAACGAGATAGTTTCATTCGATATTGATGGCATCAAGGATAATGGGGTGAAAGCGTAAATACGGCATTGAGATAGAGGATAAGTCATGATCAAATTGAATAGCTGAGCAGGCTTGATGGGCCAAATATCCAATCCAATGCTCCCAGTTTATATGCTTCAAAATATCCCAGTTACCAAAAGATAGTTGAGCATATGTCTAATCTCAACTTGTCCTATGGCATCTCCAGGGCACTTTAGAGATATGGAACCACCCTCCTTGATAACCTTCTCGGAGAAATTGGAACTTGTGAGACATAGCTTCAGAATAAGTAGCCTCACTTTTAAGTTGGAGATGGAGAGATTCTTTTTCCTTCAGAGGATTATTTAACTGCAAAAATTTCTTCCCAGATAGCAATGCATTCTGTAACATTGAACTCAATCAAGGCTGACTTCAATAGATTTTGGACAGACATGGGAGTTGAGGATTAAAAGGACGGACAGGAATGTGGAATTGAGATCATACCTATGTCAGCCATGATCTTTTTGAATGGTGAAGCAGGCTCAAAGCATCAAATGGCCCATTTCTGTCCTGACATCCAATGCTCCATTTCCCATGTGCTTCCTCGCAAGCAGATGGCTCTCATCCAGCATGGATGAGCTCAGGTACCAAAATATTAACATCCTCTCAGCCACGAGAAGAGCCGAGGATCATGAGAGTTGAAGACTCATGTTGTAAAGCTCTACTCTGGAACGATATCTACTACAATGTCTGACTTTCTTATCTCAACTCCACTGATTTTTTTTTGTCTTAATTCATACTTCTCAGGAATTCCCACGGACAATATCACAACCTTCTCATCTCTAAGGGACTGTTTCTCTTTTGATTATGTTGATATCACTGATTGATATCCATACCCTGCGGATATGCTTTGTTCGTACGAACATGATTAATAATGCAACGATGACCAGTTATGTTTTGGTTCTCTCTCTCTCTCTCTCTCTCTCTCTCTTTCTGTCTTTTCAAGTACTATGCCCTAAAGAGGCTATTCATGATAATGGTTACACTTGGCTAGGCGCAGCAGTGGTTTAGCTTAGCCTCTTGTAGTATTGCTGACCAGGAGATTTTCCTACTCTTGTTGCCTGTTATCAGGTAGACTGGAAGGATTTACAGCTGACAAATCAATTTGTTTGGATGCATTATGAATGCACCTTTCATGGTGATCAATTCCTAGAATGGGACTAGATCCCAGAGCTCCTGCTATTCATTTGTGGGATGTGGGCATTGCTGGCTGGCCAGTATTTGTTGCTCCCTAGGTGCCCTTGAGAAGGTGGTGGTGAGGTGCCTTTCTGAACCGCTGCCCTCTACCAGCTGTAGGTTGAAACACAATGCCATTAGGTAGGGAATTCCAGGATTTTGACCCAGCGATAGTGAAGGAATGGTGATACATTTCCAAGTCAGGACGGTGAGTGGATTGGAGGGAAGCTCGGAGGTGGTAGATTTCCCATACGTCTGCTGCCCCCTTGTTCTTCTAGATGGAAGTGGTTGTGGGTTTGGAAGGTGCTCTCTGAGGATTTTGGGTGAATTCCTGCCGTGTATCTTGTAGATAGTACACACTGCTGCTACTGAGCATTGTTGGTGGAGGGAATGATGCTTGTGGGTGTGGTGCCAATCAAGCAATCTGCTTTGTCCTGGATTGTATCAAGCTTCTTGAGTGTTGCTGGGGCCACACCATCCAGGCAAGTGGGGAGTGTTTCATCACACTCCTGACTTGTGTCTTGTAGATGGTGGACAGATTTTGAGGGGTCAGGAGGTGAGTTACTTGCCGCAGTATTCATAGCCTCTAAACTGCTCTTGCGGCTACTCTGTTTATGTGGTGAGCCCAGTTGAGTTTCTGGTCAGTGATAACCCTTAGGATCTTGATAGTGGGGGATTCAACGATGGTAATACCATTGAATGTCAAGGGGTGATGTTTAGATTGTCTCTAATTGGTGATGATCATAGTCTGGCATTTGTGCAAATGTCACTTGCCACCTGTCAGCCCAAGCCTGGATATTGTCCAGATCTTGTTGCATTTGAACGTTGACTGCTTCCGTACCTGAGGAGCCATGAGCAGTGCTGAACATTGTACAATCATCAGCAAACATCCCCACTTCTGATCTAATGATGCTGGGAAGGTCATCAATGAAGCAGCTGAAGATGGTTGGGCCGATGACACAATGCTGAGGAACTCCTGCAGAGATGTCCTGGAGCTGAGATGATTGACCTCAACATTCACCACCATCATCCTATCTGTCAGGTATGACTGAATTTCCAGTTCAGAGGCAGGAATCTTGGACCACAAGCTTAATTTAAGCAAACAAGAATCTCAGCAGAGATTTCTCTCCTATTACAGGGCATATGCACAACCCTATGATGACACATCACTTCCAAATTGTCACAACAGATAACTACCAATCCAATTATTTTTCCCGAAGTCACAGGTGCACACTCGTACAGTTGCAATTGTTGATTATCCAAAGTTCTTTTAGTTGCTTTCAATTTGTCATTTTGTCAGCTGTGTTAACCTTCGTAGTTTATTTATTTTCATTTCAGTTCCTCACTGATGTAATATAAAACCTGCATAAGGAAGCCCATGATTCCACTTACCCATACATTTGGGTTTGTTTTAACGAGATTTGTACACCACATAAAACAAAGAGAGTTAAGAGATTGTTCAAGCAAAATAAATGCAATCATCGAACAATAAGTATGAAGAATCGATAAATAACTCTTCATTAGTTTTGTGTATTTCTCATTGTTATTTAAATTACACATTTTAATTTTCAATGGAAGAGCTCCGTTAATGTTTCTTACATCACTGAAGGCTGAAAGAACAGACTACTAGGACTGGTCGTGGTCTCTGAAACATTTCACAGCATCTTCAACATCTTCAGTATTTGCAGACAATAGCTTTGCACTCTGCAAGCTTTGGTTAATGTGAATTGATTAGATAGTCATAATGCACAAGGGAAACTGAGTCTAATAAGAACATAGAACATAGAACATTACAGCACAGTACAGGTCCTCCAGCTCTCGATGTTGTGCCGACCTGTCATACCGATCTCAAGCCGATCTAACCTACACTATTCCAAGTACGTCCATATGCTTGTCCAATGACGACTTAAATGTACCTAAAGTTGGCGAATCTACTACCATTGCAGGCAAAGCGTTCCATTCCCTTACTACTCTCTGAGTAAAGAAACTACCTCTGACATCTGTCCTATATCTTTCACCCCTCAATTTAAAGCTATGCCCCCTCGTGCTCGCCGTCACCATCCTAGGAAAAAGGCTCTCCCTATCCACCCTATCTAACCCTCTGATTATTTTATATGTTTCAATTAAGTCACCTCTCAATCTTCTTCTCTCTAATGAAAACAGCCTCAAGTCCCTCAGCCTTTCCTCGTAAGTTCCTTCCCTCCATACCAGGCAACATCCTAGTAACTATCCTCTGCACCCTTTCCAAAGCTTCCACATCCTTCTTATAATGCGGTGACCAGAACTGTACACAATACTCCAAGTGCGGCCCCACCAGAGTTTTGTACAGCTTCACCATAACCTCTTGGTTCCGGAACTCGATCCCTCTATTAATAAAAGATAAAACACTGTATGCCTTCTTAACAGCCCTGTCAACCTGGAATACAACTTTCAAGGATCTGTGTACACGGACACCAAGATCTCTCTGCTCATGTACACTGCTAAGAATCTTACCATTAGCGAAGAAGAGGAAGTGAAGAATATTAGCATTAGTAACAAAAGAAAGTGCTGGAAAAATTAATGGCATTCAAAACTGATAAATCCTCAGAGTCTGATCATCTTTTTCCTAGGGTACTAAAGGTGGAAATAGTGAAAACGTTGGTTGTCATCTTCCAAAACTCTGTATTTTTTGGAACAGTCCCAACAGTTTGGAGAGAGATTAATGTAATCCCACTGTTTAAAGAAGAAGGGAGGAGAAAGCAGAAAACTACAGACCAGTTAGCCACCATCAGGAATAAGAAAAATGCTGGACTCTATTATAAAGGTTGCAATTACAGGGCATTTAGAAAATATTGATGGATTAGGCAAAGTCGGCATACATTTATGAAAGGGAAAGTGCATTTGACAAACCAAATAGAGATTTTTTAGTATGAGGGAAAATTAATGGATGTCATGTATTTGGATTTTCAGAAAGCTTCTGATAAAGTCCCACGTGTGAGATTAATGTGCAAGACCCCAGTTATCCACCATATATTAGAGCTAGATGATGGAATCAATCGTGAGATTGTTAAGTTTGTTGATATCACAAAACTTGGTGGGATTTTGAATTAGGAGGAGGATATAAGAAGTGTAAAGTGACTTCAAGGCAATTTAGTGAGTGAAGCAGTATTACATGGATAACTGCGACATCATTCACTTTGGTAGGAGAAACAGAATGGCAGGATATTATTTAGATCGTGACAGATAGATAACTATCAATTTGCAAAGGGACTTGTGCACCAATCACTGAAAGCAAACATTGCAGGTGCAACCAACAGTTAGAAAGGGAAGTGGTATATGGGCCTTTATTAAAACAGGATTTAAGAACAGGTGTAAGGATGTCTTACACCAGCTTTGCAGATCCTCGTTAAGACCAGACCTGGAGTATTGTGGGCAGTTTTGGTCTCAACGTCTAAGCAAGGATATATTTGCCTTGGATGGAGTGCAGCAAAGTTTCATGAGACTGATTCCTGAGATAGCAGGTTTGATCAATGATGGGACATTGGGTCAACTCAACCTGCATTTACTAGAGTTAAGACCAATTTGAGGGGAATCTGATTGAAGCTTCTAAAATGCCTACAGACTGGGTCTAGCAATGATGCTTTACCTGGCTAGGGATCTTGTCTGAAGGGACTATGGTTTCAGAATGTAAGGTCAGCCAATTGACACTGAGATTAGAAGGTGGAAAACTTGTGGAATTCTCAACTGTATGAATGCTGTGGAAACTTGATCATGGAATAAGAAAGAAATCAATAGATCTATACACCAGAGCAGTCAAGGAGTATGGGGAGACAGCATGATTCGATTTTGATTTTATTGTCACAAATACCAAAATAAAGTGAAAAGCTGTGTTTGGAAGTGACACAGGCAGATCACAGCAAGCAAAGGATGTACAGATCAAAAAGATTTAGAAGCATACAGGCTACAATGCAGGTTACATTATTTGAGGCAAGAGCCCATTCAACAGCCTGATAATGGCTGGAAAGAAGCTCTTCCTGAACCTGCTTGTGCATATGTTCAGGCTTTTGTATCTTCTGCCTGACGGAAGAGGTTGAACAAGAGCATTACAGGCGTGTGATGGATCGTTGATGATATTGGCATTGAGAGAGATGATCAGACATGATCATATTGATTGCCATATTGCTCTTGATTATTACCATTTAGCTCTGCCATATTTCCATTTATTTGTTGCCATGATGGTAGAATTAATCCAATTTCCCAAGAAAGGCTTTGGCAAGCTGTGTTTCAGTGGTGGAAATAAGCTCTCTTGAAAATAGTTAAAATGTGTAATTTGTATTAAGCTCAAGGATATTGGAATATTGTATACAGTTCTGGTCACGACGCTAACCAGAAAGAGGTGGATGCTTTGAACAGGGTACAGAACAGGGCTACCAGGATGTTGCCTGGTATGGGAGATTTTAGCTTTGAAGGAAGGGTGGATAGACTTGGGTTTGTTTTCACTGAATGTGGGAGGTTGAGGGGTGACCGGATAGAGTTTATAAGATTGTGAATGGCATGGGTAGAGAGGAAAGTATGAGGTTTTTTCCAGGGTGGAGGGGTCATTTACTGGGGGACACAGGGTCAAGGTGTGAAGGGGGGAGGGTTAAAAGAGATGGTGTGAAGCATGTTTTTCACACAATAGGTGATGAGTGCCTGCAACGTGCTGCCAGAGGAAGTGGTGAAAGCGGACGCAATAGCAACATTCAAAAGCACCTGGACAAATACATGAATAGGAGGGGAATAGAGGGACACAGGCCCTGTAAAGGAAGACAGCATTAGTATGGAAGAGCAAAATGTATTGGCGCAGGCTTGAAGGGCTGAGGGGCCCGTTCCTGTGCTGTGTTGTTCTTTGTTCTTGTTTGTTGATAGACAAATGTCTATGTTTCACATGATCTTAATCCATTTGAATGAGGGTTCACAGCAGCGATTTGAACCTGTAGCAAAAGAAAGCAACTTGTTGCAGGGCCAAGAACAAAGGGTTGAGTCTTCTAGAAATGCAATTCAAAGAGTTTTTGATGCATCTATAACTCATCCTAAATGGAGAGCATACTGCACCTTATATCAAAAACTTTTAATGCCGCATTTTTTTTTGACCTGACGAGGGTAAGGAAATTTCAAGCATCAGTTACCCATGTGTTAGGTGCTTGACATTTTCTGTTCCACAGTGGAAGGTGAAGACCAACAACTGTGTCAGTAAAAATGAGGGAGATGGCTCTGCAGTTTGCTCTGATAAATCCCACTTCTATAACATCTTTTCTAATTACTTGGAGTCATTTTACTATCAGAAATACACCATATAAGAATAAGATGTTTAAAATTCAATGGAAGTTCTATATCTCACACTTGTGTGGGTCTGAACATTTAGGGAAAAGAATGTGCAGCTGATGGAGAGAATGTCACACAGTTCTTCGGGGTTTGTCACACTCTGTGCTTCATAAATGTGCATGATTTGAAATACATTTTCTCAAGCACTGTGTCTTGAGTACTAATTCATTTTATTGAGTAATTAACAGCTTTAGATTTTGATTTTGGGCTACATTTGAAGGACAACTTTGCACAAATCAATATTTCTGGCCATTTTGCAATAAGTGAATACATCAGTAACATTTAGTGCCAAAACATATAGCATTCAAATAGGCAGAGTCTGCCATTTTGGTACAAAATTGGCTTGAAGAGTAGGGGACAGATGGATTGTTTTTTGGGCTGGACGCCTGTGACCAGCGCTGTGCCATGAGGATCGCTGCTGGATCCCCTGGTTTTCGTCATTTATATAAATGATTAGGGTGTGAATGTAGGAGGAATGGTTAGTAAGTTTGCAGAAGACACCAAAATCAGTGGTATAGTGGACAGTGAAGAACATTAACTCAGTGTACAATGGGACAATCAGGTGGGCTGATGGGTGGAGGTGGATGGAGTTTAATTTAGATATAGTGAGGGGTTGTATTTTGGTAAGGCAAATAAGGGCAGGATTTATATACTTAATGGCAAGGACCTGGGGAGTGTTACCAGTCAAAGAGATTTTGGGGCACAGGTTCATATCTCCTTGAAGATGGAGTCGCAGGTAGACTGGGTAATGAAGAAGGCATTTGGTATGCTTGCCTTTAGTGGCCAGTGCATTGAGTATAGGAGACATAATGGGAACTGCAGATGCTGGAGAATCTGAGATGACAAAGTGTGGAGCTGGATGAACACAGCAGGCCAAGCAGCATCTTAGGAGCACAAAAGCTGAGGTTTCAGGCCTAGACTCTTCAGGTTTAGGCCTGAAACATCAGATTTTGTGCTCCTAAGATGCTGCTTGGCCTGCAGTGTTCATCCAGCTCCACAACTTTGTTATCATTGAGTCTAAAAGTTGTGGCTGTACAGGACACTGGTTAGGCCACTTTTGGAATACTGTGGGCAATTCTGCTCTCCCTGTTATAAGAAAGATTTTATAAAGATGTTGTGGAGTCGGAGGGTTTGAGCTATAGGGAGAGGCTGAATAGCTATCTTTCCTGGAGCATCAGTGGCTGAGAAGTAACCTGATAGAGGTTTATAAAATCATGAGGGGCATGGATAAGGTGAATAGCCAATTTTTTCTTCCCAAGGTAGGGGAGTTCAAAACCAGAGGGCATAGGTTTAAAGCGAATGGGAAAAGGTATAAAAGGGACCTATGGCGAAACTTTTTCATGCAGTGGGTGGTGTACATATGGAATGTACTGCCAGTGGAAGTGGTGGAGTCTGGTGCAACAACAGTATTTAATAGGAGATAATAGAAACTGCATACGCTGGAGAACCTGAGATAACAAGGTGTAGAGCTGGATGAACACAGCAGGCCAAACAGCATCAGAGGAGCAGGAAAGCTGATGTTTCGGGCCTAGACCCTTCATCAGAAAAAGGGTCTGAAGAAGGGTCTGGGCCCGAAATGTCAGCTTTCCTGCTCCTAAGATGCTGTTTGGCCTGCTGTGTTCATCCAGCTCTACATCTTGTTATCTAGTATTTAAAAGGAATCTGGATGATTACATGAATAGGAAACATTTAGAGGGAGGTGGTCCAAATGCTGGCAAATGGGACAAAATCAATTTAGGATATCTTGGTTTGCATGGGCGAGTTGGATGAAAGGATCTTATTTCCAAGCTGAATGACTCTATGACTCTTTCCAGATCCTCAAATCAGTTTTGAAGTAACTAATCATGGGATAATTACTTTACAACACCTCAGCAACTCCAATGTCTACTTGACATAAGTTGCTTGCCAAGTGTAACTTGCAATATGTGAGGGATGGATTTTCAGGCTGCCACAAAAATGGAGCAAGTAGAACTACAAAACAGACTGGACTGGCATTAAGTATTCTGCAACAATGTCTCAGAACTTGGGAATCCTGCAAGGTTCTGGATACCATTAAATAAGAAAGAAATAAGTGCCAGCTTTTAAAATTCTCAAACTTACTGGTATCCTTTGTTCAAAACAAACGAACCATATTAACTTACACTGTGGATGTTAACATGTAAATGCTAACACATACATCTGAATTTCTTATCTTTGCTCCTTAAAGCTCACACCAAAGGAGCAGACCTTGTATATTAGACCACAAGTCATGACTGTGAAGCCATTGAATTTCAATCAATTCATAAGTCAAAACATGTTGGCAAAGGACCTTAAAACACCCACTGTCCCTTTATATGCAAGGAACCCTTCTTTAGAAGATGCTCACAAAAAAAAACTATTTTTGTCTCTCTAACCATGAACTTTCTCTGAATTATAGCTGACGAGATAAAAGATAGAGATTTCCAAGACATTCAAGTATGTTAGTGATGCTGTCAGATATGTCATTGTTTTTAGAAGCACTCATGGTGCAGTTATGCCTCCTGAAAAAAACGGCATCACTTCCTTTCTTTAGTGCCTTTGCTTTGGTCACACGAGCTACTTTATCAATGACCTTCCCTCCAAACGAGGTAAAAAAGTCGGAGCGCTTATCGATGATTGTACCACATTCAGCACTTTCTCAGACATTCCATCAGTCCATTCCATGCAGCAAGACCTGAACAAGACCTGAATGACCTGTGCTGGTAAGTTACAAATAATATTCGTGCCATAGAAGAGGATCTCAAGCAGCAGAGAATTCTTACCATCGCCCCTTCAAAGATGTAGCTGTATGGTTGTGCCATCATATTAAACAGGTCTACGTATGGAGCAGGTTCTTTATTCCCAATAAATTTAGATATGTATGAAATAATACAGAGAATAAGAGACCCAAACTGGTTGAAGCACATTAGATTGAGTTGAATTTATTTATTCCAAACGATGTTGTCTTGTGTAGACAGGTGCGCAGAGAAGGAAATAAAATAGCATTAATGATGTAAATTGAGATACTGTAAGATGATAAATGATCAAGAGACAGTGTGCAGACAGGCCAAACTGAATTATGCAAAAACAAGCTTTCATTAGTCAAAATTATGGGCTGGCAACAAGGTTTGTTTTGACTGATTGGTTGTATTGAAGATTGAAAATGCTGCTAAGTATATACTACCATAATCAACTCATGTTTCTTCATTCAAAACAATGTATATAAATTCCTCAAACAGCTTTTAGCATTAGATCTCTGCGCATTAACACATCGTCAAAACACTTAAATACTTTAACAGCTCTTATTTTCCCTTAAGCGAGCGAGGATTGGCATATCACATTTGAAGCTGACGATTTATTAAGATGGGAGGAATATTTATAGAACTAATTAACTTTTGAGAGGGGCAAAAGCTCATTGTCCAGGTCAGTAGTAAGCTTAAAAAATGCAGGGGAGAGGTCAGAGGCAACTCACTTGTAATAGGTGTGAGGCTGAAAAAGCACAGCAGGTACGGCAGTGTCCGATGAGTAGGTAAGTCAACGTTTCAGGCCAAAATCCTTCGCCAAGATCATCCCGATTGAAAGGTTTTGGCACAAAACATTGATTTTCCCGCTTCTCGGATGCTGTCTGACCTGCTGTGCTTTTCCAGCTTCACACATATAGACTCAGGCTTCCAGTATCTGCAGTTCTTATTGTCTTCAAGTCAGTTGTAATTGGCATCCATTTGCATCACACACAGCTCACAGAGGATGTCTTTCTGCATTGCTAGCCAAGAAGCAATGACTTGGACAATCTTGTAACTGAGTTTTAAATGTTTTGTAGATTATACGAATGGGAGATTGTGGGAAATTAGGAACACAAGAGACCGAATTTTCATTACTTAGTGGGTGGTAATTAACAATTCCTGACAGCTTCTAAAATATTATTTTCCTTCAAAAATCACTTATTTTTGTTGAGAGAAGGTAACATTTAGAAAATTAACTGGATAATGATAAGCCAACAGGTATAAGTTATTACAATGAAACAAAGAATTGCAGATCTAAGTAAACAAAAACAGGAATTGCTGGAGAAACTAATCAGGCCTTGCAGCTTCTGTAGAGAGAATAGTGTTAATATTTTGAGTTCAATGATCAAGTGATTCACGGTAAGTTTTGAGGAAGGGTCACTGGGCTGGAAACATTAATTCTGTTTTTTCTCCAAAGGTTCTGCCAGACAACGTTGAATTTTTCCAGCAATTTCTGTTTCTTGTTTGTTTCAGGTGTAAAGTTTATTCGAATTAATAGAAAAATTCTAGATAACTCAGTGTCCCTATCAGTTTTTTGAAGAGAGAATAAAGGTGCATTGAGATGGGCACTTTGGTCAGAAAAGAAGTCCCACCCAAAATACTAACTCATCTTTTGATTTTATTTATTTCATGTGCTGACTAGACTTATAATGTATTTGTAACATTTTCATGTTTTAATTCCTTTTATTGTGTTGTATTTTGGTAGTTCCTGGACCTCCAAAGGTTTTAACATTTTTTTTAACTTTGTTCATTACTGTAATTATTCCAGTGTTTCAGTGGTTCACTGTAGGTTACTGCAGAGATGATGTGAAAGAACAAAATAACCAACTTGCACACAATCAAATACCCACTGAACAGCCTTCTTTGCAGAGCAATCTTTCTAAAATTTAAAAGCTCACCTTTCCTAAATGTTTTTGTGTGACTTTGTAAATTGAAAACAGAGTAGCAAATGTAAGCCATTAACTTCATACAAAAATTTTGTGTGATCCTCCTTCCTAGCTGATCTGCAATGCGTGGAAATATAGAAAACAGAAACAGAAGTAGGCCATTCAGCCCATTGAACCTGTTTTACTCTTTAACCAGATTATGGATTCAACATCAACACTTTTTTCCTACACCTTTTGTACATCTCATGGTCTTTTTAATGTTTAAAAATCTATAGTGTCATAGACACATATAGCATTGAAACGGACCCTTCAGTCCATCTCATCCATGCTGACCAGGTTTCCCAAACTAAACTAGTCCATTTTGCCTGTGTTTGGCCCATATCCCTCTAAACTTTTCTTTCATTTCTGGTTGCCCTGTTACAGGAAGGATGTTATTAAACTGGGAAGGGTACAGAATAGACTTACAAGGATGTTACTGGGACTGGAGCATTTTGAGTCATAAGGAGACGCTGGGACTTTTTTCCCTGGAGCACAGGAGTTTAGGGAGTGACCTTATTGAGGTTGATAAAATCATGAGAGAAATAGGTAAGATGAATAGCCAAGGTCTCTTCCCCAAAATGGGGGAGTTCAGAACTAGAGAGAATAGTTTCTAAGTGACAGGGGAAGGGTTTAAAAGGGACCTGAGTGTCACCTTTTTCATACAGAGTGTGGTGGTGAAATGGAATGAACTGCCAGAGGAAGTGGTAGGGGTGGATACAATTACAACAGTCAGATCACTGTCTTGAATATACCCAATGAAGTAAACTTCCACAGTCATCTCGGGTTGTGAATGATCGCACAATGTTTAGCAGCAGTAGTACTTCGCCAGATGCTGAAGCAGTCCATGTCATCAGTGAACTGTTCCTGAGCCAGCTGGTGTGCGTGTTCAATGTCTACTGCCTGATGGAAGAGGCTGAAGGAGAAAATTACTGGGGTGTGATGGGTCTTTGCTTATGGTAGTGTCTAATGATATGGGGTTAGGCCATTTAAGACCAAGATAAAGAAAAAACTTTCACCCAAAGAATGGTGAGCCTATGGAATTTTGAGATTGAGGCCAAAGTATTTAATGTTTTCAAGATGGCGTTTGATATAGTTCTTGGAAATAAAGGAATGAAAGTATATGAGAAGAAAGCTGAAACAGGGGCCTGAGTTGGAAGATGTGCCTTGATCATATTGAATAGTGGAGCAGGCTCAAAGGGCCAAATAGGCTATTCCTGCTCCTATTTTCCATGTTTCTATGTTACAATTGCCTTCTCTGCTTTATCAGATCGGTGTGTACAACCCCTTGGCACTATTTCAAAGCAGAGCAGAGGAGTTTTCTCCAGTGAGCTGGCCAATATTTAATCAATTAACATCACAAAAAACAAATGATCTCTCTGCTATCACATTGCTGAATGTGGGAGTCTGTTGTGTTTCTTACATTACCACCCTTCAGATACAGTTAATTGGCTGTGAAACAGTTTGAAACATTGAGTAGTTATGAATGGTGCTGTACACATGTAAGCTTTCTTCTCTTTTTGTCAGAACGTTGTTACAGACTGCTGAACAGTAAAATACCCATGCAAACATGTTACAGAAAAACAACAGGAATAACAAGGCCAAAGTAATGAATACCTCTAATTAAAGAGTTTTAGATATAAGAATAGTGACAGACATAGCACAGAAAGTCTTTCTATTTCAACATCAGTTTGCTCCAATCTAATAATGAACAACGCTGTACAAACTAGAGCAAGGCTATACAGAATTAAATGGAGTAAGTGGGTGAAATAAGAAAGGGGCAATATGTTCTGGGGACATGGGCTCATATCCCACCACAGAAGCTGATGGAATTTAAATGTAACAATTAAAGTCTGGACTTTAAAGCTAATCTCAGTGATGGTGATCATGAAGCTATCTGGTTCACTCATGATTTTTGGGAAAGAAATTCTGCCACCCTTAGCTTGATCTAGACTTAGAATGTAGGAGAATGAGTGATGACCTTATTGAGGTGTATAAAATCATGAGGGGCATAGATAGGATGAATAATTGAAAACTAGAGGGCATAGGTTCAAGGGAGAAGGGCTAGATTCAAGTAGGAGCTGAGGTGCAACTTATTCACACAGAAAGCAATGCGTATATGGAATGGACTGCCGGAGAAAGTGGTTGAGGCAGGCACAATAATGACATGTAAAAAACATTTGAATATGTAAATGGGTGAGAGATAATGTGAACTGCAGATGCTGGAGAACCCAAGATAACAAAGTGTGGAGCTGGATGAACACAGCAGGCCAAGCAGCATCTCAGGAGCACAAAAGCTGACGTTTCGGGCCTAGACCCTTCATCAGAGAGGGGGCTGGGGACAGGGTTCTGGAATAAATAGGGAGAGAGGGGAAGGCGGACCGAAGATGGAGAGAAAAGAAGGTGGAGAGGACAGTATGGGTGGGAAGGTAGGGAGGGGATAGGTCAGTCCAGGGAAGACGGACAGGTCAAGGAGGTGGGATGAGGTTAGTAGGTAGGAAATGGAGGTGCGGCTTGAGATGGGAGGAAGTGATGGGTGAGAGGAAGAACAGGTTAGGGAGGCAGAGACAGGCTGGGCTGGTTTTGGGATGCAGTGGGGGGAGGGGATAAGCTGGGCTAGTAGTGTGGTGCAGTGGGGGGAGGGGACGAACTCGGCTGGTTGTGGGATGCGGTGGGGGAAGGGGAGATTTTGAAGCTGGTGAAGTCCACATTGATACCATTGGGCTGCAGGATTCCCAAGCGGAATGTGAATTGCAGTTCTTGCAACCTACGGGTGACATCATTGTGACACTGCAGGAGGCCAATGATGGACATGTCATCTGAAGAATGGGAGGGGGAGTTAAAATGGTTTGCGACTGGGAGGTGCAGTTGTTTATTGCGAACTGAGCGGAGGTGTTCTGCAAAGCGGTCCCCAAGCCTCCACTTGGTTTCCCCAATGTAGAGGAAGCCACACCGGGTACAATTGATACAGTATACCACATTGGCGGATGTGCAGGTGAACCTCTGCTTAATATGGAAAATCATCTTGGGGCCTGGGATGGGGGTGAGGGAGGAGGTCTGGGGGCAAGTGTAGCACTTCCTGCGGTTGCAGGGGAAGGTGCCGGGTGTGGTGGGGTTGGAGGGGAGTGTGGAGCGAACAAGGGAGTCACAGAGAGAGTGGTCTCTCCGGAAGGCAGACAAGGGTGGGGATGGAAAAATGCCTTGGGTGGTGGGGTCGGATTGTAGATGGCGGAAGTGTCAGAGGATGATGCGTTGTATCCGGAGGTTGGTGGGGTAGTGTGTGAGAACGAGGCAGATTCTCTTTGGACGGATGTGGCGGGGACGGAGACCTGTCACCAGCAGTGTTCTGCAAGGATCAGTGTTGGGTCCACTTTTCTTTGTCATTTATATAAACAATTTGGATGAAAATATAGGAGGCATGGTTAGTAAGTTTGCAGATGGCACTAAAATTAGTGATTGGTTGACAGTGAAGAAGGTTATCTAAGATTACAAAGGGAGCTTGATCAATTGGACCATGGGCTGAGGAGTGGCAGATGGAGTTTAATTTGGATAAATGTGAGATATTGTATTTTGGTAAAATGAACAAAGACAGGACTTAGAGATAATGGGAACTGCAGATGCTGGGGAATCTGAGATAACAAAGTGTGGAGCTGGATGAACAAAACAGGTCAAGCAGCATTTTAGGAGCACAAAAGCTGATGTTTCGGGCCAAGACCCTTCATCAGAAATCCAACTCCACACTTTGTTATCAAGGACAGGGCTCACATTAGTTAATGGTAGGGCCCTGGCTTTGTTGTTGGACAGAGAGACCAAGAGGTTCGGGGACATGACTTTTTGAAAGTTACATTACAGGTATACAGAGTAGTTAAGAAGATATTTAGCATGCTTACCTTCATTGGTCAGACCATTGAATATAGGAGCTGGGATGTCATGTTGAGACTGTACAGGTCATTGGTGAAGCCACTTTTTGAGCACTGTGCACAATTCTGGTTGCCCTGCTGTAAGAAGTTCTTAAATTGGAGAGGGTTTAGAAAGTGTTTACCAGGATGTTACTGGGAATGGAGGGTTTAAGTTATGGGAGAGGCTGCGCAGGCTGGAGCCTTTCTCACTGGGGCATAGGAGGTTGAAGGGTGATGTTATAGAAGTTCTATAAAATCATGAGGGGCAAAGTTCTTTTCCTTAGGGTGGGTGGGTGATTTCAAAACTAGGGGGCTTGTTTTTAAGGTGAGAGGAGACAGATTTAAAGGGGGCCTGAGTGGCAGCCATTTCACTCAGTGGGTGGTTCATGTGTGGTATGAACTGCCAGAGGATGTGGTAGATGCAGGTACAGTTACAACATTTAAAAGACATTTGGAGAGGTACATGAATAGGAAATATTTAGGGGGATACGGCCCAATTGCAGGCAAGTGGGACTAGTTCATTTTGGAATACCTGCTCAGCATGTACAAGTTGGACCACACGGTCTGTTTCTGTGTTGTATGACCAGAAAAGCAACGTCAGACACCTTAGCTGATCCAGGAAAACACTCAATACCAGCAATTTAGTGACTTTGGCTACAGATGAACAATTGGACAATTTGACATCCACTGTGAGCTGAGCTTCAGAGAGGAAAGGGCTGCATCACTGCTTATTGCATTGGCAGTCTTTATTTCTTACAAAGACTTAATTACTGGCAAAAGTGCCTTTGTAAAATGGAGCAACAATTTATTGAATCCTGCCTCCAGAGAACCATAGCATCTGCTGCATTAAAACTTTTGGCATTGTGGTTCAAATAGCTTCAAAATGTTGGCTTGTTGCAATACAATTTATGATTAATCGCTTAATAAAGTTTCCTTGTTGTTACTGCTCAGTTCAGGAGTTTCTCTCATGGTCTAGGAATGACGCAGAAAATTTGTAAGTTCATTGGCTGAGGTATTGAATTTTTAGACGGTTACCTGATGAGTCAGAGAGAAAGCAAGACCCAAAAGGGATCTGTGGGGGAGCAGGAATATATAAATTGGGGCTAAGGATTGGAGCCTACACTATATACTAGGTAGCTAGAGAAGCAGTAGGACCATTGGAGAAGCAACTGGTTTTGAAATAAAGTGAAAAAAAAATCACAGGAAAACGGTAAGGTTTTTAGTTAGTGAGAAATTACTGTAAATCAGAAAAGTGTATATTTTTTAAACAAGTGGCTACATTTGGAATTAACTGAGAAAGTTAGGCTCAGGGTTTGAGTGAAGATTTGTAGCTCAGGTGCTGATTGTAGACGTTGGTGTGTTCGCTGAGCAGGGAGTTTTGATAGCAGACATTTTGTATCCTTACTCAAGGTTGTGGGGCGTCCTGTGAAGCACTGTTGTCTTGTGCCAGTTCGAATTCACACGGCCTTGTTTTTGCTGCTTCCGGTAGGTGCCGGTTGCAGCTGTGTGTTGTAATGGTCGGTATATCGGGTCTAATTCAATGTGTTTGTTGATGGAGTCTGCGGATGAATGCCAGGCCTCCAAGAATTCCCTGGCTGTCCTCTGTTTGGCTTGTCCAATGATAGTAGTGTTGTCCCAGTTGAAAGTGTGATATTTCTCATCTGTGTGTATTGAAACCAAGGACATCTGGTCGTGTTGTTTAATTGCTGCTGGTGTTCGTGAATGTGAGTTGACAGTTGTCTGCCTGTTTGTCCCACAAAGTGTTTTGTGCAGTCTCCACATGGTATCTTGTAAACCACATTCGTCCTGCCCATCTATTGGGTCTTTAACGCTGGTCAGTTGCTGTCTTCGTGTGGCTGCCAGTTGTGTGCCAGCATAATTCCTCGCTGCCTGAGTAATCTGGCTGCCAGTTCTGAGGTGTTTTTTATATACGCTATAGCGGCTATTGTTTGGGGTTTTGGTGTGCCCTTGTCGTGTTGTCTGTTGGCTAGGTATCTGTGGATGAAGCTGCAGGGGTATCCGTTCCTGGTAAAGAAGTTGTAGAGGTGTTCTTCTTCTTCTTCCTTCTGCAGATCAGGTGTGCTGCAGTGTGTAGTGGCCCTTTTGAACAGGGTCCTAACGCCAAACCTCTTATGTGAGTTGGGGTAGTTGGGGTGGTTGCTGTGATAGTTTAAGACCTGGTCAGTATGTGTGGATTTCCTGTCTGCTTTTGTTGTGATGTCACTGTTCTCTTTTCTTTCCACCATCACACCCAGGAATGAGAGTCTATTGTCGTTTTACTCCTCTCTTGAAAATTTGATCCCTGTGAGTATGGTGTTGATGAGTCGGTGGGTGTTCTCAATTTCTGTTCTTTTCATAATTACAGAAGAGTC
Source organism: Stegostoma tigrinum (assembly GCF_030684315.1). Lineage (NCBI taxonomy): Eukaryota > Metazoa > Chordata > Chondrichthyes > Orectolobiformes > Stegostomatidae > Stegostoma > Stegostoma tigrinum. The sequence continues at coordinate 96,677,816 of NC_081359.1, forward strand.
GTCCACGTATCTGATCCAGAGTTTGGGCTGGATCTGTGGGAGAGCAGTTTGTTTCAAGCTTTGCATGACTGCCTCAGCTATCAGTCCAGCAATGGGTAAGCCCATGGGTCTCCCATTGATCTGTTCATATATCCTGCAGTTGAATGTAAAGTGTGTTGTTCAGCATAAGACCAGCAGTTTGAATATGCAGTTTTTGGTGATCTGTTCCTCATTCTGTCATCTGCTGCATTCATCAAGTAGAAACAACAAACTTCCATACCTGGTGGAAAGAAAAGAGAAGGTGACATCACGACAAAAGCAAACAGGAAATCCAAGACCCAGTCTTGGACAATGACTGCAGCCACCTCAACTCACACAAAAGGATCAGTGTCAGGACCCTGTTCAAAAGGGCCACTACACACAGAAGGAAGAACTCCTCTACAAGGTCTCTACCAGGAATGAATACCCCACAGCTTCATCCACAGATACCTAACCAACAGAAAACACAACCAGGGCAAACCAAAACCCCTAACAATAACCATCCTACCGTATATAAAAAAAAACACCTCAGAACTGACGGCCAGGCTAAGACTGGGAGGAATGATTCCAGCACACAAACTGGTAGTCGCACAAAGACAGCAACTGACCAGCAACTAAAGACCCAATAGATCCCACGGGCAGGATGAATGTGGTCTACAAGATACCATGTGGAGACTGCACAAAAAACTACGTGGGACAAACAGGCTGATAACTAGCAAGCCGCATCCACAAACATCAGCAGCAATTAATCAACACGACCAGATGTCATTGGTTTCAATACACACAGATGAGAAAAGCCACACTTTCAACTGGGACAACACTACTATCATTGGACAAGCCAAACAGAGGACAGCCAGGGAATTCTTGGAGGCTTGGTATTCATCCATAGACTCCATCAACAAACACATTGAATTAGATCCGCTCTACCGACCATTACAACATACCTACCAGAAGTAGCAAAAACCGGACCATATAAATTCAAACCAGTACAAGACAACAGCACTTCACCGGAATCACCACAGCACTGAGGAAGTCACCGAATAAGGGGATGAAATGTCTGCTGTCAAACCTCCCAGCTCAGCAAACACACCATCATCTACAAAGTTAGGCGCAATTTGATGTAAATTAATGTGAGGGAATTAAAGTTTAGAGTTAAAGTAAGGACTCTGGAGATATATGACAAGAACTTGGCAGTGCAGCTGGAATATTTGGAGTGAGGTAAAGTCCTTAGCATAATTAGTATTGTTTAAAGTGAGTAACTAATAAATTGTATCTAAAAGGAAATTGTGGTGTACTTGTAAGGTAATCTTCCTGCATTACAGAAAATGTCACAAACACATCAAGTATCCTGGATGACCATGTGCACAGGATGTAAGCATGACTATTGGCTAACCATATTTTATAACTGGACCAGCAAGTGGATTCACTGTGAAGCGTTCACAGTGCTGAGATTTACGTGGTCAATGTAGTGAATGGAATGAGGTCAACCAGGTGGATCTCAACGAACATGATTTCCCTGATTGGGGCAGTTAACCTGGTCCAATCAGGAAGCCCTGGCTCACAGACATAAACAGGAATGTCAGGGGTTCTGTTCAATCTTGAGAACTGGCTCCAAGGAAGCTGGATCACGTCAAAAACTTTCCATGTGTAAATAAGGGGTGATTTGGTAACTGGTAACAGCTTCTATGGAGTTATTTCAGCCAGCACTTTCAGCAAAGCATCACGTAAAGACTGAATGTGCAGAAAGCAGATGGGTGATCACCAGGCAGTGTGACAGGAGTTGAGTATTATAGGAGTGTGCTGTGGTTGACCTCTCTCTGACAAATCAAACATTTTAGCCATTGTTGGGGGGTAGGCATTTAGTGGATAACAGCAGAAGCCACATCCATGGCACTGTGGATGGCTAGGGTTGGTATTAATAAGAAAATGGTGCTGAGGAAATTGATGAGGTCAAAGGCTAACAAATCACCTGATCCTCTAAGTCCTGAAGGAAGTGACCCTGGAAATATTGGATGCATTGGTGATCACCTTCTAAAATTCTATAGTCTCTGCGATAGTCCCTATATATTAAAGCATGGCAAATGTAACCCCACTATTTAAAAAGGAACGGATAGAAAACTCAGAGTATTAATGACCAGAAAGCTTAACATCAATAGTGGAGTAAGTGCTGGAGCCAGTTTTAAAAGACATAAAAACAGAATATTTCCATAGCTTTAATGGGATTGGACAAAGCCAGTGTCAAAGCTTAATCAAATCTGCTGAAGTTTTTTTTTAGGTGTAACTAGTAGAATAGATAATGCAGCATTTGTGGTTGTGGTTGTGGATTCTGAGAACGATTTTGGCAGGGTTCCTCATAAAGGGTCAGTGGGCAAATTCAAAGCAGTATTAGCTTGCTTTGAGAATTGTTTGACAGACAAGAAACAAAATGAGAGAAAACGGGTCCTTTACTGAGTGGCAGGCAAAAACTAGTGGGATACCTCAAGGATCAGTACTTGGGCCCAGCTATTTGTGATACAAACTAATTACCTGAATGATGGAACCAGATGCAACATTTCCAAGTTTTATGATGACACAAACTGGGTTGGATTTTGAGATGGAAGTGAGGAGGCTTTAAAGTAATTTCGATAAGGTGAGTCAGTGGATAAGTACATTGCAATGCAGTATAATATGGCTAAATACACTTTAATGTGAAAAATAGAAAAGGGAGGTATTCCAAGTGTTCTTGGACATCAGTTAAGGTAGGCAGATGGGAGCTGCAAGCAATTCGAAAGACAAGTGGTAGATGGTTCATTGCAAGAGGATTTGCATTCAGAAGTAAGGATGTTGTACTTCAGTTGTACAGTTTTGACCACACCTGGAGTATTACACATAGTTTTGGTTTCCCTACATAGGAAAGGATATGGTTGCCACAAAGGGTATGCAGTGACATTTTGCTCACCTGATACCAAGGATGGCAGGTATTTCATAGAGTCATAGATGTACAGCACAAAAACGGACCCTTTGGTCCAACTCCTCCAAGCTGACCAGTGATTCTAAACTGTTCTAGCCCCATTTGCCAGCATTTGGCCGATATCCCTCTAAACCCTTGCTATTCATGTACACATCCAGGTGCTTTTTAAATGTTATAATTGTACCAGCCTCCATCTCTTCCTCTGTCAGCTCATTCCATACACACACTAACCTCGAGTGACAAAGTTGTTGCTTGGGTCCCTTTTATATCTTTTCCGCTCTCTCCTTTAACGAATGCCCTCTAGTTTTGACTCCTGTACCCTGGGACTAAGGCCTTGGATATTCATATTCTTTCCATGCCCCTTGTGATTTTATAAATGTCCATAAGGTCACCACTCAGTTTCCGAAGTTCTGGGGAAAATAGCCCAAGCCTATTCAGTCTCCCCCATAGCCCAATCTCTTCAATTCCAGTAACATTTTTGTAAATCTTTTGTGAACCTTTTCAAGTTTCGCACTTCCCTTCCTGTAGCAGGGAAACCAGAGCTGAACGCTGTGTTTTAAAAGTGGCCTCATAATTGTCCTGTACTTCTGTAATGTGACATACCTGGGAGGAGAGATACGTTCAACGGGATCTATGTTCACTACAGTTTAGAAGAATGAGAGGAGATTCAATTGAAACTTATATAAAATTTGAACAGGGCTGGACAGACTAAATGTAGGGTGTCTAGAACAAGATGATACTGTCTCAGGATATAGGGTATACCATGTAGAATTGAGATGAGGAAAGCTTTCTTCACTCAAAGGGTAGTGAAGAAGTGAATTCTCTACCACACTGGACTGTGGAGGCTCAGCCACTGATTGTATTCAAGGAAGCATTACAGATAAATATCTAGATTAAGAGGTATAGGGAGAAAGCAGGAATATGGCATTGAGTTAGATGATCAGCAATGATCTTATTGAATGGCACAGCAAGCTTGATGGGCTGAATGGCATACTCCTAGTTTCTATGCTTCACCCAAAGGATTACTACTTGGTTCTAATTTCAGTTATAACTGATGCTCAATTAGTTGATTTTGCCTTGCAAAGAATTGACTTCTAACTAACATTATCACCTCAATTAGGGAAGGCAACATTAATCAGGTCTCCTGATCTAAATGGCTCTGCTACTAGAAGCCTTAAAATGGATTTATAGGATATTAGATCAGAGAAAGGCATCACTTAGTCCAAGACAAAACTGATTTGCAGCAGAAAATTCTTAATTCTTAACATTGATACTTGAAAGCATTTTCTCCTTAGCTCTTTCTTTAATTGTGACTTTTTAAAAGTTTTAGTATTAACTTGTTCTTGTGTCTACCTCATTGATCAGTGCAAAGGTATGGACATATGAATAAGGAGCAGTGTAGAATATTCAGTTCCTTGAGCCTCTGTTAATTAATAAGATCATGGCTCATTGTAACCTCAAATTCACATTCCTACCTACCCCTGATAACTCTCACCCACTTAGTCACAGATGTACAGCACAGAAACAGACCCTTCGGTCCAACTCGTATATGCCAACTAGACATCCCAAATAAATCTCATCCCATTTACCAGCATTTGGCCACTGTCTCTATAAACCCTTTCTATTCATCTGTCCGTCCAGATGCCTTTTAAATGTTGTAATTGTACTAGCCTCCACCACGTCCTCGGGCAGATCATTCCATACACGCAGCACCCTCTGCATGACAAAGTTGCCCCTGAGAACCCTTTTTTATCTTTCTTCTCTCACCTTAAACCTATGCTATCTAGTTTTGGACTCCCCTACCCTGGGAAAGGGATCTTGTCTATTTACCCTATCCATGACCCTCATGATTTTATAAACATCTATAAGGTCAGCCCTGAGCCTCTGATGGTCCAAGGAAAATAAACCCAGTCTATTCAGCCATACTTAGCCATAAATCTATCTATCTCTACTATTTAAATATTTGAAACCTCTGCTTCTGCTACTTTTTCAAAATGACGGTTCCGAATGCCCATTCTCCTCTGAGAGAAAACAAAACATCTCATCTGTTTTAACTGAGCAACCTCTTATTTTTAAACTATGGCCTATAGTCCTTGATTCTCCCAGAAGGCAAAATGTCCATTTTACACCCCAATTTCAACCTTGCAACATATGTTTCAATAAAGTTCCCTTTTACTCTTCCAAACTCCAATGGATACAAACCTAGCTTGACCACCCTTCACTCATAAGACAACTGTCCATTCCAGACATTAATCTGGTAAGTCAAATCCTAGAGTGGGACTAGATCCAAGAGTTCCTTCTGTTCATTTGTGGAACATGGGCATTACTATCTGGACCAGCATTTATTGTCCATCTCTAGTTGCCCTTGAAAAGGTGATGGCGATCTGCCTTCTTGAATCATTATAGCCTGTGGCTTCTGTCATTCAGGTCGAAACTAAGAGATAGAGAAAAGTATCGGTATCTTAGATGTCATCATGTTGCTTTCTCTCTCTTTTTGCTCAAGGGCTGCATTCTTGTATGGATTCTAGTATCTGTATCATTATTTTACTTCAACCTAGATAGCTGTAGGCAAACTCGCATCTCTCAATGCATGCAGCGTTATAGCAAGAAGACAGACAACTGAACCAAATCAACATGTTTACCTCTGTATTTTGAACACACTAAAATTAAAAACTTCAAAGACACTCAAAACTGACACACTGCTTCCTAAAAATGGGACAGCAATTATCATGGGGCATTCGAATCTACATATTGATTGGTCAAACCAAATTGGTCAAGGTGGCCTTGAGGAGGAGCTCATAGAAAGTATCTGCAATAGTTTCCTCAAACATTATGCAATGGAACCCCCAAGGGAGAAAGCTATCCTAGATCTGGTCCTGTGTAATGAGACTGGAATAATTAATGATCTGATAGTTAGGGATCATCTTAGAAGGAGCGATCACTGTACGGTCGAATTTAAAATACAGATGGAGAGTTAAAAGGTAAAATCCAACACCAGGGTCTTGAGCTGAAACAAAGGAGACAGCAATGAGATGAGGGAGGAGTTGGCTAAGGTAGACTGCGAGCAAAGACTAAATGGTAGTACAACCGAGAAACAATGGAGGGCTTTCAAAGTGATTTTTCAGTGTTCAGCAAAATTATCAAAGGACTTTACCAAAATCCAGATAGACTATGTCTACTGCCCTGCCCTCATCAAGCTTCCCGGTCACTCTCACCAAAGAACTCTAACAAATTTGTGAAGCAGGATCTCCCACGCACAAAGCCAGTGAAAAGGAAAGACTATAGGAAAAGGAATATTCAGCCATGGATAAACTAAGGAAATAAAGGATGGTATCAAATTGAAAGATAACACATACAAAGTGGCAACTATTAGTGAGAAACTAGGAGTTTGGATTTTTTTAAAGATCAACAGAAAACCACACCAAAAAGCTATAAAGAAAATTAGATGGATTATGAGAGTAAACTAGCTCAGAATATAAAAACAGACAAAAAACATTTCTACAAATATGTTAAACAAAAGAGAATGGCTAGGGTAAATATTGGTTCTTTAGAGGTGAGAAGGGGGATTTAATAATGGGAAACGAGGAAGTGACTGAGTATTTAATGAAGAAAAATAGAAGTTGCTGGAAAAGGTCAGCAGATCTGGCACCATCTGTGGAGAAAAAAAACTCAGAGTTAATGTTTCGGGTCTAGTGACCCTTCCTCAGAACAGTTCTGATTTACAGCATCTGCAGTTCTTTCGGTTTTTATTTGCCGAGTATTTTATGTTGGCCTTCGCAGTGGAAGACATGTGACGTGCCAATAATTGATCACAAGGAGGCTATGGCAAGTGAGGATCTAAAAACGATCATCATTATGAAACAGGTAGTGTGGGGTAAGCTAATCGGGTTAAAGATAAACAAGTCTCCTGGCCCTGACGGAATGCATCCCAGGATGCTAAAAAAAGATGGTGGAGGAAATAGCAATTGTGCTCGTGGTAATTTGCCAAAATTCGCTAAACTCTGGGGCAGTTCTGGCAGATTGGAAAGCAGCAAGTGTGACACCACTGTTTATAAAAAGAGGTACACAAAAGCTGGGTAACTATAGGCCTGTCAGCTTAACTTCTGTAGTGGGGAAAATGCTAGAATGTAGAGTCAAGGAAGAAGTAGCAAGACATCTGGATAAAAAGTGTCCCCTGGGCCAACGCAGCATGGGTTCATGAAAGGTAGGTCACGTTTAACTAATTTATGGGAATTCTTTGAGGAAAAGACATGGTTTCTTTAGGAGTGGTGAGCATGGTTTTGTGCATGGGAGATCCTTGCTTCACAAATTTGTTAGAGTTCTTTGGTGAGAGTGACCAGGAAGCTTGATGAGGGCAGGGTAGTAGAAGTAATCTATATGGATTTTGGTAAGGCCCTTTGATAAGGTTCCACATGATAGGCTGATCTGGAAGGTTAGAACACAACACATGGAATCCAGGGAGAGCTGGCAAATTGGACACACAACTAGCTTGATGGTAGGGAGCAATGGGGAATACTAGAAGGATGCTTGTCTGCCTGGAGGCCTGTGAGTAGGGGTGTGCCTCAGGGGTCGGTGGTGGGCCCATTGCTGTTTGTTATCTATATTGATGATTTGGATGAGAGTGTACAAGGCATGAT